>NC_138866.1:107306386-107906386 GCF_965194805.1 Balaenoptera borealis | reverse complement strand
ATTGGGTCATTTGTAGAGATGTGGATGGATCTAGAGACTGTCATACAGAGTGAAGTAAGTCAGAAAGAGAAAAACAAATATCGTATATTAACGCATATATGTGGAACCTAGAAAAATGGTACAGATGAACTGGCTTGCAGGGCAGAAATTGAGACACAGATGTAGAGAACAAACTTATGGACACCGAGGGCGGAAAGCCGCGGTGGGGTGGTGGTGGTGGTGTGCTGAACTGGGCGATTGGGATTGACATGTATACACTGATGTGTATAAAATTGATGACTAATAAGAACCTGCTGTATAAAAATAAAATAAAATTTAAAAATTAAAAAAAAAGAGATTATTGAAACACAAAACCACCAAAAAACAAAAAAAAAAACCTCTCAACAAAGTGGGTATAGAGGGAACATAACTCATATCATAACTCATGATAAAAGCCATATATGACAAGCCCACAGCTATCATCATACCTAAGGGTGAAAAGCTGAAAGCCTTTCCTCTAAGATCAGGACCAAGGCAAGTATGCCCACTTTGACTACCTATATTCAACACAGCATTGGATTTTTCTAGACAGAGCAATTAGGCAAGAAAAAGAAATAAAATGTATTCAAATTGAAAAGGAAAAAGTAAAATGATCAATAATTGCAGATGACACATTATAGCTGATTCACTTTGCTGTACAGCAGAAACTAACACAATATTGTAAAGCAACTATACTCCAATAAAAAAAAAAAAGCAGAGGATCTGAATAGAAATTTTTCCATACACATGAAAAGACATACAGATGGCCAACAGGTACATGAAGAGATATTCAACATCACTAATCATCAGGGAAGTGCAAATCAAAACCACACCTGTTAGAATAGCTATATCAAGAAGACAAGAAATAACAACTGTTGGCGACGATGTGGAAAAAAAAGGGAACACTTGTGCACCGTTGGTGGGAATGTAAACTGCTACAGCCACTATGGAAAAACAGTTTTTGGGGTTACTCAAAAAACTTAAAAATAGAACTACCATATGATCTAGCAATTCCACTTCTGGGTATTTATCCAAAGGAAACAAAAACACTCAAAAAATACCTACACCCTCATGTTTTTTTCAGCATTATTTAAAAATAGTGAAGACGTGGAAACCACCTCAGTGTTCATCGATGGACAAATGGATAAAGAAAATCTGGAATATTATTCAGCCGTAAAAAGGAATGAAATCTTGCCATTTACAACAACATGGATAGATCTTGAAAGCGTTATGCTAAATGAAATGTCAGACAGAGGAAGACAAATACCATATGAAAGTATCATATGATCTCACTTTTATGTAAAATCTAAAAAACACCCCCAAAAGCCAAAAAACTGACCTCATAGATACAGAGAAGAGATTGGTGTTTGCCAGAGGCTGGGGATGGAGAGTGGGCAAAATGGATAAAGGAGGTTAAAAGGTACAAACTTCCAGATATGAACTAAATAAGTCATGTAATGTACAGCATGATGACTACAGTTAATAACTTTGTATTGCATATTTGAGAGTTGCTGAAAGAGTAAACCTTACAAGTTTTCATCACACATAAAAATTTTTTTAAGCTATGTATGGTGACAGACGTTAACTAGACTTATCATGGTGATTGCATATACAAATATGGAATCATTATGTTGTATACCTGAAACTAACATAATGTGTCAATTATACTTCAATAAAAATAAAAACAAAATGTGGTATACTTATGATGTAATATTATTCAATCTTAAAAAGAAGGAAATGATAACACATGCTACAACAAGGATGAACCTTAAGGAGCTATGGTAAGTGAAATAAGCCAGTCAGAAAAGAACAAATATTATATGATTCCATTTACATGAAGTCCCTAGAATAGTCAAATTCACAGAGATGGACAGTAGAACAGTGGCTACCAGAGGATGGAGGGAGTAGAGAATGGGAGTATATTGTTTAATGGATAAAGTTTCAGTTTGGGATGATGAGAAGTTCTGAGATAGATGGTGATCACTTTTACACAATTTGAATGTACCTAATGCCACTGAACTGTACACTTAAAAATGGTTAAAATGGCAAATGTTTTCAACTCATTTCATTCCAACAATGTACCTAACTCAGTTGAAGGGACCATTGGAATAGAGATGCCCATGTTTGCAGGCAAATGTAAGCAATGACAACTATATCAGGATTGCAGCCAGGCCAACAGGGATCAACAGACACTGTTGATGTTAAGAGATCTCAAACTGGGAATGAATGTGCATCTTAGAATTAATGAAATATGATTTTTTTTAAGTTCACTGGTTAATATGTCTTGTGTGAAACACCTGTTGACCTCCAACTATTTCACATATTCCTGCAAGACCTGGCTCAGCCTCTTTTGTCCAGTGTGCATTTAATTCACATCAGTCAAATGAAAAAACCGAGAATTTGTTAACATTGCAAGGACAAAATCTTATACTACCAGCTTCACTTTACCTAAAATTTTGATCAGTTTTCCGATTCAGTCCCACAAAGAGTTATTGACAGCTTCAGGATATGTGTTTCTGCCTTTAATTTCTGATGCTTAATACTAGATAAATACAGTATGCATTCTGTTATTTTTTGAAGAAATCAGCCTCTCTACAATAACACAGAGTGGTAAGTGGCTAGAGAAAGCAAGATAAACTTTTAGAAACGTAATTGATTCTTAATGACGTACTTGGCTAACACTGGAATCTTTTTCGAATACACGTTAACTGCTTTTTCAAAGAGCCCTTATGAAGTTTACAAAGTTAGAATTACAGGATCCATTTTTCCCTTCCTTAACGTGTATCACAAAGTCCCTTTGTCTTGCCTTGATGTCATGTGATCTTCTCTGCAGACACAAGACAACACTCAGAAGGGATCTTAGGTCATAATCATCAATAAAATAAGTTCTGTCACTTTGATGTGGTAAGAAACCAGTCTGTGGTGGTTGCCCAAGTATATGACCACTCCTCTCCATTCTTCCCAACATGCAGTTCTTAGAAGTAATCTCAGAGTATTGTGACATTCTGAGTCTGTAGTCTTTTTGTCCCACAGCCAACCGTGGAACAGGCTGACCTACTCTTTGTCACCCAAAGTCGTGCAGAGTACTACAGTCAGTAGTTAAAATTCTCTCAAAGCACTCCCCAAGTCCTAATTTGGATCTCTTGCCCACCTCATATTGCCTCTGCCTTCTGTCCAAAATAACCAGGCCCCCTATCTGTAGGGATTGATTTTACTCCAGTATCCCCTGCCCTCCACTTGCTATACATTTTCCAGAGTCTCAATCTGGAATCACATGTCAGAGTGTGTGTGATTCACGGGGTTTGTGGCTCAGCAGGACATTCAGTGAAGGCAATTATCACCCCCAACCCTTCAGAATAGACTCCCCAGTTTTAATTTTCAGACAGTCCACTCTCCTCTCTCAGCAGTCCAGCACAGAACAACATGGAGAAATAATAGTTCTGAGAAAATATAGTATAAATCCCAAAGGAGGAAGAGAATCCATCTCCCAACTGACTCATTCTTTGCAAGGTAACTTCCTCTCAAGATATAGCCAATAGCTCACATTATTACACAAAGCACCTTTAGTTCTTTTCCTTTGATCGCTGCTTTCGACAATGGGCATAATTCAATTAGGATAATGTCCTCCACCTGAAAATCTCAAAGTCCAAACTTTCAGATTTTGACCATAAAAATGGGATTACATTTTTAGTGCAATATCGTCTTTATGTTTTCTGAGGATGTGTTTGTGGGCAGAGATAAAGGAAGATTATTTTATTATTCTAGTTATACATGATTTGAATAGACTGTATTACTGTACTTCGAAGTTTTTGATACTGTCCTGTTAGGATACAAAGAGAAAAAAGAGAAAAGTGATGTGTGTGAAACTTCTATAAAGATGCAATTCTATACTGTATACAGGGTGTGTATTTTCTATGCAATTATGTAAATTACACATAAGTTACATATATAACCATTATATATATTTGTGTGTAAGTATTTATTTGTGTATATATATAATATTGTAGAGCTGTTCAAGAATGTAGGCCCTTTGTAAATCAAAGTATACCGACCTGGGGTAGACCCTGAAGTCTGTATAATTCAATGATTCCTGAAAGAATAATGTAGGAACCCTAATTTCTAGGAAACACCAGCTTTCCTGAGCTTATACTTCAAATTGTGTATGAGTGTGAGCCTTCCACTCAGTAGCTGAGCCCTCCAAGGTGGTTTCCATGACTGGTGTAAGGTGACTGCTTTGTGCGCGGTCTCTGTGTGAGCTCTGGGCTGCTGCCCTGTTTGGGCTTGTCTAGAGGACAGGTGAGAAGGATAGTCCAGGATTCTGTCCGAATCACAGAAGAGACCACAGAAGGAAGATAATTACTCTCTTGGAGACTGGAGAGAGGAACAACTATGCTTTGGAAAGAAAGTACATGAAAAATGACATCGCCTCCAGGCCCTAGGGAGGGGAAATTTTTTTTTAAAACATCTTTATTGGAGTATAATTGCTTTACAATGTTGTGTTAGTTTCTGCTGTATAACAGAGTGAATCAGCTATACGTATACATATATCCCCACATCCCCTTAGGGAGGGGAAATTTTAAATACAGAAGAGAATCAACTGCTCAGTTTCAGCAACCTCAAAGTGTTGGTTCAGGTCCTTTGAGCTGCTGACACTAAAATGGAACTGAACATGCAAGACAATCATTATTGGGGAAGTTGCCTGTGAAGAATAAAGGGGGCGGGGTTGCTTTCAAACAGCAATCTAGGTCCTATTGTCAAAGGGAGAGAGAAGGAAGGATTATGTAGGAAGAGCGTCAGCCCACAGTGCAGTTCTGAGAAACTTTTGGCAAGGATGAGAGGGAGTCAAAGTTGCCTGATGGGGCTTCCCTGGTGGCGCAGTGGTTGAGAATCTGCCTGCCAATGCAGGGGACACGGGTTCGAGCCCTGGTCTGGGAATATCCCACATGCTGCAGAGCAACAAGGCCCATGAGCCACAACTACTGAGCCTGCGTGTCTGGAGCGTGTGCTCTGCAACAAGAGAGGCCGTGATAGTGAGAGGCCCGCGCACCGCAATGAAGAGTGGCCCCGCTTGCCGCAACTAGAGAAAGCCCTCGCACAGAAACGAAGACCCAACACAGCCAAAAATAAATAAATAAATTAATTAATTAATTTAAAAAAATCAAAAAAAAAAAAAAAAGTTGCCTGACGGAGGAGTCCCATACTTGGCAGGAATTTGTGGGCACACATACCCCCACTGTGTGCAGCCCATAGGTTGGGAGCAGCCTTGGAGAAGTGCAGTTTCGACATTCACGGGGCAGCATCTGGGGCTGCCGGCAACCATGCTTCCTGGCAGCTTCTGTTAACAGGTGATCTGAGCGGGGTGCCCCTTGGCCAATACACAGCCACTTCTTAAACTTGTTCAGGAAGCAAGCTTCCAAGGTTCCTGTGGGCCTCTCTTCCGGAGAGGAAACTTAAATGAGAAGACTGGCGGGATGAACTAGACCCCCTTTGGTCCATCTCAGCAATGGACCTCGTACTCACTCAGTCCTTTATCTACAGTCTACTCTAAATTTCCTTCACCTTCATCCATCACCTCATAGCCCTTGGTGTCTAATTGGTGATGTGACACAAACCTTCACTTTCTAGGGTCTGCACTTTTGGTAATCAGACCCTTCTTATGTTGGTTCATGTTACAATGAGGGAAGGGAAGCACCCAGAGTCTCTATACATATTTCTACCTGCCCCTATTGTGTGAAAGCAGCTTTGACTCTTTCTAATGATCAGGGTCAATACTCCTGCTAAGATGATGACTCCTCTTCTCACCTACTGTCCTTGAATTCGAGTAGTTCAGAGGGTCTTGGTGACTGGTATAGATAATAGGCTTTTTCTCCCAACAAGAGTCCATCCCTAATAGGAACCAGAACCTCCAGCCCTGCAGGACCCAGAGCTGTGAGGATGGAAGTACAAAGTCCCCCTTTGGGACTGGTCATTTCTGTCAGTGCAAGTCCTCCAAGAAACAGAAACAATACAAGATTAGATATCTATAAGCTTTGTTGGGGGAAATGCCTGTGATGGATAAAGGGGAAGGAGGCAGACTAGGTAGGGAGAGCCTTTGGACCACAAAGCAGGTCTGACATCTTTGAAAAGAGAGAGGGCAACGGAAATGTTCTGTGCCTTGATATCCATTCATCAAACCTGACAGAATGATACGTGTAAGAATGAACAGTTTACTATATATCAATTATACCTCAATAAAAATATTTTAAAATATGAGATCTAATCGTAAAGAAACTTTTCAAATGGTAGAAGATAAATAAATTCCTATATAATCTGAGTATAGGGAAAGACTTTCTATTAATTACTCAAAACCCATGTGCCATAAAAGAAAAGACTGATACATTTAACTACATAAACATAAAAAGCTTTGCATAGGAAAAGTAGACCAAAAGCAAGGTAAAAAGATAAATACATTGGCAGGAAATAGTTGCAACATATATCATGATTAAAGGACTAATATTCATAATATATAAATTTTTAAATAGAAGGAAAAGAGACCAAACATTTTATAGAAAAATAAAAGACACAAACAGAAAAATCAAATGCTATAAAAATGGCCCTTAAATATGTGAAAAGATATTTGACTTCACTCATAAGAAGTATACTAGTTAACAACTCCAGACCTTGATAACACATATGTTGATGAGTCTATGGGGAAACAGACCCTCTCAAATATTTCTGGTGGGAATGCAAAATGGTGTAATCTGTTTGAGAGAGGAATTTGACAGTATCTAACAAAATTACATATACATTTATCTTTTGATGTAACAATTTTCACTACTAGGAATTTGCCCTGAAGTTATATACTCAATAATTTGAAAATACAAATGTACAAAGTTATTTAGTACAGTGTTATTTATAATTGCAAATTACTAGGTAAGTGGCCAAATATAGGAGATGTTTGTACTGTGGTACATCAACACAAGGAATATTCTGCAGCTGTAAAAAGGAATGAGGAAGACCTCCCTAAACTAATATAGAATGATTTCCAGGATACACAGTCAAGTGAAAAATGCTATGTACAAAAAGTATATATTGAATACTACTTTTCTTTGTAAGAAAAAAAGGGAAAAAAGAAAATATATATCTACTTTTTTTTTTAATATAGAAAAAGAAGTAATGAAATTGGCTAGCCTGAAAGGAAAGGCGGAAGAGGGAAAAGATGGAAAGTATATGGGAGAAAGGGACACTTCTCTGAGTGTGTATTTTTGAACAGTTTTGACTGTTGGAAGTATGATAATGTTCCATATGTTCAAAAAATAAAATTAAATAGATGAGGGTGAGGGGAATAAAACTAAAGACAAACAGAAATAAATAAACCCCACTGTATTTCAAATGAGTAACATAACCAATGAAGACGGTGAGGAGAACTAATCCAAATGACTTTGAATGCAGTACTTTGACTCTGTACCTTTAGGCTAAAGACAAAGGAACTGCAAACAAATCTTGGATTGCTTCTAGGAAGTTTGTTTTACACAGTGGTTGAGCGTGAAAATCTAAAATTATTTTATGCACACTGTAGGACTGAGCAAATAAGCAACATGAAAAATATGTTGACATTGTTGGCAGCCAGCGTTCCCACTGTGGAAGAAGGGAAATATAAATGTGGAATGAAAAAAGGAAAAGAAGAACCCTTGTAGGGTAAAATTCAAAGTATCAAAGTGAACTCATGGTTTCTAGAATCTGTGTGTGTAATTTTAGAAATCATGGGTCAAACATTACGTATATACATATTTTCCTTAGCTCAATCCATTGACAGAGCCTAGGAAACCATGAGCACACCTAGTGCCCAGATCTTGGCTTCTAAACATTACTCTCCCCTAAAAGGAATCAGGGCTCCTTGGAGAAGTGGATGATTCTAGGGCTGGGTTAAGGAAGACACAACATGAGACTGGAATATCTTATTGTGCCAGAAAGTAAGAGAGTGTGCAAAGCATAATGGAAGTGTGTTAAAAGGAAACAGGAATCAACTTGAAGGGAGTTATCTCAAACAATTGAGCATTAAAATATATTAGAACAGGGATTTCCCTGGTGATCCAGTGGTTAAGAATTCGCCTTCCAATGCAGGGGATGCAGGTTCGATCCCTGGTCAGGGAACTAAGATCCCACAAGCTGCAGGGCAACTAAGCCCACGCGCCACAACTACTGAGCCTGCGTGCTGCAACTAGAGAGCCTGCACGCTCTGGAGCCCATGCCCCACAACAAGAGAGAAGCCCGCGCACCGCAACCAAAGATCCCACATGCTGCAGCTAAAACCCGTCACAGCCAATTAAATATTAAATATATATATATATATATATATTAGAACAGTAATAGAGTATAACAAATTGAATAAAATAGGAATCCATAGGTTCATATTGATAAAATAGATCAATAGATGATGGGTAGATGGATGGGTGGATGGACAGACACACAGGCAAGCAGGCAAATGAGAGAGGAGGGAGTGCCCTTCCCTACAGTAGAATACCAGCTGATAAATGTGCAGGTAGTGGTAGAGTGGGAAAATCATCATCTTGCAACTTTTATAGTAAAGGTTGGTCTATGCAGGGATCATCAATGGATGCTAAATATAGGGCAGGTTCTAAATACAGGGTAGAAAGTTTGAAGAGGAACTGGATATCTGCATGATCTTAAAGTGCCCACACAGATTATTTATCGATTGCAAGGGGTAAAATATTAACACAGTGGAGAAATCGGACAACAGCTTGACACCTGGACCTGGTGATAATTATCACCACCAGTGAGGGGCAAATAGACATAAGTTGCTACCAGATGCAACATCCTGGGAAGGACACACACTCTCTTACATAATGTTCCAGTCAGACTTGACTATAGTGAGGAGGAAATATCAGGCATTCCCAAAGTGAGAAACATTCTGTAACATAAATAGCTTGCATTTAAAAAAACAAAAAAAGTCAATGTTTTGAAAGCTAGAGAAAGGCTGAGCAAGCATTCCAGATTAAAGCAGCCTAAAGAGATTGGACAGCAAAATGTAACACATGATCCCACACTGGAACAGGAAAAATACTGGATAGAAAAATGCATTATAAATAAAAATGTGCTGTAAAGAACACTAATGGAAAAACTGACAAAATTAGATTATGGACTATAGGTTAGATAAAAGTGCAGTATGGAGGTCAGATTTCCCGAACTTGCTATCTGTGCTGTGGTCATGGAAGAGGATATTCTTATTACAAAACACACAGTGAAGTCTTAAGGGATAGGGATCAGGGGTATGAGTATGTAACCTACTCTCAAATTATGCACAGAGAAAAAAAGCACACCAAAAAAGTGTTTTCGTGTGTCCGGGGAGTTGGGGAAAGGGAGGGAGACAGAGAGAAAAAACAATAAAGCAAAAGCAGTGAGATGTTAACATTTAGGGAAACTGAGTGAAACATATGGGGTTTTTTGGTACTATTTTTACAACTTTTCTGTTAGTCTGAACATATTTTTTTGTATTAAAAAATAAAAGCAGTTTGAATGTATTTTCATTACAATCTAAAAAGTTTTTAAAACCCAGTAGGTATTCTACCATGAGGAGAGAAAAGAGGAGGAGGAGAAGGAAGAGAAGCAGAAGCGGGGAGATGGCACGGGACCCTCCGTCTCCCTCCTCCCACCCCCAGGTCTCTTTCCTGTGTGTGGTAGCAGGCCAGGGCAAAGGTGAAGCCTCACATTAGTTTGATTTGATGGTATCAAGATTATTTTCTATAGAAAGAGAAAAGTGAATCACTTACGGAGTTATATGAACTATGCATGAATTTTTACAAAACCCTTCACTACTTGCAAGAAATGTGATACTCAGTGAGGGCTTCTTTTGTCCGGGCTGGGAACCCCTAGGGTTGACCAACCTCACTTCCCTGATTTGAGAACACGCAAAGAGCGTGGCAAGGCCAGTGCACACAGCGGAGGACTGGAACCAAAGGTTTCGGAGCAGGGATTTGCCATTTCTAGAATTTATGCCAAAGGTAGTTTCGTAGACAGAGTTGGGACACAGGTCCTGGCCAGCCTCAGGTAAAGCCATGGAGCTGGGCCTCTCTGAGTCAGGGATCAGGGGTCAGAGGAGCTGGCCGTGGGCCTCCTTGCTTCAGTTCTCTATGACTCCATGGGTGACACAATCCCTGTCTCTCTCCTGTCACCTCACTGCTCCCGGGAGCGGTGAAATGGTTCCTGAAGTCATTTATCAACCCCACCTAGATGGCAGGTTCGACGGTCAGAACAATCCCTTCTACATGTTCAGTGTTTTGGCTGCTCTCCAGGTTCCCATAATCTTGTGGGGCAGGTTGGGATCCTTGGGCTGAGGTGAGACCACCAGGATGCAGAGGGGCCGAGTACTACACTGTTGGTGGGCTGGGGTCCCAGCACTCAGACGGATCTTCTGGTTCCAGGTTCAGTGGCTTTGGCCTCTAAGGCCCCTGTTAGCCATATCGACCTCTGTTACTATTTTTGGAGCACCTAACTTTTTCTATTTTTACAGAGGTGAGGATGGGGGTGTTTAGGAGCACTTTTCCCACCTTCCCCATCAACAGCCTTTTCCTCCTTTTTGGTTTCCCCTACCCATTCCTGGAACTCCTCATTTTTCTCTGTCACTCCTACGCAAAGATCTAACCTTTGTATAATAGCAAGACACTGGAAATAACCTAAATACCTATACTAGAGGAAGAGGTTAATAAAGCAGGCCACATCATTATGAAATATTAAACTACTTAACATTGTTATTGTGAGAGTTCATTAGACACATAGGGCAGTGCATATGATAGCAATTAGAAAATAAAGACAGAGTACAGATAGAAAAAAATACAGATTACAAAATTGTACACACACTATAATCATGAGAATGTAAACTGCATGTCTGGGTGAGGTCTGGAAGAGAAACTGAAAAAATGAGCATCATTGTCTTCTGTTATTAATATTTACTTGGTGCTTGCCACGTGCCAGGCCCTGGGCTAAGAGCTTTAGAAATATAACTTAATCCTCGTAACAACCTCCTAACAAGGTAGGTACTAACCATTTCCCTGTTTTGTGGCTAAGGACACAGAGAGGTTGAATTGTTAAAGGATACACACCTGCTTAGTGGTAGGACCAGGACTTGACCCCACGCCATCCGGTTCTGTATCTCCCTGATACTCCTTTACTACTCTTACACTGTTGACCCTTGAACAGTACGGGGTTTAGGAGTGCTACCACCCTCGTGGTTGAAAATTTGCATGTAACTTTTGACTCCCCCGAAAGTTAACTACTAATAGCCTACTGTTGACCAGAAGCTTTACTGTTAATATAAACAGTCAATTAACACATATTTTGCATATTCTTACAAGAAAGTAAGCTAGTGAAAAGAAAATATTAAGAAAATCGTAAGGAAGAGAAAATACAGTACCAACAATTGCAGTGCTGTAATGTAAGTTTACATTGTCTGATTACAAGATGAATCGTCTGTTTGTCAGTACCTACATCAATATTGCCTCATATGATACAAAATACTGTAGATGTTATATGTATTACTAGCATGAGACATCAAAAGTGAAAAGCTAATATGAAAAAGAAATTCATATTTATTTACAGGTGTAATGATTCATGCACTGATA
Source organism: Balaenoptera borealis (assembly GCF_965194805.1). Classification (NCBI taxonomy): domain Eukaryota; kingdom Metazoa; phylum Chordata; class Mammalia; order Artiodactyla; family Balaenopteridae; genus Balaenoptera; species Balaenoptera borealis. The sequence continues at coordinate 107,894,750 of NC_138866.1, read as the reverse complement.
ACAAAGCAGCAGCAGTATGATTGCTTTACGGTAGCCTAGTATAATCAATACACTTGTTTCACGATAGCCTAGCCTATGCCCTAATAAACAAATCATTATACAATTTTTATGGCACACTGCATTACAGTGATATTCATAAAACAGTATTGGAAAGAGTGTTACTTTTTTTAAAAAACCACTTACCTTTGATGACAGGCTGATATACTGTTTCTCCAAGGGAAAGAGTAAGCTACACTATTCATCTGCTAGCTTTTTCAAATTGTTGCTCATCTCCAAAAAATTTTGCAATATACTTAGTGAAAAAATATAAGTGCAACCCCGCAGTTCAAACTCATGTTTTTCAAAGGTCAACTGTATTACTAGAGTAGTTCCGTTATGCTACTCTAGTCTATCTCGTAAGTTGAGAAACTATAGATAAGTTCCTCTTTTTGTTTTGTTTTTTTCCTACTATTACCCTCATTCTTTGTTACCTAAAAATTTAAAACAAAAATATTTAAATCAACATGACCATGTTTGATCATGTTACATATATATATAATGTGTATAGTTTTAAAATCAGATCCATTTATTAGTGAATTTTTCCTAGGCAATGTCTTCTAATGACAGTGAGAGAAATATTTTCATGTTATGGCAACTGAAAGACATTTAGCTTTATCTGAGCAAACCTAGTATGTGATTATTTGAGATTTGATCTATTGACAAGCAATTTCAATAGAGGTAGCCCAAAACAATGATTCAAATAAGTAAACTGTGTCTTGCTTTTATTTCCTAATTTAAGAATATATTTACAGATAAGATGATGTCATATCTAGGAATGCTTCAAATTAATAGTGAATGGAGGTATGAATAGGACAAGACTGGCCAATGGGTTAACAAATACTGAAGCTGTATGATGGGTTCATGGAGGTTCATTTCACTATTCTGTCCACATTTTGTGTCCTCAAAATCCTTCATAATGAAGGTTTTTTAGAGTACATTTACTATCAAAAAATGATGACATCCAATGTTATTGATGCGATGCTGATGTGATTACAATTCTCAACAACTATTTCTCGGAAATTTATAATTATATGTACCAAAGAATAGAATAGTAATGGACAAATCTGATACTTTTAAGGTAGTTGCATTTTTAAAAATCCAAAATATAAAAAAAATTCAAAATATAAGTTAGTCTAAGTGAAATCTTAGTCATATGGGTTTGAACTATCAAAATATAAATTTCAAGAAGTTTAAGACATGACATAAATTAATAGTGAGTATAGGTCAAAGACATACTTAACTCATTAATAGGGGAATCAGCAGGATATTAGAGCTGGTTCCAAGGAGGACAGGATTGGTAAATATACAATTAAGGGAAAAAAGAATGCCAAAATAAACCTTCTGGTTAATGTCGTACAAGATGAATCAACTGTAAGTTTTCAGGTTATCTTTTCTAACAGACAAAATCATTTGCATCTATTCAAGACAAAAATCCACAAGTTAACATTAATTTCATGACTCTGGGCCCTAATCAGCCATAAATAACAGGCTAAACTCTCATCTCTTAGAATCAGATGACTTAGCAAGTGTGTTAGACAATGCTTTAGCGACTAACATGATTTTGAAAGGGCGTGCAGCACTCTTTGCCTCATTTCTCAGTTTTACATAGCTTTTCTTAATAAGACCTCACTCCCCAACAACCATGAAACATTAGAGTTCTTTGTATCATCAAGTCTCAACCAGAAAATTAGGGACTAGATTCCACACGTTATCATTTCACTTCAAGTTCAGTGAAATTGGCAAGGATTTACTCAATGTCTTCTTTGTACCCCAATTTCTATTCCAGGTTCCAGGTTGCCTGAATACAGAAAGCACTTCCCTAGCCAGTCTGGAGAGGCGAGAACACAGACTCACCCACATTCCACCTGCAGGGTCAGGGTGTGCACAGCAGGTGTTTTCAGCCTCAGTGGGCATAATCTCTACCTGACCTGCCTCACAGGCTTGTTCTCTTGCTCATTTATGTCAAAGTTTATGAAAACACTTTGAAACAATAATGGCACGTGAGCGTAAACTGATATTACTGTCATTACTCCTTCGTTTTGGCCTAGAGTCTGGAACTATGTTTATCCCCACTACAAATATAGCAATGGGTCGAAGGGTTCCCCTTTTCTAGGGTCTGGGAAGGATCAGTTGCAGAATTTGGTGAACAGATCTATATGGGAATCTACACTTTTCATGTATCACACCAGTTTCCCCAGGCTGCACCAGTCTTGAGGTAACAAAATGAAATTTTTAGAAGTCTGTCTCTGGCTCCAATCCCCACAAGCTTTGGGGACCAGGACCACCACACTTTGCCCTTTAAAGTCATCCCTGAGATGTGTGTCCTTTGCTCACTGGGATGCCATATTCTCCTTTCTTCAACCACTCTTCTGAACCATCCCCTGGCTGAAGAGCCACCTGCAAGAACCTCATGGCTTCCATTGTAGCTGGTATCACCTGTTAATGGCATTGTTGCCCATGCCAAGTCCCTGTCGCTCACCGCCCCTAAAGCTACTGTGATGTCTGAGGCCAGAGCCTGCAATATTCCACCAAGACAGCCCATTTTAGCTACTGCTGGCAAATGGAGTGTAACGGTGCTGGCACCATCTCTCATCTCTTACTGACCCCCAGGACTGGCTACATAATTTGCATGGCCTAGATAAGACAGAGCCCCTTGCCAAGAAAAAAAAAAGTATTAAGAATTTCAAAATGGTGACAGAGAGCATTAAACCAAAAGCACAGGGCCCTTCTCAGTGCAGGGCCCTGGGCGATGGCACAGGTCACAGGCCCACAGAGCTGATCCTATTGACACTCTGAGACGGTCTTGAAGATATAGCCCGAAGAATTAATTGCTTCCTTCAGCAAATTTTCTCAGCCTCATGCAAGTGAACTTACGGTGGCCACCTGCACCCTCTGCCAGAGGAATCAAGTTCCCAAGTCACCCACACAGTGATGGATGCACCCAACAATTCTGGCAGTTTGATAGCTAGAAGCCAGGGAGACCACTGTGCCGAAACTGCCAGGAGTCTTATGTCTAAATGAGAGGCAGCATTCAACTTTGGTGCTAAAGTTAATCGTTTATTCTGCAATACTTCGTGGCTATTTCGGAGTTGCAAAGAAAACAGCCAGATCCTGCCCAAGAATAGGAGGCTTGAATCTGAAGGGGTGTCATCCTTGAAGATAGAGCCACATATCCAAAGGGGTGCTGAGGACAGAAGGGGAGGATTTCCTCCTTCCTGGGTGTGATATTGTGATTTATACTAAGAAATATATATTTAGTCTTTACCCCCTTTTCTGGCACTGGACTCCTAAAACCCTTAGAATTTTCTAAGTTTTGAGAGCAGCAAAGGTGTCTTTTGTTATGTTAATGGAGTGACTTTTGGAAGGTTGGGGGCTGGGTGCCAGGAACACCAACCATAAGATTAGAGAGTTGGAACTTTCCGTCCCACAGCCATGACCTCTGGGGGAGGGGAGAGGAGGTGGAGGCTGAATTGATTGTCAATGGCCAATGAGTTAATCAAATCATGCCTATGTAGTAAAGCCTCCATAAAATCCCAGAAGGACAGGGTTCAGAGAGCTTCTGGGTTGGTGAACACTGGAGATTTGGGGAAAATGGCACACCTGAAGAGGGCATGGAAGCTCTGAACCCTTTCCCCATATCTTGCCCTATGCATCTCTTCCATCTCGCTCTTTCTGAGTTCTATCCTTATATAATAAACCAGTAATCTAGTAAGTAAGATGTTTGAGTTCTGTGAGCTACTCTAGAAAATTAATTAAACTCAAGAAGTGGGTCATTGGAACCTCCCATCTAAAGCCAGTTGGTCAGAAGCACAGGTGATAACCTAGGCTTGCAATTGGTGTCTGAAGTGGAGGGGCAATGTAGGGGAGAAAATCTTGTAAGACTGAGTCCTTAACCTATGGGATATGACTGTATCTCTGGGTAGATAGTGTCAAATTGAGTTAAATTGTAGGACACCCAGCTGGTGTTTGAGAATTTCTTGGTGGTGTGAGGGAAAACGCACACATTGGAAATTGGTATCAGAACCATTACCGGGCAAAGGAAAGATAAGGGGCTGGATCAAAGGAAGCAAGTAGGCTCCTGTAGCAAGACAGCCAGTAGGAGTCAAGGGAGAGCATGAGCCTTCAAATGACCCTTCCTGTTATCCCCAAGGCTTTGTTTATTAGGGGAAAAGCTTATGTCCTTGCTTGGGGGCAGGGATGGCAACTGCTTGGAAAGGCTATTTAGTGATGACTAGCGTATCCTCCCAGGGAGTGTCTGAAGCAAGAATCATGGCTGACACAGCACGACCTCAGGACAGAGAGGGAGACAAGCTCATAGCATCTGGGCAGTCTCTGAAATACTCATGGAGGAGAACCCAGGGGAAATTCTATCTCTGTTATGGAGGTGAGAATTGTGTTATTTGGGTAAAAAGGGAAGGTGACCCCTACCAGCTGGAGAAGTTTGAGACATCTGGGTTACTTGTGTTTTACCCAACTCAGATATGCTGCTTTCAAGGTTGGCACCTGTAATCTGTCTTGGGATTTCTGGCCCTACTGCCCTTGTTTTTCCCATGACATAAAATTTGCCAAACAAATTTGCCTCCAGAGCAATGGCAAGTAAGTCAAAGTTTCACAAGATTCTTTTTCTAGATATTCTGTTAATTTTTTCATGTCCATTTCCAAGATGAAATACTTCTGCCCACAGCATTGAAAGTAATAAAAAGATTACTGTAAGAGGAGACATTACAACTGACACCAGAGAAATACAAAGGATCATAAAATACTACTATATTATATACCAACAAATTGGACAACCTAAAATGGATAAATTTCTAAAAACATACAAACTACCAAGACTAAATCATGAAGAAATAGAAAATCTGAACAGACCAATTACCAGTAAGGAGAGTGAATCGGTAGTCCAAACCCTCCCAACAGTCATGTGATCCAGGACCACATGACTTCACTGGTGAATTCTACCAAACAGTCAAAGAAGAATTAACACCAGTCCGTCCCAAACTCTTCCAAAAATAGACGAGGAAGGAACACTCCCAAACTCATTTTACGAGGCCAGCATTACCCGTATACCAAAATCTGATAAGGTCACTGTAAGAAAAGAAAATTACAGGCCAATATCCCTGATTAACACAGATGCAAAATCGTCAACAAAATATTAACGAACCAAATTTCACAATACTTTAAAAGGATCATACACTGTAATCAAGTGGGATTTATTCCAGGGATGCAAGTATGGTTCAACATCCACAAAACAATCAATGTGATACACCACACTAACAAAATGACGGATAAAAATCACATGATCATCTCAACAGATGCAGGAAAGGCATTTGACAAAACTCAACATTCATTTATGATTTAAAAAAACTCTCAATAAATTGGGTATAGAAGGAATGTACTGCAACATAATAAAGGCCATATATGACAAGCCAATGGCTAACATCATACTCAACAGGGAAAAGCTCAAAGCTTTTCCTCTAAGATCAGGAACAAGACAAAGATGCCAACTCTCCCCACTTATTTGATACAGTATTGGTAGTCCTAGCAAGAGCAATTAGACAAGAAAAAGAAATAAAAGGTACCAAATCAAAAAGAAAGTAAAACTATCTCTATTTGCAGATGACATTATAATATATGAGAAAACTCTAAAGACTCCACCAAAGAACTGTTAGAATAAACAAATTCAGTAAAGTTGCAGGATACAAAATCACTATACAAAAATCAGCTGCATTTCTATACACTAATAACGAACTGTCGGAAAAAGAAATTTCTTTTAATCCCATTTACAATTGCATCAAAAGGAATAAAATACCTAAGAATAAATTTAACCAAGGAGGTGAAAAACTTGCACACTGAAAATTATAAGATTGATGAAAGAAATTGAAGAAGACGTGACAACCAGCAGTAGAGTCAGCAGGACGTGAAGAAAAATCGTGTAACTGTGTGTGGTAAGAGATGTCAACTAGATGACTGTGATGATCATTTGTCAATATTACATACATTGAGGTCAGGACTGATGGGGACCCGTTGCCAGACACCCAGGCATGCAGCCTGCTCCTGATCCTGTAGCAAGACAGCCTGGTGCGCATTCCTCTGCTTGGGGCCGTGACTGAGACTGGGGACTGGAGATCGGGGACCAGGCAACTTTTTTCCCAAATGTCTCTGGATGAGGTACAACTGCCAGGGAAGGGACAAGTTCTTCCCTCCCTAACACACCTCCTGGCCCATGGTGGGCCCATTCTGGGCACCAGAATTCAGGAATTCACTTCCAGGTTTCACCACAGACCACCCTCACCCAGAGTGAGCACATAGAGAAATTTCACCATCACCTTTGGTTAATATCACACCCTTTGTACATGCATGAAGAAAGTTTCCATGTCTTCCCCCTGCTGCCGCTGGACCACTGTCTTACACCATACACAAAAATCAACTCAAAATGGATTAAAGACTTGACCATAAGACCTGAAACCATAAAACTTCTAGAAGAAAACATAGGGGGTAAGGTCCTTGACATTGATCTTGGCAGTGATGTTTTGGATTTAACACCAAAAGCAAAGGCAACAAGAGCAATCATTTAAAAGCAGGATGACATCAGACTAAAAAGCTTCTGCACATCAAGGGAAACCATCAAGAAAATGAAAAAGCAGCCTACAGAATGGGAGAAAATATTTGCAAATCATATATCTGAAAAGGGTTAATATCCATTATTATAAAGAACTCACGCAACTCAACAGCAAAAAATGTCTGATTAAAATCAGGCAGACGTTCTAAATAGACATTTTTCTGAAGAAGAAATAAAGATGGCTAAAGTACACAATAAAGTACACAAAAAGATTCTCAACACTGCTAATTATTAGAGAAATGCAAATCAAAACAACCGTGAGATATCAGCTCAAACCTGTGAGAATGACTATTATCAAAACATCTACAAATAACAAATACTGGGGAGGATGTGGAGAAAAGAGAACCCTTGTGCATTTGTTGGTGGGAATATAAATTGGTGCAACCACTATGGAAAACAGTATGGAAGTTCCTCAAAAATTTAAAAATAGAACTACTATATGATCCAGCAATTCCACTTCTGGGTATTCATCCAAAGGAAATTAAAACACTAACTTTAAAAGACAACTTCAATCCCATGTTATTGCAGTATTATTTACAATAGACAAGACATGCAAACAACCTAAACGTCCATTGATGGATGAATGGATATATACACACAATAGAATATTATTTAGCCATAAAAAGAAAATCTTGCATTTATGACAACACGGATGGACCTTGAAGGCATTTATGCTAACTGAAACTAGCAAACTGAGAAAGACAAATACTGTATGATCTCACTTACATGTGGAATCTAAAAACAAACAAACAAAAACCAAACCCAAAGATACAGAGAACAGATTGGTGGTTATCAGAAACATGGAGTGGGGGGTGTGCAAAAAATGGATGAAAGGGCGCCAATTATAAAATAAATAAGGCCTGGGGATGCCATGTACAGCATGGTGACTATAGTTAATAACACTGAATTGTGCATTTGAAAGTTGCTAAGAGAATAAATCTTGTAAGTTCTCATCACAAGAAGAAAAATTGTGTAACTATGTGTGGTAAGAGATGCCAACTAGATCATTGTGATGATCATTTTTCAATATTACATATATTGAATCAATGTGTACACCTGAAACTAATATAATGTTATATGTCAATGATCCTTCGATTAAAAAAAAATACTAGGGCTTCCCTGGTGGCGCAGTGGTTGGGAATCTGCCTGCCAATGCAGGGGACACGGGTTCGAGCCCTGGTCTGGGAAGATCCCACGTGCCGCGGAGCAACCGGGCCCGTGAGCCACAACTACTGAGCCTGCGCGTCTGGAGCCTGTGCTCCGCAACAAGAGAGGCCGCGACAGTGAGAGGCCCGCACACTGCGATGAAGAGTGGCCCCCACTTGCCGCAACTAGAGAAAGCCCTTGCACAGAAACGAAGACCCAACACAGCCAAAAATAAATAAATAAAAAAAAATTCTACATGTCACTGGATCTGACAAGAACTTATGTAAGTGTTCAGCTCCATAAAGCAGGATTAAGTAGCACCAATAGCTTTTCTAAGATTGGGGGTGGGAAAAAGCAACAATAAAGCTGTTTGCTCTCTCTCTTCCTATTCAAAGAAGGGCATACCCAGCAACATTACCAATAACTGAATAGTTAATCTTTTGATAAACCAAATAGCTTGTAGCCATATCTTGAAAGTTAAACTCTTAAGCACTACGTGGCAATATAATAAATGGGGACACTTTTCTCCAAAGCAGTTACGTTTTTAATTTTTACCTGATTTAGCGACTTGACTGAGGAGGGGGATGGCAGTGAGATGGGCAGAGAGCATGGCTGGGCCCTGACTCTGGCTGCTTCTCCTTCCTTGGAAACATCTCTGAGACATGTCCATAGTGCTTGCAGCTGCCAGCCCGAACCCCAGTGGGTGCTGGCCCAACCCTCAGAAGGAATGGACCAGGCCAGGAGACACGTACTTGCCCACTCTCTCTCTCTCTTTCTTTTTTTTTAAAAATAAATTTATTTATTTATTTTTGGCTGCGTTGGGTCTTCGTTGCTGCGCATGGGCTTTCTCTAGTTGCGGCGAGTGGGGGCTACTCTTTGTTGTGGTGCGCAGGCTTCTCATTGCAGTGGCTTCTCTTGTTGCGGAGCACGGACTCTAGGCACGCGGGCTTCAGTAGTTGTGGCACGCAGGCTCAGTAGTTGTGGCTTGTGGGCCCTAGAACGCAGGCTCGGTAGTTGTGGCGCACAGGCTTAGTTGCTCCGCGGCATGTGGGATCTTCCCAGACCAGGGCTTGAACCCGTGTCCCCTGCATTGGCAGGTGGATTCTTAACCCCTGTGCCACCAGGGAAGTCCCAGCCCACTCTCTTTTTGCATCAGCAGCTCCATGCTCTTGCCCTGTTTTCCACAGTGACTATGATAAACGTGCCTGCTCTGAGCTGGGAGTGCTGCCCTCAGAGCAAGCAGAGACTCAGGGACATTGCCAACGTTGCTCCCAGTGCCCAGTGTTGCCTCCCAACCAAGTCAGAGGCTGAGCTTCAGGCCCTGTGGTTCTAGGGTACCCTGAAATAGAGTGGCATGGACCCCATTACAGCTCTTGGACTTGAAATCTACATTTGGCTGCCCTAACTGAGTTTCCCCCTGCCTGGCCTCCATCAACTGAGCCAATGCACACAAACTCTAACTCAGGGATGGAAAAGGGAATCTGCCCCAGGTGAGTAGATCTGCCCCAACACCTGGAAGGGCTAGACTAGGACAACCCCGAGGGCAAGCTGAGGTTGGGCTGAAGACACTGACAGAAGAAAGAGACAACCCCAGGCTGTCTGAGCTTCAGCCCCAGACTTGACCACCAAGCCAGCTAATGAATGGACCCTCTGCAGCAGCACAAGACCAAGAAATGGGCTGGGCTGCTGCACGTCTGCCTGGGAGGGAATCCCAAACAGCCTCTCCTAAAAGAGTGGGTCCCCAAGGAGTACCCAGTTAATTGCAAGGAAATAATCTGGCCCTGTTGAGAAGTTCTACAAAAACTGAAAAGAGAACAAAAACAGAGCTAGAAGGTCAAAATCATCCCTAAAGTAGCTGTCCAGGACACATCTGTTCTATTCTCATCCTTTCAGGTGTAACGTGGACCAGGGGTGAGATGGTGGCATTCCCTGGAGGGACAAGGAACCTGGTTCCCCATACGAGCTGTATAGGCCAGCTGACTTTCGCTTGGAAGAATGGGGGGTCTGGGAAGCTTTCCCAGGGGAAATGACCTAGGTGAGACATTGGAAACCTAGCGTTGACCATGGAAAGGAGGAAAGGGTTTGCTAGGCAGAGGGACAGCACACATAAATCTCTGAAGATGAGAAGACAGAGGGGAGCTTGCAAGAGGAGAGATGGTAGGAGGCTGCAGATCTCAATTTGGGACAACAGCAGCAGAAGAGGCTGACAAAGTGAATAAGTGGCTTGTTCATGAAAAATCATTTAAGCTAAGGTAAGAATTTTACCTCCCCCCCCCCACTGTGGGGTGCAGCTAGGGAAGAGGGACACAGTACAAGCTGTAGAACCACCTGCCTGTTGGTGGGGTGGGTATAAACCGGGGTAAGACTAGAAACAGGAGGACAGGGTAGGAGCATGTTAGCCCAGCTGGCAGTGAAATTAAACCACCTGGGAGGGCAACACTATCAGAGCTTGCCTAACACACTCACAGAGCTGGGCATGGCGCCAAGCACGTTACATGCTGAATCGATCATTCACCTCTGCAGCAAGCCCCTGAGGAAGGCGCTATTGCTAGTATTTCCATTTTACATTTGAAATGAGGCAGAGAGCAGCTGAACGATTTCCCCTGGGCTGTATGGCAGCGAGGACAGAGCCAGAATCCACCAGTGCTCTCAACCATTACCTGTCCTCACCTGAAGGTGGGAAAAAATGGACAACAGATTCTAGAGATGGTTGTTAGGAGGCAGAATTGACAGGACTTTGTGGTCGATGAGGTATGAGAGGGGGAAGAGTCAAGAATGACTCCCACGTTTCTAGCTTGGGTATCTGGATGGAAGGGTGCACAGAAGATGGTCCACATCTGTGGGCATTTCAAGGAGGAGAGGCAAATGCTGCTGAAAGTCACAAAAGTCTGAAAGGTTTATGGGAGATCTGAGGAAAAGCAGAAGCAGTGGATTACCTGGGAGTGGGTTAAGGGGTCAAAGCAAGGTAGAAAAATAGAGAGTGTGTGTGTAGACAACTCCGTAAAAAAGCCTGGCTAGGAAGTGGAGAGGGGAGCGAAATGTCCCATGAGGAGGGATTTTGCTTTTGCTGTTTTTTTTTTTTTTTTTTTTTTTTTACTATGACGACCTGAGCAGCTCCTACCTCCCTCGTGACAGGAGGGACTATGAAGGGGTTGACTCAGGTGGGTTCAGTACAGAGTGAAGGAATTTGCCATTTGGTGGTTCCTATTTTATCTGGAGGAGGGGGGTGGTAATAGAGCATTTCATAAATCTCTTTGATGGTCTGCCCAAGATTATGCAGGCTTCTCATGCTGTGTTAGTTTCTGTTACACAACTTAAAAGGTTTCTTTTGCGTTTTTCTCAAGCAAGTAGCTTTGAAATGTTGCCTTCCGTATAAAGTTGAATTATAATATTTAGCATGTAAGTTAATCTTGTTTCATAGATGGCTTTCTCTTTCAAGAGAGAACTTCAAACAGGTTTGTGGAGAAAGTGTCCTTCCCATTACTCAAGATAAATGTTCTATTCTGGAGATCGGGAGGCTGAGGGGGATGAGGAATCACTTATGAGTTTTAGGTTGCGATGCAGCCTTTAGAAATTCATGCACAAGTTGCACACCAAAACACTCCAGGAAAAATGAGTAGTTTCTCCCTTTTGGATCGTATTAAATAAAAAGAGAAAAAAAGTAAAGAGTCAAATTAAAGATCATGGAGGCTAGATTGGTTTGGATGATGTTCTTAAACTTCTATAGTGAGGGCTGGGGATAGACTCAATGTCCAAGGACTACAGTCTGTGTGGTAACATATCTAAATATAGATAGATGGGTGGTGGCAGGGGGAGGGGGGAGAGAGAGAGCTACTCATTGTAACAACTTGGAAAGGTCAATTAAGGACAAAACTGTCATCCGTCTTCTCCTAACACAGAATCATACTGGTCTACCTCCAGTCTTCTTTTTAAGGCAAAAAAGTCACCGTACGCATACAGTTATGGAGTCCCCTCTTCTCACTTAGTATTTTATGCCAGGCAATCACTCATACCATGAAGACCTTTTTGTAAACATTATTTGAATGGCGGCATGAGGTCCCAGCCCAAGGACATCCTGTAGCCCATTTCCTCAATCAAAGGGCCCCTATTGGGCAGAGAGTATTTGCCATCTGCTTGTTTGCATAGTCAGGTGGAGACCAGGGGCTTGTAGCTAAGAGGAATGGGGGCCTTGTCCTCTGAAATACAATTTTTCTTTGACTGGCTGTTCTTGAATTTTATTGTGTTAAAGCAATAAAAAAAAAATCAACCAGCAGGAAAATGCTAAGTTTGATCATTCACGGATTACAGTGTCTCTATTTTTTTCTGTTTTCTAGGTTTCGGAGACAATAATTATTTGTTTAAGCTCCCACGGGCTTAGGCCTGGCTGAGAGTTTTGGACAAACTAAGGTGTCGCACTTCACAGCCTTGAGCAAATAGGGTAATAGGTCTAACATCCTTCTGTTGTCCAAGAGGAAAGAGTCAGACGTACAGGCATCTTCCGGTCAAATAATAAATTACAGAACACCCACCCAGATGCTACTCACACACAACGCTGCAGGAATTCTTCCCCATCCCCACCCTCCCACCCCCAAAAATACTAGACCATGCTAAGTCATTCAGCCTAATGACCCCAATACTCGGTCTTGGACCTGCTGGGCTACTCTTCCTGTCCACATTGTAACCTTCCTCCAAAGTCCAAGTTCAACCCCTGCCAATGCAATTTCCCCTGGTTAAAATGTCATAGGATTTAATCAATTGCTGGGAAGCAATTTATCTGAGCTTCAGCTTCTTACGGGAAGAATGTTACTTAGTCTTATCGTTTCAGGTATCTGAAATTACGTTTACTTCTGCCAAAAGAAGAGTAAAAATGGTGATAAGGAAGTGTTCCCATATGGAAGTGATCTTGACATCCCAAAGTGAAGGAGACTGACATTTCTTGCCATATGTTAGTTTCAGTACGTGGCCTTACAAAGCTGAGATAAAGGCATTGGACCACTAAGAAGCCACTCCACACCATCTGAAGGTCTGGTATTAGGAGTAACTAAATCCAGGGCTGATGCAGCAACTGTGGGAGTTTCAGAGACCTGGCCACACAGGGGCCACTGCAGTGCACGTCCTGCTTGCCCAATGCTGAATTACAGGCACCAATGCAGTAGCAGAATGCCTGGGTTCAAATCCCAATTTTGCCACTTCTTAGCAGTATGACTTACTTGGAAGTGTTATATAACTTCTCTGTGCCTTGGTTTCCTCATCAAAAATGAGTTCTACTTCACAGAGCTACAATAAAAAATGAATATATGTAAAACCCTAAGAGCAGTACAACCAGTACCTGGACACAAAGAAATGCTCTATAGATGTTGGTTACTATTAACCAGATTCTTTTTTTGAGATCTAAGTCAACTCTTTCCTTCCCTTTGAAGAAAGGTCTGATGCTGGAGAAGCAGCAGTGGGTAAACCGTGGTTCCAGAGAAACTACGGTTCATTTGGTCATTCAACAAATTATTGAGTGCCGAGCGCTCTCAGAATTTGAAAATATGGAGGGGTTATTGCGGGGACTACTATCTTGCTACTAAAACCTGCTCTAAATGTTACCTACCTAACACTTGTTTAGTGCTTTTTCTGGGTTAGACATAGCTAAATGTTTTACTCATTTATTTCCATAGCAATCCTATGAATGTGTTGTTGTTGTTATTCCCATTTTACAGATGAGAAAGTAGAGGCTTGGAGTTCTCAAGTAAGTTGCCCCGATCAGCCAAGAAGGTGAGGAGGAAGGGCCACTTCAATGTGTGTATCCCATCTTCAGCAGAGGGAAGCATGCCTTATCCCTGGTTTGCACCATTCAGAACCTTGCATTTAGCAAGCTCTCCAAAGTACTTCTGGAGTAATTAATTTATTAGTGTGCAGCTAGCTTGACCTTTAAGAAAACCTAGACTTCACTATTTTTCACTTTTGAATAATACATGTCAATATATCCAGCAAGACACTTATTTAATAAATAGCTCTGGAAAAATAAATAAATAAATAAATAGCTCTGGCATAATTAGCCATCCATCTGGAAGACAAAGTTAGATCCATACCTCATTCCATATACAAAATAAATCCAAATCGATTAAAGCTTAGTTTCAATATAAAAATGTTAGAAAAACAAAGGATAATATTTGTATTGCTTAAAGGGAAAGGTAATTTTTTTTTAAAAGAAAAGACAGGTAACAGAAGCTGTAAATAAAATTTTAAAATCTGAGATTTAACAGCCTAGAAGTTAAACATTTCAGTATGGCAGAAGACACCAAAGTCAAGTGACAAACAGTAACTCAGGGAGAATATGTTCAATTAACATCCATAATAAATGACTTCTTCTATATGACAATTAGAGGTTGCCATGTCCTGCTGAAATTTGCAGGGGTGTGTCTTGTGACCAGCCCACGGTGGGTACAGAGAGTGTGGGGCAATGGTCTTACTTCAGTGGATATGTAACAAACAGAATAAATCAATTCTATCTTAATTAATTTATTGAACACTTCAGTAAGTTAATTCTACTTAAATCTTTTTAGCAGCAACCGGGACTTTTAAAGTGCTTTAACACACATGCTGTCCTTAGCCAGGTCGATAGGCACAGCTGGCCCATCTCTGGCTGTATCTGCAACATTTCTCCTCTTCCTCATTCTATTCCTCACTCACTAGCCTCCTTTCTATTCCGCAAACGTTCTAGCACCTCCTGTCTCAGGACCTTTGCACATACAATTCCTTCCTTTGTATACCCTTGTCCCACATACTCTCTTGCTAGATCCGTCATTTCATTTACGTCTCTCCTCAAATGTCCCCTCCTCAGTCAGGCCTTCTCTGACCACAAGGGCAGGGACCCTGTTTTGCTTCTGCTGTGTCCCCAGTGCCTAAAGCAGTGTGCTGCCTGTAACAGGAACTCAAATAAAAATCTGTTGAATCAGGATTAATTTTTTCATTTAATTTGATTTTCACAATAAAAAGATCTGTTTATCCAGGATATTTACATTTCTTGATTTGAATGCAATACATGCCCAGTTTTTCTTTTCTTTTTTTTTTCTTTTACATCCTTCCAGCTCAACACACCTGCCTCCCTGAAGCATGTAAAGGCCAAATGTGCCAACGTGAATTATTCCCACTATAGAGATTCTGCTGTCTAAACAACTCTCGTGCAGCCAACGTTGTAACGAATACTACTACAATATGACTCATTCTTCTTTCCTCCAGTTGATGATAAAAAGCAGTATGGAAATTCCAACAGTTTGCCACCTGTTAGCAGGTCACCTCAAAACATTCCTGCCCCGTGATGATTCCAGGTTAAAGTGGCACTTCACTGCCATTTCCTGCAATAACTTCCACCAACACATGAAGCTATCCTGCCCCTATCCCTATGCTTACCTGCTGTCACACCATGACCAGGTCTCACAACAAGCCCTAGCAGGTCCCAGCAGGGCACAGTGACCTGAGTGTTTTACATCAGGACCACACTTAGTGGGCCAGTGATTCTTGGAGAAAGATAAATGCTATTTCCATCATCTAGTCCAGGGCAGGGGGTAAATAAAATATACAAAGTTGTTTAAAATACTTGTTCTCGAGAAGTTAAAATAGGAGATTCAAGTTATGAAACCATGAAGCAGCTTACTATAATGAAAGTCGGAATGAAACAAATGCTAAATAGAAGTCCAAGCACCATGCTGGGAAAAGGTACCCTGAGGGGGAAAGGAGAGAAAGAGAGGTTTTGTGTTTAAGGACGGGGGTGCTTGAGTTAAACTGTGGTAGACTCAAGGGCGTGGGAGCACTTCCCTGGCGGTCCAGTGGTTAGGACTCTACGCTTCTACTGTTGGGGGAAGGGGGCTTAGACCCCTGGTCGGGGAACTAGGATCCCCAGAGAACTAGGATTTAAGATACAATAAAGAAGGGATGATTATTGGTGAAGCAGATGATCATGAGTGCTTAGGTAGACAGGACGGTCTCGGGCAAGAGGAAGGATGATTTCCTCCTCTGAGACACGAAGGCATGAGTTGAAAAGAATGCATGGGGATGTGGTGACCTCTTTACTGAAGGACAGGAAGGTCCTTGTCACGGTCTTCTCAGAGAAGTAGAAGGCTACGTCACTGAGTGAGTGCCGGCACAAGGAAGAATGAGGCTGCAAGTGAGAATATTCCAAACACCTGGGGGGAATAAGAGAGCGTAACTAAGGGTAAAGAAAAGAACCAAACAGCATTCGGGGGCCAGCTAAAGAGTGAACACCTGACTCTGTAATGAAGTCAGGCAACATGGTTCTCCGTTTTTGGTTTTTCGCTTCGCCAGCACTCTTCTCATCAGCTTGTGTGCAACACGTACAAGAAATTTGCAGCTAGGCTTACCTGTGGTGAGAAATTGACTAGGTTCCCAAAAAGAGAGTTAAAGGGTGAGAAGAGGGACTTCCCTGGTGGCACAGTGGTTAAGAATCCGCCTGCCAATGCAGGGGACATGGGTTCGAGCCCTGGTCCAGGAAGATCCCACATGCCACGGAGCAACTAAGCCCGTGTGTCACAACTACTGAGCCTGTGCGCTAGAGCCCATGGGCCACAACTACTGAGCCCACATGCCTAGAGCCTGTGCTCTGCAACAAGAGAAGCCACCACAATGAGAAGCCCGTGCACTGCAACAAAGAGTAGCCCCCGCTCGCCGCAACTAGAGAAAGCCCGTGCGCAGCAACGAAGACCCAACGCAGCCAAAAATAAATAAAATAAAATTTACTTTAAAAAAAAAGGTTAAGAAGAAAGGAGGAAGTTCATGAGAGCAGAAAAATGAACACTAGGTCCACCCTCGATAGGGAAACAAACTAAGCCAGCAGGGACTCAGGCGTTGAGAGAAAAAGGAAGCATTGAGGAGGCAGAAGTCGAAATGCTATTGCAGAGCAGGTCTAGGGGGAAGGAGGATGTAGAAAAGGTAAAAGGTCACCTTCAGAGAAAGCAGCTTCAGGGTTTGTAATTTCAGATTCTGCAAAGGGACCTGTCCAAGCAGGCTGCTAACATGGAGAGGAAGAAACATGGTAGGGCCACATGCTGGATGGATGAGTCACTCATCTGGACACTGGGGACACCCCAGATGGCCATCAGGGACTGAGTACCGGGCAAGCCCGAGATCCAGGGGCCAAGATGCTCAAGGCGTCTGGAGGCCACCTGGAAGTATGAGCAGCAGGCAATAAGGGCTGACTGGTGGCGTCTTAAGAGGGGGTGCTCAAATCACTGTCTGAAAGCTGAAATGGAGAGCACAGAGGTGGCGCTGTCCTCCTGGTTCCAGCAATGCAGGGACTATGAGGTTGTGGCGAAATTGATTTTTTAAAAATTTATTTATTTATTTATTTATTTTTGGCTGCGTTGGGTCTTCATTGCTGAACGCAGGCTTTCTCTACTTGTGGTGAGCGGAGGCTACTCTTCATTGCGGTGCACGGACTTCTCGTTGTGGCTTCTCTTGTTGAGGAACACAGGCTCTAGGTGCGCAGGCTTCAGTAGTTGTGGCACGTGGGCTCAGTAGTTGTGGCGCACGGGCTTAGTTGCTCCGCGGCATGTGGGATCTTCCCAGACCAGGGATCAAACCCATGTCCCCTGCATTGGCAGGTGGATTCTTAACCACTGTACCACCAGGGAAGTCCCCTATTATTGATTTCTAAGTCAATTTCACTGCGGCCAGAAAACACACTTTGTAATACTTGAATTTTTAGATTGAGAGCTGTTTTATGTATGGTCCAGAATATGGTCTATCTTAGTAAATAATCCATGCGTACTTATTAAACAGTGTAGTATGCTGTCGTTGGGAAGAGTATTCTATAATCACCTGTTAGATCAAGTTGATATGTTTGTGGCAGAGAAGGGAGAGCTGTAGGGTCCCATACCAGTTCATAAATGCTTCAACCACTACTTAATTAGTTCCTTGGTCACAACCAGTTACATGGCACTACCTACCAATATGGGGCTGGGAAATGTTGGGGAACACATCATGTAATATGGCCTTGCATGTTTCTTAGAATGGAGGCAGGAATGACCTTTCTTAATAACGCACCTCCAGGAGATGAGATCTGGAATTACAATGCAAATGCATGATCTCCTGAAACCTCCAGAGGGAAAGTAAAACTTGGTTTGCTCTAAAGGATGACACCTGGGAGTGAGGAATAAGTTCTTTTTCACTTTAGTTTTTGCTCTACTCATTTCTAGTTGTTTGATATTTAATCCAAATTAAGTAAAATATTTTTGATATTTCGTTTCTTCCATTGGGGGTGTGTGTATGCATGCATCATAGTCCCATCTGCCCCTGGGAAATTCCAGGCTTAATTATCAAGTGTATTGACGGTGATTTATTAGAGGCATCGAGAATAAGAGATGAGAGCAGAGATCATTGCTGTTTATTGGTCTTAAGAGTCAATCATTTTGAGGACTTTAATGCTTTCTGATAAATCTTTCAGCATTTCCTTAATACGGGACAATATTCAGTGACCTCTGTCCCTGGTATACACCAAGATCCTGCCGTGTTTGACTCATAACTCCAGCATTCAAGGTCCAGAAAAATGGCAACGCTGGGAACTTGCTGAGCATTAAGTCTTGCTCCTGTGGTCTCCCTTCAACTCTCCCAAAGGCATTACAGACCTCAGTACAGAGCCAAGGATGCAAGGTAAGCACACACAGACACTCCAGAACCTCAGTCCTAGTGCCGAATCCCTGAAAACCCACATCATGTGGAACAACTGAAATTTACCAGGGTTTCTCATTCTTGTTTCATGACACACACCTATACCCATCGCAAAAGTTCTGTGACTGGGCGAGGGGCAAATTTCTTCAACTCCCAGCCCTCTCCTTTGGAATTCAAATCTGTGCATTCCTCTCCCCTCAGGTGTCTCACGCACTCTAAAAATGTCTCAAGTTAGCATCTTGATTTCCCCTCCATTTACAAGCCCCTCTCTCAACCAAAGCAGCCTCTCTTCCAGGTCTCCCATCAGTAAAGGGTACCAATGGCTTTTTAGAGAAACCCAAGAGTCATTCTTGGCACCTACTTTTTCCTCATACCAGTGTATCACCAGGTCCTCTCAATGCTACCCATCAATGCCTTATTTCCTCAATTCTAAAACACTGAGTTATTCCTAGAAGCAGAAGTGTTGTGAAGATTAAATGGAGTAACAGAGAAATTGCTTAAAAAAGTGTTCAGTATTTACTGTTTTCTCACAACCTACATCAAATAGTCATTAGGCAGGGGGTGGGTTGTGTCACTGAGGTTGTGTCACTGATAACTGTCACTGCTCTGCATGTGTAGACTTGGCTGTGCAGCACAGACGTTCCTACATCTCTCACCACATTTGTGGGACACCTCACAACAGAATTAATTTGGATTCTTCATTCTGTCCTAAAATAACTTCCAAAGGCATTATACTGATATTATGCAGGTTTTCTTTTAACTTTTGACACAATTCACTTACAGAAAAACTGCAAAAATTTAGTACAAAGAACTCCCTTATACCCTTCATGAGATTCCCCAAATTTAATATTTTGTTTGCTTTCTGAACCATTTCAAAGTCACTTACGTGACTGGTGAGATGGTGCCTTTTACCCCTAAAAATAAGAACATTCTCTTAAAGTACCCCAATGCAATGACCAAAATCTGAAGATTAACACTGATCCAATGCTGTTACCTAATCTATAGACCTGACTCACATTTTGCCAATTGTCCTAAGTCCTTAGCAAAAGAAAATCTGGATCATGCACCGAATTTTATTGTCACAGCTCTTTCATCTCCTTTCATCTTGAACATTTCCTCAGTCTTCGTATTTAATGACACTGATATGTTGGAAGAATGTGAGCCAGTTATTTTGCAGAATATCCTTCACCTTGTGTGTGTCTGATGTTTCTCATGGCTGGATTCACATTACGCGCTTCTGTTAGGAAAGCCACAAAGTGAGGTGTTCTTTATGGTCATGATAGTTTTAAAACAAAAATCTATTAAACACACAGATGACTGCTTAGCAATGCAAATATTAAAAATTGCCTATTCTTTTCAGACTAGCTGAGTTGGAAACATTCTGAAAGATGGTCAGTCAGGACTGAACATCCATTTAAAGGATCCAGGTGAGTTTCAAAAGAAGCCATTTAGGGCTTCCCTGATGGTGCAGTGGTTGAGAATCTGCCTGCCAATGCAGGGGACACGGGTTCGAGCCCTGGTCTGGGAAGATCCCACATGCCACGGAGCAACTAGGCCCGTGAGCCACTACTACTGAGCCTGCGCGTCTGGAGCCTGTGCTCCGCAACAAGAGAGGCCGCGATAGTGAGAGGCCCGCGCACCGCGATGAAGAATGGCCCCCGCTTGCTGCAACTGGAGAAAGCCCTCGCACAGAAACGAAGACCCAGCACAGCTATAAATAAATTAATTAATTAAAAAAAAAAAGAAGTCATTTAATTTCTAGCATTATATAAGTCAATTAATAAAACCCAAATCTATGAGTTTTTAAATAGAAAATGCAGGTGACCCCTCTCTCCATGCTTTTCACTATCCTTGAAAGTATATACCTTTCAAGGAACATACCCTTAAAAGTATATTTTCAATTCACAAAGGTGCTAAAGAAATTGAGATTACAAGCAGGGGTGAGGGGTGGGCGTGACAGCCTGAGTTCTTATCTTAGTAGCTGAAAGTGATTCAGAACTATCTTAAGGCTCCACCAGTTTCAACATCTTAGACTTTTTGATACTTAAAATAATTGTCATTATGTGAATAATCATGTGACTGTCAATTAATTTAACATTTAACATGCAAACACTTTTACCCACAAAAGAATACCAATGTACTTATGTACACGCATATGCCTAAAGAGTTAAAAAAAACAACAAAAAAACCCAGAACCATATAATGGCACAATGGCATGTGACATTAGAAGGATTTTTATACATTAACAAATAGTAAGAGTATTAGATAAGGTTGGCACTTTTTCCTAAGTCAACTGACAATTGATAGAATCCTTAGAGGGAAAGAAAAGTGGTAGAAAAAATCCCATGTCTGTCTTCATTGAATCAGGAAAAGTTACCACCCTAAGATATTCATTTAAAATGTTTCCAATACAGAAAACAATGGTTATTTTCCAAGTTACAGGAAATTGCTGAGTTCAAGGTTTATTATTATGAAATCTGGAGTTCACCTGGCATCAATGATGTGGGTATCATGGCAATACTCAGATTTTATTATGAGATTCATTACCAGCTCAACCATGTCATATTGATTTTTAAAATGGTATATTTTCATTTATTGAAAATAAAAGGTGACATTCCTTCTCACACACACCCCACCCAGCCAAACCATGTCCTCTGTTCTTGTAAGATATAACAAATGAGAAGGTGAAATAGGGAATTTTCTATGGTTTTTTTTTTTAAATTCAGGCATGTCATTAGGTTAGAACTCATTTAGCCCAATCTCCCACACCATTTTCAGCTATAGCTTGTATGATAGTTGATGTTAATCAGCATTATGATGCATAATCAAGCTCAAAGAAAAATAAATTATGTGCCATTAATTTTAGTATAATGTCATTCTATAGTTCTGGGTTCACTGTTTAAAAACAGATTACCGATGTGTAGTAAACATAGAAAGTCTCCATTAAATAGAATTTTCAGTAAACCAGGCCACATCTGATTTCCTGACCTTTTTGATAAACATATTTGTGTACTAACAATGCTATGAAATCAAGTAGAACTTAATAAGGGAACACCTAATTTATAGTTTTTGCCAATTTCCATGGTATCAATACACCTATTATGTCCCATTTCAAGTTATCAATAGTTTACCAACCAGTTCACAAATTTCCTTCATATAAAATTTAACAATAGGTTCTTGTAAGGTGGTATATGCAGGTTCCAGACCACCACCCACATTCTGAAGAAAATATCTAAATTGAAGCACAGAGTCAAAGGATAGAAAATGCAGGTGAGAGGTAAGAGAGATAAAGGATACAGTGTAAAGTTCTCAGGTTTAATTGTAGTTGCAGAAGGAGGGGGATAGAAATGATCTTCAACAAGGTATTACCTGAGAGTCCTCCAAAACTGATAGAAGACATTAATCCACAGACGTAAGAAGCCTTATTAACCCCTAGCAGAGTAAATTTTAAAAACCTTTTTCTAGACATGTGGTAGGAATACTGCTGAGAACCAAAGGCAAAGAGAAAATCCTAAAATCTAGAAGCAGCCAGAGACAAAAAGCTTATTGTTTTCCAAGCCATTAGACTAAGAGCTAACACATAGAACCTAAGTGATAGAAACCAAGAAATAATGGAAAGATATCACCAAGGTTCTGAAAGAAAATAACTGCCAACCTAGAATTCTATAACCAGTACAATTATCCTTCAAGAACGAAAGGAAGGGCTTCCCTGGTGGCGCAGTGGTTAAGAATCTGCCTGCCAATGCAGGGGACACAGGTTCGAGCCCTGGTCTGGGAAGATCCCACATGCCACAAAGCAACTAAGCCCATGCACCACAACTACTGAGCCTGAGCTCTAGAGCCCGCAAGCCACAACTACTGAGCCCACGTGCCACAACTACTGAAGCCCACGTGCCTAGAGCCCATGCTCCACAACAAGAGAAGCCACCACAATGAGAAGCCCACACACCGCACTGAAGAGTAACCCCCGCTCGCTGCAAAGAGAGAAAGCCACGCACAGCAACAAAGAACCAAAGCAGCCAAAAATAAATAAATTAAATAAATAAATTTATTAAAAAAGAATGAAAGGAAAAAAGTTTTTAGACCAACACTAAGAATGTTACTTGCTTACTGCTCTAAAGGAAATATTAAATAATGATCTTGAGGCTGGAGAATTCAGTCCCAGGTAGAAGCAAAGAAATGAAGACTGGAGCAAGGAAAAACAAAAACAATAAACAAAATGAATATAAAATCTAAATGAATATAATCTAAATATAAATGAATATAAAATGGTAACAGCTATGTCTTGTGGGGTCTTAAATGAATTAGAACTTAAATATTTGACAAAAATAGTATATAAGGGCTTCCCTGGTGGCACAGTGGTTAAGAATCCGCCTGCCAATGCAGGGGACACGGGTTTGAGCCCTGGCCCAGGAAGATCCCACGTGCCACAGAGCAACTAAGCCCGTGCACCACACCTACTGAGCCCGTGCTCTAGAGCTCACGAGCCACAACTACTGAAGCCTGTGCGCCTAGAGTGTGTGCTCCACAACAAGAGAAGCCACCACAGCGAGAGGCCCGTGCACCACAACAAAGAATAGCCCCCACTCGCCGCAACTAGAGAAAGCCCACACACAGCAACGAAGACCCAACACAGCCAAAAATAAATAAATACATAAATTTATTTTAAAAAATAGCATATAAGTCAGGTGGGATGTAAATGGACTCAAAGTATCTTAAAGGTCCTAAGATTATCAGCAATAAGGTAAAAGCACAATTAACATTAGCTTTCCAAATTGATATATAGATTTACTGCAATCAATCCCAATCTAAATCTCAGCCTTTTTTTGTAGAAAGTATCAAGCTGATTCTAAAATTCATGCAAAGGACTCAAATTAGCCAAAACAACTTTGAAAAAGAACAAAATTGAATAGCTTAACACTCTCTGATTTCAAGACTTATCATGAAGCTACAGTATTGAAAACAGCTTAATATTAGTATAAAGATAGAAAAATAGATCAGTGGAACAGAAGAGAAAAACCCATGTACATATGAACTGATTTAAGACAACAACATACGCAAAGTCAGTGCATTGGGGAAGGATAGTCTTTCCAACAATTGAATATCCATATACAAAAAAAAAAAAAAAAAGGGGCTTCCCTGGTGGCGCAGTGGTTGAGAATCTGCCTGCCAATGCAGGGGACACGGGTTCGAGCCCTGGTCTGGGAAGATCCCACATGCCCCGGAGCGACTAGGCCCATGAGCCACAATTGCTGAGCCTGCGCGTCTGGAGCCTGTGCTCCTCAACAAGAGAGGCCGCGATAGTGAGAGGCCCACGCACCGTGATGAAGAGTGGCCCCCGCTTGCCGCAACTAGAGAAAGCCCTCACACAGAAACAAAGACCCAACACAGCCATAAATAAAATAAATAAATAAAAATAAAAAATAAATTAAAAAAAAAATGAAGGAGGGGAGGAGGGGAGGAGGGGAGGAGGGGAGGAGGGGAGGAGGGGAGGAGGGGAGGAGGGGGAGGAGAAGAAGAAGTTTGGACACATACCTCTAACTCAAAATCATATAAATGTAAAGTCTAGAACTATCCTGTCTAGAGGAAATCATAGGAAATCTTTGTGACCTTGGGTTAGGCAAAAATTTCTCCAGTAGGACATTGAAAGCACAATATATAAAAGAAAAATGATAAATTGGACTTCAAAATTAAATACTCCTGCTCTCTGCAAGACACTGTTAAGAGAATGAAAAGGCAAGCCATAGACTGGAGAGAAATATTTACGAAGAAGATATTTTAAAAGGACTTGTATTAAGAAAATATTAGAAAAAAATAATTCTCAGCTCAGCAATAAGAAAACCACCTAATTTAAAAATAGGCTAAAGGGGCTTCCCTGGTGGCGCAGTGGTTGAGAATCTGCCTGCCAATGCAGGGGACACGGGTTCGAGCCCTGGTCTGGGAAGATCCCACATGCCGCGGAGCAACTGGGCCCGTGAGCCACAGCTACTGAGCCTGCGCGTCTGGAGCCTGTGCTCCGCAACGAGAGGCCGCGACAGTGAGAGGCCTGCGCACCGCAATGAAGAGTGGCCCCCACTCGCCGCAACTGGAGAAGGCCCTCGCGCAGAAACAAGGACCCAACACAGCCATAAATAATAAATAAATAAATTAATTTAAAAAAAAAAATAGGCTAAAGATTCAGACACTTCACCAAAAAAAGCACATTAAGATGCTTAATCATTAGGAAAATGTAGATTAAAACCACAAGATACCACTACACTCCTATTAAAGTGGCCAAAATTAAAAAGATTTGTCCTATCAAGTGTTGTTAAGAATGTGGAAAAACTGGAAGTCCCAAGAGGAATGAAAAACAGTACAACTGGTGGTAATGAAAAAATATTTAGTACAAGTACTTCAGAAAACAATTTGGCAGCTTCTTTAAAGAGTTATACACCTATGATGTAATCCACCTATTTCACTCCTATGTATTTACCCAGAAGAAAGGGAAATACATGTCCATACAATGACTCCTACACAAATGCTTATGATATTGGGTTGGCCAAAACGTTCCTTCGGGGTTTTCCGTACGATGTTACGGAAAACCCTGAACAAACTGTTTGGCCAACCCAATAGTTTTTGTAATAATAAAAAAATAAACTGCAAACAACTCCCATGTCCAACAGGTAAATGGACAAATTAGAAAATGCCCGCCCATCTATAGTGACAGAAAACCGATCTTTGTTTGCTTAGGGAGGGGAGGAGTGGGGAGGGAAAGGGAAGGGTATACAGAGGGACAGGAGAAAAGTTTAGGGCATGATGGACATGTTCATTCACCTGACTGTTGTGATGGTTTCACAAATGTTGACAAAACTTAAATTGTACACTTTAAATATTTCCACAGTATTTTACGTCAGTCATAGTACAATAAAGTTTTTTTTAAAACTACATTAAGGCACCATTTTTTCCCTATTAGATTTGAAAAAATTTAAATATGACAGAACCACACAGACGAGACCGTGCAGAAGGTAAGGAGTTCTCGCTACAGAGAACCATGTAACACTAATTATCAACATAAAAAATGCAACTACTCTGACCTGCAGTGCTACTTCTAGGATCTTATCCTACAGAAGTACTTCAGCATGCATAAAGATACATTAGGATAAGACCTATTGAAGCATTTTTTGCAATAAATTGTTGCCAAGTAGTAGAAACACTTCTGTGTCCATCAATAGGGTCTAATTAAAGTTAATTGAAATCAATTATGGTAAATTACTGTAAGAACACACTATAGCTATAAAAAGCAGGGGGGAGAATGGAAAGATCCTCAGGATACACAGTGACCCTTGGACAACATGAGTTTGAACTGCACAGGTCCACTTACAGGTGAATTTTTTTCAATAAATATTAATACCTGTAGTTTCCTTTTACAGATGAACACACAAGTCAACTGAGTGTGGGGCAAAGTTTGTTTGATTAGAGATCGCAGCATGTGGAATCACAAGAACTAGAGTTTCAATCCCGATTCTAACCAAACTGTTTCAGCTTCCTGCCCTTGAGTGAATCATTTATCAGTTCCTTCGTTTTTGAGGCAGATAGCAGCACATAGATTTTTGACTGGGGAGGGGGGCACCCCTAATCCCTGTGATGTTCAAGGGTCAACCGTATTTTTAAAGGGTAAGGTGCGGAACAATATGCATATGTTACCAAGCGAAAAAAGCAGGCTTGAGAGTGTAAAGACTAGCCACAAAGGTGAAGATAACATTTGCAATGTAACAAAGCATTTCTTTGCACCATGAGAAAAGACAAGAAACTAAGAGGAAGAAAACGGTAAGAGACCAGGTATTTACAAGGGAGGACATCCAAATGGCCAATAAACAGGAAAACATGCTGAGCTTCATGAGTGATAGGAAAATACCAATTAAAACCACCATTAAATAGCATTACAGACCTGCTGATTGGCTTTAAGTTTTAAAGACTAACAATACCAAGTGTCGGTGAGGATGTGAAGTAACAAACTTTCCTACACTGCTGGTTGGAGTATAAGCTGGTACAGCCACTATGAAGACAATTTGGTAGTATCTACTGAAGTTGAAGATATTCACACTCTGACTCAGCAATTCTACTCCTAAGTATATAACCGTCAGAAACGTGTGTACCTGTTCACCCAGATATACGTACAAAAATATTCTCAGGAGCCTTACCTCTAATAGCCCCTGTAAGTTCTGCACACTCAATTTCAATGCTTGGGGAGGGTTTTCCTCACACCACCAAGCAATTCTCTGACCCCAGCTGGGTGTCCTACCATTCAACTCAATTCTGACACAGTCTACCCAGGGATAGCAACCGATTCCACAGGTTAAGGACTGAGTGCCGTAAGACAGCCCTCCACTTCATATGACACTCACAAACCCAGGTTAGCTTCTGACCAACTGGCTATAAATCAGAAGTTCCCACAACCCCTTCCTTGGGTTCAATTTATATAGGGGCTCACAGAACTCAGGAAACCTGTTTACTCGCTAGATTACTGGTTTATTACCAAGGATATTAAAGGATACAAATCAACAGCCATATGACTAGGTACATAGGGTGAAGTCCTGAACAAAGGAGTTTCTGTCCTCATGAAGTTTTAAACCCTGCATGGTGGCACATGGAAACTCTCTGGTTTCCTAACCTGGAAGCTCTCCAAACCCCTTCCTTTTCTGTTTTTATGAAGGCTTCACTACGTTGTCACTGTTGAGTAAGTCATTGGCCTTTAGTGACTGATTCAACCTTCAGCCTCTCACCCCTCCTTGGAGGTCATGGGACAGGGGAGGTGGAAGGGAGACTGAAAATTCCAACCCTCTAAATATATGATTAGTTGCCTGGCAACCAGCCCCTATCCTTAAGGTGCTTTCCAAAAGTCACCTCATTAACATAAAACCAGTTGTGGTAGAAAGGGGCTTGTTATGAATAACAAGACACCCATTCTGTCTTTGCGGAAGCAACTAAGGACAAGAGACCAACCATTAGAACAAAAAATCGTTCCCACTGCTCTTATCGCTCAGGAAATTTCAAGGGTTTGGGGAACAATGAGCCAGGAACCACAGACAAACAGCAAAAATGTATTTCTTATATATCACAATATCACAGCCCTAAACAGGAAACAACCCAAATGTTCACCAAGAGTAGAATATATAAATTGTAGCATATTTACATAGTGGAATAGTGCACCCAGCAGTAAAAGTGAACAAACTATAACTACGTACAACATGAACCTAACAAAATGGGCAAAGCAGCTCATTACAAAAAGATATGTAGGACTTCCCTGGTGGCGCAGTGGTTAAGAATCTGCCTGCCAGTGCAGGGGGCACGGGTTCGAGCCCTGGTCCGGAAAGATCCCTCGTGCCATGGAGCAGCTATGCCCATGTGCCACAACTACTGAGTCTGTGCTCTAGAGCCCATGAGCCACAACTACTGAGCCAACGTGCCACAACTACTGAAGCCCATGTGCCTAGAGCCCGTGCTCTGCATCAAGAGAAGCTACCGCAATGAGAAGCCCGTGCACCACAACGAAGAGTAGCCCCCGCTTGCCGCAACTAGAGAAAGCCCACCTGCAGCAGTGAAGACCCAACACAGCCAAAAATAAATAAATAATTAAAAAGAAAAAAAAAAAAAGACCCTTGGGTTTTACTCTTTACTCACTGAATATCCTAGAACAAGTCACTTATTCCTTTTCCAAACCCAAATTTCTTTCTCTGTAACATGAAGTAACATCTCTTCTAACTACACCCACAATTGGATTAAGAGTTAAATGAGATGGGCCTCCCTGGTGACACAGTGGTTAAGAATCCGCCTGCCAATGCAGGGGACACTGGTTAGAGCCCCGGTCCAGGAAGATCCCACATGCTGCAGGAGCAACTAAGCCCGTGCGCCACAACTACTGAGCCTGCGCTCTAGAACCCACAGGCCACGACTACTGAAGTCCACACGCTTAGAGCCCATGCTCCACAACAGGAGAAGCCACCGCAATAAGAAGTCCACACACTGCAATGAAGAGTAGCCCCTGATCACTGCAACTAGAGAAAGCCTGCACGCAGCAACGAAGACCCAACGCAGCCAAAAAATAAATAAATAAATAAATAAATAATTTAAAAACAGTTAAATGAGCTAATATGTACAAAAGGGCTTTTCAAAACACAGAATTATGATTTAGATTGTGTGGGTGGAGAAGAAGAACAAGCTTTATGCCTTAATTTCCAATGATTCAATTTAACTATATATAAACTGCCAATCTAGGAGGGTCTGGAAGCCACAGCCAGAGCAGAGCTGGAATTGGAACCCTGAACTCCAGATGCCAAGCTCAGGGCTTTTTTCCAAGCTGTCATGTTACAAGCCTTTAGCAGGTTGACAGTGAGGCTGGAGCATCACTCAGTCCCACAGCCCAGGTTTGTGTCCACACCTGCACCCATCACTAACAGTGTACCCTGGAGCAAGACCCTCACACCCTCTGGGTCTTTGTTATCTTCTCACACCAAAGAGTTGGGCTACATGCCAATCTAGCAATTACATTCTAAGGTGTGATCCCAGGGCCAACACACACACACACACACACACACACACACACACACACACACAAACACACACCACTCCTTTTATTTGGCCACAGAATGGGCTTTGCAATTGTATGAATTCCCAACCCACCCTCATCTTCTAGGACTGCTCATTGCCTTAGATCAAGTCAAGTCCAAATACCTCTTCTTAACCTCCAAAGCCCTACCATCACCAAACTGCCTTTCTAGTTCATCACTAACCCACCTGAACTTCCCAGCTCACTGTGCTCCCCACTGTCCCCACACGTTCCTGCCACTTCCCCACCTCCGTGTTTTGGTTTATGCTATTCCTGAATTGCCACCCTTTCCCCATTGTTATCAAGACCCCGCCTTTCTTTAATGTAGGAGGATGGTGGGAAGGATCCTGATTCACCTGACCCACCACATGCATGTGCCATGTCACCAGGGTGTAATGCTGTGGGGGACTAGGTCCATGTTCTGTTCTTCTCAATTTCC
The DNA here is from genome assembly GCF_965194805.1 of Balaenoptera borealis. Taxonomy (NCBI): domain Eukaryota; kingdom Metazoa; phylum Chordata; class Mammalia; order Artiodactyla; family Balaenopteridae; genus Balaenoptera; species Balaenoptera borealis. The sequence goes on along the minus strand of NC_138866.1, from coordinate 107,865,251 downwards.
CGAGTGCTCAGTGATACACCTCCACACACATAGCAAGGGCTCCATTACAAACACTTTCTGCTTTTGAGTTTGAAATTTTTTCTTGTTGTTGGTGGCAACAAGAGAAGCCACCACAATGAGAAGCCCGTGCACCACAACGAAGAGTAGCCCCCGTTCACCGCAACTAGAGAAAGCCCACATGCAGCAACAAAGACCCAATGTAGCCAAAAAATAAAATAAATTTATTTAAAAAAAAATGAAATTAGAACATTCTCTAATACCATTAAACTCAAAATGGATTAAAGACCTAAATGCAAGACTGGATACTATAAAATTCTTAGAGGAAAACATAGGCAGAACACTTTTTGACATAAATCACAGCAATATCTTTCAATTCATCTCCTAGAGTAATGGAAATAAAAGCAAAATAAACAAATGGGACCCAGTTAAACTCAAAAACTTTTGCACAGCAAAGGAAACCATAAACAAAACAAAAAAAGAACCCACAGAATGGGAGAAAATATTTGCAAACAATGCAACCGACAGGGATTAATCTCCAAAATATACAAACAGCTCATGCAGCTCAATATCAAAAAAACAACCCCATCAAAAAATGGGCAGAAGACCTAAATAGACATTTCTCCAAAGAAGGCATACAGACGGCCAAGATGCACATGAAAACATGATCAACATTGCTAATTATTAGAGAAATGCAAATCAAAACTACAATGAGGTATCACCTCACACCAGTCAGAATGGCCATCAGCAAAAAGTCTGCAAACAATAAATGCTGGAGAGGGTGTGGAGAGAAGGGAACCCTCCTACACTGTTGGTGAGAATGTATCTTGGTACAACCACTATGGAGAACAGTATTGAGGTTCCTTAAGAGACTAAAAATAGAGCTATCATATGATCCAGCAATCCTGTGCATATATCTGGAGAAAACCATGGTTTGAAAGAAAACACACACCCCAATGTTCACTGCAGCACTGTTTACAACAGCCAAGACATGGAAGCAATGGAACATTACTCAGCCATTAAAAAGAATGAAATGTCATTTGCAGCAACATGGATGGGCCTAGAGATTACCATACTAAGTGAAGTAAGTTAGACAAAGAAAGACAAATATCATATAATATCACTTATATGCAGAATCTTTAAAAATGATACAAATGAACTTATTTACAAAAGAGAAACAGACTCACAGACTTAGAACAAACTTACAGTTACTGGGGGGGGAAGGGCGGGGGCAGGGATAGATTGGGAGTTTGGGATTGACATGTACGCACTGCTACGTTTAAAACGGATAACAAGCAAGGACCAACTGTATAGCACAGGGAACTCCGCTCAATATTCTGTAATAAGCTAAATGGGAGAAGAATTTGAAGGATACTTGGATATGTATATCTGAATCACTTTGGGTATACACCTGAAACTAACACAACATTGTGAATCAATGATACTCCAATATAAAATAATTTAATATAAAATGTATAAAAACAGGAGAGAACTTCTTTCACAGGCATACGTCCCACCCAGCAGAGGAAATGACACAGAGAGAAATGCAAACAGGCAAGTGGCTTAGCACTGAGACTGTGGCAATCACTCTACTAGGTGATCTCACGCCTGACAGCTTAATTGCTCCCCTGGTTTAAGAGCTTCCTTATTAAGCCCTTAGCAGCTGCGTCAAAGGATCAAAGCCATTCTTTACTGACAGGAACCTGAGGACAGGAGGAGGAGAGGGCTGCAGGAGATTTTCCTTTGTGGCTCCTGGATAGTCCAAGAGCCCCTCCCACACCATTTCTAACAGGCCAATTTGCTTTCTGTTCCTCTCACTCCTGAGGACGCTTTCTTGGTTATTGTGGGAATCACAAGGAACTGACCCAACACCTGAGGCTTAGTTCTTTCACTCATTGCAAAACAAGGGGCCAGTCACCTTCTCTCCCTGAACCAGTTTCCTGTTTTACAAAACGACTAACTCTGCTCATCTCTCAAGATTTTCCTGTCATGTTATTTAAAATAGAACTCCAAGGTTTGAACCTAACCTACGCAGACATTAAGACCGGGGATAGATCCCCTGTGTGAATGTGCAAAGGGCATGAAGATGGATTATTAAGTGAAAAAACTCAAGGCACAGAAAACGGTGCTGGGTTGATCTGGTTTGGGTGGGAGATATAAATTGCCTGCTTTTATGTGCTAGATGATTTCTCTCTAGGCTCTTGAAAAACTGAGATGGTCTGAGGGAGACAGGGCTGACATGAGCAAGGAAGCCTTTATTTTTCATTTTCATACCATTTGGCTCTGTCTGAATTTTATTTTATCTTGTACTAATTTTCTTATAATGATTTAAATTAAAATAGACAATAGTATCTAGTTAAAAAGACGCATGAGCTAGTTAAAAAGACTAAATGAAGCTGTGTGTATAAAACTCTTGTAAAGTTTAAACAACTCACCAATATTTTTTTTAATAAATTTATTTTATTTATTTTTATTTTTGGCTGCATTGGGTCTTCGTTGCGGTGCGCGGGCTTCTCATTGCAGTGGCTTCTCTTATTGCGGAGCACGGCGTGCGGGCTTCAGCAGTTGTGGCGCACGGGCTTAGCTGCTCCGCGGCATGTGGGATCTGCCCGGGGCCAGGGCTTGAACCCGCGTCCCCTGCATTGGCAGGCGGATTCTTAACCACTGCGCCACCACGGAAGCCCTCCAATATCACTTTTATCATTCTTAATAGAACCAAGTGTCCATTTATTGAACTCTGTTCTATGATTAAATAGGAACCACCTGATTTAGAACTTTCATCTTTAATATTTTTGATGGTTTTAGACAGGAGACCAGTCACCACCTTAGGGTGCTATGTGGGCCGCTGAGGGTTCATCCACCCCCCCAGGTCACCACCCTGAGGCCACGCTGCCATCTAACCAGGCTCCCAGCTTCCTTGACCCTTGCTCTTCTCCGCATAGCAGTTACAAGGAACAGCTAAAACTCAAGCCAGATTATGTCACGGCTCTGCTCACGACCTTTTAATGGCTCTCACATCAGCCAAAGCCAGATTCCTTACTAGGCCCTTCTAGGCCCTTCTATGTCATCCGCCTCACCCCTTTCGCTTTTCAGACCACTCCTCTGGCCACGGCTCCAGCCGTGGGTCTCTTTGCTGCTCCTGGCCCGCCAATACCTCCCTTCCTCAGGGGCTCCGTTCTTACTTGTATTCTAGTACATGTACACTTGTCCCTGGTTACCTGGATGGCTCACTCCTGCAAGTCATGACTCAAATGCCACCTTCCGAGGACAAGCTTCGCTGAATCCTCACTTCCAAGATACGTCCCTCCACACGGGCACACACATGTCCTGACCCCCTTTCCTGGTTTATTTACCTCCCTAACGCTTACCGTCACGTCTTTTACCTATTTCGTTTATTGCCTCTCTCCCCTCACTGCAAAGTTCGCTCCAGGAAGGAAGGAGAGTTTGTTTTGTTCACTGCTACCTCCCCGCTCCCTAGAACAGTATGTGACACGTAGAAGGTGCTTGATAAATCATGTTTTACTTAATTCTGGCCATGGGGAGATCAAATAATGAGTTGAGCTCCCTGTCAGAAGAAAAGACAAGAGGAACTTGAGTAGATAGGTGGGACACCCACCTTTTCGGGTTCTTTTTAAAATTGGAAGGGTGTGTGTGTGTGATGAAAGCAGGAAGAAAACCGGCTAGAGGAGATAATAGAACCATTCTCTTAAACTGACAAGAGCTTATGGGCAGCCATGAGTCATGCAGTTGCTAAGCATCATAAAGGGCTTCCAGATATCAAGCAATATTCAGAGTACAGTCCTCCTGGAGGGAAATGAGGAAACATTCTTGCAACATATGAATCAACACAATTATTAGAATAACGATACTAATGAAAAAACAGGCAAAGTTAAACACTTACTCTGCACTCACAGTAAATGCATTAGCGGATCACAGAGGTTGGGAGATACTCGGGCATTTCGTGGATAAAGTCAGATAAGAAGCAATAAGGGGGCTTCCCTGGTGGCGCAGTGGTTGAGAATCTGCCTGCCAATGCAGGGGACACGGGTTCGAGCCCTGGTCTGGGAAGATCCCACATGCCGTGGAGCAACTGGGCTCGTGAGCCACAACTACCGAGCCTGCGCGTCTGGAACCTGTGCTCCGCAACAGGAGAGGCCGCACCGCGATGAAGAGGGGCCCCCACTCGCCGCGACTAGAGAAAGCCCTCGCACAGAAACGAAGACCCAACACAGCCATAAATAAATAAATAAATTAATTAATTAAAAAAAAAAAAGAAACAATAAGGACCTCTCCTCTGACCACGTACGTCACCGGGGTAGTATCCCTAGTGTCAGGATTGCTGTCAGTTTCATAGCTGTGCTCAGCCAGCTAGAGGCTCAGGCATGTGATTTTTATTTGTCCTGATCACAAATATGAAGTTCCTGAGAAATGAACAAAGGGAGGACCTCTAAAAGTCAATGAGTGACAGTCTTCTTGGGATGGTATAGTCAGTAACAGCCGGGTGGGACCCCCACTCTTGTGAGTCATAAGGAAACCAGAGGGGTCCAGAACCTGAATGTGAGACAAGACCATTAGATATTCCCAAACCTCCCAACAGAAGAAGCTGCACTTCCTTCAATATACCTGTGCGAAGCACCTATGGCCGGCCAGGCCACTGTGGGAATGTTCTTTGTGTTTCACGAGGTCTGATCTTGTACAGTAAGAGGGGTGATCTAATTCTTGGAGAAGAGCCATTTCATTCTGCTCCTCTCACCACTTATTTCCAACCTTCTCTGCAGCCTCTTCCATCTCCTGTCCTTCCCTCCCTCTTAGATCCTCCCTCAGTTGTATTTCTCTCCCACTTTCCAGTGACTATCACAGCACATGACACCTTTGAGTTGGAGGGTATTAGTAAGAAGAAAAAGGGAAACTGTTCTATTTATTCTGGATGTTGTTTATTCCTAGAAGCCTGAGCAAGTTAAGTATTCAGTTCATTTCTTTTCTTATTGGATTAGGATTGAGTAAGAAAGATGAGGCAAAGGCACAAAAGGGACAGGACATAATACGGAATCAGGAACGTGGCTAATACAAAATGTATGTCAGGACGTCTCACACCTTTAAGAGGGTTACAATTTCAATTCTGAATTTTCTACCTGGAAAAACAACTATCGGTAACATGAGTCCTAGGGTCTATCTGATTCAAAAATAAAATGGTTTGAGAAACACATACCTGACCTGATACCAATAGGAGAAAAAAAATTTCTTCTACAGATACAGTGTAATGAACAATCATCATTATCTTTAGAATGTTCAAAATGATAGTTTCACAGAACTACTTCTTAGAAGATCCCTCAAGGAAAACCATGGGCACCTCTCCTCAGAGCTATTTACTGATGGCAATTCTAGGGAAGTCCAGGTCTGGAAGATCAGCCCATCTGACATACCCAGTCACAAACTAGCAGCACACACATGGGCTTGGTGTAGCTGGGACTGTTTTATGATTGTTATTGCTGTTGTTTAAGTTAATGCTCTTAGCAGGGATGTGCACGTCTCAACTCTCCACCCGCCTTTGTTTTTATTCCAGTCATTTCATACTTTTAAGTTACGTAACTGGCCTCTAAAGGCATTGTGTTGGAGACGGTCATTCATCTATTCACTCAGGTATTTGAGCACCTTACTGCCTGATACTGTTCTCTGCAAGCAAGCAAGCACAAATAACATCCTGCTTCAGAAAGCTTAAATCCTAGAGTAAAGGAATGGGCAATACACAATAAAGTAAAAGTATATGGGGGCTTCCCTGGTGGCGCAGTGGTTGAGAATCTGCCTGCCAATGCAGGGGACACGGGTTCGAGCCCTGGTCTGGGAAGATCCCACATGCCGCGGAGCGACTAGGCCCGTGAGCCACAACTACTGAGCCTGCGCGTCTGGAGCCTGTGCTCCGCAACAAGAGAGGCCGCGACAGTGAGAGGCCCGCGCACCGCGATGAAGAGAGGCCCCCACTTGCCACAACCAGAGAAAGCCCTCACACAGAAACGAAGACCCAACACAGACAAAAATTAAAAAAAAAAAAAAAAAAAAAAAAGTATATGGTATATCAGATGGGTGTTATGGAAACTAACAAAGAAAAGGGGAGTGCTGGAGGGAGGAAGAGTCTAGGGAGTAGTCAGGCAAGGTTTCAGTGAGAAGGTCACCTTTGAGTAATGACCTGCAAGAAGTGAGGAAGCTACGTGGATACCTGGGGGAACAGCAAGTGCAAAGGCCCCGAGGTAGGGAGGAAACAGTAGGATGAACAGCACACAAGGTAATGTGACCAGAGCAAAAAGTCAGGGTGAGTCAAGAAGCCCTCAAGGGAGGGAAGAAATGGTAGGCAGGCAGGGCGAGTAACATACGGCCTGGTAGATCCCAGTAGGTACTTCAGAAAAAGCCATTGGAGGGTTTTGAGTGGAAAAATGACATTACCTAACTTAAGTATGAGAAGGACTGCTTTGTATGCTGGAGGCAGTAGAAGATCAGACCATTGCAATCATCCCCTGAATTAGAAAAATCGAATAACTGTCTATTCAAGAAGTTCCTCGTAAGTACAGTTTCTTGCAAACTTTATGGTGGTATCCCTGGCAAAGAGCCGACATGTTGCTAGCTGAGGATAAACCATGGGATTTAATAGTCAGCAGGGCTGAGAGCATGAACTTCAGAGCCCGACCAATATGGGTACCTGAGGAGACAGCTGCTCCTCTCCTCCCAGAGGTGAGCTGACTAAGCCCACAGAAAAATCTGATTCAGCTCAAGACACAGGGGTGACTAATACCCCCCTGGAGTGGGGCTCCAACTGTTGGGGGGAAACTATTCAAGCAGCAGATGCAACAAAACTTTCATCAACTTCCTCCTAAGACAGGGTGCCCAGGGAACACTCAGCTCTGAGCAAAGGTTACTTCCTGGTGGGCCCAAACTGTAAGGTAAATGAAATCTAACGCTGGCTTCCTGGTATCATAATAATCAGTTAAAACGTGATTAAAAGCGAGGGCCCTTGAAGGTAGGATAAGGGCCTGGAGAACAATAGCCCTTTCTTCTGGTCTGAAAGGGTTTCCACGTGTCCTAGCAGTTAAGGCACCTGAGCAGGAGGAGCACCCCCCCCCCGCCTTGAGGTGGCCCAAGCCTCTGTGAGCACCTGTGTGCAATGCACAAGCACCCCAGGCGTCCCAAGGCTGCACCTCGTAGTGGGGAACCTTGGGCAAGGCACGTCTCTGAGATGCAGTGTGTCATCTCCAAATGGAGAGTTTTATGAGGATTCCATGAGATTATAACCGGGAGGAACGGCACAGCTCAGCATGGGGATTCACTCAGTTCATAGGTTCCCTTTGCCTCCCGCTGATCCAGGCTGACCAAGGCGGGGTCCCAAGCAGGGCCCCCAGCACCTCTGACTGCTTTTCCGTCTGACTTGCCTTTCCCAAGTGCTGGCTAAAGAAGTCTGAAGCTCCCCCACCTGAGAGTAAGGCCCGAGGAACCCACAAGAGACTTGATGGGTTTGCTCCTAAGGAAGACCAAGCAGGTCCTCGGCACATTCCCGCCGCGACCCTGGCCTTCACCACCCCCATCACCACACACGATGCCCCCCAACCCGCCGCCCCACGCACTGCCCTTGCCCAGCACACCCGCAACCAAGGAGAAAGCCCTGAGGAAGGGCAGGAAAGCGCCACACACAGAACGCCACGGGGCCTGCACACGTAGCACCAGTACTTCTCTGAATTTCACTCTCTACCACATACAGACAAAATGCAAGCTTGCCTAAGAGGGCTCCAGGTTTCGAGAAAGATAAAGAGGAGTTCCTCTGTGGGAAAGGAGAGTTTTCCTGGGTGTTTCACATGCAAGCAGAGTGCCCTCAAGTCTCGTCTAGGAGAGCGAAGAGCGAGGGCTCAGGCCACAAGCGCCTGGACACAGGATCCCCACCCTCTGTAGCCTCTGCCCTTTGGGGCTCTTGGCCTCTCTCCCAGCCGCCTCCCAAGGTTGTGGAAGTCACAGAGAGGCTGGGGATCCCACCAGCAGACACGAGGCACACACTGGGGCAGAGAGGGGAACTGAACTGTTGGAAAGACAGAGCCCAAGAAATAAGATCCAGAAAGCCAAGTTGCCAACACCTGTGAAGCCGCCCGGGGGCCCAGACTTCTCCTTCCCAGGTCTCCCTGGGTGGCCCCGCTCGGCTTCTCCTCCTCAATTCACAGGCACAGTGAACCCACACTGCTTGAAACAACGGGGGTCCAGTCCTTCCACCCGAGGACGTCATGGTTCCCCCTCTCCTTTCTAGAGCTGTTTCTACCTAAAGCACCAGGCCACCCCAATCCGAGCTCCTCTTCTCTGGCTGGTGCAAGACAAACACCCCGCCGCAACGTGACCCCAACTCCTGGTCCCACCTCCCATTTCTTTTTCCTCACAGCCCATGTCTTCTGGTAACACGTCATGACCTCAGAGACCAGAGCACAGCAAGACGGGGCCTCAGGACTTTGGGGTCACCCCTGCCGGATTTGGAGGTGTCCAGAGTCTCCTCCCACATACTCTAGTGTAAAATATGTCTCCCCTGTAGGGGAGCAGAATTTGCCACCCTAAAATATGTCTCTTTGGCATATTAATTGTTTTAAGATGGTCATTTTCTGAGAAAACAGCAGACATGGGAAGGGCTCTGAAAAACAAATTGGAGTTGCCCTTTGGCGAGAAACAGAGTTGTAAGGGAAATCCCCATTTTTATGGGCGACTCCCTCTTTGTATCAGGAAAAAAAGGATGATCTAACCTCTAGAAGCTTATCAGTGGAGAGGCACTGACTTAAATCCACATAGTAACCTTACCCTTGTTTACTGTGCTTTTCCTGGTCACCGCCCATAACTGAGTCTCCCCAGCTTTAACATCCTCTTGTGTCTTTAGCTGAAGATGGTATTTAAGGTGAGGGTTTCAGCCATTTTGGCGAGTTACTCAGTTTTCCTGAGTCTCTCCCACATACACACGTTACTAAACTTTTGTTTGATTTTTCTCCTGTTAATCTCTCCGATGTCAATTTAATTCTTAGACCAGCCCGAAGAACCCTAGGGGGTAAAGGAAAATGTCTTCCTCCCTGACACCGCTTTGTGGGCATCTCCTCACATTAGGTTGGTTTTTATCAGTTTCACCCCAAAATACTGCATTCACCCAGACCCCAAACTCAAGTTCTGACACGTCTCACCTCACCTCCACAGGCACTAGGTCCCCAGGTGACCGGACAAAGCCCACCACTTCAACTCCACAGACACAATTTCAGAGTAGCAAGACAGCTTAGAAATCATCAAATCTTTACAACGCTTGAATTCCTTCTGCCATCATTAATCGAGTGTGACCTCCTTGACAAGAAGCGTGGCCCCCATAGCCCCAGGGGAAGCCAACCAACCAACCAACCAACTAACCACCCCCGCTGGACAGAATGAGTCCCCCTGACCTCCTAGGTCTTCCTCTGGATGACACATCCCTCAGTCCCCTCCTCCATCCTGAAGCAGCCTCTTGAGGGTCAAAGCACTTACCTGCCTCCTTCTGTTCTTTCTTCTCTCCTCCTGGCTACACATCCTCAATCCCGCTCACGCCTGCTCAGATGCCTCAGCTCTGAATCTCATCATAAGCCCCATCGCTCTTCTTTAAATATACCCTGGGCCCAGCCTGCTTCTCACACCTTAATGTGCATGAAAATCACCTGGGCTCTCCCTGGCATTCCTGCTTGGGTTCCATAGGTCTGGGTGGGGCCCAGGAGTCTACTTGGAATCACCTGGAGCTTGTTAGAGACATGACTCCTGGGCCCCATCCAGATCATCCAGAATCAGAATCTGCATTTTAACAAGATCCACAGGTGTACAGTATGCCTTGTAAGTTTTGAAAAAATAGAAGCTGGCAACCATGGCTGCATATTAGAATCATCTGAGAAACTGAAAAACAATCCCATGGCCCAGCAGCCCCGCAGACCAATTACATCAGAGGGTGGGATCCAGGCATCAGTGGTTTTAAACCTCCCTGGGTGGTTGTAATGGGCAGTAAGGGTTGATCATTCTGCCATCGAATGTCTTAAAGCACAGGCCCTACCTCTGAGACCACTGCCAGGGAAAGGCAGGATGTACTCTGCCACCTTGAACTTCTCAGGTCACAGCCAGAGGTTCCATTTGCTCAGGGCAACCCTCCACAGTGAAACAGAGCAGGACCCCTATGGTCCTCCCCGCCGCCATGTCCTCTGCCTGTCTTTTGTCTACAGAAAAACTTTAGTCAAAAAATAAGTTTCATCAGAGAAGTGAGAAAATGCAGAAGCAAAGGAAAACAGTCAAACAAGACCAAATAATAATAGTTTAATCATTAAGAAAAGTCAAGCGCCTTTAGTTCTGCTTCAAGCGCTATAGATAACATTCTGAGCCATATACTTTGAGCTGTTTTGTAGATACTGAAACCCACACCAGGTGGAAGAAGTTAACTACGTGATAGCCAAACCGTAGCCATGACTTAAGCTGCCACAATTCCGAGAACTGGCTTCAAGGAAATGGGAACAAACTGACCCTGGAACTAAAGAGTAGCTGTACTTAAAACAATCAAGATGACACTGATCAGACCACTGCATGACTAATTTCAAGATGACTGTCAGAGGTGACTGTGCTGTTTCTGCATGTACCCCCTCCCTCCACCTATACACCCCTGAGACTCCCCTTTAAAAGCCCTTGCCCAGTGATTGTCAGGGGGCAGTTGGCCTTTGGACATGAGTCTGCCTTCCTCCCCATTTGCTGGCCTCCGAAATAAAGCAAACTTTTCTTTCCATCAACCCTGCCTCTCGAGTATTGGCTTCTGAGCGGCGAGCAGCCGGACCCCACTTTCGGTAACAACAATGCCGATTCCTTTTGAGACAGTACAGAGCAGTGGTTACGAGCACTATTCTGGAGTCAGGTAGAGCTGGATTCGAATCCAAAGTCCAACATTAATCAGCTGCGTGACCTCAGCAAATGTACCTAATTTCTCTGTGCCTCATCCCCTCCTGGGTAAAACGGAGCCAAGGCAGTACCTATCAAGTAAAGTCATTGCGAGGGTTGAATTAAATGAAACGCAGGCACAGTTCTTAGCACAGTGCCAGCTCCACCAAGTGATCGATAATGGTTAATTGCAGTTATTAACATTGAAGCTAAAACTCCTGATATTGTGCATGTGCAGCTGCTATGCCACATTGATTCAATGTATCTGTTGAGGTTTCCCTTCACAAGCAACTCCAGTTTAACCAATTCTGGCTAAGCTAGGCAGAAAAGAAGTGTATCAGAAGACGTGCCCAAAACTAAGCACAGGAATGGAACCAGCCCCAGGGATCTCAGTGGGAAACTTTCAGGTGGTGTCCTGGGAAGGATTCAGTCCCAATAGCTTCCATGAGCCACTCGGCTCAGGGTTCAGATTCCCAAGCCAGAGTCTGATCTGGTTCAGCCAGGGTCACTTGCCCCCTGCGTAGCAGGTAAGGGGCCCTGTAACTTATGCTCCCAACAGGACCATTAGAAGGAAGCTAATTCTCCAGAGAAATCAGAGACTGTCACCTAAAGAAGGTAGAGGCTGGCCAGACAAAAGGAGATGTCCACTTCAGCCCCTTTAATTCTTGGACCCAAAGGCAGGACCATGCGTTTATTCTTATTACGTTTTCAGATGGAAGTTTTTATTTCTTCTTTGAGTGTTTTGTTAATGACAGCTTTTTGGATCTATACCTAGAAGTAGAACTGCTGGGTCACGTGGTAACTCTATGTTTAACCTTTTGAGGAACTGCCAGACTGCTTTCCACAGCGGCTGCACCATTTTACATTCCCGCCAGCAGTATAAAAGAGTTCCAAATTTCTTCACAGCCTCACCAACACTTGTTATTGTCTGTCATTTTTATTCTAGCCATATTAGTAGGATTGAAGTATTTCATTGTGGATTTTATAAACATTTCGATGACTAATGATGTTAACCATCTTTTCATGTGCTTCTTTTCTATTGCAGATTATTCTGTTAAATTCAGCCCATCATCTCAACTGATCACATATTTGGACCCTACTCCTATACTGCAATTCTTTCAGTGCCTGGTCAATTGTAAATGTCATGGGATAGCTTGTTCTCAAAAAAAAAAAAAAAAATTATTGGCCATCTTGGGACAGATGGCAGGACCCTGCAGAATGACACAGGGAATCTCTTAGGTTGGCACTGAACCTCCTTTAGCCATCTCTGAGCGAGAGTGAATTCTCTCCATAGCTCTAACCCTAACCAGCTCTCTGCTCAGGCTGTAGGGCTCTCTCATCGCCCTCTGCCCTGGGGCTGCTTCTCTGCCCCTCCGCTCTTTCAGCAGACGCTCCTTCAGACACCTGGGCCCCTTTTCCCCCCACATTTGCCAGCTAAGCCCCCAAACTATAAAGTCTCCACACCACATCCATGGAGAGAAAACCATGTCTGGCTTCTGGAGAAATACCCAACTCCTCTCCTGTTTGGTTGGCTTACTCCTTCCTAGGTTCGTTCTCTCCCACCTAGATGCAATGCTCAGGAAGGTGAGAAGACCCTTCCCGATCTCCATCTGGCCTTTGTGCCTTAAGTGACGGGGCTCTTAAATACACAGACTCTCCAGCACCCAGGCAGTGCGGCCATGGTCAACTGAGCAGCCAGAAAGAGGCTCACTGACTGAGATGGACTCGTCTCCTGCTTTTAGTTCCTTCATCCAGAGCAGGGCTTTTCAAGTTGTGGTCTGTGGACTGAGTCAGACACACCTGAGGGATGGGGGATAAAACTCCACAGCTACTGCGAATGTAAATTGATACAGCCACTGTGGAGAACAATATGGAGGTTCCTTAAAAAACTAAAAATAGAATTACCATATGATCCAGCAATCCCACTACTGGGCATATACCCAGAGAAAACCGTAATTCAAAAAGACACATGCACCCCAATGTTCATTGCAGCTCTATTTACAATAGCCAGGTCATGGAAGCAACCTAAATGCCCATCAACAGACGAATGGATAAAGAAGATGTGGGACATATATACAATGGAATACTACTCAGCCATAAAAAGGAACGAAATTGGGTCATTTGTTGAGACGTGGATGGATCTAGAGACTGTCATACAGAGTGAAGTAAGTCAGAAAGAGAAAAACAAATATCGTATATTAACGCATGTATGTAGAACCTAGAAAAATGGTACAGATGAACCGGTTTGCAGGGCAGAAGTTGAGACACAGATTTAGAGAACAAACGTATGGACACCAAGGGGGGAAAACCACGGTGGGGTGGGGATGGTGGTGTGCTGAATTGGGCGATTGGGATTGACATGTATACACTGATGTGTATAAAATTGATGACTGATTAAAAAAAAACAAAAAAACAAAAAACAAAAAACTCCACAGCTACTAAAGCAGATTTTCTGTGGGGTGGATCCTGAAAAAGACACATTTAGAATAAGTGCCTTAAGGATTCTTACCTACACTAAATTATGAAACCCAGACATCTAGAGGTGTTATTATTAATGTATTGTTCATCGACATACATGTATTCATAGGGCTCTTTAAAAACGTACATTTTTGTCCAAGGTCACACATCCTGTAGTCAGTAGTGAGGATGCAAACACAGACCTTCCAACTCCTTGCCTTGTGCTCCTTCCCCAGTGTATCAGCTGCCTCGCTTTTGTCTGCGGAAGCCTCTGGGCCAAAGCCTGAAGCACAGTCACCTGCTTGACACCAGAGAGCCTTGTCACTTTCCTAGAAGACGAGGGGCCTCTGTATCTCACTCCATCTCTGTAAGTCTCTCTCCCTGTCCCTTCCAAGATATAGAATGTACACTAAGCAGCTGTAGGATAAATATCCACATAACCCAGATATTAGCTAATTTATGTCAACCTTCCTTCACCACCTCATCCCCTAGCAAGCAGAAGGGATTGCATGCAAGTTTAAATAACTATAGACCCAACTCAGCTTTTTGCACCAAATCATATTAGAAGTCACTAGCTCACCTCTGATTGGCTGTCTTTGATAGGGTGTCTACCTTAGTCCAATCAGCTGTGACCAGGGGCATAAGCCATCTGGGCAAAAGATTGTATGCAGAACCATTTCATTTAAAGAGTTGTGGGCAGTCACCAAAACCGACATTTCTAGGATAATTTAGAAGGTGGCCAAGTCACAGAAGGACTCCTGAATGTAAAGTTCATGATAATGAGTGTTCCATACATTTAGTGTTATTTGGTGACGCTTCAAACAGAAACAACACCATCCACTCTTAAATTTCAATACGTGCTCAGTAATAATCATTCATTCAACAATACTTATTAACTACCTATTAGCTACTGGTCTATTTTCTAGGCATTAGAATAAATTTATATTTTAAGAGGGATTCAGGGCTGTAGTGGGGAGGGGAATCGCCATGTAAAGAAAGCACTTCTTACCACCAACAAGTATTTTCAATCTGAGAATAATGAACACCCACAAGGCTTTATTCAAAGGCCCAAGGCCAAGCTACCTACAACTACCTACAACTGGCAGTAGAAAACTACTAAAAGGACGCGTTATGAAAACACCTGAGTAAGGTAGAAGGAGGTGTGAGAAAAGGGAAGAGGGATTTGTTTTTTTCAGGCTGAAACTAATGAGTTTTACACACTGATGCTATAATGGTAACTCTTTCTCATGTTCCTTTCTCCCCCTCTGCAGCTTTACAGGTCTGTGAGATGCAGGCCTAAGTGGATCTGGGCAAAGGAAGGCTCTGACATAGGAATTCCTTTCCAGAAGCTTGAGGGATCTAATAGGTGGTAGTAGGAAATGCACTAGACTTGGTATCAAAGAATGTGGGTGCTCAGCCTTGCTTCGCTGGTTATATGACCTTGACCAAACTTCCCTTAGATTTAGTTTCCCTATTCGTAAGATTTAGAAGGTAATTTCTTACTCATTGTGTTGTTGTCTAAATTAAATGAGATATACAATTTTTAAGTGTCTGGCACATAGTAGGTGTTCAATTAAAATTAGTAACTTTGGGTTCTTTATCTAAGAATGAGAATAATAATAGTAACGCAGGGGTGTTATGAGGGCTAAGTATTTTAGGCAAAAGTGTTTTGTAAATTACAAAGTCCTATACGTGTATCAGGTCATCATTATTTAAGAAATTTGAAAGTTGGGGTGGTGGTGGTGGGGTGTCGGGTTTTTTTTGTTGCTTCTTAAAAATCTACCTTATTGCTCCATCTAATGATAGACTTCATAGCTCTATAGTTTCTATAGTTTAGAAAAAGAGCCAAAATGAGGTTAAGCTGAAATGATTTCTTCTTCTTGAGTCTTATAAAGCCAGAGAAATTTACCATCTTGCTTTCAGAATGCCTATTTAAGACAGGTCTGCCATAAAACTTATTTTTCACAGTGTCCAGAAATAACAGGTAAATGAGACAATGTGCAAAATGTCACTTTCCATAGAGCATGTGTTCAATGAATGACTAATGCAGTGGTCCCCAATGTTTTTACTTTCCTTTTGGAATTTTACCCCAAACACAGATCCTTTAGAAAGATTAGCTTTTTAAATATGCATTAATTAAACAGTTAATTCATTTTACTTTTCATTCATCAAAGACCTTAGCCCACCTGGAACTATTCGTTGGAGTTTCTAACTAGTCTGCGGCAGGAAGCTGCCCTACAAGGAGCTGTGATAATGGGAGACAACATAAGGAAACCTGAAACGGTAGTTAATCCATACATCTTTTCATGGTTAGCATCTGACATCTCTTAGACATTTTGAGATATTTGGGGAAACGTGACCATGCCTTTAAGTAGATCACAGTCTAGGAGGAGGATATTCAGGTATATGTAATGGGATAATATTTTGAAATAAACTAATTGACTAATTGCGTCATTTGCATACCTTGCCTTCCACCTGTCCCCTATTCTATGGAAGTATCTGTTTGCTGAAGAGGGAACTGGGATGGTGACAGCAGGAATGCCAAGAGAAAGTAGTCCACATTCAGTTTTGAAACCCAGAATAGCTGTCTTCAACACCTCATCTCAAAAAGCCAGGCTTTGACACAAGAGAAAGAACCTTCTAAATTTCTTTTCCTAGTAGGAGCAACAGCTATGGACGTGGTCATCAACCAAACCTGCCTCCATGGTGCAGAAAGAACCCCCTTCTACCATCAGGGGCTTGGAATGAGGAGGACAAGGCAGAGTGGGAGGCCGGTCCAGACAGGAAGCAGAAATAGGACACCCAGCCTTCTCTTTCATCCAGTGGGGTACGAGGAGGAGAGAGGACAGCTGACAAACATGCCCTCCCTTTTCTCCCTCTTGGGGTGAAAGCCAGAGGTGGAAAACTGGTCCAAACGTCCAGATGGGTTTGAGGATGCTGAGAATATTGCGCAGAGAGTGGACAAGCTGAGGTCTTACTTTAGAAACTCAGTGTGTGGCCCTGTCCATCCTGATTTCGGCAGCAGCACAGCAGCTGTTGGACATTATGAGCTCCTGGCCAGATTCTAGAGTGCACGGCTGAGGGTCTGGGAGCTGCTGATAGACCAGCAGGGGCCTGGGGCAGGGATAAAGGGGCTGCTCTGTCCAGACTTCTTGGCAGATACAGAGATCGGTGCCTAGCACAATGTGGGGCACACTCAAAAAAGCTTAGCTAATAGAGGTGCTGTTGGCTTATCAGCAAGCACAAACCTGGAAGTTCCAAATGTCAATGCAAATAATCAATCAACAATCTATAACAGGAACAGAAGAGAGTTGTGTTCAGCCAAACGGAGGCTTATAGCCCGGGAGCGCAGCTTTCTTTCCAAGAAAGAAAGCCCTCTGGGGAAACGTGGTTTTCAGCACAGTTCTGTATCTTGTCAGAATCAAAGAATATCAAATATGACAGAGGTACATTCCATCAAGGTTTCAAATGAGGCAGATTAGCACATACATAGCGAGTCAGCATGACCTCGGTATCTGGGAAGGGAAGCTTATCTTCGAAAGAGTACTAGCTGGGGACTATCAGGGGGTGGGGAGAGGCATTTATCCCTATCTTCACAGTGGACATACTTTACTTTTGGATAATGCATTCTTCTCTTAATGGTTAAAGCAGATGTACAATGCATGATAAACAGGCCATAAGACAGGCCATTCTCATTAACATGAATTCAAGCCAGATCATGTATAAGCCAGGATGACTTCCCCATACCTCAATACGTGAACATTTCTTCCATCACAAAGATCTACATGGCACTGGAGGAAAAGCATGTGTGTGATGGGGCAGAGCAAGTGATAATCCCGGGTGCAATTTACTCATTATGTTAGCCGGGGTCCATTCAGAAAGACAGAAACCTCCCTAGGTATTTCACACAGGGAATTTACTACAGAGAACTGGTCCTCCAGGGTATGGAAACTGAGAAGCCAAATAGGGGACCATGAGGCATCCAGAGATCATAAAAGCAGGGGGAAAAAAGCTGCTGTTTAGCCAGAAGGACAACATATTAGCAGCTAGATGGATATGGAATGTCTGAACTGTAAATAGGGTTATTTTATAAAAATAAGAAGATGTAGGTAAATTCTTCCCCCAGGTAGCTGCCTGGTTCCTCCTTCATCTCCATCAGGCCTTTGCATCTCAGCAAGGCCTTCCCTGGCCATCCTCCTGCGACTGGCACCTCACTTCCTGGAACCCCCTACCCCCAGCCCCTGCTTTATTTTCCTCCAAAGCACTTACCATCAACTGACAGGCTTGGGATTCACTTGCCTGTTGATTTTCTCTCCCTACTCCCACCTCACACTAGACTTGAAACTCTATAAAGGCAGCCAGGGGCTTCCCTGGTGGCACAGTGGATGAGAATCCGCCTGCCAATGCAGGGAACACAGGTTCGAGCCCTGGTCCAGGAAGATCCCACATGCCGGGGAGCAACAAAGCCCGTGCGCCACAACTACTGAGCCTGCGCTCTAGAGCCCACGAGCCACAGCTACTGAGCCCACGTGCCACAACTACTGAAGCTCGCGCGTCTAGAGCCCCTGCTCCACAACAAGAGAAGCCACCGCAATGAGACACCCGCGCACCGCAACAAAGAGTAGCCCCCGCTCGCCCCTACTAGGGAAAACCCGCGCTCAGCAACAAAGACCCAACGCAGCCAAAAATTATAAAGGCAGACATTTTGGTCTGTTTTGTTCATTGCCACATCCCAGCCAGTGCAGAGTTGGTGCTGAGTCACTATTATGGTTACAGCTTGTCTACCATACGGTCACGCGTCCTCACCTGCAAAGCCCACTTTTAATTTCTCTGGTTTCCTGTTCTAGAAAATGAGAGTTGAGTTCAAGGATCTCCAAGGGCTCTTCCACAGAGGCATTCCTTGGTTCTGGGTTCTTCCTATTGAAACATATTCCCTATATATGGAATCTAAAAAATAAAACAAATTAGTGAATATAACAAAGCAGAAACAGACACACAGATATAGAGAACAAACTAGTGGTTACGGGGTGGGGGAGAGGGGGGCAGGATACGGGTGGGGGATTAAGAAGTACAAACTATTATGTATAAAATAAATAAACTACAAGGATATATTGTACAGCACAGGGAATATAGCCAATATTTTATAACTATAAATGGAGTATAATCTTTAAAAATTGTGAATTACTATATTGTACACCTGAAACTACTATAATATTGTAAATCAACTGTACCACAATTTTTTGAAAAAGATTCCCTAGAAGTTTCTATTCCCTCCACATAGGGGCAGCAAAGGACAGTGAATCCCAAGGGCTGGCCAAGTGGCGCGGCAGAGCTCTCCCTATGATGACAGCAAGTGACGAGACCGTGCAAGCATTTTCACTCCTCTCCATCCCGCTCCCCTGCCATCCTCCTCTGAGTCTCAGAAAGGTCAGAGCTTTGTTTTCTTTGTGTCCCAACCTACCACCAAGAAAAACTGGGTCACAAGTTTGAAAATTAAACAAAGCATGACAATTAGGGATAAAAACAGACCAGAAACCACCTAAAGCAATCAGACATGCCTGAGATAAGCTAAATAACAATAATTGAGAACTGGATTTAACTCCAAATTTCTAGATATCTGGGCAGGGCCGGGATTAGGATGAAGTGAGTGAGCTCTCATCTCAAATGCTAAATATAAAGAGAAGAGCAGCCAAAACCCTCAGCCGTCAAAATAAATAGTATTTTTGTGCAATATTTCTAAATATCTAAATTAACAACAAAAAAACACCTCATGATGCACAAATGTCAAAAATTTAAATAAAATTACATAAAACATGTATATAGGGCACACATTTTTATTTTTGTCTCAGTTCCAAAAGAGCTCCCCACAGCATGGTTTGTGGAGGTTTGGTATTTTGTTCATTGTGCATTTTTTGGCGTTAATTTTGATTTTTAAAAAGTATTGCATAAAAAAAAAAAAGTATTGCATTGACATACTATTTATCTTAATTACAGAGTATTTGGTGTCCCTTTGTTTTCCACTTTGGCTCACCCTAATCCAGGCCTGCTGGATCCGTCTCCCTAGGGGGCATCAGAATTACTCAAGTCATATATACACTACCAAATGTAAAATAGATGGCTAGTGGGAAGCAGCCGCATAGCACAGGGAGATCAGCTCGGTGGTTTGTGACCACCTAGAGGGGTGGGATGGGGAGGGTGGGAGGGAGGGAGATGCAAGAGGGAAGAGATATGGGAACATATGTATAACTGATTCACTTTGTTATACAGCAGAAACTAACACACCATTGTTAAGCAATTATACTCCAATAAAGACGTTAAAAAAAAAAAAAAAAGAATCACTCAAGTCCCCTGGCTGGCAACCCCTCCTCGATGGGCATCCTCCACGCCTGGGATGTCCTGGTGAGAATCTGCAGCTGGCCCCAGCCCTTGGTTCACACACCTTGGCTCCTCCCCTTGGGTCTGGCACCAGCCTTCAGATCCTTCTCAACTCAGTCCAGGCAGCAATATCTACTGATCAGGACTGGCAGATGAGACAAAACCTTATAAGGACCTGGGAAAGCATCTCTATTAGGGACAACTGACATAACATTGTAGGGATGAGGCTGGAGGAAAGTTCCGGGTCCAAAGCTCATTCTAGGCTGACCGACGAAGGTACAGAGTTGTGGACAGAGCTGTCAGTTGAAAAGGTGAGGAAATTATTGCTGGAGATCAGAGCTGTCTAACAGAACTTTCTGTGACAAAAGAAATGTTCTACATCTGCACAGGACAATACCGTAGCCACTAACCACATGTGGCTATTGAGCATGTGAAATATGGCTAGTGCAACTGAGCAACTGAATTTTAAAATTTATTTAATTTGGATTAATTTATATTTAAATTTAAATGGCCGATGAGACTAACGGCTATTGTATTATAGTGCAGCTCTAGCTCAGCGATTCTCAAATTCCACTTGCATTGGAATCATCTGCAGGACTTGTTTAAAGTAGGTTGCTGAGCCCATCTCAGAGTTTCTGATCCAGTAGGTCTGGGGTGGGGCCCGAGACTTTATCTTTCTAACAACTTCCCAGGTGATGCCAATGTTGCTGGTCTGGGAACACGCTGAGACCACTGATCCAGAGAGGATTCTGATTCCAAGCAGCTTTGGGATTATTAAACCAATCACGTTATGCCTTGGTGTTGGCTTATCTTGGAGCAAAATGCCGGCCTGGGCTTTAGAGAAGGATAGATATGGATTCACATCCCTGATCCTCCACTAATTAGCCGTATGACCTTCCATAATCTGCTCCCTCACAAAATGGAAATAACAGTACACACCAAATAGGGTAATTACAGAGATTAAACGTGATAAGGTATATACGTCATTCGATATGTTTTTAAGGTCATTTCCTGCTCAGAAAGTGTATTAAATAGGATCATATATGTGGACGATGTAATTTGTAACATAACATCAGGCATTTCCACAAAAAAATTCTGTCAAGATTCCCCAGTGCTGGTGTGTTAATTATTGTATATAACAAATTACCCCCCAAATGTAGCGACTTCAAACAACACGTATTTTATTACCTCACAGTTTCTGTGGGTCAAAAATGTGGATATGGCTTAGCTGGGTATTTCTGGCTCACTGTCTCTCATGAGATTGTAGATAAACTGCCAGGGCTGCAGTCTCAGCTGACGTCTTGACTCGGGTGGGTGCAACTCCAAATAAAAGTAATGAACTTATTCTCCTCTTTCACGTTAGTCACACTCTTTATATTAACAATACCAATTATAATAACAAACGCCAACATTTACAAAAGCAACAAATACCCACCATACGTAAAAAAACCCTTATCTCATATGCTTTTGTTACTAGCTTAATTCCAACAATATTCATTCATACAGGCCAAGAAATAATTATCTCAAACTGACGATGAATTACCATCCAAACCCTTAAATTATCACTTAGCTTCAAAACAGACTATTTCTCAATAATATTTGTACCAGTAGCATTATTTATAAGGTGGTTTATTATAGAATTTTCAATACAATATATACACTCAGATTCTAATATTAACCGATTCTTCAAATATTTACTCCTCTTTCTCATCACAATATTAATTCTTGTCACTGTTAACAACCTTTTTCAACTTTTTATTGGATGACAAGGGGTCGGAATCATATCTTTTCTTCTTATCAGATGATGGTATGGATGAGCAGACGGAAATACAGTTGCTCTCCAAGCAATTCTATATAACCTTATCGGAGACATTGGATTTATTATAGTAATAGCATGATTTCTATTTCACTCAAACACATGAGACCTGCAACAAATCTTCATACTCGACCTAGGCCACTCAAACCTACCTCTAATAGGACTCGTATTAGCTGAAACTGGAAAATCCGCCCAATTTGGTCTTCACCCATGACTTCCCTCAGCAACAGAGGGCCCTACCCCCGTTTCAGCTTTATTCCACTCAAGCGCAATGGTTGTAGCAGGTATTTTCCTGCTTATCCGCTTTTACCCTTTAACAGAAAATAATAAATTCATCCAAACAACAGCATTATGCTTAGGGGCTATTACTACACCATTTGCAGCAATATGCGCCCTTACCCAAAATGATATTAAAAAAACTGTCGCTTTTTCCCCTTCAAGCCAGCTAGGCCTTATAATGGTAACAATCGGTATTAACCAGCCTTATCTAGCATTCCTCCACATCTGCACACACGCCTTTTTTAAGACCATATTGTTTATGTGCTCTCGGGCTATTACACACAGCCTAAATGATGAACAAGACATTTGAAAAATAGAAGGCCTGTTTAAAGCACTACCTTTTACCGTAACAGCCCTCATTATTGGAAGCCTAGCACTGACAGGAATACCTTTCCTCACTGGATTTTATTCTGAAGACCTAATTATCAAAACCACTAACATGTCTTATACCAACGCCTGAGGCCTGCAAATAACTCTAATTGCCACGTCCCTCCCAGCTGTTTATAGTACTTGCATTATTTTCTTTGCATCTAGGACAACCCCGCTTTTCCACCTTAACTTTAATCAATGAAAATAACCCACTCCTAATTAATTCCACTTCTTTGGTTCTTTTTTTCTAAATTATTATTGTGGTAAGCTATATGTAAAATTTACTATTTTAACCACTTTTAAGTGTACAGTTCTGTGGCATTCAGTACATTCACATTGTTGTGCAACTGTCACCACCATCCATCTCCAGAACTTTTACACCTTCCCCACTTGAAACTCCGTATGGATTAGATATTAACTCCCTCTTCCCCACCGCACCCCTCAGCCCCTGGCAACTATCATGCTACTCTCTGTCCCTATGAATTTGACTTCTCTACGTACCTCGTACAAGTGGGATCATAGAATATTTGTCCTTTTGTGACTGGCTTATTGCACTTAGCATAGTGTCCATGTAGTAGCATGTGCCAGAAGTGCCTTCCTTTTTATGGCTGAATAGTATTCCACTGTATGCATACGCAACGTTTTGCGTATCTATTCAACCATCAGTGGACACTTGGGCTGCTTCCACCTTTTGACTGTTGTGAATAATGCTGCTATGAACACAGGTATACAACTGTCCAAGTTCCTGCTTTCATTTCTTTGGGGTGAGGGGATTCACTTCAGTTCACTCACATGATGGCTGGAAAGTGTCAGTTCATTTCAGGCTATTGGACTGAAGGCCTCAGTTCTTGGCTACAACACACGGCCCTGTCCACGAGGCTACGTACAACAAGACAGCTTGCCTCCACGGCACAAGTGATGAGACAGGGGGGAGGGGGGGAATCCTTTTATAACCTAATCTCAGGAGTGACAGGCCACCACGTCTGCCATATTCTATTCATGAGAAGTGCGTTAACAAGTCCAGGCCATACTCCAGGGGAGGGGATCGCACAAGGGGTGAACACCAGCAGGTAGGGATCATTGGGAGACATGTTCCATACTGCCTACCACAGCCAGCATTCTGACTCTAATAGGTGGATCTGCAGTGCAGGTATCTATATAAAAGGATACCTAGAGAAGTCCTTTAACTCTGGATTTATATGGATGACAAAAAAAGTTTTTGACATTAACTGGACCCAAAACTCAGCATGAGAAACACAATCTTCTGCACATTATCCTACGTGTAATTCTACAGTACTGCGGCTATTCGAAGGGATACTGAATTCACCTGGCAGTTTTTCCTTAGCACAGCGCTGACGACTGTCTGCTCCTGATGCACACCTTTTGTCATCCAGCCCAGCCACACACTGAGTCTTCCAGTCTGTATACAAAAAAGCCTCAAATGCCAGCCAGCCATTTGGGTTCAGCCCCCATGGTTCTGCATCTCAATTCCCAACTTGAGCTCCGGGCTCTGCATCCTCAGCCTCCGTATCTATCTTTACCCCTCCTGATGTGGAGTCTGTCCTTCCCCTGCTCTGATCCCACCCATCACAACCCTCACAGTGCTCCTGGGGAAGCCACACCCGCTCCACAGATAAGACCAACTAGCTTGAGGATCTCCCCAGCCCTTCCCCTCATTCAGGGATTATCCCCATGCTGGTCCCATCTGCTTATTTCTTCATACGGGCTCTACTGCTCTTCTCTGTCTCAGGCTGGGCTATCACTTTCTTCGGAGGTTAATCACTGCCCATACACAGTCCCCGCAGACAATGGGACACTTTGGACCGAAACATGGACCCCCATATATTTTCTCCCCTCCCCAGGCCCCATTTTTCACCATCTGATACCTAATACGTATTGCATAAATTACTTCAGTATTTGGAAAATGATAAACCAGCTCCCTCTTTTAAATTATTTTAATCTCTATTCTGCAGATAAGAAAAATGAGACTCAGAGAGGTTAAGAACTACCCAAGGTCACACAGCAGTGACCAAAAAACTCCACATAGTTACCATTGAGTTTCCAGGGTGTCCTGAGTGGTTTGTGATTTATTTTTTTTTCAGGCTGAAAGCCTAGTGGGATGACCACGATTCAGAGGGGGCTGTCTTTCTATTCTGCTCTGTACTCACCCAACACAACCCATCTCCCAATGCACAGAGCCACAGTCTACTACCTAGGACAGCCAAGGACAGGGGACGAAATGCCTATGATTCTACAGTCCCGAGGCATCAACTACCTCACCTTCACTGATACAACCAGAGGAAGACATCTGGCCCAAGCAGAGCTAATAAGATTGCCTCTCTTTGGTATTTGGAATCAGGGCGTTAAAATGCACAGCGACTCAGATGGCAGAACTGTAAGGTCATGCAGAGATGGGGCTGGAGTCAGTGGCCTGGCAAGTCCGAGTTATGTGGGACTTCCCTGGTGGTCTAGTGGTTAGGACTCTGTGCTCCCAATGCAGGGGACTCGGGTTTGATCCCTGGTCGGGGAACTAAGATCCCGCATGCAGCATGGCGTGGCCAAAAAAAAAAAAAAAGTTAGGCCAGGCTGCATCTTTAGAGGTAGGGTAGGGTACAGTAGGTGCCCAGACTGTGGAAGTAAGCTGCCAGGTTTGATCATGCCTCCCACTTACCTGCTGCAGGATTTGGGGCAAGCTGCTTTACCTTTACATGACTCAGTTTTCTCATCTGTAAAATGGGGAAACAAACAGTATTTAACTCAACTCGTTGTTGTTATAATGAAATGAGTGAACATCCACCAAGGTCGTAGCGTGGGCACACAGCACACGCTAGGAACTGCCAGCTGCGGTTATTCCAGAGCCGAGAAGACACCCGTAGCTTGAGACCCAAGGATGGAGCAACTTCCCATGACTTTCCACTTACCAGCAGGTCTGCCAGGACTCAGAGCACTTTATTTCAACCACCAAAAGGTTTCCCCTGAAAAGTAAGAGGAGATTTCCTATGGTATTTTACCTAATTAAATTTCACCTCACACTAAAAGACTAAAAGTCTAAAAGTTTAAAAACCATACGCCACACTGATTTGGAAGTTTTATTCTTTTTATTGCAAATTTCTGATAAAGGAAACTACAGGGAAGCTGATTCTCATTTAAACTTTGGTGATAAGAGGACGTTGGAGCTCGGGGTTCACAACACGTCAGTCACCCAGGGGCCTCTGACGTGTGCGGCCGCCTGCATCCCCTCCCAGAGGTTCTGACTTAGTTGGTCTGGGGGGGGCAGTCTGGGCATTGATAGCTTTTGAACTGCCCAGGTGATTCGAACTTGCAGCCAGGGTGGAGAACCCCTGCCAGAGCTCGTGACGTGGTGGTGGCAGCATCAGAAGTATCACCCACTCACGTCACCCCTTGACCTGAGTCCAGCTGGTGTCCTCTGTCCCCCTCTTCCCAGGTGTGACACGTGCTGATTCTTCCTCCTCGGGGCCCGCAGAGGAGAGAGACGCTGGAGGGGCCATGGCTCTCGGTGCTGTGGTTTGTGCTGAAACCAGGAGAACTGTACTAAACACGGCTACTCTGTCACAAAAAGAAACTCACTTTCTGATTGCAAAAGAGCATTAACCTTTTTGTTTTTTCATTAAGTGGACATAGTCTTCCTATATAGAGATGCAAAGATTTGTGACAAAATAAGGAAATATATGTTGGATGACATATTCCTTATATGACTTCTCAGGTCCAAATTAAAAAAAAATTTAGTCAAGCCATTGAGGGTAAACTATTATGTACTTCAGCAGCATAATTTATATGGGTAAACAGTAATACCCAGTTAGAGATTTCATTTATGATTTATTCTAAAATAGAAAATGCTTTAATTTTCCTGAGTCCTAGGCAAACAAAAAAAAAAGTTTTAAAATTTTTCAGAGTATCCCTGTTTTCCTTTTCTTGGGCACCCTCATAGTTTAGAATGGCATGTGTCTCACTATTAGCTTTTACAGACATAGGTGAACAAATAGCACTGGCGCCAATTTTCAATGGCTAATCAAATATAGCGATTGAAAATAAAACACCCATCATCTACGAAGTTGCTCAAAATGAACGTTTCTTAACATTGTTATAAATGCAATATCAATTTGATTCTCTGGCCATACAAAAGTATGAATTTCTATTCCATTACTGATAGTGAATGATTAACATCTTAACAGTGATAAAATTTTTAGAGCATTTAAAAAATACATAGGATCCCATTTTTACATCATAATTCTGATGTATTATCGTGCCTTCTATTTTGTCCACAAAACTTTTATAGGGTACAGTGCACTGACGTGATAAAACCAAGGCACAAGAATATAGTTACAATAAGTGTATATAAACCTTAGCACTCTGTGCCTATTTTGGAAAAATTTAGAGAGGAGATCAAAGAGCCTGAAAAATTTTCACATCCCATTATGATTAATGAACAATTGTGTAATAAACAGGCTATTAACCACCATTCCATTATTGAATATATGGCTATCACTATACAGGTGGTGGATAATTGAAAAAAGTTTTCAATATTAAAACCTGGTATAACTATGTGGTTGATGTAGATAATTGTGCCTTGCATTATCTAGATAATTGTCTTAAGTTTCCATTTTAATTTGTAATCTATATGGCAGTTATCAATTTTTAAATTATTTTCACTGCATAAATGGTAGGAATTTTTCCAAATGTTAAATCCCCTCCCCCTACAAAAGACAGAAGATTTACAAGAAGATACCAATATAAGAAATGCACAGACAACAATAATAAAATCCAAATATGGACTCAAAGGTTGAATTCTAATCTATCAGGACGTTCTCTTAATTTAGGGTGAGGAGCAACACGTTCCTGTGATAATTCATTATCTTCTTAATTAAAAAAAATCACCACGACATTTTTCAAGAGTAAAGTCTTGGCTAGAGCATCAAGCATCGAAGGAAAATTGTTAAGTCTTTTCTCATTCATAAAACGAAAGGGATAAAAGCCTTTCAAAATCCAGGGAGGGGAGGATATTCCATTGAATTTAGAGAAGTGGAATAAAGTGGTAAAAACTGTATGTAATACTTTTAAAGAGAGTGTTTTCAAGACTCCAGGTAAACATCTAGAACCATGGAAACACATTTCTCGGCACATGCACGCCATGAATAGAACAATCCTGAATGCAGGTACCGCCTGGCTACAGAGGAATCCAGTTCCCGGCCCCACTGGCAAAACCACCTTTGAGGTCCATGTCCCAAGTCCCTTCACTTTGGAGCGTCCGGCTTCTGCATCTGTTGGATTTGCTTCTGTAGCTGGTCCTTGTCCAGCTTCATCTTGGCTTCGAGAACTTGCCTGAGGGATCCTATGCTTTCATAGATGGCTGTAAACCCTTTAAGAAGAGGTAAATTTCATAGGAGTTAATATTAAAAAACAAGCCTGTATCAAATCTACAGCAGAGAGTAATAATTGATCTGGGCAAAAGATATCAATAGATACTAAAACTACTGGAATAAAAGTTTGATGGGAAACAGGATAGTTACCTAGTTTCAGAGTATCTCCCTACAGATACAAAGGGAAAAAGGAAATATTACAGTGGAGAAATCTGACAGACACCACTTTAACCAAGAGATCAAAGCTAACTTCACCAACACTGGGAGGAACCAACATCATGTATCCTCGATAAGAAAACCCTGGGAAGGACACATCACTTCTGTGGCATTTCTGTTCAAAATGCACACCCTGAATCTAATTAAAAGGAAGCAAACAGACCCAAACTGTGGGACACTCCACAAAATGCTGGCCTGTGTTCTTTAATGATGACAACATTACTGTGGAACTGATCTAGATTAAAGGAGACTAAATAAAGAAACATGATAACTAAATATGATATGTGATTCTGGATTAGAACCTGGACTGGGGAAGGTTTGCTGTAAAGGAAACAATGGTGAAACTTGAAAATTGAGTATTGAAAAATGTTTCATCAATACTACATTGTACCATAGTTACTGAAGAGAATGTCCTTGTTCTTAAGGTATATACATTGAAATAATATAGGGGTAAAAAGGTATTCTGGCTTCTGCAACTTACTCCCAAAAGATTTAGGGTAAAAAATTATATTCATACACACGCTCACACATTAAGCAAATTTCAAAAGTGTTAACAATTGGTGAATCTAAGTGAAAGATGTATAGTTTTCGGACTAGTCTTAACGGTTTTTCTAAATTTGAAATTATTTCAAAATAAAAAGCTAAAAATAGAAAAAATTCCCAATCAAAAGGTAATTTTGTATTATTCTATATTCCTATTGGGTTTTTTAAAATTAATTTATTTATTTTTGGCTGCATTGGGTCTTCGTTGCTGCACACGGGCTTTCTCTAGTTGCGGTGAGCAGGGGCTACTGTTCATTGCGGTGCACGGGCTTCTCATTGCAGTGGCTTCTCTTGTTGCAGAGCATGGGCTCTAGGCACGCGGGCTTCCGTTGTTGTGGCTCACGGGCTCAGTAGTTGTGGCTCACGGGCTCTAGAGCGCAGGCTCAGTAGTTGTGGCGCACGGGCTTAGTTGCTCCGCAGCATGTGGGATCTTCCCGGACCAGGGGTCAAACCCGTGTCCCCTGCATTGGCAGGCAGATTCTTAACCACTGCGCCACCAAGGAAGTCCCCTATTGGTTTTTAAAATAAGTGTCAAAAACATCTTGTCTTCGTTAGCATATTTAGAATTTTCTCTCAGAAAATTTTCTTTATGTAACAATTCATGAAAAAGAAGTATAAAAACTACTTATTAAAAATAATTTTGTTGGGAATTCCCTGGTGGTCCAGTGGTTAGGACTCGGTACTTTCACTGCCAAGGGCCTGGGTTCAATCCTGGTCAGGGAACTAAAGATCCCGCAAGCCACGTGGTGCAGCCAAAATAATAATAATAATAATATTGATAATAATAATAATAAATGAGTGAATTTTTAAAAAAATAATGTCCTTACTGAATGAAAAGATACAACATATTACTAAATAAAAGAGTGGGTTACAAATCAGCATGTATTGCATGAGCCTGTATTTGAAAAAGCATATATATATCCTGTATGTATAGAAAGATAATATACATAAAAAAGACCTCTGGGTAATAGGAGGTTTTTGTTTTGTTTTGTTTTGTTTTTTGTGCTTTATGATCTTCCACTAAGAAATTTGTTTTTGTAACAAGAAAAAGTAAATATTTTTAATTTTTAAAAGGCTCAGGGCTTCCCTGGTGGCGCAGTGGTTGAGAGTCTGCCTGCCAATGCAGGGGACACGGGTTCGAGCCCTGGTCTGGGAAGATCCCACATGCCGCGGAGCAGCTGGGCCCGTGAGCCGCAATTGCTGAGCCTACGTGTCTGGAGCCTGTGCTCCGCAACAAGAGAGGTCGCGATAGTGAGAGGCCCGCGCACCACGATGAAGAGTGGCCCCCGCTTGCCACAACTAGAGAAAGCCCTCGCACAGAAATGAAGACCTAACACAGCCATAAATAAATTAAAAAAAAAAAAAAGGCTCATATGCATTTCTTATTAGGTACTAACTATTCACAACCTCAGTGATATGTTGTATAGCTGATAATAAATCCACTCAGCAAACGATGCAAAGTTAACCATCAATAAAATATTCAAATACCATATTCTACTGGCCCAAAAGACCAAGAAAGAAAATTCATTTTTATCTTCACAAGTTCTAAGATTCATAAATTTAATGGCAGCTTCTCCTTAAATAAAATAGTAACCTTGTGGTGGTTACAACAAAATTATTCTTGGGATAACTAACTACTTTTATTTCCATGTGGCCAAAATAGAACAATTCCATGAAGAAAATTCACAGAACCAGAAAACTGGAAGGAACCAGGAGATAATTTAGTCCCCCTTCCCACACTACCCGACTGTCTTCTCTTTCCTGACCATGGTCAACAAGTCTTCACTTAAATACTTTCAGTAAAGAGCTCTCAGGCTCACAAAGCACCCGTATCTTTCTAGGACCATTAACTGTAGATACTTCTGCTTTATACTGAGTTAAAATCTGTCTTCAGGTAACTTCGAGTTATTGGTCCCAGTTCTGTATTCCTGAGTTCAGAGGATAAATCTAATCCTTCCTTTATCTGGCAGCACTTCAGAACTTAAACTCATCTCTTAACACTGTCTTCTAAACAAGTGTGGAGGAATGGGCCCTGTGGACTTTTGAGCAGAGGAGAATCATTCATTGCCACGGTGGGATACTGCCAACAGTATAAAATAAGCCTTCAAAGGCCCCTCAAAGATATATGCTTTATATATATATATACATAAAAAATGCTTTTAACAGAGAAGAAAACAATGCATTTTAGTTTGAATAGTATTTAATCTTAATTCTCTTTAATTTTGTTAAGATTTCATTTTGTCTTATTCCCTATATATTCTCTAGTTCTTTGTTGCTAGATTATATAATGGATCAAATAAGCATTGGAGACAAATTTAGTAAATATAGAATAAAGAAAGTATTTAAGCCTAAAAATAAAAGATATATGCTTATTTCTGAGGCATATTGACCTTGGCTTTGATCAGAAAAAAATCTGCAGATGGCACTAAAGAAAATGTACATCAGTTGCAAGCTAAGCGATTTTAGGTTTGTTTGCCTGTCTCTCGAGGTCTATCTTCATGTCCCTGGCAATGAAGCAACATTTTCGTTCAATATACCACAGCTACTTAGAAAATCACCTAAGGACACTTCATCAGCCAGGTTTGTGGTAGTTGTAGGGTAATACTAATTCATTGGCTTTTAGATCAAATAGAAAATGACCCAGAGAACTGTTTTCTTTTTGGCCTACCCGCATCAACTTCTGCTTTCATTTCCTTCATGTCCTCGGTCATCTGTAACTCAAGCTTGCTGATTCGCCCATTCATCTTCTCCTCTTCTTGTTTTGTCCTCTGTACCTCCATATTCTTCTTTTGACTCTCTTCTATTTTGTCCAGTCTGGCTGACATCTGGCTGAGCTTCTTCTCCACGTCTCTTTCACTGGCTCCCTGAGATCCATGATAAGAATGGCACTTGGTTACTCCAAAGAGTCTGATGCATTCGCATCAGTCATAATACCATTTAAGAACAATCTGCAGGGAACAGAATTGCAAAGGTTGCTTGTTGCTCGCCCCAGTATCCATTCTCCCCTTCTTCCATAACAGATCCCTGATTTTCATCTGGCTATAAGGTCACCCAGAGTAAAGACTACCTTTTCTATTGTCTCCTGAGTTTGCTGTGGCCATATGATTAAGTTCTGGCTAATGAGATATAAGTACAAACATATGTGGCAACTTCCAGGAAAAGTTAAAAAATAGCTGAGGCGTATCCTTGCCTCTTCTTTCTTTCTTCTGTTCTTGGAATTAAGACGTAATGGCTGGAGCTCTAGTAGCCATCTTGAACTATGAGTACAAGGGTCACTCTCTAGGACTGGCAGAGAGTTAAACCAGAAAGATCATGGGTCACTGAGGACTGACAAGCTACCACATTAGCCTTGTGATCCCTACACCCAGACTTCTTTTATGTGAAAGATAGATAAGCTTCTATCATATTAAAGTCACCATTATCCTGGAGTTTAGTTATTAAGCGTCCCTAGATGTAAAAATAGTGCTCCAAAGACCTAGAAGCCTAAAAATGTATTATTATGAATCTAAATAAATCAGGAGATCTGATAAAAATATGGAGACATGTAAAGAAATATTTGAAACAGAATATTTTCTTTCCTTTCCTCTCCACTATGCTTGGTTCTTATGAGAATCTGGGTCTGCAGGCAAGCTTTAGAGGCCAAGACTACAAACATCAAGCTGTAAGTGGGCTACAGCATAACAAAACTCTCTTGATGTGTTCAGTGCACAGTCTGCAATTCAGCAGCTCAGCATCAAGAGAGAGCAGAGCCAGAGATGCAATCTACACCAGTCATTTATGCTCCATCAAAGTCCAAGGGGAGGAAGCAGTGAAAGAAAAGAGAAGGGAGAGGGAGATGGTCAGGCGAGATAACCAAACCAAAAAACAACTGCTTGCCAAGTACTGATATTGAATACTATATATGCAAGGCTTTCTTGATATGATTTTTGAGTAGTTCTGCAAACCTTGGTTCTGCAGGAGAGTGGGGTAAAATGAGAAGGAACATGGAAAAGAAAACTGGACTCTGTTTAGATCTTGCACTGTGACACCTCATATTGGGTTTATAGTTTGATGGAGGGGCCTGGAGGGAGAAATCTAGTCAACGCTGTTTCTACCAGATCACGGAATTAAAACAAACTAAGATGAAGTATGTAATTGTAAATGCAGCTGGACAATTTGGTTCATTAAGGTCTTGATTTGGCTTCATCTTAGCTGAAAGTACTGAAAATTTCTACTTAGTCTTTGTTAACCAAAACAAGTCAAAGTGCTCTGTCTCTTTATAACAAACACAAAGAATCAATATGAACCACGGAAAGAGATTCTAAGGCAAGAAACAACTGTAACAGCTTAATGTGGTGCTAAATAAATGAATGATAAGTTACGAGGTGTTATTCAAACATTGCAGGTCCCACCGAATAACTTTACTATGTTTATGGCTGAACATCAACACCTACACTGTTTTCCTTAACAACCAAGGAAAGCTGATCGATTTTCTGTAAAAGTTCTTTTTCCATCCGTTCTTGTTCCTGTTGCAACCAATTCCGTGCAGATAAAATCTGGTTACTGAGTTCCTCAACTGTACCTTTGAATCTAAAATAAGAAAGTTAGCAAGTTAGTCATAAAACAGTTTTAATATGACATCAAAGAGTCTCAGTCTCTGACTATCAAATCTCTCAGAAATATATCAGCATTAAATTCAGCTCACTCAGAATTACATGCTTACCTTTTCCTTAGAATTGCACTTAGCGCTACATTGGGAAGGGTGGAGAGAAGGAAGATATAACAGAAAAGCACCTAATAATACTCCCACCCGTGCAGAGCTGACAGTGTGGACACCAAGGTGTCACACAGTGACAGAGAGCCACGCCACGTACTAATCTTTGCAGTTCAGAGGGTCCAGGGTGCTCTTGGCTCAAAGGACACAGCAGCCTAGCTCCCCTCCAGGCTCCCCTCTTGCCCTGGACTCTTCCTCCTTCTCCCTCTTATCGCCCAGGACTGAAGCCTGGCTCCCTTTCTCTCTAATGTTCTCCAAATTGCTCTTGCCCAATACAGATATTTCTTAATTTAAACCAAACAGAAAATTTAAAAAAAAACAAACCCCAACTTCTATTCCTATATAACTCTCCCTTTCCACATACCTTAAAATAACACCCCACACTTGCTGCCTTCCCTTTTAGTTTTATTATGAAAGGAATAAAAGTACACAAGAATATATGTGACTTAATAATAATAATAATAAAATGAACACCCCCTGTGGTAGAAGCCCCCAGTTCTCTGCAGTATCTCTTCTTCCCTATTAAGAAACCCTCAAATGTGAACTGGACCCATGGCTACCTAGTCAAAACTACACTTCTCAGCCTCCTTGGCAGCTACGTGTGGCCATATGGCTAAGCCAGGCAATGGGACACATGCGGAAGTGATAAGTAAACTTCCTGGTCATATCGTCAAAAACAAAGCTTCTCAGCCTTACCTGGGCAGGAAGCCAAGCCAGCAGTCCTGCCCAACTGTGGAGCCCCACCTAACCTGGGAGACTGACCATGGAGCACAGCAGCTTTACTGAATTCATTTATTCTAACAGTTCTTTGATGGAGTCCTTAGAGTTTTCTCTAGAAGATCATATCATCTGCAAGCAGGGATAATTTTGCTTCTTTTTTTCTGATTTGAATGCCCTTCATTTCTTTTTCTTGCCTAATTGCTCTGGCCAGGAGTTCCAGCACTACGTTGAACAGAATTGGTGAGAGTGGGCATCCTTGTCTTGTTTCTGATCTTAGAGGAAAAGCTTTCAAAATTTCATCGCTGAGTATTAGATTAGCTGCGGGCTTGTCATGTGTGGACTTTATTATGTCGAGGTACATTCTTTCTATACCCAAATTGTTGAGAGTCTTTATTATGATGTTGAATTTTGTCAAATGCTTTTTCTGCATCTATTGAGATGATCGTATGATTTTTACCCTTCGTTCTGTTAATGTGATGTATCACACTGATTGATTTGTGTACATTGAAACATCCTTGCATCCCAGGGATAAATCCCAGTTGATCACGGTGTATGATTCTTTTAATGTGCTGTTGAATTGGTTTCTTAGCATTTTGAGATTTTTGCATCTATGTTCATCAGGGATATTGGCCAGTAATTTTCTTTTCTTGTAATGTCTATCTGGTTTTGGTATCAGAGTAATGCTGGTCTCGTAAAATGAGTTTGGAAGAGTTCTCTCCAACTTTTTGGAAGAGTTTGAGGATGACTGGCATTAATTCTTCTTTAACTGTTTGTTAGAATTCACTCATGAAGCTATCTGGTCCTGGACTTTTCTTTGTTGAGAGGTTTTTGATTACTGATTTAATCTCCTTTCTCATCATTGGTCTGTTCAGATTTTCTATTTCTTCATGATTCAGTCTTAGTAGGTTGTTTCAGGAATTTATTCATGTCTTCTAAGTTATCCAGTTTGTTGGTATATGATTGTGCATAGTAATCTCTTATGATCCTCTGTATTTCTGTTATCAGTTATAGTATCTCCTCTTTCATTTATAATTTTATTTATTTGAGTCCTCTTTCTTTTTGTCTGGGATAGTCTAGCTAAAGTTTTGTCTATTTGGCTTATCAGTCAGTTTTATTGATTTTTCCCCCAATTGTTTTTCTGTTATTTCCTATTCTTTATTTCATTTATTTCTGGCCTAATCTTTATCATTTCCTTCCTTCTGCTATCTTTGGGCTTAGTTTATTCTTCTTTTTCTAATTCCTTGAGGTATAAAGGTAGGTTGTTTATTCAAGGTCTTTCTTTTTTCTTCATGTAAGCGTTTATCACTGTAAGCTTTCCTCATAGAACTGCCTTTGTGGCATCCCATAAGTTTTGGTATGCTGTGTTTCCATTTTCATTTGTTTCAAGATTTTTCGAATTTCCCTTTTGATCTTCTTTGACCCACTGGTTGTTCAGGGGTGTGTTGTTTAATTTCCACATATCTGTGAATTTTCCAAATTTTCTCTTGTCGTTAATTTTTAGTTTCATACCATTTTGGTTTGAAAACGTACTTAACATGATTTCACTCTTCTTTAATTTGTTAAGACTTGTTTTGTCACCTAACATATGATCTATCCTGAGAATGTTCTGTGCGCACTTAAGGAGAATGTATATTCTGCAGCTGTTGGATGGAATGCTCTACATACGTCTGTTAGGTCTCTAGTTGGGCAGGGCTGAGGTGTGAGTGGTGGGGGACTGCTGGCTGGGCTCTACAGTCAGGTGATCCTACTGGTTGGGCTCCCAGGGTAGGCAGGGCTGCTGGCTGGGTCACACAGTCAAATGGAGCCACCAGCTGGACTCTGCAGGTCCCTCTGGTCCGGTGGGGTCACTGTGTTCCCTAGCATGGTGCTGGTGCTGGTTGGACTCCATGATGGGGCCTGAGGCTCCACAACTGGGCAGGCTGCTGGTTGTGCACCCCTGATGAGT
This sequence comes from Balaenoptera borealis, assembly GCF_965194805.1. Lineage (NCBI taxonomy): Eukaryota > Metazoa > Chordata > Mammalia > Artiodactyla > Balaenopteridae > Balaenoptera > Balaenoptera borealis. The sequence continues at coordinate 107,829,471 of NC_138866.1, read as the reverse complement.
AAGGTCACTGGCCGGGATCCCTGGTCAGGCAGGGCCACCAGCTGTACCTTGCAGTCAGGTGGAGCTGCAGGCTGTGCTCTGTGGTTGAGGGGGGTTGCTCTCTGGACTCCCTAGTCAGGTAAGGTCACTGGGTATGTTCTGCTTTTAGGAGGGGTTGTTGGTTGGTTTCCTTGCTTGGGCAAAGCCAAAGGCTCTGCTCGGCAATCAAGTGGGGCCATAGGTTGGGCTCCACTTCTAGGGTTATAGGCTGGACTCCAAGGCCACCTGGGTCACTGTTCAGGCTCCCTGGTCAGGTGAGGCAAGAAGTTACATTTTATTTTCAATGATCATATTTTCTAGAAGCTCAATTCGGCTGTTTGTCAATTCTGTTGGGTTTTTTTTCTGGCCACACCACGTCGTTTGTGGGGTTTTAGTTCCCCAACCAGGGATCGAACCCAGGCCCTCAGCAGTGACAGCACAGAGCCCTAACCACTGGACCGCCAGGGAATTCCCCTGACTGTTCATTTTTGGTAAGCTCTTATTCCTTAGTTGTACCTTCAAAACGTGTATGTGTGTGAATACCCACACATACACATACATACATATACACACACACATCACTTTATCCAAGAATTCCTATATATGCAGTATTTAGAAGTCTGATTCTGCTTATTGTTGTTTCTTCTCACTCTATTACTTATGTGATGTTTTTTCCTTGTGTTGGCCTACACTTTCTTTTTATTTTTTTTTTTTAATTTATTTATTTATTTTTGGCTGTGTTGGGTCTTCGTTTCTATGCGAGGGCTTTCTCTATTTGCTGCGAGCGGGGGCCACTCTTCATCGCGGTGCGCGGGCCTCTCGCTATCGCGGCCTCTCTTGTTGCGGAGCACAGGCTCCAGACGCGCAGGCTCAGTAGCTGTGGCTCAGGGGCCCAGCCGCTCCGCGGCATGTGGGATCTTCCCAGACCAGGGCTCGAACCCGTGTCCCCTGCATTGGCAGGCAGATTCTCAACCACTGCGCCACCAGGGAAGCCCCGGCCTACAATTTCTGATGTGGACCATTTTTAAAGTCTTTACTGAAGTTGACAATATTGCTTCTGTTTTATGTTTTGGTTTTTTGGCCGCGAGGCGTGTGGCATCTTAGCTCCCCTGGCCTACAACTTCTGACTGTACATTCACGTTCCTTAGAATTTCATGTCTGTGGGAAGACTTGAAGACTGAGTATTCGCATTTGCTTCTGCCAGGCATCTCGGGCCACTACCAAATCAAGATCATTCTAAGATAAATTACTTATTCTGGTTTCTTCAAGGTGCTTGGGTAATGTGAATTCTAACTCTAAATCCACATAAAGGTTGTACTGTGGTCCTGAATTTTCAAGGAATACCTTTTACCCTTCTACCCAGAATCAAGATTTCAACAGGAAAGTTTCCTTATGATGTCTCTGTGGAATATTTTTTTTTCCTCCTAGTTCATCCAACCAGGGTTTTACCTTTTGGGTCTCTAATCTGTACTTCTACTTCACAGAGGCCCCAGGCTTGGTCCCCTTACCTCTGTGAACAGCCTTTGTGTCTAGACTTCTGGACTTTAAATTGTAGGAAGAAAAATAAAGATGTTCATGACTGCTGACTAATAATATCTACTAAGGAAGAAAATATACTAAGATGTTTATTTTCTTCCTGTGCGATGGAAGGAAGGGGACAGGAGATCTTTCTGTTCTTGGCAAGATTGCAGAATCTATGAGAAAGAGTGCCATAACTCAATAATGATATAAATACAGATAATTAGAGGAAAGGAAACATGGTTTTCATAAGAGAATTCCTGTTAAATCAGCAATAACCCTAAAATGGCATTAAGCATGGAGAGAATGAGATACAAGAACCAGGAGAATAATAAATTTAAAACTTCCACAAGCCTCTAACAAAGTTCCATACTGAAGTCGTCTCTAAAAAAATATAATAAGTCAAATACACACACAAACACACACATACACACACATACACATATATGGTCACTGCTGGCTCTGCTTTGGCAGGAAAATGCCAAGCTCATGAAGATTCATGACAGGGAAAAGTGTATGGTTCTGTGATTGAGCAGATGAGCAGCAGATGAGTTTCACTGGGGGCAAGTCCAGTTTAAGGCATCACTAAAACACAATGCAAAGTATAGCACATTAGAGGGTCCTAACTAGACAGCTCAGCAGCCCCTAGGTGCAGACCTCTCTCACCTAGACGCCTGCAACAATGCCCTCCCCCAGCCGACGTCCCCATCTCTGCTTCAGCCCCTGTGATCCATCTCCCAACTGCAATCAAGGCCATTTTAAAAAAATAACATATACATCTGACTGCATCACCCTATCTGCTTAAAATCCTCCAACGGCTCCTTATTGCTCCAGGGAAAGAAACAAGATGTCCTGAACACGGTCTACAGGGCCCTGCCTGCTGGCCCACCTCCTCTCCAGCCTCACTCCCCACCAGCACGCTCTGTTCAGCCCCCTCTGCACCCTGCAGTTTCCTTCATGTCACATTCCTCCCGCGACGGGCTATTCCATCTCCTGCGTCTTCACCTCACTCTTTTCCTCGTGAATGCCATTCGTGCTTCAGCTCTCACTCCCAACATCGCCCCCTCCGGAAGGCCCCACAGCCAGGCTTCTGTTACGCATTCTCACAGCACCACCGTATTAGCTTCCCACGGCTACTGTGACACGTCACCACACACTTGGTGGCTTAAAACAACACAGTCATTCCCTTTTGGTTCTGAAGGCCAGAAGTCTGAAATCAGTTTTCACTGGAGCAGAGGTGGTCCCTTCCGGAGGCTCTGAGGGGAGAATAGTTTCCTCGCCTTTTTAAGCCCCTAGTGGCCGCCTGTCTTCCATGGCTCACGGCCCCCTCCCCCATCTTCATAGCACATCACACTCCAATCTCCGCTTCTGTTGTCACATGGCCTTCTCTCCTGATTCTGACCCTCCTGCCTCCCTCTTACAGGGACTCTAGGGACTATTACATCGGGTTTACATAGATAACACTGTATCATCTACTCATCTTAAGATCTTTAATCACATTTGCAAAGTCCCTGTTTGCCATATAATATTCACAGGGATTTTAGGACGTGGCGATATTTGGAGGAACCATTATTCAGCGTACCGCAACCACGTATCTTTCATTCAAAGCACTTATCACCATTAGTGATAACATAGCATGCACCATATTTAGTGTGCTCTATTTAGGTCATTATTCGATGAATACTCATCAGCTCCCTAGACTATCAACTCCACAAGGATAAGAACAGAGCCTGTTTTTCTTCATTACTGGATCCTCAGCACCTAGGCCATATTCAAGAAATATTTGTTGGATAAACAGACGGGTTATTACCCAATCACTAAAAACAATAATTAGGAAGGTAAAGTGGCAACAGGCTACAAGGAAATTTTCCTGTGAACTTCCATTATGGTTTTCACTTTGTGCAATAAATAAAAACCAAAAGGGAAAAAATTATAGTATTGAGTAAGCTCATGAAGAACTTCAACCAAAACAGATGTTTCTAAGTTGATTACTCACTTAGTATCCAAAAGCTGAAGCTGGTGGTTACTATCTCTGTGAGACATCTTCAGTTTGGTGCTTTGCTCGGATATCGACAAGTCCACTCTGTTCAAAAGCTGAGAAATCTGGAAAAGAAACTTTGCTTGTAAATGTCATATCCAACCTTTTCAGAGGTAATTTCAGAAAACATTAGTGAGCTGTATTCTAGTCAATGGCATTAAATTCAATCTAATTTCATAAATGCATTTAGGAGTCCACCTCATCTCTCCACTACCATTTTCTTTTATACACACCCATCAAAAATCAAGACCAGAGGAGTTCCCTGGTGGCCTAGTGGTTAGGATTCTGGGCTTTCACTGCCGTGGCCCAGGTTCATTCTCTGGTCAGGGAACTGAAATCCCACAAGCTGCGTGGCACAGCCAAAAAAAAATCAGACCAGTAGCACTGCCAAAATATTAATCATGCACTGAGCAGTTAACTACAGGTCTCTGATGAGCAAGCCTAGCTTCTGCCCAGGAGCACTACTTCCCCCTGCTGGCATAAAATGTAAGTCATTTTTACCTTGGAATTTCTACCATCAGTGTGGTTGCTAATCACAGAATGGAATTCTTATCACTTACAAATTCCATCAAGGTCCCAGATTTACCTCCGTATCAAGTTACCAGAATATATAATTTTTAAACTATAACCTCTCTCACTCCTTTCTGCCACTACCTATCCATTTCCCTTGTCTTTTTACTAAAATGTATTGAATAATATAAAACTAGCCCTTTATGAAATGCCTTTATTTTCTGCAAAAATTCTGATGTTCAATGTTCCTTAATTCGGTATTCATGGAATAAGTATTTATCAGATCCGAAACAAAGAAAAATTATGTCTCTTTTTATGGATTTCTATATGTTTTTTACTCGGTTTGGCTACTAGAAAGCTTAGGATTTCCTTAGCATCTGTTTTCTGATCTAATAATTCTGTCCTCACATTTCTTTAGAGAAAATTATTGGACTTATTTCATTTTATTCTTTTTTTTCAAGGTTTTATAATAACTATTTTTTACATAAGTAGCTTTAGATCCTTATCAGAGGTAGCTAGCACACAAGTATGTTTAACCCAATAAATTGACTAGATACCCCATTTTATTGAACAGTCTCTCTTTAAATGAAGAATAGCGAGTAAGGCAGACACTGTAGGGAAAGTCCTAGAAGATAGGCCCCATTATGGCAAAGGAGAACTTCTAAGAAGCCAAAAAACAAACTGTGAAATGCCAAGAGTTTTGCTTTGAGAAATTAGTCTGTGAATTGCAAGGTGGAATACTCTGAAATTTATTAGCCAGCCTACTCTCTAGCTTTGTTTTAATCTTTTCCCACATATAAACTATGTGATGAGGTAGTCCATAAGTCTCATGAATAAAGTATCTATTTCCTGAACCCCAACTGGGACGAGTGCCCTGTAAAACAATGCTTTGATCACTTACCTGTGTAAGAGGTAGTTTTGGAGATATAATTTAGAATTTTTGGAACATGTTAATTGTTTGAAGAACGAGGGGAAAGAATCTTTAAAATTAGGGTTGTACTGAAAAATCTTGGCATTTTGGTCACATACTTACAAAGGGCCACTCCAGTGAAACAGAAGGAGGAAGAAGAAAAGGGATGCTTTTACCATGTTTGTGCTGGGTGCCCTACCTAGTTTCTCAGGCAAGAAAGAATCAACACCATGTTATTCTTCGATAAGAACAAATACTCACTTTCAAAAAGGTACCTGAAACAGGTCATACCTGTCCCTCTGCATCTTTGATTTTCGTTTCCAAGATCAGCTTGGCAGCTTGTTGCTCTTTGTTCAAGTGCTGGAGCCCCTCATAGGTCGTTTTGTGCTCAGCAGAGAGTCTGGCTATGCTGGCGTCACATCTATCCGGGCAAACGACAAAGATAATTCTTATCAAAGTCTTCAAACATGCGCTAAAGCTTCCTTACACACTATAAAGTTCATGACCCCACTCGAAGAAACCGCACTATGGATCGTGCCTTTTAACAGAGTTTTGAATGAATTCGGAGAGCTGCTCTCATTATGGTTTTTAAGTTAAACCACAGGGATGTTGCTTAATAAGACTAGAGATGTAACCATCAAAGCAACAAAGTCTTTACAATGCTCACGAGTACAAAACTGAACATGCCGTGAGAGCCCAATTACAAAAAAGCTTACACAGTGAGCCGGATGTGGTCTGTCGCTCTGTAGTACCACCTCCGCCCTCTCAGGTTCGGGGCCTCTTTGGATTTTGGAGGCAACTTCTACCACATTTGAAAGTACTATTCCTAACCTTCTACCAAAGCACCCGTAAGGCTGTATGCTTTGAGTGTGGTCCAGAGCAGAACGCTCTACAGCTGGCCCCAGCTGCTCTGCCCTTGAGCCTTACAACTTGGCAGTTCCAAAGGTGCCCAAAGTATCTGTGGCAGATAAGCTGGGTTATGAAGCCTCTGTCAAACCCTAAGAGCAGAGTCACAGAATGACCCCCTAGGAATTGAGAGCAAAGTCATGTCCTGTTCCAACACAATCATTCCTGCTTTGAGAAGGAGCAGCCAGCTTGCTACTGGGCTCCAGTAGAGACTGCATGCCTAAGCAGGGGTCACTGAGTGACCATGCAATCTGGGCAGCCCATCATGAACACCAAGCCATAGAGGTGGGCATACGGGCAGCACTCCGTCTTGGAGGGAAAGGGATATATAGACGTCAGGCTTAACAGTCCTAAAGGCATAAGTAAATTACAGGAGCCCAGACTCCTGTGGCCTCTATTCTTACTACTGCCACTTTCCTTCAACTCACATGGGATCAGATGAGCTTAAAATACAAATGTTTAAAGTACTCAACAATCAAAGATAGATTAACATCCATCAAGAGAACTCTAAGCTATTTTTAAAAAGCAGAGATGAAGAAAGAACAAGTGGTTAAGAGGAAAAAATGAGAAATCCTAGAAATAAGCTAAACAGTTTTCTTAATAGAGCTGACAAACATGACTGGACATGACTGAAGATAAAATCAGTGAATTAGAAGATAGTAGCAAGGAGCTCACTCAGAATGCAGCAAAGACAGACAGAGATTCAAAACATGAAAAAATAGTTAAGAAAGATGGAGGACAAATCAAAACATGAAAAAATAGTTAAGAAAGATGGAGGACAAGTAAGTCAAAGGGAGGTTGAGAAGTCCCAAAAGAAAAAATGGAGAGAATGGCAAAAAAGCAATATTTGAGGTGTGAGTGCTGACAACTTTCTAAGACTGAAAAAAGACATGCGTTTTAAAGTATTCAATGAATACAAAGTAGCGTAAGTAAAAATAAACAGAACATGGTGAAATTCAGATAACCCATGATAAAGATAAAAATTTTAAAAGCTACCAGAGACTAAAGACAAAATGACTTTTTTGACTGACTGTAAGACTGACAGCACACAATTGATATCAGAAGACAGTAGATATCAGAAGACAATAAATATCATAAGATGTTGGAGAAACAGCTTCTAAGGATTGAGCGGAAACAACCTATCATGCAAGAATAAGTACAAAATAAAGACAGTTTTAGACATACAAAGATTAAGAAATGTATCACCCACACAGCCATACTGAAAAAGTCATTAAATAATATACTTCAGTAAGAAGAAAAGAACACCCAGAGAGAAGGAGTAGGATGTAAGAAACAACAGTGAGCAAACTGAGAAAATTTTTGGAAAATTTATTGTTTTGTAGACTCTGAAGAAAGTAAGCTACCAGTTCAATTATTCCAAACTTCTTGAGTCCTTACTTGGTATTGAATCACATTTTCTCTAAGTTGAACAACTTGTTTAGGTTAATCATTTGGCTAAAATGCTATAGTCCTTTTTGGAAGTAACAGAAAAAAAAAAAGTATTAGGATAAAAAAGTGTTTAATATTGACTAAAATATTTTTTAACATTTTAAAACACAATCTGACAAACTGAATATATGCACTTTCTAAATTTCAATGTTCATAATAAAATAGACACAAGGCAACAATTATGTCACTCTCCTTCTATACTGGAAATCTTTTTTAATGTTTAATGCTCAAGGCTGGCATTTGTACAATCATGCTATAACGCACACTGTAGGTGGAAAAGTATATTTTATAAGCTTTCTTGAGGGCAATTTGGCAGTATATACCCCAAATCTTGAAACACGAATATATTTCTATGTACCTTTCAATCTAGGTATTAACCCCAAAGAAACAAAAGTGTGAGCAAAGAAAAATCAAACTAATTAAATTCTGTATAAATTCCTTAAACAGTTTCCTGTTTTAGGATAAAACAAAAATCCTTTAAAACGCTCAGAAAGAGTTGGTCCCAACCCACTTACCTCCCTGCATCATCTCCTATATTCTGTCCCCTTTTTTCCTCTGCCCTCAGCCACACTGATTACACTTCAGGGCTTTGAACTTATGTCACTCCTTCCCACTCCAAGGCCTTGACGCAGGCTGTTCTCTCCGTCTGCAGTGTTCTTCACTGACCTTTTCACCTGCTTAGTTACTATTCATCCCTCAAGCTAAGCACACAAGTCACTTCCTTATGGAAGCCTTCCTGGAGCCCACAGAGTGGATCAGGTACAGCAAGTACACACTTTCAGGATGCCCCATATTTCTCTTTTACTGAACTTCTTATAATAAACATTTATTATTATTACTATTACTATTATCATGATTATCATTAATCTCTTAATCCTTGTTTCATGGCACGTTCTCATCATTAGTCCATGCATGGCTCACTTCATTCAGTTAATTATTTTTTAATAACTGTTCCTATTCTTTTTTTTTTTTTTTAAATGTATTTACTTTTGGTTGTGTTGGGTCTTCACTGCTGCACGCAGGCTTTCTCTAGTTGCAGTGAGTGGGGGCTACTCTTCGTTGCGGTGCACGGGCTTCTCATTGCGGTGGCTTCTCTTGTTGCAGAGCACGGGCTCTAGGTGCGCGGGCTTCAGAAGTTGTGGCACACGGGCTTAGTTGCTCCGCGGCATGTGGGATCTTCCCGGACCAGGGCTCGAACCCGTGTCCCCTGCATTGGCAGGCGGATTCTTAACCACTGCGCCACCAGGGAAGTCCAATAACTGCTCCTATTCTGAATCCTGTCACCATTCCCTTGTTCTCCTTTTAAGACTGTATTGCACACATACACACACATATGCATGTGTGTGTATATATACATACATATATATATTTCTTGAAAGTATGTTATGTGTGCATTAGTTGAATTCAACTTTTACAAAAGCCATTATGTCATATGTAATATTTTGATACTTATGGTTTTCACTTATTGCTAAGATTCGACTATATTGTTATAGCCACTGTAGTTGTTCATTTTAACTACAGAAAAACATTCTACTGTTTCTTACAATTTATTTGTCCATACTCCCACTGATGGGCACTTTGGGTTATTTTGGGATTTTGCTATTGTGAACAATGCTGCTATGAACAGGCCCTCCTGTGGTACAAGCACAACCGTGTATGTCAGGCAGAAATTAATGGATCACAGACTATGGTGTATGTTCAACACTGGGAGGTAATATCAGACCCCACTAATTTATCCTCCTACTAGCAATGGGTAAGAGATCCTAGGCACCTACACCCTCTCTAATGCTTGGCATTTTCAGATATTTCAGGTGCCAATCAACTGGGTGTAAAAAAGCATATATTGTTATGTTTTAAAATTTTCATTTCAACATTAACCAATGATGTTGAATCTCTTCACAGGTTTATTGGCCATATGTGTTTCTTCTTTGGTAAGATGTCAGTTCATGTCTCTTACCCATTGTTATATTGGGTTGTTTGCATTATTCTTATTAACTTGTATGAGGTCTTTATATATTCTTGACACTAACCTTTTACCATCCAATATCTTCCTCAATTTGTAACTTCTTATTTTCTTCTTTAAGAATGATGAGCAACATTTTAAATTTTAAAATAATCAAATCTATCAATGCCTTTTATATCAAGAAGAAATCCTCTACTACCTAAAGGTCTAAAACAGGGGTCCCCAACCCCCGGGCCACAAACCAGTACTGGTCCATGGCCTGTTAGGAACCGGGCCGCACAGCAGGAGGTGAGTGGCAGGCAAGCGAGCGAAGCTTCATCTGTATTTACAGCCGCTCCGCATCGCTTGCATTACCGCCTGAGCTCCGCCTCCTGTCAGATCAGCAGCGGCATTAGATTCTCATAGGAGCGCGAACCCTACTGTGAACCGCACATGCGAGGGATCTAGGCTGTGCGCTCCTTATGAGAATCTAATGCCTGATGATCTGAGGTGGAGCTGAGGTGGCGATGTTAGGGCTGGGGAGCGGCTGCAAATACAGATTATCATTAGCAGAGAGGTTTGACTGCACAGAGACCATAATAAATCAACTGCTTGCAGACTCATGTCAAAACCTTATCAGTGAGTGGCAAGTGACAATTAAGCTGCATGTGGTGGCAGGCTTTATAGTGGCAAGTGAGTTGATGTACTTCAATTGTACAGCTGCATCTGGTGGCAGGCTTTAAATCAGAATCCAACACTTATTTTAGTCCACGCATGGCCCGCCCATTATTTTATTTACCACTTCCACCCACGCCTCTTTCCCCGCACTGTGCACTTATCTCAGTCACAGTTTTGGTAAGCCCACAAGCTAACCCTAGCCAAAACGAGTAACAAACAAACGCTGCTGGAGAGCTTCTTTGAAAAGACCCAATGATGAGACAGCAGAAGCCTCTAAGACTGCCAACAAAAAGAAAGCTGCATTTAAAAGAAAATACCAAGAGTCCTACTTAAATTATGGGTTCATTGCAACAGGTGATTCACATTCTCCAAGCCCGCTTTGTATAATACGTGGCAACCGGCTATCCAACAAAGGCACGAAACCTTCAAAACTGCTTCTCCACATGGAGACCAAGCACCCTGCATTACAAGACAAGCCTCTGGAGTTTTTCAAAAGAAAAAAACATGAACACGAAGAACAGAAGCAATTATTGAAGGTCACCACTTCATCAAATGTGTCTGCACTGAGAGCATGAAATGTGTCTGCATTGCTAAAGCTAAGAAGCCCTTTACTATTGGTGCAGAGTTGATCCTGCCTGCCGCTAAGGACATTTGTCGTGAACTATTAGGAGAGGCTGCAGTTCAAAAGGTGGCACGTGTTCCTCTTTCGGCTAGCACCATAACTAGATGAATTGATGAAACAGCAGAGGATACTAAGGCACAACTGTTAGAGAGGATAAATGAGTCACCATGGTACGCAATCCAGGTTGACGAGTCTACCAAAGTTGACAACAAGGCAACAATGCTTGTTTTTGTGCGATACATTTTTCAGGAGGATGTGCATGAGGATATGTTATGTGCACTTTTGTTGCCAACCAACACCACAGCTGCAGAACAGTCTTTGAATGATTACATATCAGGAAAACTGAATTGGTCATTTTGTGTCACTATATGCACAGACAGAGCAGCTGCCATGACTGGACAGCTTTCTGGTTTCACTACTCAGGTCAAAGAGGTCGCTTCTGAATGTGAGTCTACACACTGTGTCATCCATAGAGAAATGCTGGCTAGCCGAAAAATGTCACCTGAACTTAACAACGTTTTGCAGGATGTGATTAAAATTATCAACCGCATTAAAGTACATGCCCTTAACTCACGTCTGTTCGCGCAGCTCTGTGAGGAGATGGACGTAGAGCACACACGTCTTCTCTTATACACAAAAGTGAGAAGGCCTTCTAAAGGTAGATCACTGGCCAGAGTTTCTGAGTTACGAGAGCCGCTCCAGAGATTTTAGAAAAACAGTCACCAGTGGCAGCACCTTTCAGTGACACAGAATGGGTCACAAAACTTGCTTACTTGTGAGAAATATTCAACCTGCTCAGCGAACTCAATCTGTCACTTCAGGGGAGAACGACAACTGTGTTCCAGTCGGCAGATAAAGTGGCTGCATTCAAAGCCAAACTGGAATTAAGGGGGCGATGAGTGAACATTGGGATTTTTGACATGTTTCAAACATTAGCAGAGATTTTGAAAGAGACTGAGCCAGGACCTTCTTTCTCCCAGCTGGTGCATGATCACCTATCTCAGCTTTCAGAAGAGTTTGAGCATTACCTCCCAACCACAAAAGACCCCCAAACTGGGAAGGAATGGATCCGTGACCCATTTGTGAATAAGCCAGGTGAATCGACTTTGTCCACACTAGAAGAGGATCAACTTCTTGAGATCGCAAATGACGGTGGCCTTAAAAGTATGTCTGAGACAACTTCATATGTTCTGGATTAAGGTGAAGGCGGAATAGCCTGAGATTGCCACAAAAGCACTGAAAAGCCTGCTTCCATTTCCAACATCCTGCAGACTTTTCTGCAGTGACAGCAACCAAAACAAGATTACGGAGTAGACTGGACATAAGCAACACACTTCGGGTGTCACTGTCTCCCATCATCCCCAGATGGGACCATCTAGTTGCAGGAAAACAAATTCAGGGCTCCCACTGATTCTGCATTATGGTGAGTTGTATAATTATTTCATTATACATTACAATGTAATAATAATAGAAATAAATTGCACAATAAATGTAATGCGCTTGAATCATCCCAAAACCATCCCTCCCCCGCCCCAGTCCATGGAAAAACTGTTTTCCACAAAACTGGTCCCTGGTGCCAAAAAGGTTGGAGACTGCTGGCCTAAAAGATATCCATCTATATATTTCTATTAAAAGTTTTAAGTCTTATGTTTAGCATTTAAGTCCTTTACTCATCTGGAGTGAATTTTGTATCTGGTGTGAGGCAGGAAAAAAAGGATCTTTTTTGATATGGATAATAAATTTTCTAGCTCCATTTACAGAACAATCCCTCCTTTCTCCACTGATCTGCTGTGCCATCTATCACATATACCAAAGTCCCAGACATGTGTGGTTCAATTTCTGGACTTTCTATCCTATTCTATTGTTCAGTTTCTCTATCCCTAAGCCAACAACATACCATCTTAATTACTGTAGTTTCATAACAAGTCTTGCTATCATCTGGTAGGGCAATTCTCCCCTCCTTGGTCATCTTCAGAAGTGTCCTGGATATTTTTTACTCTAAACCCTGACATATAAACATTAGGATCATCTTATCAAGTCTCTCTGTAAAACTCTGAATTCTAATTGGAATTCCACTGATTCTAAAGATTAATTTGTGAAAACTGATACTTTTAAAGATATTAAGATTTCCTACCCTTGAATATAATACCCATTTCTATTTACTAATGTTTTCTTATCATTTCTTTTTCTTTTATAAATTTATTTATTTTATTTATTTATTTTTGGCTGTGTTGGGTCTTTGTTGCTGCACACAGGCTTTTTCTAGTTGTGGCGCGCAGGGGCTACTCTTCATTGCGGTGTGTAAGCTTCTCACTGCGGTAGCTTCTCTTGTTGCGGAGCACGGGCTCTAGGCATGCAGGCTTCAGTAGTTGTGGCACGCAGGTTCAGTAGCTGTGGCACACAGGCTTAGTTGCTCCGCAGCATGTGGGATCTTCCCAGACCAGGGATCGAACCTGTGTCCCCTGCCTTGTCAGGTGGATTCTCAACCACTGTGCCACCAGGGAAGCCCCCCTTATTATTTCTTAATCAAATTTTAAAAATTTTTCAAGAAGTCTTGAATAATTTTTGTTAGATCTATGCCTAGTTATTACACATTCTCTGATTTTATTTTAAATGGTATCTTCATTTTAAGTATGTTTGCTAGTTGTTTGCTATTGGTTTACAGTAAGGAAACTGACCTTTGTACATTGATATATATAGCCACGTTGCTAAATTTACATTAACAGATTAAGAGAGAAAAATTATCTGATGATTTGAACAGATGCAAAAAACATTTGAGAAAACTCAATGCAAATTATAAAGATTCTTAGTAAATTTGGAATGTAAGAAAACATCCTGAATCTGATAAACCCATGTTTGATTATCATCCAAAAATGGAAAACCTCTGGAGGTATTCTCATTAAAGTTGAAAACCAGAGAAAGATGCCCACTACCACAATTTCTACTTAACTGTATTGAAGATTTTAGCCTGTACAAGATAACAAGAAAAAGAGACTAAGGATATGAGGATCAGAAAAAGAAGAAATTAAATTGTCATTATTTGTAGATGATATCATTTCTACAGAACCCCCCCAAAATCTACAAATCAGAATCATAAGTGAAATAAAATAATTATTTTGCAATAATTCATTTAATGTCTCTCTCTCCTGATAGAAAGAATATAAGCTGCATTTAAGAAAGAAGGACAACTGCCTTTTTCATCACTAAAACCCTAGTGCCTAGCACATTGCCTTGCATGTAGTAGGGGCTCAATAAATATTTGCAAATGAATGACTCTAAGGAATAGTACTACGTACCATGCACTGTACAAGATACATGACATATATTAGTTCATTTACTCCTCACAAATCATCCCCACTCCACAAATGATGGTTAAAAACAACACCAAATACAGACCCTTCTTTTTAATTTTGAGTTAACAATTTTTAAGCAAAACATTATTTAAATCATATTTGGGGAAATCTGAGGTTTTAACATACCATGAAATACAAAAATACTATAGAAAGGCATTATTTTCCAATCCAAATAGAAGCTTATTGGCTAGAAACTGTCCGGTATCACTACATCAGACCAGTTCACCATCTTTACAAAGCTGTTCAAGGGACAGACTATGTTTGAAGAAGTTACTTGAAAAGGTCTCAGAATGATCCCAAAGCTCATGGCTCACAGATTTGCACTAGCTATAGCTTGGCTTCCATATTTTGTCTCACTTGGAAACACAAATACTACTACATAAATTTCCATTAAAACAGGAGTGGCTAAATATGTTCAAATATGGTACATACATATAGCAGAACACTCTCTATCCGATTAAAAAGTATGCAAGATCTGTGTGCATACTAGGAGGAGGCCCACAGTATATTGTTATGTAGAAACAAGTGGCAGAATAGCACGTAGAATACTTTGTAAAATTAAAATCCCACTGTTAGGTAATTATTACACTGCAAATCATTACATTACTGTAATGATAAGTTATCTTATAATTATGTATGAGGAAAGTCTAAAAGGACAGATACTGAACTGTTAACATTAATTACCTCTAAGAAGTAAAACAGAGCTAGGAGCTGGTGAGCCTCCACTCTTCTACTTCATGTATTTCATAGTATTTCTGACTGTTTATCACAAGCATATACCGTTTCTGTTCCTTTATAAGTACAAGGGCAGGGTAGGCAGGGGTTGCAGGGTGGCATACCAAAACCTCCCATCAGGAAATATACACAGTGAAATCAACTGTGGTCTTCTTAGGTTAGTAACAATGTATTCTCAAATGTTTCAGGAAAAAATGTATTTTTGAAAGAATAATAGAGTAAGTTACTTGTAATAATGATAGAGTAAGTAAAATGCTAACAATTGGTAAATCTTTCAAGTTTTCTATAAGTTTAAAATCATTTCAAATATATATATATATATACATGAAAAAAGGATAAGCAATATTACTCTCTCAGCTAGTATTGAATCAAAGACATCATTCTTCTCTTTTCGAGAAACACACTCATAAAAGGCAGCCTCGGGGCTCGAAGATAGCTGCGTGTGTGACTCAGCTGCTTTAGTTAAACAAGAATTTGCAATGAATCTGACCAGTTGTCCTGTTTCATCCTGAAGTTATATTATAGATGAACCGATAATGCACTTATTGCAAATTTTCCCTTTTCGGGTCTTTGGGCAGCTGTTATCTCCCAGGTACAGTTCTTGGTTGTGGCCATCAGGTGGCAGAATGACTCTATCACTTGGCTACCTGATCAATGATGGCAGGGAGGTGGTCAGAAGTCCAGAACAGAGTCCCGAAGGTCTAGCAACAGACATGACTTGGGCCACCACGCTTAGGCAGATCTTCTCTTACAGCTTATGAGATGGTGGCATATGGCATTGAAAAGGCAATGACACTTAACATAATGCCTACGTCCACCTTAGTTTATCTCTTCACATTGGCATTTTATAATCTCTCAACCTTACACAGGTGAATACAGTACAATAAGATATTCTGAGAGAGAGACCACATTCACATAACATTCGTTATAGTAAATTGTTATAATTTTCTATTTTATTGTTAATCTCTTATTTTGCTTACTTTATAAATTAAACTTTATCATAGGGATGTATGTATAGGAAAAAACATAGTATATATAGGGTTCAGTGCTATCCCTGGTTTCAGGCATCTATTGGGAGTCTTGGAATGTATTCTCTTGGGACTACTGTATCATAATCTAAGCCTCCAACATGGGTGTTATCCATGGCCTAACAAAATATTGGCATTATCAAGAGGTTTCATGATATAAAAACACATCTTACAACTCTATCAACTTAAATTCCTAGATGCCCATCTCTGCATAACCACTGATAGAGTGCTTTGGGTTTTGGGGCTTTCTTTGTTTTGCTTTCTGCTAGTTATTAAATTGTAGTGAATGACATTCGTATGAAATATCTCTAGTTCCAGTTTGATTCTCTTTCAATCAACAGCAATAAAGCTAACGTAAATTGAAAAAAAAAAAGGCAATGACACTTAAAATATTAAGTTGCTCATCTTCCATATTATAATAATTATTATATATATAATTATTGTATGTATACATCATTAAGCCCTTAAGTGCTGGCAATAATTTAATTGAATCAGACTACATAGAAATTTACATCCCAGGACATTGTCAAAAACAGCAGAACAGGGGCTTCCCTGGTGGCGCAGTGGTTGAGAATCTGCCTGCCAATGCAGGGGACACGGGTTCGAGCCCTGGTCTGGGAAGATCCCACATGCCACAGAGCAACTAGGTCCGCGAGCCACAACTACTGAGCCTGCGCGTCTGGAGCCTGTGCTCCGCAACAAGAGAGGCCGCGATAGTGAAGAGGCCCGTGCACCGCAATGAAGAGTGGCCCCTGCTTCCCGCAACTAGAGGAAGCCCTCGCACAGAAACGAAGACCCAACACAGCCAAAAATAAATATTAAAAAATATAAATAAATAAATAAAAGATTACTATTAAAAAAAACAGCAGAACATGACATATACACGCTATTATATATAAAAGAGATAACCAACAAGGACCTACTATATAGCACAGGGAATTATACTGAATATTTTGTAATACCCTATAAGGAAAAAAAATCTGAAAAAGAATATATATATATATATCTCACTGTATTGTACGCCTAAAACTAGCATGATATTGTAAATCAACTATTCATCAATTTTTTAAAAAGAATTATATTGGGGATACTAGGTTGTGTAACAATACAATAAAAATAATTAAAAAGCATATGTTTGGAAAGAAGAAAAAAAGCAAACAGAAAAAAAAAAAAAAGAAACAAAACAGTAGAGCGATCTGCCAGGAATTAGTGGAACCTAAGAATTGGATGTGACACCAACATAGGCAGGCAGCTATATAAGATATGAGGGGAAGAGATGGTCACAGAGAGCTTTGGTAAAACCATTATCATCACAGGCTGACTGCAGTGTCTGAGGACCGACATCAGTCCTAACATGAGAGGCTTCATATTGCAGGAGAAACAGACATGACTAAAATAGTCCAGCTAAGTCACTAACCAAACAAACAACAAAAACAAGCCCGAGGGCATCGGTATCCAGGATTGCTACAAAATACTACCTAAAACGTCCAGTTTTTTTTTGGCCGTGCCACATGGCATGCAGGATCTTAGTTCCCCGACCAGGGATCAAACCCGTGCCCCCTGCAGTGGAAGCACGAAGTCTTAATCACTGGACTGCCAGGGAAGCCCCAAACACCCAGTTTTTCTTTTCTTTTTTTTTAAACATCTTTATTGGAGTATAATTGCTTTACAATGGTGTGTTAGTTTCTGCTGTATAACAAAGTGGATCAGTTATACATATACCTATGTTCCCGTATCTCTTCCCTCTTGCGTCTCCCTCCCTCCCACCCTCCCTATCCCACCCCTCTAGGTGGTCACAAAGCACCGAGCTGATCTCCCTGTGCTATGCAGCTGCTTCCCACTAGCTATCTGTTTTACGTTTGGTAGTATATATATGTCCATGCCACTCTCTCACTTTGTCACAGCTTACCCTTCCCCCTCCCCGTATCCTCAAGTCCATTCTCTAGGAGGTCTGTGTCTTTATTCCCGTCTTGCCCCTAGGTTCTTCATGACCTTTTTTTTTTTCTTCTTAGATTCCATATATATGTGTTAGCATACGGTATTTGTTTTTCTCTTTCTGACTTACTTCACTCTGTAGGACAGACTCTAGGTCCATCCACCTCACTACAAGTAACTCAATTTCGTTTCTTTTTATGGCTGAGTAATATTCCATTGTATATATGTGCCACATCTTCTTTATCCATTCATCTGCTGATGGACACTTAGGTTGCTTCCATGTCCTGGCTATTGTAAATAGAGCTGCAATGAACATTTTGGTACATGACTCTTTTTGAATTATGGTTTTCTCAGGGTATATGCCCAGTAGTGGGATTGCTGGGTCATATGGTAGTTCTATTTTTAGTTTTTTAAGGAACCTCCATACTGTTCTCCATAGTGGCTGTATCAATTTACATTCCCACCAACAGTGCAAGAGGGTTCCCTTTTCTCCACACCCTCTCCAGCATTTATTGTTTGCAGATTTTTCAAACATTCAGTTTTTAACAAAAGTTGTAAGACATACAAAGAAACAGGAAAATGTGAAATAGACATAGGGGAAAAAGCAGGCAAAAGAAACTGCCTGTGAGAGAACACAGAGGTCAAATTTAAAAGACAAAAACTTCAAGGCAGCCATTATAAATATAGATGATTAAAGAAATAAAGGAAACTTGCTTTAAAAAGTAAAGGAAGAGATAATGACAATGTCTCATCAAGCAGAGAATACCAATAAAGAGACAGAATTTTTTTTTTTAAAGAACCAAGCAGACCCAATCAAGAACATAAAAAGAAAACCCTTAGAATGGGGGAAATTTTTTTCAAATCAGATATCTGACAAGACAATTGTATCTAGCCTATATAAAGAACTACTACAACTCAATAATTTAAAAAAAAAAAACCCTCAATTTGAGAAGGGGCAAAGGATCTGAATAAACAGTTCTCCAAAGAAGATATACAGATGACCAATAAGTACATTAAATGATGTTCACCACCTTTAGTTATTAGGGAAATGCAAATCAAAACCACAGCAAGATGCCACTTCACACCCACTAGCTTGGCTATAATCAAAAAGACATATAACACGTGTGGAAGAGGATGTGTACAAACCAGAGCCTCATACGCTGCTGCTGGCAACACAAAATGGTGCAGCCACTTTGGAAAACAGTCTGGCTGTCCTGTTCCTCAAAGGGTAAAATACAGAGTTACCATATTACTCAACAACTATGCTCCTAGGTATACACATCCAAGAGAAATGAAAACATATGACCATACAAACTTGTATGTGAATGTTCAAAATAGCATTATTTATAATGGCCAAAAAATTTCAACTTGATGATATCCAATTTATCTATTTTTTTCTTTACACCGGGACTTGCTTACCCTGAGGGAACTTGCACACCTGCCTCAGTATACAGGTATTTCTCCTCTAAGGCTCTGATACCATCCAAACAGACCTCATAGAGGAAAGTGGATGAAGCCACTGAGTCTTGGACAAATGAAGATGATAAGCCAAATAATGGACCAAATGTCTCGGTAGGAACAGGAAAGCTAAACTCTGAGCTCTGCGTTAGGGAGGGGTAGGAAACTCTCTGAGACAGTCCTGTTTAGGGTGTGTTCTGCTTAGTGGGGTAGGGGTGTCTGTCCCCTCCATAGAGAATTTGCCTTTGCCCTTTCCAGCTGGATCTCCAGGGAGGAATCAGGACCTGTTTCCTATCAATTACTTCACCAATGGATCCATGAACACTATAAGATAAAACCTGAAATAATATTGCAGCCTAGTAATTTAAGACTATCACTGTAAAAGTTCATACCCTTTCAACACCATGATATAATCAATGCAAGAAAACTAAAACTTTGCCAAGGAATTTTTATTTCACATGAGTTTGTTTCAACAAAGTCTCATTAGCGTTCCAGGAAAAAGATGAATATAGCCACAAAACAAAGCAAAAATATGTGGTGCTTCCAACGCGTTTTTTTTTTTTATTGTTTCGGAGTAAAAGCATTTGTTACAGAGAAAGAACAAGCTGGGTAGAGAAGTTAGTAAGAAACTGCAGAAGAAAAATGTAAAATTCCTGAAAGTATTTCAAAATTTTGTAATTAGAACCAGTATTATGAGGATAATTTCACTGCTGCTGCTAGTGAGATAATAATAGGTCCCATTTGCTCTATAGTCACTCCATCCCATGCACACACTAAGCCTCTTACATATATCGCCTCGCTTAATCTTCATCTGCAACTCAAGTGACCAGGAAAATTTCCAAAGTTCTCCTGAAGTTCCTACTCTGCCTTGTAGCTCTGAAGCTCCTCAACTCACAGTTCTGAGAGGTGTAACAGAGCTGGGGTTTCTTTTCAGCTGATCTCCACAGAAAAGATTCAAGTGTTTTCAGTCCAATTACAGTGATTTTTCCAAATCATTAATTCATCCAAACAAACATGTATTGAGTACCTACTGTTTTCCAGAGACTGTTCTATGCACTGAGGGCACAAAAATAAAAGATGCGGTACTCCACCCCAAGACAACAGAGAGACTCAATAGAACAGAGAGTGGGGTACCTGGGAAGACTTCCTGGAGGAGGCGACACTTAAGCTGAATTTTAAAGGCTGACTAGATGTTAGAAAAGAAGGGGAAAAGGCATGCTAGGTACAAGAACAGCATGTGCAAAGGCACAGATATAGGAGAGCATGGCCCATTCAGGGAACAGCAAGCAGTGGATTACTGCTGAAAGGTACAGTGAGAGGGTAGAGAGAGGTAAGGGGGTCAACGGGGTATCTCTCACCAAGGGCCATACTGAGACTGGAGTTCACCCAGATGAGGACAGAAAATCACACAAGAGTAGCACCAGGAGCCCTCTGCTGTGAGATAGATGTTCATCCAGTGGACCCAAATACACAGGCCCAATATTCAGGGCCCTTCATGTATTGTCTGCACAAATACCCCCTAACACCCCAAAGAGGCCTTGGATCCTGTGGGTCCCCTTTTCCCCCTCCCACCCTTTGCAGGCCACCTTCATTCTCGCTTCAGGATGATTTGAATCCTGTATTATCTCCACAGCTCCTGTGTACACTCGTGCTTGACCCTGAACAGCAACAGGGGGCAGAAGAGGCCTGCAAATGCTTTAGAGATTGTGCACTTCCAGCAAGCTCCCAGGTGACAGGGACGCTACTTACTGGTCCATGGGGCACCCTTTCAGTAGTGAGTGCCTAGAACAGTACTCTTCCTCCTACCTGAGGGGAAAGATTTCTTTTTCAAAGGTACAATCTACCATGGACCAATATTTTCAGAAAATAAAATAAAAATGAATGACGAGAAAAGTGAAATTTTAAAAAGACACACAAACTATACGTCCCAACTCTGTATTACTGGGCTCAGTAAACATAACATTAACCTAGCAAATTACTCAGGTCAACTGAGCCCTCCCCTCATCGACTCCTGCACACACAGCTCCAACTACAGAAGCACAAGAAATCAGGGCTGCTCAAAACAAGGTCTAACTGCCACCGCTACATTTTATGGGCAAAGGAGAGGATGTACTAGAAGAAGCAAAGGATTTGCTTTGGGGCTCCATGAATATATTCCCCACTAAAATGCAGTTGATGAAAAATCGCTCCTGATACATAGAGGCGCGAACATCTGACCACCTACCTGGCCACTCGTCCCCGGAGATCTCCCAGGCCGGAGAGCTGCCGCAACTCCAGAGTCTTTAAGGCAGAATTTGTTCCATAGCTAATGTTGTCCCGGGCGCGGATCTGCTCCTGGAGTACCTGAGCAACACACAAAAACACTAATGGAGTCATCCGGGAATTCACATGCTGCCACAGGAGCATTTTATGCTTCTGGCAAAAACAAGAATGTTCAACTCCTTTCAGAAGAGGCTCCTTTGTAATAGTCACCTGATATACACGGAGAACCAGGGGCTTAGAAGAGAGACCTCAGAGATGACACTTGGACCAAGGCCCTGCATTTACCAGTAAAAACACTGAGACTCAGATGTCAGGTGACTTGATGGAGGTCCCGCTGCAGGAAGAGGCAAAGCTGAGACTAGAAGCCTGGACTCGTGGAGCACAGTTCAGAGGTCTTACCCCGCTCCAGGGTGCTTTTTAATAGTCATTGTTTTAAGCAAACGATCCCTAAATCTGGGAAATAATAAATCAAGAAAAAGGTGGTGGGGGGAAGAGGGGCATCAGACAAAGAGGTCCAAATTCCAGTCCCTCCAGCTGTGTGATCCTGGGAAAGTGTCTAAAGTTTTCTGAGCTTCCTTTTCCTCATCTGTTGATAGTAATGGTGATTATACTCTTAAGGCCACTTTATGGGAACATTACATAAGATAATGCATATAAAGCACTTAGCGCAATGCCTAGTACATGGTAAATACAGCAAATGCTAATGATTCTTTCTAGTACCTATTCGTAACAACATTTATACAGTACTGGAATGGTAGAATGTGTCTCAGAGAAAAGACATTAAATGAAAGCAGAACTACTGGAAGATCGAGTGACCCAACACAAAAGCATGAACTCGTGGAGCAGCCATCCTGGGAAATCTGCAAAGGAATGATGGAGATGAAGAGGGCATCCGTGGTGTTTATTGAGCATGTCCTGGGAGGGGCCCAGGGCTGCGATACACGCTGACATGCACAAATCCACACAGCACCCTGTGAGGGAGGTACTCTCAGGACCCCTGTGTTATAGACCAGGAAGTGAGGCACCAACAGCTGAACTGATACACTCAACATCACCTGGGGAGCAAGTGGCTGGCTGGGACTGACCCAGGCGGCCTGGCTCGAGAATCCAAGCTCATAATCACGCTGCAATGCTGCCTGCCAAACCAGCAAAGAATCTGAGAAAGAAGCACTAAGGACAGACAGACAGATATGAAAACCCAAGTCCTAGGTTACAGGAGACCCCTCAAAAGCAAAAGCAAAAGTTTGCATCAGACGTTTCTTTGAACATTTCCTTATCCTTTTGCTCACCGCTTCCTTTCCCCCTCCCTCCTCCTCTCCCTGTATTCTGTCCTCCACACTCCCCTCACCCCATTACCACACTCTCTCCTTCTTTTTTTTTTTTAATAAATGTATTTATTTATTTGGCCGCATTGGGTCTTTGTTGCTGCTCACAGGCTTTCTCTAGTTACGGCGAGCTGGGGCTACTCTTCGTTGCAGTACGCAGGCCACTGTGTGGTTGCTTCTCACCAACAGTGTGGTGGCTTCTCTTGTTGTGGAGCACAGGCTCTAGGTGCGCGGGTTTCAGTAGTTGTGGCACACAGGCTCAGTAGTTGTGGCGCACGGACTTAGTTGCTCCACGGCATGTGGGACCTTCCCAGACCAGGGCTTGAACCCATGTCCCCTGCACTGGCAGGTGGATTCTTAACCACTGTGCCACCAGGGAAGTCCCTCCTTCTTTTCAAAGAGAAAGCTTTTGATTTCTCGTATCGTTTCCCTTTCAGCCACTTTTTTAAAATTTCCAATTTGCCTGATGTCAACTTGAGTATTTATTCTCTTTTGCTTTCTTTGTTTTGTTTTTTGTTGTTGTTGTTATTTTAAAAGATGAGTACCAAGTTCCTTTATTTTAACTATTTCTTCCTTAACAATGAAGACATTTTCCTTTTAGTACAGTATTTTCTGTGTCCACGGGTTGTGTATGAAGTGTTTTCTTTTTTATTGTTTTAATTTCAGTTTTGAATTCCTCTTTGGTCTAAGGGTATCTAGGTATCTAAAGATTACTTAGGATTGTATTTCTTCATTTTCAAGGAGTTTTTTTCTATCATTTTTACTATTTATTTCTAATTGTACTGGCTTATGATCAAAAATATGATCTGTAATGTATTTAATTTTTTGAATGTATTGTGGTTTGCTTTGTGGCACATGACTGATTTTTCAAAAGTTTCATGCAAAAAACTATTCAAGGAACAAAAGGTTCAATACTGCATATTAGATTGAGTTTGCTGACTTATTTATTTATTTTTGTCTACTAGATCACTCCAACTATGAAAGAGGTGTTATGAATTCTTACACTGTAAGATACTTTCAGCAAAGTCTCCTTACATTTTTTTTTTTTTAACATTTTATTTATTTATTTATTTATGGCTGTGTTGGGTCTTCATTTCTGTACGAGGGCTTTCTCTAGTTGTGGCAAGCGGGGGCCACTCTTCATCACGGTGCGCGGGCCTCTCATTATCGCTGCCTCTCCCGTTGTAGAGCACAGGCTCCAGACGTGCAGGCTCAGTAATTGTGGCTCACGGGCCTAGTTGCTCCGCAGCATGTGGGATCTTCCCAGACCAGGGCTCGAACCCGTGACCCCTACATTGGCAGGCAGATTCTCAACCACTGCGCCACCAGGGAAGCCCCTCCTTACATTTTTAATGCTGTTTACTTTACATATTTAGCTGCCATTTTATTTGGACATACAGATTTATGTATGATCAAAGTGGCCATAGCCATTATATAATAACCTTTTTTATCTGATTTAGTGCTTGTAATATTAAGTTTCATCTTACCTAATATTAACATTGCTACTATACTTTATAAATATTAAAGCAAATATCTGCTTGGTCTAACTATATACCAGACACTGTTCTAAGTGCTATAGGTATGTTAACTGGTTTAATTCTCACAAAACGCTATGAAGGAGGGACTATTATTATCCCCATTTCACAGGTGGTGAAATCTCTAAGTGATCAAGTAACTTGTCCAAAGCCACAGTCAATACCTGAGGGAGCTGGGATTTGCACCAGGAGCTTGGCTCCACAGACTGGGTTCTCAATCATGACATTATGCTGCCTTATATTTTCATTCGTCCTTCCATCTCACTTTCTTTTTTTAAAATTTTATTGAAGTGTTGTTGATTTACAATGTTGTGTTAGGGCTTCGCTGGTGGCGCAGTGGTTGAGAATCTGCCTGCCAATGAGGGGGACACAGGTTCGAGCCCTGGTCTGGGAAGATCCCACATGCCGCGGAGCAGCTGGGCCCGTGAGCCACAACTACTGAGCCTGCGCGTCTGGAGCCTGTGCTCCGCAACAGGAGGGGCCACGATGGTGAGAGGCCCGCGCACCGCGATGAAGAGTGGCCCCCGCTTGCCGCAACTAGAGAAAGCCCTCGCACAGAAACGAAGACCCAACACAGCCATAAATCAATCAATCAATCAATCAATCAAATGTAGCATTTCAGTTAGCTAATCTACGAAAACACCTTTAAAAAAAAATGTTGTGTTAATTTCTTCTGTGCAGCAAAGTGACTCAGTTATACATTATATATATCTATATACGTATCTATAGATATATATATATATTCTTTATATATAGATATATATATATATTCTTTTTCATATTCTTTCCCATTATGGTTTGTCACAGAATACTGAATATAGTTCCCTGTGCTACACAGTAGGACCTTGTTGTTACATCTCACTTTAGATTTACAATTTACGGTGCTTTTTGTTGTTGTTTCCTTTCTCCTTTTCCCTATTTTGACTGGTTTAATCAGCTTACCGTTCATTGCCTTTTCTCCCCTTGTTAACTGGGGAATGTTCTGGCCATTGCTAGTCCATGAACGGCTACCCCCCCTTTCCCAACATTTATAACCATATACGCACCTACTCCAGGCTCTATCCCTGCACAGCACCCCTCTCCTCCACACGAGACACTTATTTAGCACATTCACACACACCCTCTTTCATCCTTCAACCCCAGATGACTTATGTGGAAGGATTTTTACTTTTCTCCCCCTCTTGCTTTTCCCCACACCAACTAGGCTTTGCTAAAATAACTCAATACTCCTAGTTGGGATACAATTAGAATTTTGCTTGTAGAATGGCCCTTCTTTTTCAATTATCTTTTTTTTCTTCTTCTTTTTTTAGCACTCTGTTACGCAGTCCCAGGCATTTATCGATATCCATTTACATGAAATGACAGGTCTTTTTCCAAGGATCACCGATTACCTGTGTGCTTCTCCTTTTCATTTCCCCCTATCTTAGGGTCTCTGTGCGTAGTCACTGTGTTTGGTTAGAGTCTTTCCTCTAGCATTTTCCTCGGACCAGGCACTTGGATGAAAGACTCTCTGGATCCCTGCCGTGTCTATTATCTTCCTCCCTCGCTCTGAAGGGTGGGTGATAAACTGAAAGGGTATGAAACTCTTGACCTAAAGATCTTTCCTCCCAGTGAACTTGAAGCTGACAGGAAGTCTGATGCTTCTTCCTCTAAAAGCACCTTGGCTCCTTATGCCTAGATGCTTGTTTTCCATCTTTAGAGTTCAGGATTTTTATCAGAATGTACCTAATAGTGATTTTTTAAAAAAAATTCGATTCTACCTAGAACTCATTGAACACTTCAAACTGTAGTCTCAGATTTATCTTCAACTTGGGTAAATTTTCTTCTTCTATGTAATTATTGTTTTTTCTTTTCCCTCTGTTTCTTTGTCTCCTTCTGGAATTCCTACTATTCACATGCTGGGTGTCCTGGATCTGTCCTCTAAGTCTTGTATCTTTTCCCCCATGGTTTCTCTCTCTTTGTATCTGGCACTGATGTTTCAGCACTTCTTCTACTTTGTCTTGTGGGTAACTAATTTAATTCATAAAAGTAACCATCCTTGCCTCTAGTTCATCTACTGACTTTTTAAAATTTAAGTTCAAGGAAGAAATTTTATGTTGTACCTGGATCTCCTTAAGCACTCTGTCTTATTACTCAGTTGGAGCTGTTGTAACAAAATACCACAGACTGAGCGACTCATAAACAAAAAACATTTCTTTCTTGCAGTTCTGAAGGCTAGGAACTCTAAGCTCCAGGTGCCAGCATGGTCGTGTCCTATGAGGGCTCTCTTCCTAGCTTGCAGACTGTTGCCTTCTCACCATGTCCTCACGTGCCAGAAAGAGGAAGCTCTGGTCTCTCTTTCTCTTCTTATAAGAGCACTAATCCCATCATAAGGGCCCACCCCCATGACCTCATCCTAAACCTAGTCACCACCCAAAGGCCCCACCTCTAAATACCATCACACTGGGGGTTAGAGCTTCAAACATATGAATTTGGGGGAGGGGACACAAACATTCAGGCCATAACATACCCTAATTATTTTTCATGCAAGGGCCACCTGTTTCCTATTTCATTTGGGTCTGTTCTAAGGGCTGTGCTTATTCTTCCTCCCTCTGGCTGCCGGGCCCACTTAAGTGTGATGTTTCTTTTTGTTCTCTGCTCACTGGAGTGAGATTAAGTACGTAGTCCTAGGTGTAATGGAAGGAGCTTATGAGCTGGAGGTGCAGCCGATAACAGCACAGAGCCAGGGTCCAGGTGAGGTGCCGGAAGGAAGCATCTCTGTGTCCTTCTCTCTGCAGCCCTCCCAGCCTGGAGCCAGTGGTGACACAGCCCATCTCTACAGCCCCTCCTTGCCTGCCTAGACCTCGGTAAGGACAGGAGACCAGCTCAGACACATGGTGCACAAGGCCAGTGAGACTGGCCTTCTCTCTCTTACTCCTAAACCATGGCGTCGAGGACCTCTCTCCCAGGCTCTCCCCAGCCAGGTCTCTGCTGGCTCCTCCAGGCCTTCCTGCCTGCCCATCCCAGCTGTTCAGGAAGGTGGCACTGGAACTGGGAATAGGGAAGAAGGCACACTAAGCCACTACCTTCCTATCACCTCCTGCACCAATCTAGAGGTTTAAAGATACATTCACGTGTAGCAACTTGTTACCATTTCTAGAAGTTTGATGATTTCTGGTATGCTGTCAATTTGCAGTCCAATTTGCAAATGAATGGGGAAGCCCTATTAGACAATAGATTTATGCTTGCATAAATCATTTTTGTGCTCCCTTCTATCAACTATATTTTTAAATTTAATTTATTTATTTATTGGCCACGCCGTGCAGCATGCGGGACCTTAGTTCCCCAGCCAGGGATCGAACCCGTGCCCCCTGCAGTGGAAGCGTGGAGTCTTAACCACTGGACCGCCAGGGAAGTTCCACTATCAACTATTTTTTAAGTATAACATATATGCAGAGTAGTACACTTATATACAATTTTTTTAGGATTTTCAAACTTCCTTGTATAAAGCAGAAATGAGGGATGTAAGGATTCTGTGTTTTCCTTATTGGAAACCTGGCTGGAGTCACCATTGACGGAGTGATACTGACAGTGACAGTAAAAAAATTTCACTGGAAGGAATTTGGAACTGCTAGACCTATCTGTTATTTGCTGTAGTTTCCAGCTTTTTCTGAATGAACCTGCTCAACAGAATAGAAGAATGCAAACCAGTTACAATCACCTGTGAATGATAAAACGTTAGTCACTGGAACACACTCTGGCAAGGAAACTTGAGATCTGACTAATCTGGTTCTGACACTCTCCCACTGATGAGAAGGCAATGGGGAGCTCTTTCTCTTTTAATAGGAAATAACACTATTTATCACAGTTAATAGAAAGTAATACTTATTTTTTTGTACATAATGCTTCAAATCTTTGTTTATAATAAGGCTTAAGACCATGGGTCCTCAACCATTTTGGGGTGTGTAAGGATCCCCAAGTGGCTTGTTAAACACACAGGTTCCTGGGTCCCACTCCCAGGGAATCAAAGCGAGGGAATGGGCCCAGAGATGCAGATGGTCATGGTCCACAGACCACTCCTGGAGAAACACTGCATTAGACACTGGAGAAATGACAAAGGCTCCAACCAATCATTTCATTTGAGTTGTTTCTCAGTCAAAAAAAATCACTAAGCAAAGACCATGAAGAGCAATTCACCAAACAGGTGCTAAAAATAATTAACACATTTTTAAAAAGGTTCAGCCTTTCTGGGACTTCCCTGGCGGTTAAGACTTCGCCTTCCAATGCAGGGGCTGCGGGTTCGATCACCTGGTCGGGTTCGGCTAAGATCACACATGCCTCACGGCCAAAAAACCAAAACATAAAACAGAAGCAACAGGACTTCCCTGGTGGCGCAGTGGTTAAGAATCCTCCTGCCTAAGCAGGGGACACGGGTTCGAGCCCTGGCCTGGGAAGATCCCACGTGCCACGGAGCAACTAAGCCCGTGCACCACAACTACTGAGTCTGCGCTCTGGAGCCCTCAAGCCACAACTAATGAGCACGCGTGCCACAACTACTGAAGCCTGCACGCCTAGAGCCCGTGCTCCGCAACAAGAGAAGCCACCGCAATGAGAAGCCTGCGCACCGCAATGAAGAGTAGCCCCCGCTCGCCGCAACTAGAGAAAGCCTGCGCGCAGCAACGAAGACCCAACACAGCCAAAGATAAATAAATAAAATAAATTAATTAAAAAAAAAAATTTAGACAAAAAAACTTTTAAAATCACACCATTTCCATGTATTAAAGAAGGAAATACTTTAAATTTATAATATTAAAATGCATATCAAAAATTGAAAATGCACAGTTGGCCCTTCACAATACAACTTTTCCAGAGTATGATCCTTCAAAATATATTCATAATGTTCATAACCTTTGACCCTGTAACTCTAGTTCTTGAAATTAATCATAAAGCAAATAATAACATGAATGACAAAAATGAATGCACAAAGATGTCTTCATAATGTGATGCATATACAAAGTATTTTACAAGGTATCTGCATGGTACATTATTATGCACCAGTAAGAGAGAGGTTCATGGCGAGCTTTTAAAAACAAGAGAAAATGTGTACAATTTAATAGTAAGCAAAAAGAAAGGGTACAAAATAAATACACAGCATGATTACAGCTCTGTATAAGGTACATAAAAAATAATACTAGAATATTAATGACCTGCTTATCTCTACGGTTAGACTATGGTTGATTTCTCTTTTTTGTATTTTCCACAATGGGCTTACACTACTTTTAAAACCAGAAGAAAAAAAGTGTGTATATGTATGTGTGTTTTACCGATTAGAAATAAGAAAAGCCCATTTAACTTTCAGAATTCTTATGCAGATGAATAAGATATTATATTAGAAGTGCTTTCTTTGAGTAATACAGAAAAGAACTGTGTCTGAACTTAACACAATATTCACATTACTGAAAAGTTATGTGAAAAGAGAAGGCATTAGAGAGGTTACTATTTTTTTTTTAATCTGAAGGATATCCCTTTATTTTATTTACTTATTTTTTAACATCTTTATTGGAGTATAATTGCTTTACAATGGTGGGTTAATTTCTGCTTTATAACAAAGTGAATCAGCCACACATATACATATAGCACAGGGAGATCAGAGAGGTTACTATTTAAAGGAATTCTATGATGAAGCCTTAGAAAAACAATCCCTCTGTAAAGCCAGAAACATTTCCTAATTTGTCATTTTGGGACAATATATCATCATGATATGTTTACTTTAAAAAAGTTACAACCCGAAGTATATCATCAACTCTCCATCATTGCCAATTCAATTCAAGAAACTCTTTTCTGTAGGCCTACTATGTGCTGTGCACCAGGCCTGCCTTCAGGAAGCTCAGCTGCAGCAGGTAAGACTACAGGGTGGAAAGTGCGTGGCCTAAACCCACATGAGCAGAGAGAAGAGGCCGGCCCCCTTGAAAAAGTGATGTCCCGGGTCTTCATTTATTTTTTCTAATATAGGGCCTATCTTTAAGGAAGATTCCTTCCCAGAGGCAGTAGGAAATGGCACCACTGTGTGAGCCTCATAGCATTCTATCATGCCGTTTATGCAAAGGTGATCAGGACCCACACCCGGGGACCTCACCACCCAGACAGGCTAGGGGTGCCTAGGGATGACCAAGAAGAAACAGCCCTCTATGCTTCTCCTTCTTCAACTCTTCCTGGATTTGTGAGGATTTGAAAATGAAAGTGTGACTCCAATATCACATGCAGAAGGGCCCAATTACAGTAGGGCAGGGCCTTATAAGACAGTATCTTCTTACATAGCTTTTTAATCTTCACACTAGGACTTAAAACGCTCCAGGGTTCCAGCCTCATATATCAACTGCCTTCTTGGCATTTCCACCTGGATATTCAATGGGTCCCTAACACTTGCCAAGTCCTAAACAGAAGTCTCTCTAACGCCAACATGCAGGAAGTCCTATCAGCTTGACCTCCAAGACAGATCCAGAATCCATCCACCTCTCCCCATCTCCACCCTGACTCCCTAATCCAAGCCGCTCTGGACACCCCTAGCCTGTCTCCCTGCCTCTGTTCTTGCTTCCCTACATTCCCTTCTCCAGGCAGCAGCCAGAGTGATCTTTCTGAAACACAAGTCAGTCCACAAGCAACACGAGGGCAAGGGTTTTTAATCTGTTTTATTCACTAGTGTATCCTCAGCACCAAGCATATGAATGAATTCTCTAAATTCTTTTGCTTAAAATTAAATAATGGCTTCCCATCACCCCACCCCACCCCCAGTGACACTACAGTCCCATTGGTCGTCTTTCTGCTCCTTCAACATGCCGAGCTTCTTCCGCCTTACGGCCTTGGAACCTGCTGTGCCTTTTCTCTAGTATGTTCTCTTCTCTGTGTGTCTCCTGCCCCGACACCACCGCCTCGGCTTGGCTGGTCCTTCTGTCACCCCAGTCTCAGTTCACATGTCACCTTAGACCCCCATCACCCTTCCTAAAATAGCCCCACAATCACTCTCCATCATATTATCTCATCAGAGCCCTGGACTTAGGCTGAAATTACCTCGGCTACTTAGGGTTTACTCCTATAAGCCCCAGCAGAATGTACAGCAGGCCTAAAAGCAGGGGCCTTGCATGCCTGGGTCACTACTTTAGCCCCAGTGCCTCTAATAAGGCCTGGCTCCCAGCAGGTAGCTGAGTAATTTGTCAGTTATTTTAGCTCCATGTTCCAGGATTTGATCATCTACACTGAAGGCTCAGAGACTCTTAGCTAGCCGGTGCCTGGGAGCTGCTCAGGCCCTCAAAGATGGAGTCAGACAAGCTAAAATGTATTAGAGACAGGGCAGACACCTAAACACCAACTTGTTAATTTACTTTGGAAACGTCTATCAAATATTCAGAACTAAACAAATATTCAAACTCCATTCACTACCTTCTCCCCCTAGAGTCAAGCCACATGACAAGCCAAGTCTAGCGGGTAGAGTTAAAAAAAAAAAAAAAAAAAAAAAAGAATTTGGATCATTATCCATAGTTAATTATATGTCAGCTTAACTGGGTCATGGGATCCCCAGACAGCTGGATAAACGTTATTTCTGGGTGTGTCTGTGAGGGTGTTTCCAGAAGAGATTAGCATTTGAATTGGTGAACTTAGTAAAGCAGAAGGCCCTCCCCAGTGTGGGGAGACGTCATCCAATTCACTGAGTGTCATAATACAAAAAAAAAAAAAAAAAAGGAGAAGGAAGGTGGAATTCGCTTTCTGCCTGACTAAGCTGGGACACTGATCTTCTCCTGCCCTCAGCACTCCTGGGTCTCGGGTCTTCAGACCTGGAGTGGAATCTACACTATTGGCTCTCTGGCTCTCAGGCCTTGGAATTATACCACCGGCTTTCCTGTTCTCCAGCTCGCAGATGGCAGATGGTAGAACTCCTCAGTCTCCATAATCATGTGAGCCAATACCTTACGGTAAACATATCCTATTTATTGGTTCTATTTCTTTGGCGGTCTCGGACTAATACACACGAGAATCATCAAAGTCCCTCTGCTAATATACCTGTTCCAGTGGGACAAGATCATGCAGCTGCAGGCTGACATTCCTTTTTTAGGTAACTACATGAGGTCCAATGGCTAAGATTCTCTCCTCGTTGACAGTGCTAGATTCACACTGAACCAAGTTCCCGTCTGTCCGTCCAACTACACGTTAATATCATCGTCCACACCTCTGCTGTGACTTGCCAATAAGGCCCAACTCTGCACGTATCACTTGAGTTCAGCAAACTCTTCAATAGCCCATTTGCAAATTATTAAGCTAGAAAATTATGTGTAATCTAGTCAATTAGATGAGGGTTTGATACATTTTTCCCATTTCCCACCTAAGTCAAAGCCAACACCCCAAGCCAGCCGGACATCATGAAGCCTGAGTACATGGAAACAAAGAGTAGGTCTGCAGATTCTAATCAGCTGGGTAGCAGACCCTGGCCAAAGACATGCTGAAAGCCCCAAGGGGACATGGGGGTCCCAACCACTTCCCTAAGCCATCAAACTGGCATGAAAGGGAAAGCTTACCCCACAAAAGGGCCAGGGACTGCTTACCAGGATTTGGTTCCCAGGGACTGATATGAGCTT
Organism: Balaenoptera borealis; assembly: GCF_965194805.1. Lineage (NCBI taxonomy): Eukaryota > Metazoa > Chordata > Mammalia > Artiodactyla > Balaenopteridae > Balaenoptera > Balaenoptera borealis. The sequence goes on along the minus strand of NC_138866.1, from coordinate 107,796,643 downwards.
AAATCAAAGGCAGTATGGATAATCCAGACATGTATAATTCATAGTTGACTACATTACCTCTTTTGAATTTATAATGATGATGATAATTTGTGGGAAGTTTCTGAGGAATAAATAATTGATAACATACTCCACATAGCAAGGCAAACTGCCAATGGAGACAATGAGTCGGGATGTATTAAAACAATATTCTTTCATTCAACATTTATCAAGCACCTACTAGACACTAGCCCACAGAGTCATCTGTTTTGACATTGGAATCTGCTGATAGAATACGGGCAATAACTACAGGATTCTCGAAGAACCAAGGACCCCAGAGCCTTTGATTATGAAAGATTTCCTGAGCTCCTACAATGTGCTAGACACTGTATTGTGTAGGTGCTAAAAATAGAAAAATTAAGACTCAGTTCTAGTTCTTGAGGATCACATAGGCTAGTGGTTTGACAATGTATTTTACTTTTCTTCCTGTATATAACTGTGTACAGAGCCACATGATAACCATAAAGACTTATTGAGGCAAATTTACCAAGATATAGTATTAACATATCTCAATTCGACTAGCTCTATCAGGAGCCTGGACTGAGCTGTACATGTCAAGAATGGTTTCAGCTTTAGTTTTATAATACAAAACCACCTGCAGGGACAGATTTTTATAAAACAAATACCCAGTAAAGTTTTACTGAGTGAACTAAAAAACCAGTGTAAACCAGTAATGAAAATAACCTAAAAACCAGGCAATTTACAGAAGAAATTCATTAAGAATCTATAGACAAAAAAATACACCTTTCATATCATTTAAATACAATTTGAGTATCTTCACATTTCTTTGCTTTAAATATGCATATTGTCTTTGCATAACATCCACCCTCCTAATTTTATATTGCTTATATATAAAGACTTCCTTTTAGTACTTTTAATCTACAACATGATTTCATTTTAACAGAGTTTGGCTACAATGTGGCAATTCTGATGTCTCATTAAGCATCCTAATTTTGGTTATGTTTGGGTAAACATGCTTAGGCTCACAATATATACAAAACTACGTAATTAGTGTTTCATATAAAAGTCTATTAGATTTCCAAACTTTCTTCTGTTACTTTATAATGATATATAATTATTACCAGTTACAAAAAAGTAAATGCTCATATATGCAAAGTAAATTTTTTTCCAGAATTAGATTTTACTCAGACTTCCCTCTCTACAGCGGAAATCATCTATTCATTTGCAAACTGCACACTCCAAAAATATATGTAAATGGAAGAGTGCTGTCTGGTTAAGGGAAGAACAATCATTACATAAAAGGTGTTTCAGATGGAAAAACTCACTGCATTGTAAATTACTTAAAAATCATCTTAAATACACATTACAGAAAAATCGTGTTAAAAAGACATCTTAAAGAAAAATAATTAGCAAAGGCCTAAATGATTAATGACTTTGGATTCCTAGGTATGTTTGCTATTAACTGTAATTATCTAAGCAGTTCAATGAACTCACACCAAAGGAATGAGGGGGCAGGGGAGAACTCAGTGAGAACTAAAGCTTTAATTACCTAGTTTCATGAAGAAATTCTTCCTGAGGGAGTAGAAATACTCAGAAAGCAAAGAATGACTGAATAGCACTGCCTGTCACATTTGAGAGTTGGTTACCTAAGATTGGGGTTCTAGAGGAGCTTCCAAGAGGCAAAGTGGAAAAGGGAAAGGAGCTTATCTTTGGAGTTTAACAGTCTGGGTTTAGTCTCAGCACTGCCACTTACTGGCCTTGAGATCTCAGAGAAGTCTCTTCACTTCCCTGGGCCTAGGATGCCTCATCTGAAAAGGACGCAGTTTGCACAAATGACCTCAGAGTCCTTTCTAGTTCTTTTTGCTACCATAAGATCTGCAGTGGGCTTCAGTCTGAAATAGGCATTTATTCACTTAATAAGCATTCATGGCAATTTGCTCCAAACATTGTGCTGGACAATGTGAAGATGAGTAAGACAAAGTTCCTTTCTTTTTTTTTTTTTTAAAAATCTTTATTAGAGTATAATTGCTTTACAATGTTGTGTTAGTTTCTGCTGTATAACAAAGTGTATCAGCTACACGTATACATATATCCCCATATCCCCTCCCTCTTGCGTCTCCCTCCCACCCTCCCTATCCCACCCCTTTCTTTTTTGAAGGGCTCCCATTCTATCAGGGGATACAGACTTGCAAAGAAACAATGTCAGTCCTATTCAGTAAATACTACGGTAACAGCATCAAGTGCTGGGTGCCCAGGATACATTAAGGGAAGAAGAACTAGGGCCAGGGAGGGAACTGGTAGTGAGGGCTTCCTAGAATGAAGGAACTTTTCAACAGCACTGAGGGCTCAGCTGAGGTTGGAAATTATATATATTTCAAATGGTTCTGATGGTTGGATTAGTACAAAGGGAAAGTTATTGCCCAGATCCTACAGCTGCAGCTAAAGCACTATCACCTCTTACGGGGACAGAAAAAATTCAGTCCAGAGTTTTCTAAGGGTAGAGTTACACTCTCTGCTTTTACCTCAGGACAGTAATGTGGAATAGACTGTCTCCAGGCTCTGGTCTGTCCACCACCCACATAAACAAAGAGAACCCAGCAGAGTACCCATAGAGAAACGGGGAAGTCACACTACCTTCTAACATGAAACATAGGGGTGTTTGCAATTTTTTGTGACACATTTCTTGCCACTGGTGGAGGGAACAGGAATCTGAGAATCATTATTTATCCCCAATCACTCTGATTTTATCTATCACCCTCTCTGGATTTGAGTGCAGCAGGGCTATCAGCCCCCTAATATATCTCTCTTTTCAAAACTGAAATGTTTAAGTTGGGGTTTTTTTAATTTTGTGAAGGTGTCAACTTGGGGTTGCCAAGTTATTCAGCTTCTGGGATAAAATTGCTTTCGCACTCAAACATAAAACTGGAAAGATCATTCTAAATATAGACACCACCTTCCAAAAAACAAGTAAATTATCTACAGCAATCTCTTAAGCGTTCTATGCCCCTTGGATACCATTAGAGTTCTTCGGCTGCCGGCAATTGAACCTGACTCTGGCTAACTTAGTTGGAAAATCTGCAATATGCTGGAAGGATATAGGGGAGAAGTGCACACAATCAACAGGGTAGCTGGGGATCCAGACTGAGAAAAAGACACGAAAGGTATTTCTGGGACTTCCCTGGCGGTCCAGTGGTTAAGACTTCGCCTTCCAATGCAGGGGGTATGGGTTTGATCCCTGGTTGGGGAGCTAAGATCCCACATGCCTCATGGCCAAAAAACCAAAACATAAAATAGAAGCAATATTGTAACAAATTCAATAAAGACTTTGAAATTGGTCCACATCAAAAAAAAAAAAAAAGAAAAGAAATGCAAAGAAAAGGTATTTCCTAGGGTCCAGGCAGCAGGAACCACTACCCAGCAACCTACAGGTACAGCTGCAGGGATGGCACTCCTGTCATTGGAAAACTCTGCACAGATTTCAAGCTCCAAAGGGAAATAAAATTGCTATGACCCAAAGAAATTGGAATGGATGCCATCAGTCACCAAAGCAACAAAGAGCCACGACATCCCCTTATAACAAACACATGGTCCTTTTCTTTAAACATCAAAGGAAGGATAGACCAGAAATTTTAGAACCCTGAAGACAAATGTACTTCAATTAGAGTACAACTCTGAGTAAATCTCTGTCCTTAGTAAAGTGTATGTGGTAATCTGAAAGGACAGTGAAAATTGTTAATCATGTGGTACACTAGGACCTCACTTAGGTATAAGCTGAGTGAGAATCATCAAAAAAGGAAATCAGGGGCTTCCCTGGTGGCGCAGTGGTTGAGAGTCTGCCTGCTAATGCAGGGGACACGGGTTCGAGCCCTGGTCTGGGAAGATCCCACATGCTGCGGAGCAACTAGGCCCGTGCGCCACAATTGCTGAGCCTGCGCGTCTGGAGCTTGTGCTCCGCAACAAGAGAGGCCGTGATAGTGAGAGGCCCGCGCACTGCGATGAAGAGTGGCCCCCACTTGCCGCAACTAGAGAAAGCCCTAGCACAGAAACGAAGACCCAACACAGCCATAAATAAATAAATAAAATTAAAAAAAAAAAAAAGGAAATCAACTATGCAAACAGTAGCCATAAAAGAGCCAGAATAGTTACATTAATATCAGACAAAATAGACTTTAAGACAAGAAATATTACTAGAGATAAAGAGAGACATCTTATAATGACAGAAGAACCACTACCTCAGGAAAATATACACATTATAAATGTATACACACGTAACAACAAAGCCCCAAAATACATGAAGTGAAACTGACAGAACTGAAAGGAGCAATAGACAATTCAACAATAAAAACTGGACATTTCAATAACTGCAAAAGAGTCTCGATAAATTTAAAAAGATTAAACATATACAAAGTATGTTCTCTGCCCATGTGAAATTAGAGATTCACAACAGAAGTAAATTTGGGGAAACCCCAAACATTTGGAAATTAAATAACACACTTCTAAGTAACACATGCGCCAAAAAAAGAAATCAAAAGGGAAACTTTATAATATTTTGAACTGAATGAAAACAAAAACACAACATACCAAAACTCATGGAAGCAGCCAAAGCAGTGCTTAGAGGACACATTACGGCTTTAAACACCATTATCAGAAAAGAAAGATCTCAAACCAATTCCCTAAGTTTCCACGTTAAGAAACTAGAAAAAGAAAAACAAACTAAACTAAAGCAAGCACAGAAAAAGGAAACAATATAGAGTTGACAGCAATGAAATATAAAACAAAAAAGCAAATAGGAAAAGATAATAAAACCAAGAATTGATTCTTTGAAACAATTGAAGACTCAATATTAAGACAGAAATTCTCCCCAAACTGATCTCATTCAAAGCAGTCTCTGTCAAAATCTCAGCAGGCTTCTTATAGAAACTGACGAGCTAATCCTAAAGTCTATATGAAAATGCAAAGGACCTAGAATAGCTGAAACAATTTTGAAAAAAAGAGCAAAGTTGGAGGACTTATACTACTACAAAATGATTTGAAATCATGATTTCTCTAAAGCTAGAAATTAAGGCAATGTGGTATTAGCATAGGAAAGCCATAAAGATCAAAGGAATTCAGAAATTAACCCTTAAATTTTATGATCCATTCTTTTTTAACAAAGGGACAAATGGGAAAATGATAAATATTTTTCATATGATATTCAAGGAAAATCTTAGATCTTTAATCTCACTTCATACATGAAAATTAACTCAAAATGGATCATAGACCTAAAGGTAAAAACTAAAATAATTTGAAGTAAACAGAGCAGAAAAGCTTTGTGACCTTGGGTTAAGCAAACAGTTCTTAAGACACAACACCAAAAATATAAACCATAAAAAACCCTGATAAGCTGGACTTCATTAAAATTTGTAAAATTTGTGCTTCAAAAGACACCATTGGAAGAATGAAAATACAAGCCATAGAATGGGAGAAAATATTTTGCAAATCACAAATCTGATAAGGGACCTGTATTTAGACTATATAAAGAAAATTTACAACTCAATAACAAGACAAATAACCTAATTTAAAAATGGATTCTGGGACTTTCCTGGTGGCACAGAGGTTAAGAATCCGCCTGCTAATGCAGGGGACACGGGTTCGAGCCCTGGTCCGGGAAGATCCCACATGCCGTGGAGCAACTAAGCCCGTGCGCCACAACTACTGAGCCTGCGCTCTAGAGCCTGTGAGCCACAACTACTGAAGCCCGTGCACCTAGCGCCGTGCTCTGCAACAAGAGAAGCCACCACAATGAGAAGCCCGCGCACCGCAACGAAGAGTATCCCCCGCTCGCCACAACTAGAGGAAGCCCGCGCCCAGCAACGAAGACCCAACGCAGCCAAAACTAAATAAATAAATTTATAAAAAATAAATAAATTAATAAATTTTTTTTAAAAATGGATTCTGACACATGCTACAACATGGATAAATCTTGAAAACATTACGCTAAGTGAAATGACCCAGACACAAAAAGGACAAATACTGTGTGATTGCACTTATGTGATATACCTAGAATAGGGAAATTCATAGAGACAGAAAGTAGAACAGAGGTCACCTGGGGCTGAGGTGAGAGTGGAATGGAGAATTACTGTTTATTGGGAACAGAGTTTCTGTTTGGGATAATCAAAAAGTTTTGAAAACCGATAGTGGTGATGGTTGCATACAACACTGTGAATGTAATTAATGTCAATGAACTGCACACTTTTAAATGGTTAAAGTGATAAATATCTTACACACAATAAAAAAATAATTTTTAAAAATGGGCAGAAGACTCGAGTAGACACTTCACCAAAGAAGACACACAAATGACTGATAAGGACATGAAAAAGTGCTCAACATCATTAGTCATTAGGGAAATGCAAATTAATAGTGCAATGAAATACCACTACACATCCACTATAATGACTATAATCAAAAAGACAGATAATAGCAAGTGTTGGTGAGGATGTGGAGAAACTGGAACCCTCGCACATTGCTGGTAGGATTGTAAAATGGTATAGCCACTTTGGAAAATTGTTTGGCTATGTTTTAAAAAGTTAAACATAAGCTTACCGCAAGACTCAGCAAGTCCACGCCTAGCAATTCACCCAAGAGAAATGAAAATATATCTCCACACAAAGACGTGTACACATGTTCACAGCAGTTTCATTCACAACAGCTAAAAACTGGAAACAACCCAAATGTCCATCAACTAATAAATGGATAAAAGGAATGCTGCATAGCCATACAATAGGCTACTACTGGGACATAAATATAAATGAAATATTGATACATGCCAGAACATGGCTTTACCTCAAAACGATTACGCTAAGTGAAAGAAGCCAGATGCAAAAGACTTCAGGTTGTAAGATTCCATTTATACAAAATGTTCAGAAAAGACAAATTATTTATAGAGACAGAAAGCAGATTAGTGGTTGCCTGGGTCTGGGGTGGAAGGAGGGATTATCGGCAAACAGGCTTATATAAATTTGAGGAGTGACTGAAAGGTTTTACAACTGAACTGTGTTGATGGTTGCACAATTCTGTTAATTTGCTACAAATCACTGAATTGTACACTTACAATGGGTGGATTTTTGTGGCTTTTAAGTTATACCTCAATAAAGCTGTTAAAATAAATAAATACAAATCTGACATTGAAAAAAAATGAGTCTTGATTTCAGGAAGCATAACTTAAAAAAAAATGAGTCTTGATTTCAGGAAGCATAACTAAAATACAATATCCAGGGAATTCCCTGGTGGTCCAGTGGTTAGGACTCCACGTTTTCACTGTGGAGGGAGCGGGTTCGGTCCCTGGATGGGGAACTAACATCCCACAAGCTGCGTGGCACAGCCAAAAAAAAAAAAAAAAATACAATCTCCGTGATGTGAAATAAAGATTTTCCTTAATCTACCATATATCTTTTATTCATACATTTTCAAACTACACATGTAGGATACTGACATTATTCAGTGACGTTAGCCCAGGCCCTAAATGATCTTAAGCTTTCTGAATTAAATTCTGTGGTCCCTGTGACTGCTCAATAAAAAGCAGTACATTTACAAACTCTAAAAATAGACAATATTGCCTTTTTATTGGGTTCATTTTAGAGAAAAATAAAGCAATAAAAGGGAGTCTGAGAAGCAATTCACATCCCTAGATTGTCTGAGTAATAAACTGTATTATATATAATCATTATGACCCAGAAACATTTAATCTGAAGCAGCAAAGGCCAACCTAGTAATTGATTTAATAGCTGTCTTCAGCTACATGAAGGGTATTACAGGGAAACTATATGACTGGTTCTCCTCTCTTTCCCTTGAGAGCCAAACAAAACAAAAGTGATTTAGTGATCAGCAAGGTACACTGAGATTAAACACAAATAACACTGACAGTAACTGCTATCAAATACTGGAATACATTTAATATATTTGTTCAAGCTGTTTCCTTGGCAATCCTTAAGACTAGACAAGACAGACAGCTTTGGTCTTAACACAGTACTGCTCGGGAGGGAGGCATTAGACATGGAACAGGTCTGTGGAAAGGAATGCAGCCCACCTGACTTCCACACGCCTTACCTCGATATCCCGATTCAGTTGCTTCACTATGGCAGTTATGTTTCTGATGTGCTCCTCCAAGAAAAGCCTGGCCAAGCGGTCGCCTCCCCCTTTGTTTTGCATTTTCTGCAAGCTGTTGACGATGTCGTCTTTGATCCTGAAGGCATGCTCCACGAGGGCGGCCGTGGTTTTCTCATGGCAGAGGATCCTGTCTTCCAGTTGCTCCACTAGGCTTACAGATGAGTAGGGTGCCATGGTCAGGGACTGGCTGTGTCGGGGCATCGTTCTAACTCGCCTATGGAAGGGAGCCCCACGTTACTAGGGTTGTCAATTGGGAAAAAGTCATTTTTAAAGCCAGATTCAAGACTTCCCAGAAAAGGAGAGGCAAATTATCTATCCCTACAAGCTAAATGGGATTTGAGGCAGGGTTTCTACCCCCAGAGAGTTTTCTTGGTGAGCCAGGCAGCAACTTTAAACAATGGTCCCCAGAGAGTTAAGTGTGCAGCTAGCAGGCTCCATGACCTCCCAAAGCAAGAGGCTGGAGGATCAAAGCTTATTAACAAAATTGCCGGACCTGCCCTTCTCCTCCCTCCCTCTAAAGCAGGGGCTACAAACTCAAATGCCTACAAGGGTCAGGCAGGGGACATAAATGAGTGAAGCACACCACAGAGAAAACACTAGGGAGTGGTGGGGACTTTGGAGAACTGACAGGGCATTCCTCAACTAAAGGGAGCCACAATTCTGCTCCACCCATGAGTGACCATCTGGGAATGCAGATCCATTTTTCCAGATCATGTGATATTTCAAGAAGAGGCAGGAAATGTAGGCTTGTAATGTGAAGTCACCTGATTTTTTAAAATGTTAACAATTCATTAAAAAAGTATTTAAGATGATCCAGGCCAAACAATGTACTTCTATGAGCCAATTTTGGCCTATGGACACCCCACTTCTGATTTAAAAGGGTTAGCTGGGACTTCCCTGGTGGTGCAGTGGTTAAGAATCCACCTGCCAGTGCAGGGGACACGGGTTTGAGCCCTGGTCTGGGAAGATCCCACATGCCGCGGAGCAACTAAGCCTGTGCGCCGCAACTACTGAGCCTGCTCTCTAAAGCCCATGAGCCACAACTACTGAGCCTGCGTGCCACAGCTACTGAAGCCCGCGTGCCTAGAGCCCGTGCTCCACAACAAGAGAAGCCACCGCAATGAGAAGCCCACGCACTGCAACGAAGAGTAGCCCCCGCTCGCCGCAACTAGAGAAAGCCTGTGCACAGCAACAAAGACCCAACACAGCCAAAAATAAATAAATAAATAAATTTATTTATTTATTTTTAAAAATAATAATAAAAATAAATAAAAGGGTTAGCAGAGGGACTTCCCTGGTGGTGCAGTGGTTAAGACTCTGCGCTCCGAATGCAGGGGGCCCAAGTTCAATCCCTGGTCAGGGAACTCAATCCCACATGCATGCTGCAACTAAGTTTGTGTGCCGCAACTAAGGAGCCCACCTGCCGCAACTAAGACCCAGCACAACCAAACAAATAAATATTTTTTAAAATAAATAAATAAAAGGGTTAGCAGGGGCATCAGCCCCCAAACCTCCAGAGGTACATTTCACTGTTGACCAGAAGTGCAACTGTACTGAAGGGCTACTGTGAAATCTCCACCTGTCAGGATCACTGAATAGTCCACAGTATCCTATAAGTCAGAAGCCAGAGAGGGGACACAACAGTACTACTCTTGCCCTTGAAAAAAGTCACTGTTGGATAAAGTAACAGCCACAAGGATTCTTTTATAATGATCACACCCACTAGCAGCCCTCATGGAATTGGTGGAAAGAAAAAGTATACCTTAGATGCATATTTTCCATATATTATACCTTTCCTCGGTGACAAGAGAAGGAAATACAGGGCTCCGTTGGGCCATTTTCTTTTTAATAATTCACATCTGTTGAAAAAATAAGCATTAAATTAATTAACGGTTTATATCTAGAACTTAAATGACCTCTAAAGCTTATTATTAATTTACTAAGGGGATCAAAAATTATGCTGCCATGCTGATCAATTATATTATTAAATACCTTATATCTTATATACAATAGAAACAGAAGATGTCTCTAAATAAGGAGAAAAGAATCAAACATCAAAATGCTTCTGCTAGATAGATCAACAAGGACTGTCAAATGGAGTTTCCTTAAGTTTTCTCACCCCATATCTGCATCTCAAGCTTGAGAAACCACTTTTAAAGAAACAACATAGTTTCTTCAATAGGCTTAGTCAGTCCTGTACTTCTCCACAGGAATGTACAGGAAGCTACGTTAGGAAATTTGATCTCAGCAAATTTAGTAAATTCCATAGCAAATTAAGAGCATTATTTTAAAATTAATCTTAATAAAACAATGCATGATCAATGGGATCTGATTTGGGGGAACTTATCTATCCACTAAGAGAATGAGAATGATACTCTTCATTAAAACCTTAAAACTGAAAGCAATTATACTCCAATACAGACATTTAAAAAATAAAAAATAAAAAAATAAACCTTGAAACTGTATCATAAGATATAATCATTCATCTTACATCAGGCATATATAAGGAAGAGTTGGTCATCACAATGCATTAGAAATCTGAACAAAATTGGATGGTTTTAAAAATATCTCATTACTGGAGATTGGTTCAAGATGGCGGAGTAGAAGGACGTGCGCTCACTCCCTCTTGCGAGAGCACAGGAATCACAACTAACTGCTGAACAATCATCGACAGGAAGACACTGGAACTCACCAAAAAAGATACCCCACATCCAAAGACAAAGGAGAAGCTGCAGTGAGACAGTAGGAGGGGCGCAATCACAATAAAATCAAATCCCATAACCACTGGGTGGGTGACTCACAAACTGGAGAACACTTATACCACAGAAGTCCACCCACTGGAGTGAAGGTTCTGAGCCCCACGTCAGGCTTCCCAAACTGGGGGTCCGGCAACGGGAGAAGGAATTACCAGAGAATCAGACTTTGAAGGCTACTGGGATTTGATTGCAGGGCTTTGACAGGACAGGGGGAAACAGACTCCACTCTTGAAGGTCACACACGAAGTAGTGTGCGCAACAGGACCCAGGGGGAAGGAGCAGTGACCCCATAGGAGACTGAACCAGACCTACCTGCTAGTGTTGGAGGGTCTCCTGCAGAGGCGGGGGGCGGCTGTGGCTCACCGCGGGGACAAGGACACTGGCAGCAGAAGTTCTGGGAAGTACTCCTTGGCGTGAGCCCTCCTGGAGTCCGCCATTAGCCCCACCAAAGAGCCTGCAGGCTCCAGTGCTGGGTCGCCTCAGGCCAAACAACCAACAGGGAGGGAACTCAGCCCCACCCATCATCAGACAAGTGGATTAAAGTTTTACTGATCTCTGCCCACCAGAGCAAAACCCAGCTCTACCCACCACCAGTCCCTCCCATCAGGAAGCTTGCACAGGCTTCTTAGATAGCCTCATCCACCAGAGGGCAGACAGAAGAAGCAAGAAGAACTACAGTCCTGCAGCCTGTGGAAAGAAAACCACATTCACAGAACGACAGACAAAATGAAAAGGCAGAGGACTATGTACCAGATGAAGGAGCAAGATAAAACCCCAGAAAAACAGCTAAATGAAGTGGAGGTAGGCGATCTACCAGAAAAAGAACTCAGAATAATGACAGTGAAGGTGACCCAGGACCTCGGAAAAAGAATGGAGGCAAAGATCGAGAAGATGCAAGAAATGTTTAACAAAGACCGGGAAGAATGAAAGAACAAACAAACAGAGATTAACAATACAATAGCTGAAATGAAAAACACAGTAGAAGGAATCAACAGCAGAATAACTGAGGCAGAAGAACAGATAAGTGACCTGGAAGACAGAATGACAGAATTCATTGCCGCAGAACAGAATAAGAAAAAAGAATGAAAAGAAATGAAGACACCAACATTCGCATTATAGGGGTGCCAGAAGGAGAAGAGAGAGAGAAAGGACCCGAGAAAATATTTGAAGAGATTATAGTCGAAAACTTCCCTAACATGGGAAAGGAAATAGCCACCCAAGTCGAGGAAGCACAGAGAGTCCCAGGCAGGATAAACCCAAGGAGAAACATGCTGAGACACATAGTAATCAAATTGACAAAAACTAAAGACAAAGAAAAATTATGAAAAGCACCAAGGGAAAAATGACAAATAACATATAAGGGAACTCCAATAAGGTTAACAGCTGATTTCTCAGCAGAAACTCTATAAGCCAGAAGGGAGTGGCATGATATACTTAAAGTGATGAAAGGGAAGAACATATAACCAAGATTACTCTAACCGGCAAGGATGTCATTCAGATTCAGCAGAGAAATCAAAAGCTTTACAGACTAGCAAAAGCCAAGAGAATTCAGCACCACCAAACCAGCTCTACAACAAACGCTAAAGGAACTTCTCTAAGTGGGAAACATAAGAGAAGAAACGGAGCTACAAAAACAAACCCAAAACAATTAAGAAAATAGTAATAGGAACATACATATTGCTAATTACCTTAAATGTGAATGGATTAAATGCTCCAACCAAAAGACACAGGCTTGCTCAATCGATACAGAAACAAGACCCATATATATGCTGTCTACAAGAGACCCACTTCAGACCTAGGGACACATACAGACTGAAAGTGAGGGGATGGAAAAAGATATTCCATGCAAATGGAAATCAAAACAAAGCTGGAGTAGCAATACTCATATCAGATAAAATAGACTTTAAAATAAAGAATGTTACAAGAAACAAAGAAGGACACTACATAATGATCAAGGGATCAATCCAAGAAGAAAATATAACAATTATAAATATATATGCACCCAACATAGGAGCACCTCAATACATAAGGCAAATGCTAACAGCTATAAAAGAAGAAATTGACAGTAACACAATAATAGTGGGGGATGTTAACACCTCACTTACACCAATGGACAGATCATCCAAACAGAAAATTAATAAGGAAACACAAGCTGTAAATGACACAATAAACCAGATACATTTAATTGACATTTATAGGACATTCCATCCAAAAACAGCAGATTACACTTTCTTCTCAAGTGCACACAGAACATTCTCCAGGACAGATCATATCTTGGGTCACAAATCAAGCCTTGGTAAATTTAAGAAAATTGAAATCATACCAATGATTTCCTTGATTTGATTGAAATCAAATCAATCATATCTTTTCTGACCACAATGCAATGAGATTAGAAATAAATTACAGGGAAAAAATGTAAGAAACACAAACACATGGAGGATAAACAACACTTTACTAAATAACCAAGAGATCACTGAAGAAATCAAAGAGGAAATCAAAAAATACCTAGAGACAAATGACAATGAAAACACGACGATCCAAAACTGATGGGATTCAGCGAAAGCAGTTCTAAGAGGGAAGTTTGTAGCAATACAATCCTACCTCAAGAAACAAGAAAAATCTCAAATAAACAATCTAACGTTACACCTAAAGGAACTAGAGAAAGAAGAACAAACAAAACCCAAAGTTAGTAGAGGGAAAGAAATCATAAAGATCAGAGCAGAAATAAATGAAATAGAAACAAAGAAAACAATAGCAAAGACCAGTAAAACTAAAAGCTGGTTCTTTGAGAAGATAAACAAAATTGATAAACCTTTAGTCAGACTCATCAAGAAAAAGAGGGAGAGGACTCAAATCAATAAAATTAGAAATGAAAAAAGAGAAGTTACAACGGACACCGCAGAAACACAAAGCATCAAAAGAGACTACTACAGGGGCTTCCCTGGTGGCACAGTGGTTGAGAATCTGCCTGCCAATGCAGGGGACACAGGTTCGAGCCCTGGTCTGGGAAGATCCCACATGCCGCGGAGCGACTAGGCCCGTGAGCCAAAATTGCTGAGCCTGCGCGTCTGGAGCCTCTGCTCCACAACAAGAGAGGCCGCCAGAGTGAGAGGCCCGCGCACCGCGATGAAGAGTGGCCCCTGCTTGCTGCAACTGGAGAAAGCCCTCACACAGAAACGAAGACCCAACACAACCATAAATAAATAAAAATTTAAAAAAAAAAAAAAAAAAAAAAAGAGACTACTACAAGCAATTCTATGCCAATAAAATGGACAACCTGGAAGAAATGGACAAATTCTTAGAAAGGTATAACCTTCCAAGACTGAACCAGGAAGAAATAGAAAATATGAACAGACCAATCACAAACAATGAAATTGAAATTGTGATTAAAAATCGTCCAACAAACAGAAGTCCAGGACCAGACAGCTTCACAGGTGAATTCCATCAAACATTTAGAGAAGCACTACCACCCATCCTTCTCAAACTCTTCCCAAAAACTGCAGAGGAAGGAATAATCCCAAACTCATTCTACAAGGCCACCATCACCCTGATACCAAAACCAGACAAAGGTACTACAAAAAAAGAAAATTACAGACCAGTATCACCAAGGAATATAGACGCAAAAATCCTCAACAAAATACTAGCAAACAGAATCCAACAACACATTAAAAGGGTCATACACCATGATCAAGTGGGATTTATCCCAGGGATGCAAGGATCCTTCAATATATGCAAATCAATCAATGTGGTACACCATATTAACAAACTGAAGGATAAAAACCATATGATCATCTCAATAGATGCAGAAAAAGCTTTTGACAAAATTCAACACCCATTTATGATAAAAACTCTCCAGAAAGTGGGCATAGAGGGAACCTACCTCAACATAATAAAGGTCACAGATGACAAACCCACAGGAAACATCATTCTCAATGGTGAAAAACTGAAAGCATTTCCTCTAAGATCAGGAACGAGACAAGGATGTCCACTCTCACCACTATTATTCAACATAGTTTTGGAAGTCCTAGCCACGGCAATCAAAGAAGAAAAAGAAATAAAAAGAATACAAATTGGAAAAGAAGAAGTAAAACTGTCACTGTTTGCAGATGACATGATACTATACATAGAGAATCCTAAAGATGCCACCAGAAAACTACTAGAGTTAATCAATGAATTTGGTAAAGTTGCAGGATACAAAATTAATGCACAGAAATCTCTTGCATCCCTATACACTAACAATGAAAGATCAGAAAGAGAAATTAAGGAAACAATCCCATTCACCACTGCAACAAAAAGAATAAAATACCTAGGAATAAACATAACTAAGGAGGTAAAAGACCTGTACTCAGAAAACCATAAGACACTGATGAAAGAAATCAAAGATGACACAAAACAGATGGAAAGAAATACCATGTTCTTGGATTGCAAGAATCAATATTGTGAAAATGACTATACTACCCAAAGCAATCTTCAGATTCAATGCAATCCCTATCAAATTACCAATGGCATTTTTTACAGAACTAGAACAAAAAATCATAAAATTTGTATGGAGACACAAAAGACCCCGAATAGCCAAAGCAATCTTGAGAGAAAAAAACAGAGTTGGAAGAATCAGACTCCCTGATTTCAGACTATACTACAAAGCTACAGTAATCAAGGCAATATGGTACTGGCACAAAAACAGAAATATAGATCAATGGAACAGTATAGAAAGCCCAGAGACAAACCCATGCACCTATGGTGAACTAATCTATGACAAAGGAGGCAAGGATATACAATGGAGAAAAGACAGTCTCTTCAATAAGTGGTGCTGGGGAAACTGGACAGCTACATGTAAAAGAATGAAATTAGAACACTCCCTAACACCATAACAAAAATAAACTCAAAATGGATTAAAATCTAAATGTAAGACGGGACACTATAAAATTCTCAGAGGAAAACATAGGAAGAACAGTCTTTGACATAAATCACAGGAAGATCTTTTTTGACCCACCTGCTAGAATAATGGAAATAAAAACAAAAATAAACAAATGGGACCTAATGAAACTTAAAAGCTTTTGCACAGCAATGGAAACCATAAACAAAAGGAAAAGACAACCCTCAGAATGGGAGAAAATATTTGCAAACGAATCAATGGACAAAGGATTATCTCCAAAATATATAAATAGCTCATGCAGCTCAATATTAAAAAAACAAACAACCCAATCCAAAAATGGGCAGAAGACCTAAACAGACATTTCTCCAAAGAAGACATACAGATGGCCAAGAAGCACATGAAAAGTTGCTCAACATCACTAATTATCAGAGAAATGCAAATCAAAACTACAATGAGATATCACCTCACACTAGTTAGAATGGGCATCATCAGAAAATCTACAAACAACAAATGCTGGAGAGCGTGTGGAGAAAAGGGAACCCTCTTGCATTGTTGGTGGGAATGTAATTGATACAGCCACTATGGAGAACAGTATGGAAGTTCCTTAAAAAACTAAAAATAGAATTACCATATGACCCAGCAATCCCACTATTGGGCATATACCCAGAGAAAACCATAATTCAAAAAGACACATGCACCCCAACATTCATTGCAGCACTATTTACAATAGCCAGGTCATGGAAGCAGCCTAAATGCCCATCAACAGATGAATGGATAAAGAAGATGTGGTACATATATACAATGGAATATTACTCAGCCATAAAAAGAATGAAATTGGGTCATTTGTAGAGACGTGGATGGACCGAGAGACTGTCACACAGAGTGAAGTAAGTCAGAAAGAGAAAAACAAATACCATATATTTAACGCATATATGTGGAATCTAGAAAAATGGTACAGATGAACCAATTTGCAAGGCATAAATAGAGACACAGATGTAGAGAAGAAACGTATGGACACCAAGGAGGGAAAGCGGGGGGTTGGGGGGTGGGATGAACTGGGAGACTGGGATTGACATATATACACTAATATGTATAAAATAGATAACTAATAAGAACCTGCTATATAAAAAATAAATAAAATAAAATTCAAAAAAAATTTCATTACTTAGGTTTCTCAATACTGTTGTTAATTGCCTTAAAACAATGCCTAGTAACTGTAATCTGATTCAGTAATTAGTTCTCATTTACATGTTGGATTAAAAAAGCATTTCTGATTGAAACCATTGTTTTGGCATCATCTATCCAGTATGTTATTTTTAGAGTTTCAAAATGTGAACATTTGACTTTTCTAGACAAAGAATTTTGAATTTAAACAAAATGCATTTAAGAAAAAAAGTGATTCAGGCCAAACAAGCTACAATGCCAAAGGAGTTCTTCAATATTAAAGATAATAATTTTTGCCATTTAGACTACAAAAATTAAGCCAGTGTGAAAGACGTTGATATTTAGAATCACACAATCTTTACAATTTTAAAGTTGTAAAATACCTTAGCTGAAGTATTAATCTATAGAATAACCCAACCTGAGAGACATTTGGCATCTATTACGTAGACAACCTAAACAGGTAAGATAAAAATCCCCTCCCTCAAGGGCTTCACAGCCTACAGAGAAAGGTAGACACCCCAACCAACCAGGAAACACTGGGATAACTGGCTAACTAATCATATGAACAGAAACGCATGGGGAGAAAACACTAACTCAAAAAGTTATATTCACCCTTATGTCCACTGCAGCATTATTTAAAATAGCCAAAATATGGACACTACCTAAGTGTGATGAATAGATAATGTGAGATACACACACACACACACACACACACACACACACACACACACACACATATAAATACATACATGCACGGTGGAATACTATTCAGCCAGAAAAAAAAGAATAAAATCTTGTCATTTGCAACTGTATGATCTTACTTTAAATCTTAAAAAACAAAACAAACACACAAAAACCCCACCAAACTTATAGATACAGAAAACGGAATGATGGTTGCCAGAGCCAGGCACTGGGAAGTAGGCAAAATGGGTGAAGGGGGTCAAAGGAACAGGCTTGCAGCTATAAAATAAATAAGCCATAGGAATGTAATGTCAGCATGATGACTACGGTTAATAATACTGTATTGCATATTTGAAAGATCCTAAGAAAGTAAATCTTAAAAGTTCTCATCATACACACAAAAGATTTTATAACTATGTGTGCTGACCAATGTCAACCAGACTTATTGTGGTGATCATTTTGTAATATATACAAATATAGAGCCGTTATGTTGTATATCTGAGACTAATATAAAGCTATATGTCAATTATACTTCAATGTAAAAAAAAAAATTTTAACATTAAAAAAAAAAAAAAAACATGGGGAGGAAAAAGGGAGAGGGCTTTGTTTTTTTCCTGGGTAGCAACTAGCTCAGGGAAGAACTGATGAGAATGAGTAGGAGTTCCCAAAGTAGAGAACAGAGAGGTTGTGCCATACTTTCTCTCTGCCACACTCCGGGATTACCTCTACTTCCTTTACTCTCAACACACCCCAGCCTAACCCCTTCTTCAGCCTCATCCTTGGCCATTCCGTACCAGAGCCCAGTTAACTCTAACCTTCCCCATAGCCACCCCACCTACCACTGTCCTTCAGCATGTCATGCACGTTGCTGCCATCATACCTTTGCCTGTGTGCTCTATCAGAAATGCCCTTCCCATCTCTGCCTGCCGAGAAAACTCGTACTAATCCTGTAAAGCCCCACCAGCCCTTCAATTCAATAAAATGGCTCCCTCGTGTGTATCCTTTAGCTCTTTATTCTGTGTGTTTTATACTACTTACTATGTCCTATTATTTTTAGCTGTTTAATAGTCTGTCTCCCCTACTAACTTATACGCTCCTTCAGGGCATGTTTCAAATCTTAACGGACACAGAGCTGACCTACAAGAATCCACACAATGAGAGCATGATTAGCGTTCCAGTATCAGAAATTGCAGCAATAAAGGCACTAGAGAACACGGTTTAGTTAAAAGTGTAGTTCTCTACTGAGACCGAATCCCAAACATTAGCCACTCAATATAATACCTGGGAATGAATGGAGACCTTTGCAATGCCTTTTTCTGAAAGTCATTTCATCCACCTGGAATTATCCTGCCTGAGCTACAGAAGCCCAGCTACATCCCCTTTCTGAAAAAGGAGTCTACCCACCACTCATTGTCTGAGATTGCTTTTCAATAACACACCTCCCTGTGACAAACCAAGCACTATGCACTCTCTGTGAGAGAAAATGCCATTCACATGGCATGAGTCCCCAACACACACTGAGGTCTGTTCAGAATTGGTGCCCTTTTCATGAGCGTGGTGGGCAAGTGTTTATCTGTTAGGTCTCTTGGTTGGTTAGTATCATGATTCTTTGCCAGAACAAAGGGATCTATATTCCTAATGAATAAGGATTAAAAATAAATGTCACTGGATTAAGTGACTTCTCAAAAATTGTTTTCAGATCTTCCCATTAATTCTGGCTCCCTTGCCTGAGGTCATCAGCTCTTGCACGTTTATAAATCTCATCTCTAGCACCACAAGTGGGTCTGCAACACTATCAGGCAGGTCTGGGTCGTACACTGTTTTGATTGTGCCGTATTTTGCTGTTATAATATCAATCTCCAGTTTATGAGTTTCAAAACTTGGGGAAATCAGGGGAAGGGGCAGGTAGGTAAAGCAAAGACAGAAGAATTGAAAGAAATAAGAGAAAGTAAAATTACAGTGCCCCAAATATACAATAGATCAACAGAATTTGGAGGTTAAAAGAAGAGTAAAGGGAAATGCTATTATCTAAACCAAGACATTTACTTGTGATGATAAGGATTCTGAGATATTCTCAGATACATATATAGTTTTTAATGACAAAAGGAAACATGAATCCCAATAAACTGTTCTATTTTTGTAAGTAAGATGACACTGGGTAGAAATACCTACATATCATCTTAACGTAAAATGATACATGAACTTAACAAATTAAAATGACAATTTTTACGGAAACATTAAAATTTAGTTTTTCAGTTTACAATTACGATACAGCACTGATGTGTTCTGCTGAGTGTCAGAATTAAAAAAATATGCAGAGCATTTATGAATTAAGTGGTTGTAATGTGGTGGTGGGGAAGAAAAAAGCTGATTTCCTTATAGTTAAAAATAGAGTGAAAGGAGAGAGGGTGGAGAACAGTGGAAGGCGTGTCTAGGAAGACAGATGGGAGTGTTTCTTAACTGATCTCTGAGGCCAGGCTCAGGCTTGGACTCTGTCCTGGGGCAGCAAGGACTGATCAGGGATGGGAAACTCAAGGGCAGTGACCAGCCAGCGGCGAGAGCATCTCAGAACAGGGGAGGGGTTGCAGTGGCCGATGCTGGACCAGGAATCCCTCCTGGGAGGGACAGGATGGGGCCCGGGAGGGAGGAGGGGCTGAGGGTCCCCTCAGAGCCTCTTTACTCCTTTCTCTCCATTGCTATTCAGCTCCTCTCCCTCCCCTCTCACTGCCTCCTCTCGTTTGATTTTCTTTCTCTTTTCCTCCCACTCACCCCTCTCCATTCATCTTCCTTTGCTCTTTCCCTCTTCTTAACTTTCTCTTTCCACAGTCCATTTTCCTTCCCTCTACCATCTCTCCTTTCCCTCCTTTGCTCTCTCCCTTTCCACAGCTACAGTCCAACATACTTTTCCATCATGGAAGACATGGGTGGTGGGGGTCAGGAAGGTCCTTATTTGAAGCCTGGCTTCCCCGGTAACTATGATCCTAGTGGGCTTGTCGCGTTGGGGACCACAGAACTAATAGCTGCTCCCTCTTTGGAGTGTTGACCCCATGTCAGGCACTCATGCAGCATGTCTGTGGGCATTAACGGGATTCATCCTCACAATCATTCGTGAAGGGTCTGATCTTATCACCTCCATTTAACCAGAGGAAACAGAGGCCTAGAAATGTTCAGCAACTGGCCCGATGTCACAGGAAGGAAGAGAGCAGGGATCTGAGCCTAGGGCCCCGGGCTTTTCATCAGCAGGCACCACTCATAGAGAGGTGGTGGGGTGTCCAGAACAGAGTCTGGCCTCGGGGCACTGGATATGCTTCCAAAAAGGGCTGATCCTTTCTCTTCCCTGCTTAATGTCCTTTCATCACACCTGACAAAATATATCTGTTTTTTAAAGTAAAACTTTATATAAAAGGTTCAGCAAATACAGTATTCATTTGTTTAAAGCCCTATTACATTGTTTATTGTGGTGGGTTAGTGGGGAAATCATTAGGTACTTGCTATCACCCTTTCATTTGGCCAAAGCTGTTCCTCCGGCACCGATGTCTGCTGAGGTTACAGCTGGACTGAAGCCATGCTACTGTCACTTGTGTTTTTGAAACCAGAGCACATACATGAAAAAAACAATTTGCGGGAATTCCCTGGCGGTCCAGTGGTTAGGACTCTGCACTCTCACTGCCGAGGGCCCGAGTTTGATCCCTGGTCACAGAACTAAGGCCCCACAAGCCTCGCAGCACAAGCCACACACAAACACACACACACACACACACACACACACACACAAACTGCAACACACATAATTTGTAGGAAGAAATTTGGAACATTTTAAAAAACACCTTTCCTTAAACTGAAAAATGCTTTTTGTGCTTAATAAAGTAATATAATTTAAAAATTTAGGCTCTACATAAAGGTATGAAGAATAAATTGAAAATCACCACTCAAGAGAGTGCTGATATTTACATCAATTTACCTTGTTTTAAGATCTCTCTTCAGGATACATATAATTTTCCTTTATGAAAAAAAATGAAATCTTACTCTATACTACGTGTACCCTGCATTTCCTAAATAACACTATATCCTGAACATCTTTCTGTCAATATATAAAGATACATATCACAATTTTTAATGCCTGCATAATATTCCATTAAATGGACCTATCATACTCATTAGGCAGCCCCTGACTGATGGATATCTACACTGAAATACTATTTATGATCCGGGTTTAGTTCAACTTTTTGGTCTCTTGTTTTCCTTTTCTTTCCTTTGTTCTACAAAATGACACAGGTAGTATAAAAAGTCAGTGGGGCAGATTGCAAGCTACTTTCAAAACTGAAGTTAAGGTGAGACACTGACAAGGAAACCTAAAGAATCAAGAAGGGATGAAATCAGCAGATCTGTAAGAACAACCCAAGATACTGCCAATACTCCCAACGGAAACAAGGCAAACAGTCATCACACCTGTGCTTACTGGCTCACTGTCAGTCTTTGGCTCTATACTGTGAGCTCCATGAGGGGCTGTACTGTCCACAGCTCAATCCCAAGCACCTGGCCCATAGCTGATCAATAAGTGTTTGCTGGATGAATGAATCTCAAGGATAGATGACTACAATGAAGTCATTTCAAAATGCTGAATTTAATCTATTGAATTATATTCCAACTAGAGAATTAATGGGCAACCAGAAAGGGAGATGGGACACACAGCATGTCTAGTAAAAGCAGAGTATATGGAGAGGCAAAATTGATCAGTGTTTCCAAGAACCTAAGAAACTGGGGTAGCAGGAAGAACCCTGTTATGGAGAGGGATGCATGAAGCTGTCCGGGCTCAGTGACACTGGCCACTAAGATGATCCTCTCACTCCTCTTGCCTGAGCCCGCACTCACCCAGCACATCATTCAGCTTCCCATGTGGATGTGCATAAAAGCAGAAAACACAGGAATCAGCAAACTCGAGCCCCAGGCTAACTGCCAGCTTCTCTTCTCATCATGAATTAATACTCTGACGTGGCACCTCCGATGAGAACTGGACTTGGGTAAGTCAGTCTTCTGAAATCTGAAGGTCTCTGACTGCCCTAACAGTGCTGAACATTTAAACCATGACACTGAAACATGGTACCTATTGTGAAGGCCAGATTCCTGCATAGGTGGCCCCATGCTCCTCACCTCCGGGAATTCATACCTGTGTAAACCACTCCCCTGAGTGTGGTGGGACCTGGGACTTGCTCCTAACCAACAGAATACAGCAGAGACCAGCCAAGTGGCAGTCACCTGGACCCCGTCAGTAGGTGCAGTCAGCTGGGATTCTGACACCAAATTATATAGGGTATACTTCTGGTTACTGGGAAAAGAATATTTATTTCATAATCTAACTTTTAAGTCATTTTAATAGATATAGATTAATCTATTAATAGATTTAATAGATATCTAAATGGTTGTGTTAGAAAAATCTCAAAAGGATATTGTAGAAGGACTTCCCTGGTGGCACAGGGGTTAAGAATCTGCCTGCCAATGCAGGGCACACGGGTTCGAACCCTGGTCCGGGAAGATCCCACATGCCACAGAGCAATGAAGCCTGTGCGCCACAACTACTGAGCCTGCGCTCTAGAGCCCGCGAGCCACAACTACTGAGCCCGTGTGCCACAATTACTGAAGCCCGCACGCCTAGTGCCTGTGCTCCGCAACAAGAGAAGCCACCACAACGAGAAGCCCGCACAATGCAATGAAGAGTAGCCCCTGCTCACCGCAATCAGAAAAAGCCCGCATGCAGCAACAAAGACACAACGCAGCAAAAATAAATAAAATTTAAAAATAAAAAGTTTTTTAAAAAGGATATTATAGAAAGAATAAGAACTTTAACAGTTTTTTTCCTAACATTGGCTCTGTTCTGGCCAGTGGAAGCAAATTATAAAATAAATCTAATTTGCTGCAAGAGATAAAAACACAAGAGATACCAATTTATCCCATCAGATTGGCAGACTGAGTATGGACAGGAACACATGTGGGACAATGGGAACACCAGGCGGGAATGTGAATCAGTACCACCACTTTGGAAAGTAATCTTCAATATCTAGTAAAGCTGAAGATGCACAAACCTCATGACCCAATAATTCCACTGCTAACAAATACCCAAAAAGCTTCTCACACATGTCCACAGGAGACCTTTAGAAGAGTACTTAAGGCAGCACTGTTTTCTAAGAGGAAAAAAGTGGGCAGAGAGGGAGTACTGAACACCCATCATTAGGCAAATGGATGGATAAACTGTGATATATTCATGCAGTGAAAGAACAAACAGTTGTGGAAATAACTGGATTAGAATTACAAGTCCCAACACGAATGACTCTCACAAATACATTAAGTAAAAAAGCAAGCTGGGGGCTTCCCTGGTGGCGCAGTGGTTGAGAATCTGCCTGCCAATGCAGGGGACACGGGTTCGAGCCCTGGTCTGGGAAGATCCCACGTGCCGCGGAGCAACTAGGCCCGTGAGCCACAGCTACTGAGCCTGCGCGTCTGGAGCCTGTGCTCCGCAACAAGAGAGCCCACGATAGTGAGAGGCCCGCGCACCGCGATGAAGAGTGGCCCCCACTTGCCACAACTAGAGAAAGCCCTTGCACAGAAACGAAGACCCAACACAGCAAAAATAAATAAATAAATTAATTAATTAAAATCACATGGAAGCTAGCAAACAAAAAAAAAAAATTAAAAAAAAGCAAGCTGAAGAAGGGTATGGACACTATGATGACATTTTCACAAAAGTTTAAAATATGCCAAATAATATGCCAAATCTATAACATCTAAAGACGAATGTAGAAATGACAAACACCAAATCAACGTCATATTCATCTCTGAGTGGGAGACAGAGGACTACAGGGGGCTTCAGCTAAATGCATAGTTTTACTTCTTCAATTTATTTTTCATTATATCATCAAAAAAGAAAGAAAATTACTTCTTCCTGCCCTCACTTAAAAAAACCCAAATCTGCAAAGACCATGAGCTTGAAGGGAGTCAAACTGTTAGTCCCTCAGGACATGCACAGAACTCAGTCTTGCCCTGTACATTCTGGGGACCACCAAATTAGAATTACAGGGCAACAGTAACTAATCTCCATCAAATCTCTACCCTTCAAGCCTTTTTCCATACTGAATATGCGATCTTATCTAGATGTCAACATTTTCTATAAATGGTTATTGGTTAAATGTCCAACAATAAAAGAGTAGTTAATTAAAACATGGCACATCCACTCAAAAGGATATCAATAGCTCTTTAAAATAATGGTTACAAAGAGTATGAAGTAACACAGAAAATATTTACTAGCTATAATGTTCCTTTTTTTTTTTTTTTTTTAAGAACAAGATTTGAAACTGTATTTTCAGTACTATATAGAACCATAACCAGGACCTGGGAACAGAGCTTTGCCCTGTGGCACAATTTAGGTGGTGCAAACATTTTATGAGCTTAGAGGACCCTTCAAATTTTTAAGTTCTACCCCTGCCATCTTCCTCTCCAAGGTGGGGAGCTTGCCCGACCCTGGGCCAGCAGAGATGGATGAGTTACCCAGGACAAGACCCTCTGTGTGCATAGGCCACCCTCACCTGCCTTCATCCTTCTCCCATCTGACCACCAGGGGCCCCTCTCTGCAGGAACGCATGCTCCCTTGACTTGTGGCTACCTTCAATGCTATTTTCCTACCCAACCCCTGCGTCAAATCGCTAAAATTGTTCTATAGTGTGAAGAGCCAGTATCTGCGTAAATGATGTGTTTTCAGTAGTAAGAGGAGGAAGAGGGCTGTGCAACTGAGGCCAGGGATGACTAATTCAAAAGCCAAAGCATTGATACAAGGTCAAAGAAGGACCACTGGTAATAGCAGGAACTTTCCATAAATTAATAACAGGGCTCAGACTGGGGGAGTGCCTCCGAATTATGTATGAAGAAAATGAAACAGCATAAATAAACACACCCTGTCTCCTTCTTAAGAGGCAGTTCCCCTCTCCCTATATCTGGCCGGAATTTTGGAGAAGGGATGAGCCATCTTTAGGAGGCAGGAGATAGATGGGCCCCTGGGCCAGACAGCTGGTGTCTGTCAAGTGGAGTAAAACTGTAGCTTTGTTCTCACCCCGACACTCCAAGGACAAAGCTAGTGGCAGAAGCTGAGTTCTGCTAAAGTAAAGAGATAAGGTGCCCATTCCTGAGGTCAAGGAAAACTTCCCTGTCTGCACATGCGCAGGAAGGCGCCTTGGGGGTCAAAAAGGGAGGGGGTGTCACCCCATCATAAATGTGGAATGCACCCACAGGCCTCTGCGGAGGGATCCATCTTAGCAAAAAGTTGCGCACACATCTTGGGGGGGGGGGGGTCCTAGGACCAGTCAGGTGTGAAAAAAGAAACGAGATAATTGGCCAAATGTAAACAAAGACCCGGAAGGGCTGTCCCCTGTAAGTGATTTAAATCCCCTCTTCACTGCGCTCCATTCAGGACTCCCACATTCCTCTCCAGGTGTGTATTTCTGCCTGGCTTCTCACTTCCCGCGCTCCTCATTAGAGAGGACCTCTGTACCCTTTCTCTCTGGGTGTGTATTTCTCCCTTGCTTCTGTCTTAAATAAACAAACTGCTTCTCTGTGTGCTCTCCCATACGTTGTGCTGTGTCTTTAATAATAAACTTTGTACCTGTTTTTACAGTTTTTGCCTCCTTTAAACATTCTTGCTTTCAAACGGGGGAAAGAGCTAGGGCCAATCTGCTTCTAGCCTCTAGCCTTAGAGGCTGTGTAAGGCCTTATAACCTTCCTTCCTTAGGAAACTTACCCAGATTTCCCTCAGATCCACCTCATAACCATAATGCCATCTACATCCCAAAGTATGGGCATCTTTACACCAAAACGTCCCTCTCTGGACGCGTTAGGTCAACGGCAAATGAAGCTTACCTGACACAGCCTGATAGTTTTTTTCAATAGCACATTACCCCAGCAACCCAGAAATCCCTCAGCCATCCTGGAGAGAGTGTGGCAGGGGTTCCTGTACTAGAAATACTATTATAATAATATTTTTTTAAACAGTGGAAAGAAATAAATCAAAACAATGGCCCTGGGTACATTCCTATTCTACTTTTCCTTCTTTTCAAAATACTTCAATGAGTATGCTCTTTTCAAGACAAAAATTTAAGTGAAAACTTCTCGCATAAAAGAATGAACCAATAAGAAAAGACACACAAACAAACAGAAAATGCAGAAATTGCCCATTTCTAGCTATCAAAACCAAAGAGACACGACTGATTCTGGGTGTAAAAGACTCAATGGTTCAGTTAAAGTAAGTTTGCTGTTAAGTTTTGTTTTACCGTGGTTAAACACACATAACATAAAAGTGACCACCTTAAACATTTTTAAGTTTAGAGTATAGTATTAACTACATGCACCTTGTGGTACAACAGATCTCTAGAACTTTTTCATCTTCCACAACTGAAACTCTGTATCGACTGAACAACTCCCAGTTTGCTAATTTGTACCCATTCCCTGTGGGCACATAATGAGGCTTGAGCCCAGGACCCTCGTTAAAGCCCCCGTGGAGCCCTGGATTGCCCTTATATCAGGCCCGGGGCTGCCATCAGCGGGAGCCACAAGCACAGCATTCCAAACAGCTTTGGCTCCAGGGAGAGTGTGAGTCCTTCCCCCACCCCGCCACCAACAGGGTCCCAAGGCAGATATTTCCAATCGCTTTTGTGGAAATGGCCTTCAATCCACCTTGCAACACTTGTGTCCTTTCCGTTCCACACTAGTGCATTCACCAGGGGAATTCTGTTGATGGTAGAAAGGTGAAGGGTGGCTGTATTTCTAACCCGTAAGAAAACGAACTTCAAAATGTTCAAACCATTTACAGTGGCCTTGCAGTCAGGGCAGGGGCTGCTGCATAACTGACGGGATCCTGTAAATCTGCAACGTACATGTGGCCTCCGAGAGGTCCAGATGGATTCACGAGTGGGCTGAAACCATCGGGACCCCTGGAACCCAAGGAGCGGCCACCGATGTTGCTCTGATCCACTCTGCACAGCTTGGAACGATGCTAACATTTTTAGGAGAATCCCTGCAAAAACAGATTGGTTTCTGTTCCCATCTATTAATAACAGCTATTTTGAAATGCTATTTAAATCTTCTATTGTTAATTTGAACTCTTCGTGGGTTCTGTCTCCCCAGCTGAGCTGCGGTGGGGCAGCAGGGACTACACACCACGTGGATCTGTAACCCCCCTGAGACGGGCGCGGTGCCCCTGCACAGATGCTCGTAAACAGTGGTTCATTTGCTCGTTCTACTTTGGTAAGGCCCATCATTTTAATTAGTGAGTGGCTCTGCCCAAATGATATATCGCTTGCTGACTCAAGGTGCCTTCCAGCCGTGGGCTCTGCTTCAGGCTGCCCTGCAGTGAGCACGCGCGCTCACCCATGCCCGCACCCACACCAGAAGTGTGTTCGTATTACCTTTAGGGTGTTTTATTATGATCCACAGCTATATTTGGCAACTTTTCTTTCTAGCATTAGAGAAGACACATTACCAAATGGTAAAAAAGGAATCTGCCGAATGCACCAGCTAGAACAGAAAAAGTATTATTAAAAACCTGCGTAAACTCTCTCCCTCCCAAACTACCTACACCCCCCGATGCATCCAGGATAGTACAGAGGAGGGGAAGGCATGACTTTGTATACTCACGCGGACACAATGCTAGTCGTGACTTTCGGGTTCACACCCGACACCAGTCTTTGGCTGAAAAGCTAAGGATTGGGGCTGGGAAGAAAGATCCAGCCTCCTGTCTCTGCCCTTTTCCTCATACATGGCGGGAGGGGCCTGGACTTCCCTGTCGAACACAGGAGTCTGTGAGAGACTCTTTTATCTGGGGTTAACGACTTGAGTTCAGCACATTAATATTATAACTATTTTAGAGAGGGCAGGGGAGGCCTCCTGAGCTCTTCTAGAGATAATTAAAAACGGGGGGAAAAAAAGAAATCTGAAATAAACAAAAAAACAAGCTGAAGGCACCAGGGGTTTCTGAATAACATCTTCCCGGTGAAACAATTTTAAGAATTCCATAATGCAAAAGCAACCCCCCTCATTCTCTCCCACATAAACACGCTTGTTATTTCAGCCCCACTCAGCTGAGCAGCAGAATCTCTTGCCTTCACTTCGGCAGCTACTTTGTCCAGAGATGTCACTGGCACACAAGCATTCTCAGGAGAGAAAGAAGGCTGACCGTAGCCAGCAACTGCAGGCACACCTCAAGGAGGAATACTCCTGTTCCTGTAACTTCAACAACTCACTGCCCTGCGGTCAGATTGCTGACCTCAAACACCAATTTTGCCTTAACAGACTGAAAACTTCAGGCCTTTTGATGTTTATCAGCATGTTCCCAGTAACTCTCTTGCTGTAGCAGAAAGGTAATCAAATAAACCATTTTATTATCACTGATGACTACGTTTTTACAACACCAAGATCTACCGACCCTCGGCGGCAGGGAGAGGGGGGGAATCAAAAAAAGCCCACCGAGCAGTACAAAGCCACTGTTTTAACCTTTTTTCACCTGCTTTTAGGTTAAAAACCTATGGGACATGAAACCACATCCAAGAAGTCAAAAAATAAAATAATCAATCTAGGGAGAAGGAGGAAAATAGAAGAATTATTAAGAGAAAGGAACAGGCAGAAAGAGTGAAGGGAGCATGGAGGAAGGGCGGCAGTGCTGACGGGAGCAGAGAGAGAGAGTCGGGGGGACAATGGAGAGGAGAGGACAGGTGGCTCGAGGGCTCGAAGGGAGAATGTGAGCCTGAGAAACTGCCCCTCACACATTCAGCTGCTCACTTGGGGTGTGAAGAAATAGATGGGCCATTTTTTAATATGCTGTTAGGTTTCTCTCTCTTCTTCTTTTTTTTAAATCCAACCTGCCCTTTCTTTGTCTTGACACATATACACAAAGTTAAGATGTCATCGGGGGGAAAATCATTTATTCCACTTACAACATGGAAATACCTTTCTGAATTACCTATCGTTTTGCTAACGGGCCCTATTTTGAGCCAACACCTACCTGACCCTCAGAGTAAAGCACGGGTCTCACGCCTACCACCACGTACGGCACGCTAGCAGACAAGTCTAAGGTCAGCCTGCGCATTCGCTTAATGATTTTAATCAAGTCATTTAGTCCAGTCAACAAATATTCACTGAGCCTCTGCAGGGCTGAATAAGACACAGTTCCCGCACTCAGGAGCTTCGATTCAATAGGGAACTAGAACAGACAAGCCACCGCGCAAGAGTGAAGAGGCTGGTACGCCGCCAAGCGGTGGCACAAGCCAGGCATGGTCTCCAGGCAGGGGCAGGATCAGTTTGAACTGGGCCAGCAGGAAATGCATCTGAGAAGCAGCCATTCGAGCGGGCTATTCAAAGGGGTGGGTCAAGTAAACGCAGGACAGCTTGAGAAAGGGTGGAGGGAGGACAGAGCAGAGGAAGTACTGACCAGTGAAAACTACCGCACACACGGATTCCTGCTGGTAAGCCGTGATAAACAGTTGCCAACACCACGGGCGGAGGCCGTGAGTCCACAACAGGAGAGACAGGAGGAATGGCAAGGAAGGGACAAATTGAAGGAGACTGTGCAGGGGGCACTGCAACACTCAACAGCCAACTGGATGCAGGGGTGTGAAGAGGAGCAAAGTCAGAATAACCCGAGAGAGCAAAAGCAGGTCACACAGAGGATGACGACAGCACGAAAATCATGACAGATGCACCGAGAGGGACATGATGTCTCTCTCCCCTGTGGGAGGCTTTCCTGATGATGGATAACCTGGACCTACCCCGAGAAAACTCCAGACAAACCCAAGTTAAAGGGTATTCTACAAAATAACCAGCCTCGCCCTTCCAACGTGTCAAGGTCATGAAAGACAAAGAATGACTGAGGAACTGCCCAGAATAAAGGAAGTTAATGAGGCAAGACAACTAGCACAGTACAAGACCCTGGACCTGGATCCTGGACCAGGAAGAGGCTTTTTTTTTTTTTTTTTTTTTTTTTAAGATTTTTTCCTTCTTTCGCTCTAAAGAACATTATAAGGACTCTTGGTGACACCTGAATAAGGTTTGTAGATTGGAAAATAGTACAGAATCAATGTCAATGTTTTGATTTTGATGTTTGTTATGCAAGAAAATGCCCTTGTATTTTTTAGGAAATATACACTAAAGTATTTGAGGGTGGAGGTAAAGGGGCATCATGTCTATAACTTACTCTGAAGGTTCAAAAAAAAATCACAACACATGTATGTGTGTGTGCGTGCATGTGTGTGTATGTGTGTGCGTGCGTGTGTATGTGTGTAGAAAAAGAGAGCGAATGTGTGAGAAAGAAAAAGCAAGTGTGGTGAATAGTTATTATTTATAGAATTGGGATGAAAAGTATATAGAAATTATTTAAATGATTCTTGCAATTTTTCTATAAATCGGAATTACTTCAAAATAAAAAGTTAACGGGAAAAAAGATTAAGGAAGCTAGGATTAAGAGCTGTTTAGAGACAAAAGAGCTGGGCTTCTGGGTATTAAATTCTGAATGGGATTCAGAAAGCTGGAAATGGAGGTTTGAAGGCGTCTGGGGGGGCTGAGTAAAACCTGGTTAAAAGCAGAGCTCGAAGGCAGATTGCCAGAGCTCCTCTCTCAGTTCGCTCCTTAACAACCAGCAGTAGTAACAATTGCTTAAGTTATTCTCATTTCTCTCTGCTTCAATTTCTTCACTCCATAACAGCAATGATAAGGCTATCTGCCTCACAGATATGGAGCGAGGATTGAAGGACATGATACAAGCGAACCACGGTGCCCCGTGAGGCCCAAGGTAACTGTCCATTAGCGACTAATGTTGGCCCTGAAATGGGGTTGATGCTGGGAGAAGGGAGGAGGCCAGGAAAGAAAAAGGCCCAGGACAGGATCTCACTGAATCTCCCATTCAGAAGTCAGGAAGAGAAAGGAGATAAGTGAGGTCTGAGTTGCCCCTGAAGAGCCAGTGACAAGGAGATGCGGAAAGAGAGGCTGGGGAGAAGGGTGACCGCCGGCAGCAGATGCGGGGCAGAGACCAAGGAGCAGGGGGACAGAGTACGGGCCTCAGCTCTGCAACCTGGACACCTCTGCTGGAGCCCTACGCGACAGCAGTTTCAACAGAAAGGTGGGGCTGAGGCCAGAAGGAGTAAGTGGGCAGTCCGAGGCGGGAAACCTGAGGACAGTTCAACAGAGGAGCAGGGTGCAGAACTGCACTGCCCAATCCAGCAGCCATCAGCCCCAGGTGACTATTTCAATTGAATTTAAATTAATTGAAATTTTACAAAAATCAGAAAATTTAGTTGCTCGGTCACACTTGCCACATTTCACGCTCTCAGCAGTCACATCTGACTACTGGTGACTATATGGCTACTAGTGACAATACGGCTAGTGACCACCACGTGGAACAGCACAGATACAAAACATTTCCATCACTGCAGACAGTTCTCTTGGATGGAGCTGGGACTCTAGCACAATTTCTTTTACTATGAGAAGATGACTTGAATATAGGGTGGAGTGAGGGCTGGGGCAGAGTAGGGAGGGACCAAAGAAATTAGAAAAAGGGAATAACAAATGGAGCAAGTTCCCAAAAGAGGCAAGGAGGAAGGGGAAAAGTCCAGACAGAGTGTGCAACACATGTGAGTTAATCTTGGGTAAGGGACTGATAGACATTTCCTTCCTCAGAGGAAGGAAATAAAGAAGGACAAAGATGGGTAAAAAAGAATGCTTGGGGTGGTGAGGAGGGTACAGTGGGAACTTACATTAAAGCAGAAGGCAGTAAACTCCAATGTAAACATCCTTAATCTCGTGAATGAAAAAAGGCTGTCTCCAGAAAGGAAACTGACTGGAAGTTTAAGGAATGGAAAAGTCTGCCATAACCTCTAATGGAATGCAGCTGGGAGTTCATAAAAGATGGATTTTTTTTTTTTTTCATAGAAAAGTAAGACCTAGGTGAAATTAGAGCTAGCATAAGTTTACAGTGGAACCAGTGCAAAGGTCTTTGTGATAACTTGGCAGACTGGGAGAAGGAAAAGCAGATGATGAGGGTGATTTTGGATTGAGGACTGGAATATGAGAAGTCCAACATGTTAAGACAAAGGATTCTGGGATTCTGGACAAAACCGAAATGGCTGGAACGTATACACTCCAAGTAAATAAACAGAGACATAAAGGGATTGGAACAGTAAGTGATTAAGGGACCAGAGTCTTCAGTGATGGTTAGTCTGGTGCAGTAAGTGGAAAGAATCGGCGAAGCAAACTGACATCCAAGTTCCAGATCTTGAAGGTGGAAAAAATTCCCATGACTAAACAAGTTCAAGAAGTGAGTGGCTGAAGTAAAGTAGAAACCAAGGCCATAGAAGTTGATGTTGAGGACCTTGATGACTTCAAGATCAGTGAATTAATAGAGCCTCAACAGTGATGCCAAAATCACCAGCAAGAGACAAGGTAGAGAACAGAACCAAGTTAGTTGTTGATGTTTGTTTCTTTGTTTGTTAATTTTTTTGTAGCATCAAGTGAAGTGATTCCCAAACCTGGGAGTACATCAGAATTACCTGGTGAACTCTCTTTTCCCTCCCCTTCTGTTTCCTTCTTTTTGGGTTTGTTTTTAAAATAAAAATGTTTAGGTCTTGCCCATCTGATGATTCTAATGTGGTATGTTTAGGAGAGGCTAAAGAGCTGCGTTTTTCAAAGTGCTCCAGGTGACTCAGAGGAGCCACCAGGTTTGGCAAGCACTGATTCAGAAGATAAGAAGGAGGGTATGGGGCATAAGCAGACAGCATGACGTGTAGCGAGAAGACTCTGTTAGGGATGGGTTAATGGTCTGGAAGCAGCACTGAGAAGCAAGGGGAAGCCCAGTCCCTGCACCGGTTGAGATGGGAGAGGGCTGTTCTGAGGGAAGTTGTTCATTCAGGCTCTGGAGCTAGGGGAGGGACAGGTGATGGACTCAGCTGCAGCAAAATGAAAACAAAGGCATGTGGCTGCAGGATGTAAGAAACAAGAGACTGCAAGGCAGGTTGGAGACACACAGGTTAGCAGCCTGCAGGACAGGAGGCTGAACAGTTTGTTATTGAGGGATCCAAGTGTAATGAGGTGTGATTCATTAAAGGGTTTGTAGGGCTTAGTGGCTGGATTCTTGGGCAGTAAGGATTTTTCTATCTGAATGCTATCAGATTTCTAATATGTAAACCATTAAAGATTATTAAACCTTCGGGTAAACAAGCTTGCAGAAGAAGCTTATTCATTAACAGTGAAAAATCTGTCTTCCCAACCCACATTTTTATACAGATGAAATCAGACTGGAAAGAATATCAAGGTTTGCTTTGGAGCAGAAAGACAGATGGGGCAACCCCAAACCTGTGAGAGGGAAAGGGCATTCCCTCCCTTCCCTCTCCCAGAATGAGGGAAATTTATGAACTGAGAATACAGAAAGGGGCCCCAGCCAATGTTAAGAACAGAAGAGGTGACACAGATGACCGAGTCTCAGGAGCACTGTTACCCTCACCCGCCCCCCCACATCCCTCAATGGGTAAATGCTAGGGATGTTTCTCAGTAAAGAACATATTTACTTTCACAAACCCAACTTATTTAAAGAGCAAGCTGCAAATGTTCACCCCTACTTCTGAGAGAGCTGCACTTCTGTAGGTTCAAATCTGCTTACTCCTATTAAATAATTTCTAACACTGACATACACAGACTTTAAGACGAGGGCGTGAGCGCAGCCAGGCACACACGCACGCGCGCGCACACACACAACCTCGTGCATATTGAAGAAATGACTCACTTCATTTGCTGCTGCCTGCCACTATTCGGTTTTGATTCTACCTGTTCAAATACAAAGTTTCCTATTAGATTAACTACAGGAAAGAACTCAGGAGTCTTAACCCTGATTTTGTGCATGACTTTAGAGCACTCAAGAGGCTTTAACCTGGGCATCAGGAGAAGCCACTCTCTAATCAGCCACTGCTTTCTCTCCATAATCTTTGACAAAACGATAACATATCTTACCACTTTGAGAGCCAATTAATGGAAACCCCTGGTAGAATAAACAAGGCTAAGCCTCGTATGTCCTGTTACCTGCAGTACTTGGGGGCCCCTTCTCAGCTCACCGTAAGACGGCACAACAGCACCCTGGAACTTCAAAGAACCCGAGCCCCTCCTTTTAAAGATGAGAAAGGGGTGGGGAGGGGGCAGAGAGGTGAACCCCCCCAAGGTCACTCTGCTCTGAGTAACGGGACGGCTGACTTGGCACTGCCCCCTGGTAATCTGTGCTCTACCCCAGCTCCCCCAAACAGTCCCTCGGGGCTTCTGCTGGCTTGCTAGCATGCAACCTCCCCCGGCCCCCGCAAAAATGCAACGCCAGTCGCGCTCGGTGCCCAACTTCATCCCTTCGCGTCAGCATGCAGTTAACCCTCCGGCCGGCAGCAGGTCACATGGGCCACGCTCAGCTCTCTCTCCCCCGAGCCCGGCCCCCCGGCGGCCGCCCCAAGGTCACCGGCTGGCCCGGGGAGCTCCCGCCTCGGGCGACGGGAGACGGCAGGGCGGGGGCCAGGGGCGCGGCACTCACCGGCGCGGGGGGCGGGCGCGCCGCGGCTGCCCATGTCCTCGCCGGCGCGGCTGGGTGCGGCGGCCGCTGCCGCTGGCTGTGCTGGGCGCCCGGCTGCGGGCCCGCGCCGCGGGGAGCGCCGTCCAATCAGCGCGTGCCTGCCGCCTGGCCCGGCGCGCGGCCCGGCCGGGTTCGCGGCTCCCGGGGGGCGCGAGCCGCCGCGCGCCGCCCGAGCGGCTTCCGGGCGCGTTGCCTGGACGCGGTTGCCGTGGCAGCCCGAGCTGGAGGCTTTCCCCGCGCCCGCGCCCAGCCCCGCGGCACCGCCCCTCCTCCCTCCGCGTTCCCACACCCAAAATAGCCTCTCCTCCCGCTGCTGTTTCCCACCCAGCTCGCAGCCCAGCGGCTCGGAGTCGGCGGGCGGGGATTTCGCTTATTGGAAAATAAGTCCTGTTGTAGGGCTGGTTGACTTGAAGAGAGGGGTGTTGAAATGGTGCCTGATTAAGATGATAGCCATGGTGCCTGCCCTGTAATTCTCTTCAGAGCCCTAGCATCCGTTATTTACCAAACCTCTTTCCCACAGAAAGCGTTATTATCTACCCCCACCGCCTTCCAAATCGAGGAGAAGTTATTTTATGAGGCCACCGTCTGGGAAACAGCTTGCGCGTTGACGCCCCACCTGTGCAGCGGAACTAACTAACCCTCGAGGCGGCCAAGTGTCATCTAATGAATCACCTTGACACCGGCCACTGGGACCAAGGATCCGGTCTCATGGCAGCAGGCACGACGCAAGAAAGAAAGAACTGCTACCACCCCTCTTCTTCACATGCCTTCCTCCTCCCTTCTGCCTCACCCGCCTCCTAGGGCGTCCTAACTCTTTGCACCTTCCTCTCAATGTGCATTCTGAGCAGGCTGCACACGCCGATCCACTCAGAAATTTGCTTCCTCTCTGTGGGCGGGATGTAAGCAGAGTTGGGGACCCCCACCTACGCCCACCTCCGGTTCGTACCTCTTTCCTGTCGCTAGTATTTACCCAGGAAGGGTGTTCCTATCCGTCTCCTCCACCAGCCACAGCCTCTCCAACCCAGGGAAAGGGAGGACTTGGTAGAAAGACTCTGGGCTGTGGAGTTAGGCTGAGTTGTTCTGGAATCCTCTCTCCAACAGTTACTTCTATGTGGTCTTGGATATTCTGTTTCCATACCTATAAAACGGGATAATATCCCCACCAAGGGCTAATGCATCCATAACATTCAGTGAACAATGCTTATTGGATGCTTGTCAAATTCTAGAAACTGTGCATGCACAATGGTGAAAAAGAAAAAGAGACACGAATCTCTGCTCTCATAGAGCTTACAGCCGGAAACACATCAATCAAATAACCACAGACAGCATGAAACTGACATTGTGATAAGGAGAGTGCATGACCTTGTGAATTATGTTGTGGAGATCTGACCTAGGAGGATCCCTTTAGCTCAGTGATTATTCTTTCCTTTCTTCCCTTTGATTCCCACTGCCTGGCACATGGTACGCACTCAGTAAATGTATATGGAATTGAATCCTATGTCATCCTGATAACAGTATCACTCAGTTTCCCACTGACTTTCTCCCACTGAAAATATATTTGAAACATACATAACTCTCTGCTATGTCTGGAAAGACGTGCAGGTCTTACGGGAAAGTACTCATTCAAACCCAGAGCCCACCATCAAGAGTCCCAAGAAAGGTTCAAAATGTTTCTGGCCTGTCCCCATTGGGTTGCCTTCCAGAGTGTAAGGTGTGCATCTCAGATGGGCACATGAAAGTCCCCTCTGCCTCATTTCTTCCACCACCCCCCCCCCCCCGCCCTTACTATTCCACTCCCTCCCCTGGTCCCAGCTCCATTCTGCCACTCCCCCTTGATTCAGAACTGCAGGGCACCCATTCCTGGCTTCCTAGGAGAATGGCAGCAATCCTTATAACCCTCAGAGTAGAGCATATGTAAAACAGAGGAAACTCCCTCCTGTACTTCTGCTGGCCTTCAAAGCATAACTTTATGCTGTAATTGCCACAAGACTCCATCACTCTCAAGGGTAGAGAAGAAGAGGACCTGGTAAATGAGGGCCCTTGCTACGTATATATACCATTTCATTCTGGCTGACTTTAATTTCCTTTAAAAAAAATCATATCAATTAGCATAAATAGAATCCAAAATTTTAAAAGATTCATTAGTAAGAAGACAAATAATTGTAGCTCTTGCAAACTCTGAATTCCTCAATAGGAATCCTGAAGTTTCATAGTATAGTAGAGCCACGACTTCCCACTTCTGACCTTTTCTTCCCCCTTGTTCAGGTGACATGTTTTGAATCCTGAGGAGACACCGTGCACAATGATTTAAGCCTACCTTAATTTTTTTCCAACTCAAACTATTTCTGTAGGATAAATTTCAAAGAACTATCTGTTTTTCCAGAATTGTTTGATTGTGACTCATTACAGGAAATGGATTTTTTTTTTTTGCATTACTTTAATTTAAAAGCTATGATGTATCACAAATTATTTAATACTGGCACAGATTAACAAAAATAGTTTCATCAAAGAGAGCAATTTTATAAACTTGATGGTTGTCATACTATTCAGCAACCAGTTATTAAATACAAATAACTAGTGCAGTGTATTTTGCTAGACGCTGTGGAAAATTTTTTTAAGTGATTTATGGCACAGCTGAGGGGTTTTGTTTGTTTGTTTGTTTTTTGCTGTTGTTGTTTGGCTGCACCGCACTGCTCGTGGGATCTTATTTTCCTGACCATGGATCGAACCGGTGCCGCCTGCAATGGAAGCGTGCACCAGACCGCCAGGGAATTCCCACAGCTGAGTTCTGGTCCTACCTGTGTCTCAGCACCACCAAGAGTCACGAAGATATGATACGCGGGGCTTCTATGAGGCCAGTGAGCTGGCTCATCTAGGGGAAGGTCAAGGGACTGTATAGGTCAAAAGTGGTATTTGTAAAAAGGCTGGAAAGCAGGTGGACCAAGAATGTGGTGAGCCCTGCAGGGTGGTTAGCACTTTATCTCTAACTAAGGCTTGTTACTCAGTGGGGTGTCAAGATCCATTGTGAGGTGTGTCACACAGTGTCACACAGTGTTCTTCACCAATAATAAGGTGCTAAAAGATTGACCCACAAGCAATGGTCATATATAGGAACCAGAAAGAGGAAGAGGGTTCCCACAAAGGGAACAACGAGGAAGAACCAGAGATGTTAGGGACGTCAGAGAAGCTCCAGGTGGAAAGTTTGGTGACAAGTGCCACAGAAGTCAAGAAAATTTAGTGAATAGAAGGTCACTGGTGACCTTCATGGGTATTTTTGAGTGATTGGACTGCTGTGGGTTAAGAAAAGACTGGCTGCCAGAGAAATGCAGGAGGAGGTGTGGGTCACTCTTTAGAGAAGTTTGGTAGTGCAGGGAAGGTGAGAAATAAGGTCAAGAGAGAGGTTTTTAGTGCTAAGTGAACATTTTCAAGATAGAAGAAAATACGTTTTGCATTTATATGTGCTGTTGGAGTCATGAAGAAACGGAGAGCACAATACCTCATTTTGCACTGACTAACTCAATCTAAATTCTGCCACTAATTTCATCATCACCATATCCATTTCCTTTTAAAAAATCTTTCATCAAATAAGAGAAATCTTACATTGAACAAAGGTGGGGTTCAGACCTTGAGACATTATTCTCTTAATAATCAGTTAATAAAATATGTGTTATTCTTTATGGCTTTTCTTTGGTGGTTTTCTTTGTTGATAATAGTAACATCTTAGAATTAAGGAAATCCCTTGTTTTCCTCTTTTATATATAAAAATAATGGATTTTTCACATGTTTTGAGTAAACTGTAATTGACTTATCTGTTTTTGCTAACAGCTTCCCTTCATGTGTTGGCTAATTCTCTCAAATATTATGTTTTGCTTATGAATTTGTTGGTATCTATCCATCTCACAAGGGTTTTTTAAGTAATTATAATTAGGGCACAACCAGCAGGGAAGCATAAAGTATTGGAAGACTCTTCCTAGTAGTGCAGTAGTGTTAACTTAGGAGGTGTTATCTATGTCTTAACTTAGGTAATTGCTGGTGTACATAGCAGGGCAAAGGCAGCCTGGGTTGTGTTGAAACAGCAAACAACTGAGCCTTAACATAATACTACTCACTAGAGAGTGAAATCTGGAATAAAGGAGGATTTATCCAAAGAGTTTATGGCCAGAAGTTCTAGAATAACCTTATAATTAAACTGATTCATCCAAAACCCATTTCATTGGCAAGGGGAGGGAGCACTGTAGAAAATTCCGTTGCACATTGATTTTTTTTCCCAAACTGATGCAAAATATTTATTCCAAGTTAGTTATTTTATGCAGTAGTTTCCCCCCTCAACAGACTCATGATAACCATATCTTTTAAATCTGTAAATAATGTTATCAAAATAATCTTAATCTTTGAGATCTCACAAAAATGTATATTTTACAATCCACCCTGAATATCAAGGCTGCAAGAATAACACAACATTTCCTATATCCAAATATTTTACAGTTGTACCCAGAAAGAAAAAAAAAAAAGTGAAAAAACCCTATATGCTGGGTTAAGGGCTAACATTACCTGAGCAGCCGGAAACAAAATAAAATATCCAAATTATTAGCATTCATTTAATACAATTATAACTTCAATAGTCACTTTGTCATTGACAATGACTGCTTGAGCACAGGGGTGAGTGCCCCAAGGGCTGGTAGTAGAAGCTGCTGCTGCAAACCTGTGTCTCCTCCTCTCTGCCCTGCCAGATCCCACTTGTGCATCGCGCCCCATATATACTGTGTGTATGTGTGTGTGTTTTAAAAATCTTTCCCACCACACAAAGTTCTCTTAAGCAGATAACAGGGAAGAACAACAACAAAAGCTAAACAAGCCAATCCCTCGCTCTCTCTTTGGGATATGATTATTTCCCTTGTGCATGAAGTATTCAACAACAACATAAGAAAAAGAAAAGGAAAAGAACGATTTCTTCTGTATAACCCCTAAACACACAAGCTGAGTTTACTGGGTCAGATTTAACAGTAAGCATTGATATGCCTACTTCCAGGCATCGTCATCAGATGTTTCACTGCTACTGGTTTCCGTGTCGTCTGAGTCCTCAAACTCTGCTTTACAAGTGTTTCTCCAAGGGGAGAACAGGCTAGAACTTTGGCTCTGCAAGAAGCCATTCTTCCCAAAGCCATTTCTTCTCAGCTCCTCTGTCTTCATGTGGAACTCTTTGAGCTCATCCTCTGTGAGGGGAAGGCAATTCTCATCATTTTCAGGATACTCCTGCCATCCCATTGCTTTCAATAACCTGTGCTCTGCTTCCAAAGAGTGAGAGAGGACCTCCCCTTCGTCTTCTCCGGGGAGAGCAAGACCATTCTGATGACAGCTTTCCTGTCCATTTTCTTTTGCTTCAGGTGTGCTGTTGTCCTCTGATTCCTCCAGCTTCTCACAGTCTCTGCTCTCTGAGAAGTCTCCATTCCGGTCATCCTTCAGAGTCTTCAGGAACTCGCTCTTCCTGTCAGGAGTTCGGCGGGTCAACTTGGTCAGACGAGAGGAGCTGATCTCAATTGGAGGAGTGGTGCTGGCGGGGACTCTCTTTGGGAGAGCTTAAAACTATACCCCCAGCCAGTACTACTGGTTTGGTAACAGAGATTGGATTGGTAAAAGCAGACTCCTGGCTAGAGGAAAGGGATCCTGATTTGTGTTCCATTCTGTTAGCTTTCCACGCACTGGGCTTGGATGGAGGTGGTACAGGCTGAGGAACCAGGTTCTTATAGACACTTGGAACCATGGTTGACAATTTGTTTCCATTTGCATGGTGAGATCCTGGTGAGGTGAATGCAGCAGAGAAAGCAGCAGCAGGTTCTTCTTTGGAAACTTTTTTGATGACTAGCATTTTGGAGGGCTGCTTGGCACTAGGTGGGTTTTCCCACACTCCAGAAGGGGTCCCAATGGGTCTGCATGGTTGATTCTGTTTGCAAGCTTCTGGATTCAAAGAAGGAAAGTTGTCTTCTTCAAACTGCAACTTTTCCACCTTATCATCTTTCTTCTCTTCCCTAATCTCTGTAGGTGGCTCTTCCTGAAAGGCACAGCCTTTCCGGGAGTGGAAGCTGCCATTCCAGTGGCGATGGTTCCCTGTGCCACCCCACTATGCTGGCTCATGCCGTCGTGACCTCAGGAAGAGCCGTGCCAACCGGATAGGTTCCCTGTGATTCCAGCATATGCTCCCTTAGAGACACCAGAGTCCACGGAATCGTGGCGGAATAGGGAGGGCTGGTGCCAGGAATCTCTTGTCGTTCGTAGAGGTCCATTGTTAAAAAAGCCATCAGAGGAATTATGTTGACGACGGCTTACTCCAAGTCTACCATCTCCTCGGGGTAGGTGCTCTCCGTGTTTTTCGAAGGTGGCCGTAGGTGACTTAGCTGACTGTGGTGTTGAGAAATTTAGCCAAGCAGGAACAAAGTCATGCTGCACCATTTAGGTCCAGTGTCTCTTTTCAACAAGGTGAGGCATCCAACCTCATGGCCAGGATCCCAGAGTGTAACCTCTGTGGTCCTGTTTCCTGACCTCCTTGAGTCTGCCAGCTGGATTTCCACGAGGTTCTCTTGTTAAAATGGTACTTAAAATTAGGCTGGCCAGGAGCAGCACACCTTATGATGAAGCACAAAGAAGCCAGACTCTGTGTGGATCAATTTCTCAGTCCCCTCAATTGCTCACCTTAAACTATCTAGATCCTGACACATTTCCAAAAGGGGAAAGGGGAAGGAGGAACATAAAAAGTATTTGTTACATTTAAAAAATGGAAAGGGGAAAGAGCTATATCAATGTTCACCTCATTCAGCTTCCTTGAGTGATGGCCCTATGATGTTGCTTAAATAGATAATACATGGACATTTGCACATTGAATGCAAACACTGTTCACAGAAAGGTCATAGCTTAGAAAGACAAATGGAGTTCTGTTTGGGCAAATAATGTCACTGAAATGATAGATCAACAATAAAACACTGAAGAGCTATAAAAGATCTTCTGAGCAGTCAACTCTAGTAGCAAAACATCCACATTACAAAGCCCTTAATTTACAAATCTCATTATTCTTACACAGCTGCTAAAACTAGTGTGCAGGTATGTATTTATATTTGACTTATCCTTCAAAATCTAAGAACATAAGAAAGCTTGTTTAAAAAAAAAAAAAAATCAGACAGGAACTTGATATGCTTTTCCCTCCGAAGAATAGCAGTTCTCAAGGCAAATTTCTTGGTATAAAGCTCTCAAATGTTTCTTCTATTTCTTTGGTCTTCACTATTTATAAATTCACAGCAAAATCAAAACAAGTAGAAAGATAGGGCTTAAGGAACAGTCATGGAGAAAGTTCCAAAGTGAGTTTTTCCTCTCTTCAGTTTTCTGTATTTCACTCGCTCTGCCCCTTCCTGAAGACTAAACCGAGTTAATGGAAGGTAATAAGAATCTTCTGCTTCAGTAGAGAAGTCACTTTGCATCCATTTCCAACGTTATTCAATCATTTTAAAGGCCACAGGAATCTATCACTTCGGCTCCCTCCTTCCTTCACGTGCATGCGCCGTTAAGACTCCTGCACATTGATTCTGGAAAAAATTTTCCTTTCAGCAATTTTCAGAAAATAGGCCAAAAAAAAAAAAATATATATATATATATACTGTATAGTCTTTAAGCTCTTCTGAAGTTTCATGCCACAATAGCTCAGTTCAGTATAGCTGAGCAAACAATCATGTTTATTTACCATGTATTAAGCAGTCAGGACACCACAGTTTAGAAAATGGATCCCCACATAAGCTGACACTCTTGTTTCAGCTTCTCTGCCAAGTAGTACATTATTGGACAGTGAACCTTACAGGTACGAGAATTAAGAGACAACTTTCACTTCTGTTCAACAACAAAAAAGAAATGACGGGCTTCCCTGGTGGCGCAGTGGTTGAGAATCTGCCTGCCAGTGCAGAGGACACGGGTTCGAGCCCTGGTCTGGGAAGATCCCACATGCCGCGGAGCAACTGGGCCCGTGAGCCACAATTACTGAGCCTGCGCGTCTGGAGCCTGTGCTCCGCAATGAGAGGCCACGATAGTGAGAGGCCCACGCACCGTGATGAAGAGTGGTCCCCGCTTGCCACAACTAAAGAAAGCCCTCACACAGAAACAAAGACCCAACACAGCCATAAATAAATAATAAATTAATTAATTAATTAAAAAAAAAAAAAGAAATGACAATACCCACTAAATAACAATACACACAACATACATGATACATTATACTCTGTCATGCCAAGCCACACTGAAGTGAAGCAAAGGAAAAATCAGGACTATCAATACTGTCCTTATTGAAATTTTTGATATTTTGGTCTTCATGGATTTTTGGCACTAATTTCAATTTTTAAAGTATTGCATTAAAATATTATTCATCTTCATTACTGAGTTTTTTGGGCACCCCCTTAAATTTTGCACATACATGCCTTACCTCACCTGGGCCCTGGCCCTGATGCTATAATAGCCAGTGTTTATGTGTCAAGCCCTGGGCTAAATGCTTTACCTATAGTATTTAATTTATCCCTTGCAAAAATCCGTGAGTAAAACTGAGGCTTAGAGACATTGCTATGGCTTGTCCAGGTCCCAAAGCTTTATGGCACTAGAAAGGATGAATACACAGATAAAGAATATGGAGGCTTTGTTTGCATGTAAGTTTCAGATAATTTATCTGTAGCTCACACCTTGGCAGATATGAGTCACAGATGAAGAGGCAGTTATTGTGTCTGATGTATAGTGTATAGCTAGAAAGCCTCCTGCTGAGATTTGCAATATTAAGCAGATTTCTAATAGGGAGTGGAAATTTCATCATGATATTTGATAGGGCTGGTAGATCAATAAATGAATTGCTGATAATCTTGATTAGTGGGTGGGATTTTCAGATGTTGGTATTTGATATTCTTTTATTTGAAATACAACATCGATCTTTCATGTTATTGGCCATAGTTAGATTTCATGTAAGAATGATAATGACATATATTGTATAAATTTTAAGTGCTATTTTTGTGGTATGGTGGAATTTGAACCTGGGCACTTCTGATGCCACTGCCTGTGTTTTAACCAGATGCTGGATGGCCTCCCGATGATCACATCAGACTAGGAAGGAAAAATGCATCATAAACTTCAGTACATAAAGTGCGTGGCATAGTGAGACGTGAATAAATGTTGCTTCAGTTCCCCTTTTGTTCCCCCAAGGATTGCACACATCAAAGAATATAAAGAGTAACATACAAAAAATTTTATTTTGGGGAGAGCAAATTAATTTTAACACTCTATCTGATTTCTTACACCTTCACCCAGGTCTACATTGGCAAAGAATGAAGATTTAGTGTAATTTTCCAAATGAACCTGATAAAAGAATCTTTAGTTTGAAGTACAC
This sequence comes from Balaenoptera borealis, assembly GCF_965194805.1. NCBI lineage: Eukaryota > Metazoa > Chordata > Mammalia > Artiodactyla > Balaenopteridae > Balaenoptera > Balaenoptera borealis. The sequence goes on along the minus strand of NC_138866.1, from coordinate 107,752,001 downwards.
AGAGCCAAAAATATTTTGGGATTTGAGCATCTTCTTAAATAATGAAACTGAAGCAAGTGCTTTATGTGTGCATGCTTGCTAGCAAAAGGTATACAGAGTGCTATTTTTTAAAGTCCTGATTAATAGACAATACATATTCTGCACTTAAAATTAGTATTATGCAGTTGTTCTTACAGGAGAAATACCAAGTGAAACCCTCTTTGTTTCCTCCATTTGGATACACTTTAATTGTTTTCATGTACATATAGCAGATTTCCCAAGTGTAACCCTCTTTGTTTCCTCCATTTGGATACACTTTAATTGTTTTCATGTACATACAGCAGATTTCCCAAGGTAATGGGAATGAGCTGTAGGACTTTCTACCAGGAGCTGTAGCCGCCTCCCACCCCCCATAGTCATGTAATAGGTTTTCATCACGATAGACTCAGGAAGTAACTTTCTCTTCCCCTTAGAATCATAAATTGTAAATTTGACACATTCTTTTTTTTTTTTAAGGAGGATTCACGCTCTGAAGTTCCTAAACACTACTGGTATGTGTTTAGGCTAGTTACTTAACGTCTCTGACTCAGTTTCATCATCTGTAAAATGGCAGTAATGTAGAGCCTACTTCACTGGATTCTAATGGAGATCAAAGGCACTAACTCATGTAAAAAAAACTTTAGGGCAACACTTCAGTTACTATTTTAATATTATTTATTATATCTAATATCATATAAATTTTATTATTACTCTTTTCTCCCAGGACCCAATCAGAAGAGTGAAGGTCTAATTAATATTGGCTCAACTATTTTATCTTACATATGCAGACAGAAGTTGGTAATTAATCTGGTTGACTCACTCCTCACACAATTACTGATGTTGCTTGTCTTGGAACAATTCTGAGTATCCTTTTGGTGTCAGCCGCACCCCAAACCATCTCTTTCCGTTGCACGAAGTTATCAATGTCCTAGTCAAACGGATGTGCAGCGCCTAATATCCCGATCATTTTTGGCTGCACCTAACACAAATTCCAAGTTCTCCTCTAAGAACAATGAGTGAGATTGTCACACTACTGCTTCTGCCTTATTTATCTGAATCCTTCCTGCTCCACCAATATGATTCAACCAAATTAAGCACCCACCCAGGCCCTTGAAAAGGGAAAGAGGCCTATGCATAATACTTGGTGCTGTGGGAAAGGTACAGATGGCATCACTAGCCCATCGTCCTTCCTCCCACTGCCAGTTGAAGTTATTCTGCTCACCATGGACATCTCTGAGGATAAATATAGCCAGCGATGGCTGAGGAGTCAATGATTACCACTGCCACCACCAACACCAGACAGTTATCTGGCCCCTGCTTTCAGCTGTTTGGTTTATTCTCCTGAACTATAAAGTAGGATTTCAAAGCATCACCAGAACAAGGAAGACTTTTACTTCCCTACTCCTGCCACCACCTGACCTGGGTTCTGCCCTCTAAGATTCTTTTCTCCACCTGCCTACCCTGTTCTTAGCACCAGGAGTAGATGTGGCCCATTCCTGACTAGTATCTCTGCCCAAGTCTCTTACATCAGAAGTCAGGGCTGAGCTTTTCCCGGCTTATTTTCTCCCAAATCCAGTCAGAAGAGTGAGCAAATAATTAATATTGGTTTGACTATTTTGTTTTATTTCCATAATTTCAGTACTCAAAAGTTGGAGCATCTTTTTTGGATAGGTCTTAGTGACAAATACAAAAGTCTTGCTAATTCATTATAAGTTTAAAACACAAGGGGCTTCCCTGGTGGCGCAATGGTTAAGAATCCGCCTGCCAATGCACGGCACAGGGAATCGAGCCCTGGTCTGGGAAGATCCCACATGCTGCGGAGCAACTAAGCCCGTGAGCCACAATTACTGAAGCCCATGCGCCTAGAGCCTGTGCTCTGCAACAAGAGAAGCCACCGCAGTGAGAAGCCTGCACACCACAACGAAGAGTAGCCCCCATTCACCGCAACTAGAGAAAGCCCTCGCACAGCAACGAAGACCCAGTGCAGCCAAAAATAAATAAATAAACAAACAATAAATTTATTTAAAAAAATAGAACACAAGCATACACAGTATCTAATCTTAATATAATAAGTTTGACATTTCTTTTTCCAAGGAAGAGTCTACTCTTTTTCCAAGGGGAGAAAATAAAAATGATATCTGTAGAAAATTTTTCACAAGAGATATCAGCTCGCCTTTTGTTAAACTGAAAGAGAGAAAATTATAAATCAAGCTTTAAAAAAACTTCAACACAAGTATTTTTATGAGCAATATTGGATGACATGCCAACTAATAAGACTGCCCATAGTAAGCCCTCTAAAGTTGCAGAAATTACACAAGAAAATTTCATGTAACTGTAGGGCATGATCATCTATATTGAATAGAACCACCAAGTACCTGGCACAGTGAATAAAAAAAAACTCATACCAAGGCAATTCATTTTGAAATTTCTGAACACTAAAGATGAAGATCCTAAAATCTTCCAGACTGTAAGTATATCACAGACAAAGAATCAGGAGTCAGAATGACATCAGACTTCTCAATAGTAATACTGGAAGCAAGATCAGTACCTGTAAAATTCTGAGAGAAACTTATTTCTATTCTAGAATTCTACATCCAGCTAAACTACCCATTGAGTCTGAGGGCAAAATAAAGACATGTTCATATATGCTACTTCCCAAAAATGTACACTTTCTCAGGATTTTACTGAGAAATGTAAACTGCATAAGAAAGTAAGCTAAAAAGAAAGAGACATGGGCCCAGGAAGTGGAAGATCTACTCCAAGATAATAGTAAAGAGAATTCTTAAGAATATGATAAAAGTAATACCAGGACTGATGTCCTGGAGAGCAACCAGTACAGACTAAAGCAAGAAGTAGAGCACCACAGGGAGGATACTTCCAAGAAAATGAGAGAGAAAAAAAGAGAGAGAGAGAAACAGATTATCTAATATGTTTGTACCACAGTGAAAGGAGTTATAGTTCTATCAAAAAGTCTGTAGGGGCTTCCCTGGTGGTGCAGTGGTTGAGAATCTGCCTGCCAATGCAGGGGACATGGGTTCGAGCCCTGGTCTGGGTAGATCCCACATGCCGTGGAGCAACTAGGCCCGTGAGTCACAACTACTGAGCCTGCGAGTCTGGAGCTTGTGCTCCGCAACAAGAGAGGCCGCGACAGTGAGAGGCCCGTGCACCGCGATGAAGAGTGGCCCCTGCTTGCCGCAACTAGAGGAAGCCCTCGCACAGAAACGAAGACCCAACACAGCCAAATAAAAAAAAATAAAAAAAAATAAAAGTTTGTAGATGGGACTTCCCTGGTGTCACAGTGGTTAAGAATCCGCCTGCCAATGCAGGGGACACGGGTTCGAGCCCTGGTCCGGGAAGATCCCACATGCTGCAGAGCAACTAAGCCCATGTGCCACAATTACTGAGCCTGCGCTCTAGAGCCCGCAAGCCACAACTACTGAGCCCCCGCTCACCACAACTAGAGAAAGCCCACGCGCAGCAACGAATACCCAACGCAGCCAAAAATTAATTAATTAATTAATTTTTTTTAAAGTGTTTTTTTAAAAAAAAAGTCTGTAGATGAATTAGTGACAGGTACAAAAAGAACTAAACCAATGGCCAAAAAAGGCAATCGTTAATACTAAGAAAAGAAAAAAGTTGTGTGCAATCACACATAGCTCAGCTGTGAACAATAGACATAATGTAAACATTGATAATCAGTTTAATCAAAAATTGTTACCTCACCATATTGGGGAGATTGGAGGAAAAGTGTATGTGGCAGAAGGTAGACTGAGGCATTTAAGAAAGCTAAATCCTCATCTTCCATAGTAGAAAGTCAATAGATAATAATTAACAGTGAAAGATCAAGAAACATCAGTATAAACATCTTTGACTTTATATACTAAGTATTGATACATGTATTTCTCTGATGCAAAAAAAATTAAAAGAAAACTCCAGAGTTATGAGGAGAAAATCATAGAGTATTTTAAAAATATATGTTCCTATTATTTTGAAAATCCTCAGGTTATTTACTTAAGAGTCTTATTACTGCCTTTCTTCCTAGGACGTAATTTCTTTATTTCTATTTCAGGCACTTTCAAGATGTGTAGTTAGCAAACCACAATTCTTCCCTTTGAGAATGGCATTATGAAACCTTTTATAGAAGTTGTAAGACACTAATTTAAAAACCAATTTTGTTCAAAAGAACATAAACCCATTGACTGTATAGCAAATTGTTCCAATTTTAATAATTTTCTGACAAAAAAATCAGTCTATGGCTTTTCCTATCAGTTTTAGCCCATTAAAAATAGAATAGTCAAGATAAGGCCTATTTGATAAATACAAAAACATTTTCCAGATACATAGAATATTCATTTAAGGTATGGTGTGTGTGTGTGTGTGTGTGTGTGTGTGTGTGTGTGTAAATATAATAATGTTTCAAAGCAAGGAAAAAGAAAAAAATTATTTTAGTTAGCTTTTTATAAGCTTTACGAATAACGAAAAGCCAGGGAACTTTTTTCCATTACTTGGATAATGAAAATAATTGCCTGCTGAACATATATTACATGCATTATCATGTAACAGAAGGACTCCATGATTCAGAGTGAAATTTTCAGACTTGGGTTCAAATTTTGGCTTCATCTCTTACTAACAGGATGATTTTGGACACATCATTTAATTTTTTTCAGCCTCCATTTCCTCATCTATTGGGAACCTAGACTGTGATAGGCACTATTTTGGGCATAGGGGATACAGTAGTCATGCATAGTCTATGCCCTCATGAAGCTTATATTTTTTTTAACTTTTTTTTTTTTTTTTTGGCCGTGCCACACGGCATGCTGGATCTTAGTTCCAGACCAGGGATCGAACCTGCGCCCCGTGCAGTGGAAGCATGGAGTCCTAACCACTGGACGGCCAGGGAATTCCCGAAGCTTATATTTTAAGTGGGGAGATGATAAGCAAGCAAAGCAATTTTAGATAGTGATGATCCTCATGGAGAAAATAAAAAGAGCCATAGGACAGTGACCAACGTGGAGCATGTTGGCTAGTTTAGAAAGGATGGCTAGCATGGACTTCTATAAGAAGGTGGTATTTGACTGACACCTAGATGATCTAAAGTCAGCTATGTAAAGATCTAGGGGAAGAGAATTTCAGGCAGAAGAAACAGCCAGTCAAGAAGGGGCTTGGCATACTTGGGGCTAAGAGGAGGCTGGTGTGGCTTAAGCTCAGAAAGAAAGGAAGAGAGGGGGGTACTAGATGGATTCAGAGGGCAGTGTGCCTAGGAGCTTGAAAACTGCAGTAAAGAGCTTGGGTTTTATTTGAGATGAGAATCAAAAGACAGTTTTAAGCAGGGGAATAACCTGATCTGATTTGCTCTGGTGGCTGTCCTGAAAATGAATTACAGGAGGGCATAAGAGAAAGCAGAGAAACTAGTTTTAAGCTATTGGGTGTATTGTAATGATGATGTAATTGGTATGATTATGGCTCGGATTACAATGGTTGCAGGGGAGATAGGGATAGAACTGGACTGATTTTGGATATAATGTAAAGGTAGAGTTAAGCAAACTTGTCATGAATTAGTTAGGGATGGAGGAGAGAAAAATCAAGGTGGTTTCTGTTTTTTCAACCTGAGCAACTGGGTAAATTATGATGCCATTTATAAGATGGAGAATCCTTCGGGAGGATCAAGTTTAGGGGCAGAAATCAAGAGTTCAGTTTTAGACATGTTAAGTATGAGATGTCTATTAGACCTCTAAGAAGAACTATCAAGCTGGCAGCTGGAACTATGAGTTTGGACTCTGGGGGAGAGTTTGAGCAGAAGATATTGTTTGATTAGCATTAGCATATAGGAGGTACTTAAAGTCAAGGGACTGGATGAGATCATCTAGGGAAGACCCTGGGGCAGAGAAAAAGGAACCAGATTCCGGAATCAAGAATCAAGAACCCAGAAAGGAAATTGAGAAGGAGGAACCTATGTAGGTGAACGAGAGTCAGGAGAGTATGGTGAGGCAGCAGGCAAAGAAGAGTTTCAAGGAGGTCAGTGGGGTCAAAGGCTGCTGAAAAGTTTCAGAAGTTAAGGCCCCAAAAGAGAGAGATGGATTTGGCAACATGGAGGCCACTGGTGACCTTGATGAGGGCTGTTTCAGTGGAGTGGTGGAGATGGAATCTGTTTGAGCAGGTTGACGAAAAGATGGGAAATGAACGAAGAAGTAATGACCATAGACAATGCTTTCAAGGAGTCCTGCAATGAAGAGGAGCAGAAAAATGGGAAGGTAACCAGAAAGGTTTTTTTAGTTTGCTTTTTGAAATAGAAGACGTTGGAACAAGTTTTCTTTCTGATGTAGTGATCCAGTAAAGGGAGAGAAACCAGTGATGCAAGAGAATCATGATTTTAAAATCCTGACAGTTGAATAATGAAATACAAGTCACTTAAACTATATGAAAAACTTCCAGCAAAAACTCCCTAATTCTGAACAGTTCTATGAAGATTTCTGGTGTTTTGTTAGCTTTTTCTCAGTCCTTGTTTCCAAGCATTTAATCTTGAGTTTACATGTATCTAGTTTTTTGCTTGCTGAGACTTTAACTTTCTTCATAATCCACACTTGTCGTAGATAATAAGTCTGTGTCCACATGAGGTATCATTTCACTGTGATTAAGAGATCAAGTCCTTGAGTCGGACTGGCTTGGATTAAGCCTCAGCCCTGCCACTTGGTAGCTGTATGGTCTTGGGCAAGTTAATTAAAATCTCTGAGCTTTAGTGTTCTTTTCAATCAATATTATTAATAATAATACCTATTTCATTAGGTTGTTCTGAGGCTTAAATAAGAAAATATATGTAGTAGGCATTCCATAAATAATAGCTGACCGTGAGCCACAATTACTGAGCCTGCGCGTCTGGAGCCTGTGCTCCGCAACAAGAGAGGCCGCGATAGTGAGAGACCCGCGCACCGCGATGAAGAGTGGCCCCCGCTTGCCGCAACTAGAGAAAGCCCTCGCACGGAAACGAAGACCCAACACAGCCATAAATAAATAAAATTAAAAAAAAAAAAAGCTGATATTATCATTACCACATAGACAAATAAAAAACAAAATGAAAAAAATATTAATGCAGTTAAGATATTCACAATTTTGAGTCAATAAATTGCCTAATGAATTCAGTAAATGACAGAAGTTTCTTCTGAATCACCCAAGTAATCTTTGCTTTCATACAGCTTTCAAAAGGTGTGCATTAAATGTTCTGGGCACTAGATACAGGTGGTGTTTGCACAAAGCATGAATGTAGATGTATATTGTATACTTTAATACATGAATTGTATACTTGAAAATGCTTAATTTTATTTTCATGAATTTTACATGCATAAAAAGTATGCATTGGACACCTGCTATGTGCCAGGCATATACTGTGTGCCTCTACCTTATTTTGTTTATGAAAATATAAGCCACAATGAACTTTCTTTTCCTTTCTTGGTCAAGAACATCAAATTTAAGCAGAGATAGATGACAGATCGATGGATGGATGGATAGATAGATAGGAGATAGATAATCAGGGTTTGGTGGTTTAGAAAATCTGTCTTCAAGGAAAGAGCTTAAAGACCTCAATACTTTTTCCTAGGCAGGCCCAAAGGCTCCAGGTATTGGCCAGAAATAAATATGAGGGATAGTCAAGCATCAAAGTCCAAGAAGGGCACATTTTCAAACAAGGATTTAGATTGATATTTTAGACAAAAGAGCTAAAATTCAGGAGGAGATCCTGTGAGGAAAGGAGACTTGGGAGAAGTCTCAAGCAGCACCAGGGAGAGCTCCCAGCCAGTAGCCGTTTCCTACTATACCCTAAGAAGAAGCTACCCATTTTCTTTTTTTTTTTTTAAAGATCTTTTTTTGATCTGGACCATTTGTTAAAGTCTTTATTGAACTTGTTACAATATTGTTTCTGTTTTATGTTTTGGTTTTTTGGCCGCAAGGCATGTGGGATCTTAGTTCCCTGAACAGGGATGGAACCTGCACCCCCTGCATTGGAAGGCAAAGGCTTAACCACTGGACCCCCAGGGAAGTTCTGAATTTAACCATTTTCCTTCAGAAACTCGGGTTTTCCTCAGCTTGTTCTTCTTTCAAAGTAGGATCACCTAAAACTTAAGGACTTTTCTGACCTCCAGTGATAGGGACCACATCTGCTTCCACACAAGAACCTTTGGTCAAGTTTTCAAGAGACCCAATTCTACCTAGAACATTGCTACCCAAAGTGTGGTCTGTCCTTGAGACTGTCATACTGAGTGAAGTAAGTCAGACAGAGAAATAGAAATATCATATGACATCACTTATATGCGGAATCTAAAAAAAAAATAATACAAATGAACTTATTTACAAAACAAAAACAGACTCACTGACTTAGAGAACAAACTTATAGTTACTGGGGGGTAGGTGGTGGGGGTGGGATAGTTAGGGAGTTTGGGATTGACATGTACCTACTGCTATATTTAAAATGGATAATCAACAAGGAACTACTATATAGCACAGGGAAGCTCAATATTATGTAACAACCTAAATGGGAGAAGAATTTGAAAAAGAACAGATACATGTATATGTATAACTGAATCACTTTGTTGAACACCTGAAACTAACATAACATTGTTAATCAGCTATACTCCAATATAAAATAAAAAGTGAGGGCTTCCCTGGTGGCGCAGTGGTTGAGAATCTGCCTGCCAATGCAGGGGACACGGGTTCGAGCCCTGGTCTGGGAAGATCCCACATGCCGCGGAGCAACTAGGCCCGTGAGCCACAAATACTGAGCCTGCGCATCTGGAGCCTGTGCTCCGCAACAAGAGAGGCTGCGATAGTGAGAGGTCCGCGCACCGCGATGAAGAGTGGCCCCCACTTGCCACAACTAGAGAAAGCCCTCACACAGAAACGAAGACCCAGCACAACCATAAATAAATAAATAAAAATAAATAAATAAATTAAAAAAAAAAAAAGTGAAAACAGAAACAAACAAACAAACAAAACCAAAGTGTGGTCTGTGAACCAGGAGCACCAGCATCGCTTCTGTGTTAGAATGCAGATTCACGGGTCTCGCAGCAGATCTACACAACTGAATCTGCATTTTAACAAGATTTCCAGTTGATTCATATGAACCGTAAGTACCGAGAAGCATTTGCCTGGTGAACATGACCCCACCAGAATCCGGTAGACTCTTCAAGAGCCTTGTGTTTTCACTGGATAAGAAACTGGTTCAGGAGGTAGGAAGGCTGGTCATTAGAACCATTGGGAAAAATCTGGAATTTTGTGTTCTAAAAGAACCCTAGTCATGTCTTGCCATTTGGAATTTATAAGGAATATCTATTTGATTATATAATGACTCATAAACAGGAAGACGTGATAAAAAGGAACAAACAAATGGGAAAATTCTCTCTAGGCTGATATTCAGCATGCAACAATATGCAACAGATATTCAGTATGACACTTGTTTATTTTTCCATTAAACTCAGCTGTCCTAATTTGAGAGTCTCCAAAAATATCAGTTGCTATTTAGCTTCCCTCAGTTAAGAGTCGTTTAATTTTTTTAATAGACAATGAAGTTGATTCTCATCACCGCAGAAGGGAGAACAGAGTGTCATAAAGTCACAGAAGGATGACCCCACCTACACATGGTCACAGTGCCATGACTGGGGGACACTGTGACTAAAGGCACGTTCTGGTCATATAAACTTACAGGGATACGATGGGGATTGCTAGAATCAGCACTAGAAGCTGCATAGAAGTGATGTGTTTCCTGCATGTGCTTGCTTTTTGCATTTCAATTTCCCAGCAGAAACATTTTTGTCCTGCTTCTTAGATGGCAGTCCCCAAGGAGTGATTCTCCATTTTTCTCTTGCAATGGATTTTCTAGGTCATCATTTCAGGTAAACTCTCTGTGAATCAATCAAGTATACACCAGGCACTTTCTCTGAGTCCAGCTCTGGGCTGGGGAGTGTGAAGGGGAAAGGGAACTAGGGAGTGAGACACAAAGTATATTTAAGTTGCATGATTCCTAGCCTTGAGAGGTTTCTTGTCTTGCTGGCCAGAGTTAAAAAAGACATACCAAAACAAACAAACAAACAAACCTACACACACACAAACAAACAAAAAACCCAAGAAACCATTGGGAAGAAATGAAAGAGTATTATAGTGCTAAATTATATAGTTCATACTCTGAGTGCTAGAGAAGGTCAGGAAAGAATGAGTTCTTTTCCTCTGAAAAGAGGAAAGGAAAGCTTAAAATGGGCTCTGATGAATGTGTGGCATTTTAATATATATAAGTGGGATGAGAGTAGTTCCTAGAGAGGAAAAAAGGAGAGTAAAGGTGAGTTATTTAATATCGCTTAATCTGACTTTTTACTTCCCTAAATGGGAAAAAGAATAATAGTATTTGTTTTGGTTGACTCATAGGTTTTTATGCAAATTACATGAGATGGTGTTTGTAGATGTTTTACATCCAAATAGTTAATCCAATGGATGAAATGATTCAGTAACCAAAACTATCAGTAGTGATTTAAAATCAGAATATCAATTTCTGATTTTATAACTAACTGAAGAAAAAATAGCCAAAAGGGTTGTATCAGTCTTCTACGTAAGGTTTTTTTCCTGCAGTCAGTCTATCCAGAAACCAAATTACAAATCAAAAGGAGAGTGATGATCCCGATAATACTGGCCACCGTTTATTGTATACCAGTGTCTTGGGCTCCTTGCCCATATGGCCTTGCTGATTCCTTGCCCCAGTCCTGTGAGGAGGAAACATCACTGCCACTCTGCACTAGCCAAGCTTCACAACCAATAAGTGATGGAGCCCAAATGTAAACTCATGCTCATCTGGCTTCAAAGCCCAAGCTCTTACCCCTATCTTACCAGGTTTAAAAAAGGAATCAGAGTAAGAAGTTCTTCATTAAAGTTTTTCCTACCATGCCTATTGTTAGCACGAACAAGATTGAGAGGAAAAATAGCTGAAAAAGTGAACTGAAGTGGTTGTTATACTGGTCTTGAGAAGCACTTTTGAGTTATTGATCAGACTAAATTCTAACAACCTTTCTAAGCTTTCTTAACTCACTCTTGGAGAGACTAGATTCCAGAGAGACCACAGAACTACCATGCTTATCCCTGTGAATTAGAGAATATTGTTTTCTGAAAGGGGAAACACTGAGTTACAGCTGACGAATTTAACTGGTTGTGAGAATCAGTTTGGGTAAGTTACAAGGCATCTCTTTCCTACATCAGGTAGGTTTTCTGTTGCCACTTCATTGCCTCACCTCTGCAGCTAGTCCATAAGCCCAGTCTTAGAACTACCTCCCAGCTCGTGTTGTATCTTCAATGTACCATGAAGTTTATACTAGAATATTCATTTGGTTCCTAGAATAGAAAGGCTTAATGCCTTCCTGGAAAAGCAGAATGAGTCTTTTTTTTTTTTTTTCCTACTGCTATGTTGATCATAGAGTAAGTTTAACACTTAGAACTTGAGGAGGTGACATTAAGAAAATCAAGTCAATATGCAAGGGGAGATGACAGGTTGGGATGGCATTGGAGCCACTGACTCAGTATCCACAGACTCTGGGAGGGGAGGGGCACCGAACCAGGATGCTGGAGAGCTCAGCATTCATCCATTTGAACCTGCAGTGAGCTGAACTCACTTTTTATCTACAGAGTCTCCAGTTTTGATGTTCCTGTATTTCTCAGGATTCTTTGAGGGTAATGACAGAATCTCCTCTAACTGCTTCACCACACACACCCCCCCCCCATTAACCATTTTAGTGGTTCTGTGCACATCACCTGGTAAGACCCACCTGCAGAAGTCTAGGACAGTGGTTTACAAACTCTTCAGCTGCTTACCCACAGAAAGAATTTTGAAAAACTATGCACCCCCATATACAGTTTAAAGCTAACACCTAAAAAATTTCACCATAAATTCAAATCGTTGCAAAAGATATAATTTCTGGCACAATAACATTTTAAAATTGAACTGTTCCAACACACTTTGGAATGATTCCAATATCCTCTAAGCACTACAGCTCTTTGAAATGTACCCGATAGGGTCATTATGAAGACCAAGGACTTAATAGATGACAGTGCCCTGCACATAACAAAGAGTATGTATTTGCTGTGTGTATGGATGTATAGAAAGGTGGAAAGGGGTGGCAAGATGTTAGCAGTTAATCTTAGGAGGGGTTGTAGCAGGTGATATCGATGTCCCACACTGCATCTCCTCAGCCCTTGTTTGAGTTCACACACCCCTGTGGGCCACAGTTTCTGCTGTGCTGAAGACTTTACATCTCAAATGGTGTACCGCTCTGCTTCCCTGCTGGAGAGCTCTCTCCAGCTCAAAGGAGTTTACTAACACTGATGCCTAGACACAACCTGGAACCTGAGGCCACTGACTTCCTCAGGGTCAACGCTCAACCAGTGGGAGACAGGAGGCAGTGGAAAGAGCCCCAGTCCCCCCTGTCCTCTGAGACAACTGTGAAATGTGTTGTACAACTTCCCAGATGGTCCCCCGCAGGATTAAGCCCGGGTGGCCCACTGTCTTATTTTTTTTTTTAATTTTTTTTTTAATAGTAATCTTTTATTTATTTATTTATTTTTATATTTATTTTTGGCTGTGTTGGGTCTTCGTTTCTGTGCGAGGGCCTTCTCTAGTTGCGGCAAGCGGGGGCCACTCTTCATCGCGGTGCGCGGGCCTCTCACTGTCGCGGCCTCTCTTGTTGCGGAGCACAGGCTCCAGACGCGCAGGCTCAGTAGTTGTGGCTCACGGGCCTAGTTGCTCCGCGGCATGTGGGATCTTCCCAGACCAGGGCTCGAACCCGTGTCCCCTGCATTGGCAGGCAGACTCTCAACCACTGCGCCACCAGGGAAGCCCCCACTGTCTTATTAAAGCACACATTATTGCTGTTTTTCCTTTAACTGTCTTTTCAAAGTAAATAAATAGATTTTTTTTATAGCTCATGTGTTGGTTTATTTTGTTTTTAAGAAAACGTATGCTATATTTTTTTAAAAAAATCCATCAGTTTGTCTGATTAGCTTTTTACCTTGACCTTGTATCAGAAAATTATGTTTCAGATTTAATGTATGAAATTCCAAAAGGCCATATCCATGTGTTCAAATTAACTTTTTTTTTTTTAACATCTTTATTGGAGTATAATTGCTTTACAATGGTGTGTTAGTTTCGGCTGTATAACAAAGTGGATCAGTTATACATATACCTATGTTCCCATATCTCTTCCCTCTTGCATCTCCCTCCCTCCCACCCTCCCTATCCCACCCCTCTAGATGGTCACAAAGCACCGAGCTGATCTCCCTGTGCTATGCGGCTGCTTCCCACTAGCTATCTATTTTACATTTGGTAGCGTATATAAGTCCATGCCACTCTCTCACTTCATCCCAGCTTACCCTTCCCCCTCCCCGTGTCCTCAAGTCCATTCTCTACGTCTGCGTCTTTATTCCTCTCCTGCCTCTAGGTTCTTCAGAACCATTTTTTTTGTCTTAGATTCCATATATATGTGTTAGCATACGGTATTTGTTTTTCTCTTTCTGACTCAAAGTAAATAAATAGATTTTTAAACTATGTTTTAGAAAAGCAGCCCCATGGTATGGGTGGGCATTGTTCCTGGCTGTGTGCTCCAGAGCCTGTTCTGTGGCCCTCCTGAGATTCTGTAAGCTATGGAATGTCCCTTTATAAATCTATTTCTGCTTAAAAACAAGTCTTTGGTATTGAGTGTGTTTAGTAACAAGAAGTACAGGAGAGTGGTTCTGAAGGGGTAGTCACTCTGTCACTTAAGGACACCTAAACCCCTCTCAGTCTCTCTACTTTTCCTGTTGCTACCATTAAAAAATTACCATGAATTTGGTGGCTTATCATGGCACCGATTATTATCTTACAGTTCTAGGTCAGAGGTCCAATATAGATTTCACAAATCGAGGTGTTGGCAGGGCTGCATTCCTTTTTGGAGGCTTTAGAAAAAGGCTCCCTTCCCTGACTTTTCCAGCTTCTAGGGGCAGCCCGCATCCCTTGGCATGTGGCCCCTTCCTCCATCTTCAAAGCCAGCAACAATGGGTTGAGTCTTTTTCACATGGCATCTCTCTGGTCTTCTCTCTGCCTCCCTCTTTCACTTTTAAGGACTCCTGTGATTAGAGTGGCCCCATCTCAAGATTAGCTGATTAGCAACCTTAATTGCACCTGCAACCTTAATTCTCCTTTGCCACATAAGGCAACACATTCGCAAGTTCTGGGATCAAGATGTGGACATCTTTGGGAGAGCCATTGTTCTACCTATCAGAGCCTCAGGACAGCTTGACCCCCATCAACCGACTCTAAGGATGACAGGATCACCTGGGAGGAAGCTGTGGCTTCCCAAGCCAACATGTTTCCAGGCCCTTTCCTGAGAAATGAAGACAGCCGTCTACCAGTGGCTTAAACAAGAACTCTTGAATGCAAATAAGGAAGAGCGGGTAGTGGCTTAGAACTCTTCAAATTTAGGCTTAAGTAGAGAGACTTTTATATGTTCCCAGGTTTATACGTCCCCTAAAATACGGAAATGAGGTTTGCATTCCTGGGTTCACAGAATGTAATAGTTTATTCACATGCTGACTTGACCCAGTTTTGAGGGCCTGCCTAGAGGCCAGTCACTTCCCCTTCCTGAGCTGTCAATTAAGCCCACACCCCGACCACATCCCCTATCAGGTGCTCATACTCCAGGCTGCTGTGTATCACACTGGTCACTACAGGACCAGGTACCATACAACCAGGGACCACAGCCCCTATGGCCCAGAGCTTGCTGAAGTTACTCAAGTCAGCCAATGCTAAGCCTTCCTACTCAATTTTGTCTGTTCCTTCTCGCAGAATCCACACTAAGGTGCTTGCCCATGGTTCCACTTTCTCCTTTGCCTGTGACTGGCCCCAGTGTTTCCCCCAAGTGGCCCTGCATGGCTCACTGTTTCTCCCCAGGGAGCTGTATGACAAAACTGTAACACTCTTTCCGGTTGCTTTCATGATCCACGTCTGGCCTCACTCAAGGCAATAGGGTTAAAACACAAGGTAAGTGTGTTTAATTGATTTTTCTCACTTTAAAAATTTTGGTTGATTTTTCTCTCCACCAAAGGTTCAGAAAAGACCTTTCTCACTGGGTTCGAGACTAATTTTAATGCAAGAAAGGGAAGTCCAGAAAGGCCTGAGGCAACTCTGCTGAGGGCATCCCTCTGTTCTCTCACCCCTAATACCAAGAGACCCGCTCAGGCCACTCCATATCAGATGGCAGCAGAGAAAGTGCAGGGAAGGGTACTGACTGCAAAGCTGTTCCTTTGGAACTGTCTTTTGATTGGTCCGGAAACCAGCCTCCAGGGTAGGAACAGGAATTCTGACTGGAAGAAACAGCTTCCCCTTCACAAATAACCCATAACTTTCCCCTTGATTGATGAGAAGGAGGCCAGACTCACTTTTATCTCAGGCAGGTCATGTTGAAGAAATGTTAATGATGTCATCAGGTGATGGATTTTCTCCTACCTTCACTCACTGAACCGCGCCAGATCTATCAAGCCCCGTGCAAGGTGGATAGCAGAACACAGAGCTTGACTGCAGGAACAATCCCCTTATAATCAACTTGCAGAGTAAGTGTAATGTTGGTGATGGGGACGCATGATGGGACAGAGCAAAAGTCTTGAAAGTGGTGCCCATGAGCCCGATCTAGCCTACAGGGGTATGTGTGTGTGTGTTAAGCTCCCACATAGCTTCTTACTGGGTTTGTTTGTTGTGGGGTTTTTTTGCTAATTTTTCCCAACATTTTATTATGAAAATTTTCAAATGCACACCAACACTGATTCATTAACATTTTACTAAGCTTGATGTATCACATATCTATCTTTCCATCCATCCCTCCATCCATCCATTAATCCATCTTATTCTTAGTTCATCTCAAAGTAAATTGCAGACATCCCTAAACTTCCTCCGAAATACTTCAGGATGATTGTCATTAACTAGAGTTCAATGTTTGTTAATAGATTTTTGTATACAATTTACATACATCGGAATATATACTTTTTCAAGTGTACATTCACTAGGTTTTGACAAATGCATGTATCAGTATAATCCAAACCCTATGAAGATATAGAATATTACTACCATACCTGAAAGGGTACTCACTCCCTTCCCAGTCAATCCCTGCCCTCATCGTGCGTTAATTTTGCTTGTTCTAGAATTTCAAATAAAAGGGCGTATGGCAATGTGAAAAAAAACAAAAAACAAAAACAAATGACCCCAAACTGCTTCTCAGACCCTTGATGCTCCAGCAAGTCTTTCCGTTCCCAACAAAACTCCTGAATTTCCTTCACCATCGCAAATACTACACCATCTGTCCCAAACTTCCAACCTTTCCTCTCCAGCTTACAAATCACAGTTCCCTTTCCACTCATGAGCCCTGACTCTCTCCAGCATCGTCTCCACACTCGGGGGGAGCAGAAAGCTGGATCCATGTACACATCTGGGCAACCAGCCCATGAATGGGAAGCCCTCCCCCTCACCATTCCCCTCCTATCTCACTCTGTCCCATTCTCCCCCTTTCTCTTTCCCAGGATAGTCTCTTCTCCCTCATTTTTCTCCTACCCACTCAAGCAAGGGCAGCAGTAGATTCTACCCAGAGGCATGGACCTAGGAGAGATACAGACAAAGAAAGCACTCTATTCTTCTGGTGGAGGGAAGTAGAGGGATGTAAACTTTGTCTACACCTGTGTCTCTGCCCTGCTCTGAAGGAGAAGTGGTGCAGTTGTGTTGAATCTGTTGTTTGAGGACTGCTATAGAAATTCCCATGAATACTCAGAGTATTTTCCTTCCCCTAGTCTTGCTTCCAGCTGAATGCTTAGTGGGAACGCCTGTGGTCTCTATGGGAAGATTCATACATAACACTTTGTTTCTGCTGAGGATCGAGGTTCATCCTGCTTCTCCTTCCAGGTCTCCAAGGACTGAGGGACTGAGATTTGGGCTCAGTCCAAGGACTGAGACTCAGTCCTGTGGGACTGAGATTTGGGCTCATACATGCAGCAGAACCCTAGAAGCCACTATAATTCAACATAACTCAAAAGAAAAATGAAGGGCCCAGTGTAAGATCTACACTCAAGAAACACCTGTTGCTTGAGCTTAGTTTAAATGCAACATCGTTCCAACTCATTTCTAACTTTCAAAATGGTTTCTTTCTTCCCAACACAAGATGTGGGCACATTGCTCAGGTTAATTAGCTACCCATTTCACTGCCGCTTCTGGGTTACCAGAAAGTACCTGGAGTTCTTTCTCCTTCAGTCACTGTGATTGTTTCTTGAAGTCCCAGCTCAGATCCTCCTCCCCCTCCCCACACTCACCCCCTTCCCTGGGCGGGGAGCTGGAAATGGGGGAGAGTATTGCTATGGTTAAGAGCTGAGTGCATTCAGCTAGCTCCACTGCCAACTCCGTAACCTTAGGTCAGTTTGCTTAACATCTCCAAGCCTCAGTTACCTAAAAAAATGGGGCTGATGATAATAGTACTGATATTATTTTCTGCACTAATGATTTCTATACTAATAATAGTATAATATTATTTTTGCACTAATTTATGTCCTACAGTAATAATTTTTTTTTTTTTTTTTGGCCACACTGTGTGTCTTGGGGGATCTTAGTTCCCTGACCAGGGATTGAACCCGGGGCCACAGCAGTGAAAGCACCGAGTCCTAACCACTGGACCACCAGGGAATTCCCCACCTACAGTAACAATTAATGATTTCAGCACTATAGTAATAGTACTGATACTATTTTCTGTACTAAGAATTTCTACACTTTAATGATTTCTGTACTAATAATACAGATATAATAAAAAGTCTGTGCTACTAATAATTTAATAATAATAATTCTGTATAATTTCTCTGCTAATAATATCTGTACTAATAATACTAATAGTTTTCCATAAAATGGGGTGAATAATACTACTGATCTAAGAGAGTTATTCTAAGCATTATATGAGAAAGAACAGGTGAGATATACAGAGCATGACACAGAGTGGTGCTTAATAAATGCTAGCTATTATTATTGTTATTGTTGTTGTTAGGCTTCTAGTCAGTCTCCCCACAGCTCCTGCACCAGAGAAGCCTATGAATAAAACTTAAAACTGCCTTGCTTATTTGCAGCACCATGGATGAACCTAGAGATTATCATACTAAGTGAGGTGAGTCAGACAGAGAAAGACGAACACCCTCTATCACTTCTATGTGGAATCTAAAAAAATGATACAAATGAACTTATTTACAAAACAGAAATCAACTCACAGACATAGAAGGCAAACTTATGGTTACCGAAGGGGACAGGTGGTGGGGGGGAGAGGGATAAATTAGGAGTTCAGGATTAACAGATACACCCTACTATATATAAAATAGATAAACAACAAGGACCTACTGTCTAGTGCAGGAAACTATATTCAATATCTTATAACATGTATATATATATATTCTTTTTCAGATTCTTTCCCATTATAGGTTATTATAAGATGTTGAATACCATATATATATATGTGTGTGTGTGTATATATATATATACATATATATGTGTGTGTGTGTGTATATATATATATATATATACATATATATATATGTATATATATGTGTATATATGTATATGGCCTTACCACAGGGGCTTCATGAGCCCATGTGCCGCCTTTCCACCTGTGGAGAGAATCTGTTCCTGGTGAGAAGAGAAATGGGTATGAGAGGGGTTGGAATGGACCGCACGGTCATGAAGCAGGGGCTTTGTTCTCTCTCTGGGTGGAATGGGAATTTCATTCAGAGGAACAGGGATGACGGTCAGGAGGAAGGAAGGGGTTCAGCTCCCTCGTCTGTCTCTCCACCTTGGAGAGGAACTTAGGCCTTTGCCCCAGAGAAAGACATCTCAGGAGTAACGGAGGGTCCAGAAGCAGTAGAGCAAGATACCTAGAGAGATCCAGGGTCTGGAGCAAAAATAAATATTGCAAGTTTTTATGGCCATAGTGGGTGGATTTGGGGTGGGAATGAAGGGAGTTAACTCTTTGCTATTGTCTTCCTCGCTTCCACTTTCAGGGAGGAGCTTCCTTACTGGGTAGGAGCCGGGCTGGTGTGCCGTAGGTTGGCCCTCTGGATTACGTTTTTTCAATGAGATTTGTAGGGCTTCATTTCACTCCCGGTATTTTATTTAAAATAGAACCATTCCTGAAACTATTTTGAGTAGAAGTTCGTGAATTAATATCAACGATTCCCCATGTTTTTAGAAATAAAAGAACAGAAAAATCAACATGTATGATTCCCCCACTTTGGTTTTCTGCTTCCAGTCTGGCAGTGCCCAGGTCTGTTTCCTCAGAAGCCAGGAACAGTTAACAAACACACTTTCCCTCCAGGCCTCCTGCAGAAGTGGAGGTACAATACATTCCTTCTGTGTTCATCCACAACACACCTCTGAACTGAATGTTGAGAACTAATAAACAGTCTTCACAAAACAAATGCAGTTTTCCATAAAAGATAATACAGGATGATTTCATTTATACAAAGTATCTAGAAAAGCAAATTTGTAGAGACTGAAAATAGATCAGCAGCTGCCTAGGGCTGAGGGTAGGAGGGGGATTACCTGAAAATGGTCATGAGGAAATATCTGGGGCAGTGGAAATGTTCTGAAACTGGAGTGTGGTGACGGTTGCATTGAATCTCAAACTTACAGTGGGAGGATTTTATGATATGTAAATTATGCCTCAATAAAGCTGTTTAAAAAAAAAGGTAGTGTAGGTAACTAACTGGTTTAAATTGGAGTGCCAAATAACACAGTGGTTAGTTAGTAACTACATTATGGTCCTGGCTATTTGCAAACCATGTGAGTTGGAGAAAATAACTTCCTATCCCTCAGCCACAATCTCCACACGTGTAAAATGGGAGATGACAATGCACATCTCTAAAGCAGAACACCAATTAAATGGGATAACTTGCAGAAACCATTCAGCTCCACAGCTGGCACAAAGCCACTGCTTCTTGAATATTATATTTTATCCCAGAACTAGGAATGTGGGGATAGCCTACAGGGAGGTGTGAGTGTTAATCGTTTCTTACTTTGGAGGGAAGTTCACTCTGGATATCTTAATGAGAATGATCTGGAAAGATCTGCTGTAACACTGTTTCCAGCCTCTTAGGCCCAGCAATGCCTCTGTGTCCAATGGTTCCACAGTTCCACACTCCCCTTCCAGGTATCCCTGGACATTCTTTCACCTCGTCCTGGGTCAAGTTGTGAAAATAACAGGAATGAGATTTGTTACCAAATGATGCTCTGGGATCCTTGGTGACTGTCCCAAGCTGACCGCCCTATGAGACGCTCTAAGGGAGATGTGATCTGGGCAACAAGATGTGCACAAGGGTCCTTATCTCCTGAGAGATGCCTAGATGAGCCCAGAAAAGTCAAATCTGATTTGACTGCTGGGATCAAAATAGGATAACTGGGATTTGCTTCTAGAAAGAGGCAGTGTGGGAGGAAGGTGTGTGGTTCCAAGACCAGTTGGGAGGGCTTGTTCTTTCCTTGCATGTGGAGGACACTTTATTCTAAAGTGTTCAGGGACAAGGATGAACAGAATGAAGTAGGAGTCATCCTTGCACGAGAAGCATATAGTTGCACCACGCACACCTTCACATTTCCCATTCTCAGTCTGTTCTTGGCACGCTGACCTGCTCATTTATTCATTCAACATACATGTACCAAACTCCTGCTATATGCTCGGGGCTATGCTAGACAAGGTCCTTGCCCTCAGAGACCTTATCTTCTAGTGGGAGACACAGACGGTGAGCAGGAAATGAAATGATCTATACATGAGTGCTAACAAGGGTAGGGTAGGCAGGAGGCCAGGTGGCTGGTTTAGATCAGGTGATCAGGAGGACCTCTCTGAGGAAGTGACAATTTAGCAAAAGCTTGAGAGACCAAAAGAAGCAAAGATCTGGAAGAAGGGCATTCCTGGGCGAAGAAAGAGAATGTGCAAAGGCCCTGGGGCAGGTGTGAGTTCTATGTGTTCAAGAAGCAGAAAGAAAGCAGTGTAGCTAGAGTGGAGTGAGAGGAAGTCACGGTGGTAGGAGATGAGTTCAGGGTGGTGGTCAGGGCCCACACCTGTTGGCCTCACTGGCCACTGGAAACATGGATTTCATTCTAGATGTGATGGGAAGCCGTTTGGAGTGTTTGGGGACAGGGGAGACAGGTGATGTGATGTGTAGAAGATTATTCTGGCTGTGTAGAGAACAGACTTCCAGGTGCAGGAACTTTCTCACTAAACTACTAGTACAAAATTCCACACCAGAGTGAACAGCCCCTTCTACCTGAGACAACAAGGCAAAAAGCACACACACAATGTCTTATAACTGGCATCTCCTACTCTCCATGTCCTGATGTTGTGGTACTTGGCAAATCAAAAGTAATTTAAAAAACTCTGACGGTTTGACATTTGGAATATTGAAAGCAATCTGGAAAATCCTGATAGCCAGCGTTTGTGTTCTCCATCACTAGCTGCAGAAACAGATTGTCAGGATGGATTTCAGTAAGATCATCGGAGTGAGTGTATCTGCGTAGATCAGCTCATCTGTAGCACCATTAATGAGCATTTGGTGATACACTCTTTAACAGACTCTAGCAGTGAGTCTATACTGATTAGTTCACCTTTTTTCCCCAGAGCCTTACAGAGGTCAAATACAGTGTGATGGTGTTTCATACCATTACACCAAGGGTTTCTGCTTTAATTGGCTCACCTGTTACTGATAAAGGCTTTAAAGTATAAGCAAAAGTAATAATGGCCAAGAGCTAGGTAGAAGTACAAAACCTGGACACTATCCTAGAAATCTGAAATAAAAATAAATGCAGATTATCAGTAGAATAATGTCCAAATGTCTGGACAAATCTGATAATCTTACAGGTTGAGGTCCTAATTATGCTGTATTGTTGGACTTTCTTAAGCCAGCAGAAGCTTCAACAATAACTCTTATCAGAAGGCAAATGTTCATTAATTTAAATGACTAATTAATTTACCATGTAATAGTCCATCTGATTCTCCTTTTCCAGCTCCAAAAGCACAGTCACATGCCCCAGCTTGGAACAAGAATCTCTTGTTTAGGGCTCCAGCCAAAGGACTCTACAAAGTAGCCTCACTCCCCAGAGTATGGCCACGAGGATTTATGCAAGTTTAGCCTCTAGCACAGGGGGCGGAGAGTCCAACTTGGCAATATCTATTTATGAACAGTCATCAGAAAATTCATGTAAAAAAAAAAAAAAGAAAAAAAGAAAATCAAAATAACAATGCCGCAGCAACTCAAATAAAATGACTTCTCTCCCTTCCATTACATGAAACCTTCTTTCCCCCTGCAACTGACTGTGCTCGTATTACACACAAGGTTGTGCTGTTTAACAACCTTCCGCCTACCTGGCTCCAGGGATCACACTATAACCAATGTAGCGGGGTTCTCCTTTCTCCATAGCTGATAAGGAGAAAGGGAAAGTGTAGAAGTTTCGTGCTCAACCTTGAACTTGCACTGAGGCAATGTGGCTGGCACATCTCCCAAAGAGGATCTGTGGCACCAGCACCTTTCTAGACAGAAACCAGATTTGCCATATTGGTGTGAGGCCAGACTTGCCTATTTGACTGGCTGGAAGTTTCTCTAACACTATGCTCAGCAAAAACCAAGTGTTTCCTGGAGGTAAGATTGAGATAGTTTTTGCTGAAGCTGTTTTTCTGGTTATGTGTCAGCTCCTGGGAGTAATTTGGATGAAACTTGTAAGAAATATATTTTCAAGGCCTGAAAACACAAAATTTGCTGGATTTAAGGTAGGCTTCCTAATGAGGGTATTATGAGAACCCAATGCAAACCTGCCCTCCTGGGCTCCATTTTGGTCAACCCATAATATTCAGGAGTTATATCATTTCTCTTTCCAAACTCCCGATGGCATTTCCCAGTAACTGTACTTTTGAAATGAAAATGCAGGTGGCAGAGTAAGTATCAAGTTAATGATATTTCGCTCAAAGTCAGGATAGTGTACTGACTTCCAAGCATGGTTTTTGATGGGGATGAAAGGAATAAACTTCAGAGAAAGGTAAGATGTTATGGACTTTCCATCTCACCAACTGCCCTACCCTAAAATACTGTCTCCTGCAGAGTAGGTCTTGATATAATGCCTTATGTGTTTATGAACCCCTCTCTAGAATTTTTGTGTCCAGTCCTTACGCCATTCCTGTATAACATCACATGGAACTAGCCTTCATGGCAGAGTCTTTCAGAGCCTAGTAGCTAAACTGGGGGAAGAGAAGCTTAATACCTTCCGCAGTTTCCTAGCACACCCGCCTCCCTCCAGCCTGAGTCAGGGGGATAGAAGGGACTACACAGCACATCCAGCTCCAGGGTAACAGCTCAGCTTCTAAGGCCCTCCCACATCCCTTCCAGATCTGAAGTTCTGAATTCCTGGCCTGCAGAGCTGCCCTGTCTCACGGTTGGGTCCACACCACTTGAGAAGGGTCAGAAGACTTCAGGGTGATACAGTTCGTCCCCATGTCCCCAACAGAACTGACTGCACCTGAACCACAGGTGCAGAGATAGAAGGCATGGTGGCCCTTCTCCAGTCCTTGGTCGTCTTTAACTACCCTCCTCATACTCCCCCTCTGCCTCCCAGCCTAGGTATCAGGAAAGGTTATCTGTGACCAAACAGGGAAACTAACAATTCCTGCTGATATGCTCTGCCTTTAAAGGTCCTCCCCTGGGTGCTCTTCCGAACAGTGCAGAAAGCTGCAGGGAACAGAGGAGCACTTTGCTTCAGGTCAGAAGCTGGCCAAAGGGCGCCAAGGGGTCAGGGTGGACCATGGTCCACTGAGCTCTCCCGATACCCTGTTCAGCAGAGGGGACTGAGGTGGCATAAATAACATTTAGAAGTCATGAAACCCACTCCCGACCCCCTAGCAGCACTGGCAGTTAATAAATAGTGACCTTGACCTTGAATTTCCCCAAATCATCTAGGGGAGGAAGGAAAAAGATTATCAATTAGGAGTGGCTTGTTTGGCAACCCCGTTTTCTGAAAAACACATGGAACCCCAGAATTCTCTGCCCAAACATCCCCAAGCTTGCTTCCAGGCCCAGAGCCGGCCTTTCCCAGGTCGGTCTTTCTAAGGGTGACCCCAAGACTGGTATGTACACCCCAGGCTTAAGGAGTCAACTAAGAGTGGGTATGGGGAGTGGGGGAGGAACTTTGACATATGTGCTGGGGAGTCCATATGAGTATAGAAGGGGTCCCTGCTGATGTGGAGAGGGCCAGAGTGGAGAGTGGGAAGGGACAGGGAAGCAAGATGAGGACTGAAGCATGGGCTGGCCTCTCCCATGCTGCCATGTTCTGGCAAGGAACTCTAAGGAGTCCAAGCATTCTAAATTCAAACCTGGACTTCCAGGTTGCCTGAGGTATTTTTGTCAAGGTAGGAGGACAGAACATATTTTATTTAATGATTTGTTCGCTTGATTTATAATATTTAGACATATGGTTTGTGGGCCTCCATTTGTGCTCTTGTCTTGGGGCCTACCACACCCCACGCCCCAGCCGGCTACCTTCTGGGAGAGAAGCCTTCACAGCCCACACAGCTCAGTGGTCCAGCTGAACCCACATGCTAAACGGCCTCGCATCTGTCCTACTCTTCAAACTGCCCTATTTTAGCTCCTAAGAGCGGTTAGTGGTTAGATCATACAGGCCATTGAGTTAAGGATTCATCCTTAGGGCCACATGTTTTGGACAAACCCTGTATTAGTTTCCATGTCTGTGTTGCTTAGGGTGTTAAAAGTATACGTTTTATCTAGTTCTAGGGACCATTACATCAATTTAACTGAACCAGGAGCCTTGGAGACATGCCTGAAAAAAATGAGGTGGTTCATATTTGGCTGACAACCCGATTTTCTTTTTACCGAGAGCAGCGTGTGCCGGCTGAGGAAGAAGAGAACAATGTCAGGCACAGCAGGCCCCAGAAGGCAACTTGGGGGGAAA
Source organism: Balaenoptera borealis (assembly GCF_965194805.1). Taxonomy (NCBI): domain Eukaryota; kingdom Metazoa; phylum Chordata; class Mammalia; order Artiodactyla; family Balaenopteridae; genus Balaenoptera; species Balaenoptera borealis. Next base: position 107,726,977 of record NC_138866.1, on the reverse strand, counting down.
AGGGGATGAAGCAACTGACCGCTAGGAGAGAGACTTTTGTTTTTGTTTTTGGCCGTGCCACAAGGCATGAGGGATCTCAGTTCCCCAACCAGGGATCGAACCCGTGCCCCCTGCAGTGGAAGCTTGGAGTCTTAACCACTGTCCCTAGGAGAGAGATTCTGAAGAAAGATTAGAGGTATATACAGGTATTTTTAGGGAAATTTTCTATATGTTCTGAGGAACTTGCCTAACTTTCCGTAAGAAAAGTCAGTGAACTCTCCATTATTCGAGACTGTTTAGGGATTTGGATTTCTTTCTTTGTTTTGGAGAAGGGTGACCGAGGGAGGGGACCCAGTGCCGGGTCTGGCCTGAAGATGATCTTGGAGTGACAACAGGAGCTACAAAGGGACCATTCGGGTTAACTAAGTAAAAGTTTCTCTTTCCCCAGAGCTGACTGTGTGAAGGCTTTAAAGGGCCTATGTGACGACCACATAGCTGAGACCGAACCCGGGGCGGTGGCCACAGGCTCATTCGGGGCTTCCTGGAAGATGAACTAAGAGAGGCATGAGCAGTGTGCTTGGCCCTGGTCCACCACACTCTCTGCTTTTAACTATGTGCTTTGGTTGTTTTCTTTTCTGTTTTCACTATAAAAGTGAAAATGAAAATGCTCCTGAAATAAAATTTGGGAAATATAGAAAAAGTTAAAGGAAAAGAAAAATCATCCATGGTCCTGCCATCTGAATCCCATCAACGTAAACATTTGTTATATTTCCTTCAAGGCTTTATTTTTGGTTCTTTGTATAGGTGGTGTGTGTGTGTGTGTGTGTGTGACAGAGAGAGAGAGGGAGAGAGAGAGAGAGAGAGAGAGAGATTGGTTTTAACATAATTGAATCCAGTTCCCTAAAGCACTGTTTTCAAGGCAACTGGATTAATGTGATTTTAAAGTACTAAAATGAGTCATTTTAGGATTACTGAGCAACTTTATGAGGTTTGGTGAAAACAAAGTTGATTTTCCTTTATCCTGTCATCAGGAATCATCTACTCTAATCTTCAGCTTCTCTTCCATGGTCCATGTTCAGTGGAAAGGATAGCAAGATACAAACAAAGAGATGTAAAGGTAAGAAATACAACTAAGGCACATGTTATTATGACTTCAACACTTAAAATTATTACACAAACCTGAGTCCCTTAATCACAAGAGACCTATTTATGATTAAGGTTAAAGAGGTTAAAAATCAGGTTTAATCATTTGAATGTTCTGCTAAGTCTCGCCATAAAATGGATTGGGATTCAATTTTTGTGGCATAAGTAACTTCATATTTACTTGGTGACTTTTCTCAAAGATGAGCAGTGGATGAGATCCGACAGATCTGAGGATGGAATATCAACAGTATATAAGAAGCATTGTAAGTTGCATTTTCCATTGAGCAAAGACTGGGAATCCAAATTCATTTTGCCACAGTTCCAAAGAGACAAAAATGGACTCTCAGCTCATTATTTTCTCAATGAGTTTGAGAAAATGTCCTGGGGAGAAACATTTCCAGTCAACTCTATAAGCTTTCAGACCCCTAGGCTTTTGCTTATGCAGATCCTAAAACCAAGAAGATCCTATGCTAATTCGTCATCTTTGTAAATCAATATTTAAGGACAGCCAGCTCAAATATCACCACTCCAGGAAGCCCTTCTATATTTTCAAAATATTTGTTTGCATGATCCCTATGTAGCCTTTGTATTATTCTGCCATATGGAACAATGTATTTTGCTTGATAATATTTTAAAATGTTTCCGAGTAACATGTTTAACAGCAGTTCAAAAATCAAGCAATATAGACCAGCATTAAAAGGTCCAGAAATAATAAATGTTAGCGAGGGTGTGAAGGAAAGGGAACCCTCTTACACTGTCAGTGGGAATGTAAATTGGTGCAGCCATTATGGAAAACAGTATGGAGATTCCTCAAAAAACTGAAAATAGAGTTGCCATATGATCCAGCAATCCCACTCCTGGGCATATACCCAGGCAAAACTATAACTCAAAAAGACACATGCACCCCTATGTTCATAGCAGCACTATTTACAATAGTCAAAATATGGAAACAACCTAAATGTCCATTGACAGATGAATGAATAAAGAAGATGTGATATATATATATATATATATATATATATATCTCCACACCCATGCATACACACATACACACACAATGGAATATTACTCAGCCATAAAAATGAATGAAATAATGCCGTTTGTAGCAACATGGATGGACATAGAGATTATCATGCTTAGTGAAGTAAGTCAGAATGAGAAAGACAAATACCATATATCACTTACGTGCAGAATCTAAAATATGACACAAATGAACATATCTATGAAAAAGAAAGAGACTCACAGACATAGAGAACAAACTTGTGGTTGCCAAGGGCAGGGGTGGAGGAGGGAAGCATTGGGAGTTTGGGATTAGCAGATGCAAACTAGTATATATAGGATGGATAAACAGCAAGGTTGTACTGTATAGCACAGGGAACTATATTCAATATCCTGTGATAAACCATAATGAAAAAGAATATGAAAAAGATTGTATATATGTATAACTGAGTCATTTTGCTGTACAGCAGAAATTAACACAACATTGTAAATCAACTACACTTCAATAAAATGTTTTAAAAATAAAAATAAAATAAAAACCAAAATGTACCCCTCCCCAAAAGAAACAAACAAATCAAGCAATATAAATCGTATCCAGCATACAGTCTTTTCCCTGCCCCTCCTCCCACATCTTACAAACACTTCTGTAAGTTTCTCATGCCTTTTCCACAGTTTCTTCATGCAAACATAAACACAAACCTATTATTTCCCCATCCCTGTTTTCTTACACAAAAGGTAGCTTGATATACATATGATTCTTGATATACATACTATTCTGTACTTAGCTCTTTTCATTGTAACTCATCAGTGCATCTTGGAAATCATTCCATATCAGTTCAGAGAGAAATTCCTCATCCCGTTTTAAAAGCCTTTTAAAATTTTTAAAAATCTATTATATGTTGTCTCCTAATATATTTCACCAGTTCCACAAATGATGGTCATTTGGGTTGTTTCCAATCTTTTGCTACACCAATGATGCTTTGTAGACATATGTTAATTTGCATTGAGTATGTACATCTTTGGATAAATTCCCAAAAGCAGAATGGCTGGGTCGGAGACTGGACAATTTTGTAATGTTGCTACATAGTGCCAAGTTGCTCTCCATAGGGTTTCTACCTATTTATACTCTCATCAAAAATATAGAAGAAACCTGTTTCCCCACAGCCGTGCCAACAGAGAGAGAAGGAGGGAGAGAAGGTTTAGGAAAGAATGGTTTGGTATCAAAAGCAACAAGAGGACAATTAGATGAAGACTGCAAAGGCACAGATAATGTCAGACCCGACCTCTCCCCTGAGGTTCAACCAGTCTCTCTCAGAGATACCTAGAGATCTCTCCCAGAGATCTCTGTTAGCTCTAACTGAACACGTCTAACTTGGAATTCATTGACACTGGAGCTTCCTCTTTACTACCAATGGAATCACCATTTTCTGGAGCCTCATTTTCTACCAATGGAATCACCATTTTCTCACATTTAAAATCTTGTAGGAGAGGGTGTGGGTGAGTAGACTTTCACATTTTATTTTACAAACTCTGAATTCATATGCTTTATTTTATAATATGAAGTGTATATTTCTTCTGTAATTTAAAACCAATGATCGTGTACTGCAAAAAAAATTGGAAGTCTGGTTATTTTTCTTTTGGTTTTTATTTATCTATTCAACCACTTTTTATTCTGTTAGCTGCTTTTTTTTACCGCTTTTTTTCTGCCGGGTGCTTATAGTTTAAATAACTTAGCTTTATAAGGAAATTAATCAAGAAAAAACATTACTTCTACTTTATAAATCATTCCTAAGCATTCCCTTCCCTGGCACCACTCTCATACCCACTCCCAGTTTTTAAACCGAAAAGAAATTAAGAAAGAACTCCTAATGAAATGTTTAAGTAATAGTTATTAGAGCTGGGATACTATTTTAGGGCAAATTTATATAGTTAGAATTTATGATAGCTGCATGGTATTTTTATGTGCTAAAATATACTTTTCAACCCACTGAGGTCCTTTCTATAACAAAAGTGCACATTTATATCCATTTTATACCATTTGGAGCAAAATTGTACAAAATTATAGAAGCTTTATAACGGTCATAGCTGCTTTTAGAATCACATTCTCGGTCAAATATATAATTCATTTGTTACCAATGCCTTATTGAAGCATCCTTTTATGGGAAGCTATCATCAACTTTATCACATTTGGCTTTATTTTGGGATTTCCAGGAATTTAATAGAGTAAAAGGGAAAGGCCATCTCCTGGTGCCCTTGACCTTTGTACATTCACCTTTGCACAAATAAGGACACAGTACATTAACGTACCTGACCCATCTTTCCTATATGGCACCAGGCGATAAGCCAGGTAACAAAGGAATATTTTGATGGATCTCATGTGGTTGATTCCTTCAGGTTCAGCTCACAGTTCAGTTCCTTCTGTGCCAACATCTTTCTCGGTCTCACAGCATTTATTCAACTATGTTCCTACTAAGTTGCATTTAGCCTTGTTGCTTTATCAAAATTAGTGAAATATGGGGAAAATATCAACGCAAACACCAGTCAACAGAAGTATAGTTCTCATAAACTTAGAACAATTGAGACACAGAAGGAAATCATTAGCTGGTGAATCTTTAGCCTCAATAATGACGACTCATACTGAGAACTCTCTATGCCTTAGTCACTATTTCTAATCACTTCACATGACTTAATTGAAATAAATGGAGGAGGTGTCATTACTTCTGTTTTTACAGGTAAAGAAAACTATTCCCGATCCATAGGAAGGTAAACAGCCTGACCCAAATTGGAAAGCTGCCTTTAGGCTTTAGATGGTCAACTCTGCTCAGCTGGGATGGAGAGCTCAAATTTAAAGAACGTCTACCAAATTTTGGAATTACAGCTTAAGACTACATCTAAGAGACAAGGCACAATTAGGAATTTTAGACTGTGTTTTAGCTCTCTGGAAATAGAACTCTCGCCTTAAAAAACACAGATCTGTTTTTGAATTTGATACATCTAACGTGGTGTGTATTGAAGTAGGAAACCCTTGTGTTGTTGTGTATGGTTTTTTTTTTTTGGCAGTACCATACGACTTGCAGGATCTTAGTTCCCCGCCCAGGGATCGAACCTGTGCCCCCCCCCGAGGTGGAAGCACAGAGTCCTAACCACTGGACCAGCAGGGAATTCCCATTGTTGTGTATGTTTTTGATGTACATGGAAAGATGTGAATCCCATGGGGACAGGGCACTTGTCTTACAGTTCTCCAGCACCTACAACAATGCTCAGCAAATGTTTGCTGTGAGTGAAAAGAGTAGTGGTTTGGAAACCATGCTGCAACATGCAGACACCCACACCAAGAAGCACTCTATTCAAAGTAAATCCCCCTGTTGATAATGGGGGAGGCTATGCATGGTGGGGGCAGGTGTATGGGAAGTCTGTACTTTCCCCTCAATTTGGCTGTGACCCTAAAACCACTCTAAAAGATAAAGTCTATTAAGAAAAACAAATCCCCCCAAGTTGTAACAATATCTGGAAAAAGTCATCTTAAACACACACACATCTATGTGTATATACAAATAGTTATAAGTATGCCTAAACACACATTTCTAAGTGCATGATAATAAATGCAAAACATATGTCACATCTTAAGCATATAAATACATTTATAGGTGTGTGACAATAAAGTTGAAGTGATGATGATTGTTGCAAAACCTATGCAATTTTTTCTGTTAAAGAGGTGAATGAAACTTCCCTCCTGGCCTCACCAAGACAACCGTGTATAAATTAAAGTAGCAGACAGTTGCCGTTGGCAAATGGTTGCGTACCCCTAAGTTGGAGTATCCCCTCCTCAGAGACTGTCCCCATTTACCATCTTTTCTTAATAGTGCAGTAGCTCTAGAACACTACCCTTGTGACAACATTTGCTTGGAATGTGAGTATACAGATACCTTGTTCAAGCAGAGCCTTACATAGGCTTTCCAGTGACCTATGACCTGGTGGCATAGTTTGAAAGGTTGAGCTGGTTCAGTCAGACTCTCTCTTTCTTTGTTTGCCTCCCTTTCTTTCTCTGGGACTTGAATCCAGAGACTAAGGGGGAAGTTTCCAGTAAGTTGTGGGCAGCACAGCTAAAAGGCGGTTTGGGGGCCTGAGTCAGGATCACGACAAACTAAAGACACTTTGCAAGCTGAAATTATGGAAGGAGGAGCAACTATGAGTAAGTGAGAGAAGCTTGAAGAGACAGAGAAGAACATCCATCCTTGCAGAGAAGCCAGGAAGCCAGAAAAGGACAGAGAGCATATATAAGCCCTATCTTCCTTTGTGTTGTTTTTTTTGCTGGGCTCTGGGGCATATATACCTTTAAAATATTTTTCTCACAAAACAACCCATGTGCGTTTTTTTTCTTTTCTTTTCTTTTTCTCCTTGTTACTAAAGGAGACTAGACTGGAATAGCAGGAGAAAAAAAGTCTCTAACAATGGAGGATATAAAATTTAAAGAAAAAAATAGTATAACTGTACAAGTACAGCAGTCCAGGGCCATAAAGTATAGTGGCAAACGGTGGTTCCATTCAATAGTCCCCAAGGACCGCAGTTCAGTATAACCCTGTGCGATAATTGATATTTATAGTGATGACTTTGAGTCTTCAAGCACAGGCTGCTTGATGTTCAGCATATTTTCAAAAGGCAATGAAGCATGTAGAAAAATTTTCCTTCAGGTTAAAAAAAAAGTTTCAGTGCTTAAACAAGGGCAGGCTCACACAGTTATGTGTTATTTTTTTAGTCTGTTAAATGTATTATTTATTCATACATGCCTTGCCTTGTTCCAGCAAAGATTAAAGATGACTTAAAAGAATACACAAAATCCAATAAGACAGCATAAGTTGACAGTAAGGGGGAAGAAGAAAGAAAACCAGGCTGTGGTCACATTATTGATCCAGGAGATTCAGTTATCAGCAAAGCTCCCTTCTGTGGATCACCTCACTCCTTGATAGATCATGGGACACCATAACTAGTATTACTCATTACTTAATCATTTTTAAATCTGGAGAAAGGTCAGGGCTTATCTTCTGAATGTAAAAACCAAATTGACACTGGAAGAAAGAAAGAAAAGAAAAGATTGGCTTGTATCAGAGAAAATATAATCATAAGTTTATATAAACGTGCACTTAATAAGCTGTCAATCTAAACATATGTTTAAGTAATTCCTGTTTTTATTTTGGTAAAATAATTGTTATAGCAAAAAAGTTATATTAATCAGAAATAGCATCAGGGACTTCCCTGGTGGCGCAGTGGTTAAGAATCCGCCTTCCAATGCAGGGGACATGGGTTTGAGCCCTGGTCCGGGAAGATCCCACATGCCGCGGAGCAACTGGGCCCATGCGCCACAGCTACTGAGCCTGTGCTCTAGGCCCTGCGAGCCACAACTACTGAGTCCACATGCCACAGCTAAGGAAGCCCGCGTGCCTACAGCCCATGCTCCGCAACAAGAGAAGCTGCTGCAACTAGAGAAAGCCCGTGCGCAGCAACGAAGACCCAACGCAGCCAAAAATAAAAAGATAAATAAATAAATAAATTTATATAAAAAAAAGTAGCATCATATCACATTATCCCACTGTTGAAATTCTCTGCAATATCCTTTTCACAAATCAATATTAACATATTAGAAGAACAAAGAATGTTTGAAGTTGACTTAAACTCTCTATACAAATGTAATTCATAAAAAGGCAAGAATTTTTTTAGAAGAGAAACTCACGGTTACCAGAGGGGAAAGGGAGGGAGGGATGAATTAGGAGTTTGGGATGAACAGATACACACTACTATACATAAAATAGATAAAACAACAAGGACATACTGTATAGCACAGGGAATTATATTCAGTATCTTATCATACCTATAATGGAAAAGGATCTGAAAAAGAATATATATATATATATATATATATATATAACTGAATCACTTTGCCATACACCAGAAACTAACGCAACATTGTAAATCAACTATACACCAATTTAAAAAAAAAAATTAAATAGCAAGAATTTTTCCAGGATCCTGGTTTGGACAGGCTCCTAAGGTGTGCTCCCATTCATAATGGGCCTGCATAAGGGGAAATTTTTTCTAATAGGCATTCCTACTACAGAGTCACTGCTTAGAGGGTAAAAGTTTGGGCTTCAGAGTCAGACAAATATATAGATTTGATGCATGGTAGCTGAATGATATCTCGGGCAAGTTACTTCAAACTCTCTCAACTTAGTTTCTTAACTGCAAACAAAGTTAATAGGGCTGTATGGAAGATGGAATAAGATATTGTACAGTAAGCACTTAGCTCAGTATCTGATACTTACTGAACCTAATAAATGATGCCTGTTATGGTAGAAAGAGCGATTACCCAGGACATCTCACATTGATGTGACGCAAGCCTGAATGCATCTTGTTAGTGTCTTTCATTAGTGTCTTGTTAAAGATTTCTGCCCTCATTTTTCCATTAACAAATTTTTCTTTAATTGTACTGTGGTGAACGCATTCTGATGTTCTTTCATGGTACTGACGTGGAAACTCGTTTCATTGCCCTATATTATCTTCTTACTAATTATTTTCCAAAATACATGAGCAGTGATTTTTTTTTTCACTGATGGATTCATATGGGGATTTGAGCTTTGTATTCATCTTGATTTTTTCTTTCATTCCTTTTCATTCCGCCCCAGATAAAACGCAGTTAATCATGCCAACTTCTGTATAAAGTCTCATCTGACTAGCTCCATCATGTGTCTAGAATGAGTTTTACAATTTTGAAAGTTGCTTTCCCTTCATTGCTACTATGATCTTGAGATCATAAGAATAAATATCTGGTAAGATATTGAGTCCTCTGAAAAATAGGTGAAGTCAAGAAAATTGGAAAAACTTTCATTTTAAAAAGTGAGGATTTTTTTAGGGGGTGCAACTTGGCCGAAAATCTTTGGTGACCATGGTTTATCATTCAAACTAGGCCTGCTGGGAATGCAAGAGGGGTGCACTTTATCATTTCATTGAGATAAAGGCATAAGCCCGGCTCCCCCAAGTAAACCAGGATGTATGGTCACCCCAGCCAAAACTGACAAGGTACCTTCCTAAGATGGGGATGGAGCAGGGGAGGGCTTGAAGGGATTCTTCATGAAATTATAGGCTCTTCCACGTCATCACACACTTTATTCTATGCTCAAACTGTGAATTAGTGGGTTTTGCTTTGAGAATCCAAGAACTTCTCTGCTTTTAGTATCAGACTCAGTTCTAATCCCTATGACTCAAGAAAAACACAATAATAGAGACAAAGATCCAAAGAAGCATAACTAATATGATCAAGAGATGTGGGTCCTAATGTTCTGGCAGTTACCGAATCTTTGAGGATTTGATGAAAGCTATTAACTCTCCCTGAAGAAAAGGACACACACAAACAGCCTCCAGGAGTTGGCATGCAATTCAGAGGGCCAAGGACCATCTGATCTCACCCAGGGATCTAGGTCTGAATCCCTAATCAGAAGGGAAAGGAAAAAGGAACCAAAATTTGTTGACCATCTTTGCACACATTTCATTTCAGACTTACATCAATCTATTTTATAGATAAGGGCACTGAAACTCAGAGAAATTAAGATCTTACAGCCAGTTAAGTGGAAAAACCAGACTACAAATTCAGGTTTATGTGCATGAAATCTCATATTTTAAGTACTGCCCAGACATAGGCATTAATCTATATATTTATATTTAATCTGGAAAGGAATTACATTACAAAATCATGAAAAATGAACACAAGCAGACATCTTCATCAAAGTCCCACCTACTAGAGCTGGGAATACTTCTGGAAACTGGAAAGAGATTATTAGGGCAAATAAAAGTAAGCACTTTAAAAAAAATCTCAAATGCTAATACAATTGACAACCAGTGTCAAGGTAGTTTTAGATAAATCCAAGACTGATAGGTTGGTGATGGATTATTAAGAGATTTTCAGTGTTGCATATCCTTAGGTTAACCTTGGGGAAAACAACTACATCTTTGCCTGTATCCCTCAAAGCCCATCTCAGTCTGATTACTAATCAGGGTTGCATGGACAGGATGGTGGTTGAAGCAATGTGTCAATTCCAACCGAAGTAGTGTTTTTTGTGTAACTGGTAAGCTCAGATTTCCCTTTTGGTAACCTCTGTTCATTAGTTGTTTTTCTTTCGCGGTGAGCCTAGTTCCTCCATCAGGGATTGAACCTGGCGCCGGCAGTGAAAGCGCTAAGTCCTAACCATTGGACCGCCAGGGAATTCCCTGTTCCACTAGTTCTTAAAATGCCTGATTGCATTTTGAAGCTGACATACCTCTGAGACATGGAATCAGATTTACCTGAGAATAATGTATCACATCTTAATGTATTTAGCCAATGATCACGCCTGTGTGGACCTAGTTCATAATGAGTGTTCAACAGATGTCTCGTGGTTTCCCGTCCAGTCTGTGCTACAGAATGCTACCAGATGAATTACCTAACCTATAGCTCCAAATATGGCAGTCCCTTGCACAAAACTAATGTTACTTCTTATTGTATTTGTATCTTTCCTGTAATTATTTATTGTTTTAAAATCTATCTTTTGTTTCCCTCCTTCTAAAATTGTAAGCTTGGTGAAGGCAGAGACCACTGTATTCACAGTGGCCATGATGACCTATGGTAGGCATTCAATTACATTTATTTGCCTAACTGTGGATGATTACTACGAGAATTTGGTCAACATGTTTTTTAAAAAAAAATTTGGTCAACATGATGTTCTTTCAGTTTTTAAGATGGAGATATAATTCACATACTGTAAGATTCACCCTTTTAAAATGTACATTTCAGTGGTTTTTAGTATATTCACGAAGTTGTGCAATCATCACCACCATCTAATTCCAGAATATTTTCACCAATAAGAAAACACACACCTGTTAGCAACTACTTCCATCCTCCCCTCTCCCAGCCCTTGGCAATCAATAATTTACCAATTTCTGTCTCTATGGATTTCCCCATTCTCTATTTTCATATAAATGGAATCATATAAAACGGGATCTTTTTTTCTGGATTCTTTCACTTAATATTTTCAAGGTTCATGTTGTAGCATGTGTTAGTACTTCCTTCCTTTTTAAAGGCTGAATGATATTCCATTCTACGGATACACTACATTTTGTTTACCCATTCTAGACAAGAGGATTTTTAACATCCATTCCAACTCCAGGATCCTTTATTCAAGTGAAGGGCTACCACCAAAGTTCATAAAGTAAATCACAGTAAATCATTATGCTTCATAGTTTTTCTGTGCCCTGAAGTTTTCAAGTCTTACCTACCACAGATCCAGAGAGGACCATCTTGTTATAACCAACCAAGTTTACTTCCTGAACCCTGAAAACAATAACATCAGACCCTCTACCTTTATTTCAGGATTCTGCTTACCCTCCCCCCCACTCCAATCTTCTCCTCACTGCCCACCTGATTTCTTGATTGTAATGCTAATTGCTCGCGGCAGATTTGTGTTGACTGAGATTGGATGGTGCGTTCTTCCCACGCCTCTCTCCCCTGTCCTTGGCCTCACTGCACGTGCAACTCCTTCACCATCAAAATTCCCCCTCCGCGCCTCCCCCTCAAAAAGCCTTCCTTTGTTTTCCAAGGAAATTCAGGTAAAAGAAAGGGTGGGGGAAACGATATTTTTGACTTTCCTCACAATCCAGACGTTGGAAAGAAAAAGGATTTCCTTTGGGCTGCTGCCACGACTCTGATCTTTTATGCTGATAAAATATTTCCTTCTTTAAAAAAAAAAAAGTTATGGGAAAAATCATACCACTTCAGCTACACTTACTCTAACTTTCGCGTTTAAAAGAAAAAAAAATTTTAGAAGTTTACCTCTCTTTCACAGAGTGGTTTTCTTCTTACCAGTTCAAGTCATGCCACCGGGAGCGAGCTGGGTCAGCAGCGCTCTTTGGAGGCTGGCGTGGAGGAGGACTACAGGATCCAGAGGGCTTTGGAAACTCCAGCAGCTCCAAGCTTGTTGGCTACTACGGTTTCCCTGAGGAGTGACGCTATGAAAACAAACCCTGATTGGTCAGGCCTGAGCTGAATTCTCCATTTATGGACAGATTGCCCTGCCCGAGCCGAGGCTCAGCCAGAGGAGTACGGAGAAGGTGGCCGAAGGAAGAGGAGCGAGGCAGGGCAGCTAGTCGGACGCGCGGAGAGCATTGCACTCACCTAGGCGGGCGGCGAGCGCCCGGTCCGGGTGGACCCCTGCCCTCCGCAATATGCGCCCCGCCTGCTAAGCCGCCTCCTGCTCGCCCTCACCTACCGCCGCCGATCCCGCCTGGATGGAGTCCCCCCAGGGTTCCCATTGGTTCCTGTGAGTGCTTGGGTGTCGAGAGCCTGTTTTTGGCGAAGGGAACCAACTTTTGAAGTTCGCCCAGGAGACTGCGTTCCAGCCCCAGCTCCCCGGCAGCCGGACCCGGCAGAGGCGCGACCGCGGCGCGAGTCACCATGGTGAGTTGGCCGCGCGGCGTCCCGGGACGCCTGACCCAGGGATGGGGCGGGAAGCCCGGGAGCGGGGCACCCACCTTGGGCGCGCTGCCGAGGCCAGGGGTGGAGAAGCTGGACGCGAGAGTCGGCACGTCGCGAGCCCTTATTTCCTGCAGCTTTCGCTCAACCGGGGCTGGGGGAGACGGAGTGAGGGGCCAAGGAAAACTTTTCTTTCAAGTCACTTTCGGCGTCGCCAAACTTTTCGTGGCCGGGGTGGCTATGGCTGCCAGCTGTCGGAAGCCGGAGTGCGGGGAGATCGGCGTTCAGGGGCACGGCCCGCCGGGGGGGCATCAATTCCCTCCCGCTGGGAAGGTGGGAGCGGCCGCCTGCGCCCCTCCGTGCGCGCGCTCCCCGCCCGCTGCACCGGCGCCGCGGACCACTGCTCCCCCCCCGGCCGCCCGGCAGCGCCGCAGCTGTCCCGCTGGCATCCGCGCGCCGGCGGGGGCGGCGCGGCCGCACAAAGGCAGCGGGGCGCCAGGTAGGGCGAGCACCTGGCGGTGGACTGGCGGCCGCGGGCGAGGGTGCCGCGGGGCTGCCGGGAGCCGGGCCGGCCTGGGCTCCGCTGGGCGCCGGCCCGGAGGGTCTTTGCACCAAAAAGGCCGAGTAAACACCACCCTCCTCCACTTCCCCCAAGTGCGAGGTGGCTGGCACTTTTCGGGTGTACAGCGAACGGTACGCATGGGAGGAAGTCGAGTTTTTTGTTCTTTTTCCTTTGGCACTTTGGGAATCGATGGAAGTGTCTGGCTCTCTCTCTGACTCGTTTCTGACTTTTCCTCCGCCCCGACCTCCCGGTCTCGGCTACCCCGCCCCCAATAACCTTAGCCGCATCCCTTGGGCTTTGGGGTGGTGTACTTTTCTTTCCGAAGCACAAAAGCAAGGGCTCTATCTTGAAGGCATTGGCAGACCATCAGAGGGGGGAAAAAGTTCTACTACAAGGCTTCGTAGTTTCCACACTTGCTTCTTTTCAAATAATCCGGCTTAGGTGAATGAACTGGTCCTCTTCTGATTGGTTTTTGTTGTTTTTTAGTGACTGTGAAAGGGGTGCTAAGTCACAGTGATAACCGGTACAGCACTAATTTAAAAATCTCTATCCTGCTGCAGCCTGAGGGAAATTAGGAAGGGCCCATAGGAACCTACACACAAAACTCAAAAGCAGCCCTTGACCCAGTGCTGTGTTTATTCAAAAGAATGATTAAAAACAAACACCAAAATCTTTAAAAGGGCATCCTTGACCAAAGCTTTTTCTTTTCACCTAGTCCAAAGTTATGTCACCCTTGCGTCTACCTAAGAGGACACTTAATCTGTAAATAAAATTTCCCTTTCAGTTGTAGGGTTTAAGAAGTCAGTCCACTCCATATTATTTTTGGAACCCCTAAAGAGAACCATTTACATACACTGTGTGTTTGGGTGGAGCTACCTAAATGGGGCCACTGCCTAACTGGCTACCTGAACTTAAGCAGTGTGAGTCTGAGTACTTTAGAATTGCTATAATTATTTTCCATGGTTCAATATTTCTTAAAAAAAAAAAAAAAGAAATGTGTTGTATGTCAAGAGCTTAAAAACTCTTGCTGAATTTAAATAGTTGAGTGGTACCTTGAGAAAATTAACTTTCCCTTAGTTCACTCATTTTTCATGCTGGAGAGACTAAAAAGTAGTGTAGGATGACTTTTCTGGGGACCTCGGAAACTGGACACTCAATTCGGTCCATTGCTGTTGAAGTAGATGGTTTGTGAAGTGGGTGCAGAAGAGGCATGTTCTAAGAAGAGCTGTTTCCAAAGTGTGTAGGGTGTCTATTGAAGGACAGGGGTATGACTTACCTATTGATGTTCCCTGCCAGCAGCACAGATGGCCGTATTGTGGGCCGCCAGTTGACTATCAGTGCATCAGATACAGTTGCTGAGGCCCCGATTCCCTGACGGAAAAGTTGAAACAGCTGGCTGTCCTGAAATAGGAGCTGTGCCATCACTCCATCTACTGGATCTAGAGTAATTTGGCAAAAATTAAATGAATCATTTCTTCGCTGGCTTGAAAAATTAAGTCTGTGCATTGGATGTATGAAGTTGCCTTAGAACAGAGCATCAGCAGCTTAAGTAGTCAGAAATCTCAGTTATTATAGTATTTACTATTTATGTAAGATCCCCTTACAGCCAAATGAGGCTTCATTTTGTGTTTCACATCTGTCTGAGTCTGCCCAGCTGCATCCCTCAGCTGCTTGAAACAGGAAGAGAAGGGGCAATGCCTCCAGTGGGTGTGGCTCAGTGTTAGCATGGAGAATATAATTCATCAGGCCCTTGGCACCTGTACTGCGGATTTCTCTGTCTCTCGCTCTCTGTGAGATATCTTAGGAAATCTGGTAGCAGATTAGGAAGGCTCTCCACCTGTACCAAAGGCCCTACCAAGGCTCACTCATTTGTGATTCATAAGGAAGATTGCCATTTTCTGACTCATGAACAAAGTGTACAGCTTACAGTTTACCTTATATTTCCTCCTGAAAACTCACTTTGGGACATTTTTCTCTGTCTTTGGAGAACCAAGAATACTACCAGGCAATAGCAATTTGTTTCTTTTTTTTCTTAGACTTGAAGGACCAAAAAAAAAAAAGAAAGAAAAACACCAAAAAAATCTCTGCATGTCTCTATAATTTAGTATACATTGGTTAGGAGGGTACAACAATCTCCTTTGACTTTAATCAATAATAATACCCATCTGAGGTTTCCTTTGTAGAATCTGGCTTTATCATCAGCCAGAAAGGAAGTTCTACCTTTGTGGCCATGACCAATTTGGACTGTCTAATGGACTGGAATCCATGTGTATAGCTCTGCTGTATACTTTGGAGCTAGAAACTATGATTCATAAGGCTTTTGTGACTGAGATATGCTAATGTATTTGAGTACATCTGAATTGGCCATCACCTCAGAATATGTTCAAGATGCGTCCCCATCTCCTTACTTGCATATTACTTGTGAGTAAATTGCAGATAGTACACATAAAAATACATAGGAATAGGCTTACGAACTTAGAAATCTGATGCCGCTGACTACAAGGTAGGTAAGTTCCTTTGGGTGAAGGCATGGCATATATTTAGAAAGTCTGGAATCCATTTCAAACATGTTTTCTGCGAAGGTAACCTAGTCCATTCCCACTGATTAGTTTATCAGATTTCTAGTAGTAGTCTCCTGGCCAAAAGAACACAACACAGAACCAAAACAGAAAGGAATGGGATGAAGTCCAGAAAAGTTTTGATAGTGGTAGAGGATTAGGGCAAGAGTGGGAATCCAGGGCATTGTCTTGGGACCACTGTGGGTGGGCCTGCCTAGTGGGAAATGTTTGGGAGCCCAGGGCAAGGAGGGAAGCCCAGTGGGGCCATGGATGGAGGGGATGGAGAAGTAGAGGAAGCAGACAGTTGCAGAAGCTGAAAGCCACTTCCTCCTCAGTTTTGCTGGGGATTTCAGCTTTGTTAGTGGTTGCAGACTCAGATGTCTACAGAGGCCAGGATACAGTTTTTGATGGGGTGAGATTGGCCTCTGGAGAGTAAATATAGAACATGTGCCCGTCAAAAGAGCCATCATTACTTGACCTTAGGCTGTGATTACATTGACCACATTACCAAATTGTCTGTTTTTTCAGGAGAAGCTGAAAATCTAGATTTTTATGCCAGAGCTGCCAATTTTTAAAAGCGTGCTGATCATCGCTGAGAGGCCAAACAGGTCAGCTGTTTGCAGCTACCCTGTTGTAAATCTCAGAGTGGTGTCCTGCGAACCACTGTGTTTCCTTCCATTCACTCGCCATCGGGAAGTCTAAACTTTAGCCACATACCCAGTAAGGGCATTCGATTTTTACTGACACATGCACACCTTCCCACTGCGTTTCCCTTAAGAGAGGGAGTTGCCTGGTGTTTCCAGCCCGTGGACTCTCTAAGCTATTAAACAGGGGCAGTATGCATCCAGCTGCTACGGTTTGGAGCTAGCTAAACACCTGTGCAGGTAGTGCTGTGCGTGGTGAGCCTGTAAATTGAACTTCTCTTTTTCTTTTTTTTTTTTTAACATCTTGATTGGAGTATAATTGCTTTACAATGGTGTGTTAGTTTCTGCTTGAACTTCTCTTTTTCTTAACCCTTTAGCTCCCTCCAATGGAAAGGTACTCCCCCTCTCCCCCAACCTCCATATTGCATGGTGGACCTCTTTTATTACTCCTTTCCCTGTTGCATCTCATGAATTTGAGGTCTGTTTCAGGGGTTCTCCTTGGGGCTAGATAATGAGCATTTTGTAAACATGACTTGGAATACAACCTTTTGCCCCTGACTTAGTGTTCATGTTACGAGCTCATGTGAGACCTCTCTCCGATGAGGAGAGGACTGGGTCTCATTACTTGGAAAGAACTTGTAAAAGCTCTTTTCATCAGCTTCAAAAAAGCAGAAATATTTTGAAACCTCTATACAAATGTAAAGCTTCATTATGGATCATATAGAAATTACGTACATTCGTAATTTTCCAAGTTTGAGTCATCTACTATTTTTTTTTTTTAAACAAAGACGCAGCAACCTGTGTTTTTATCAGTATGTGATTAAAATGGGTTTCTCCGTGGTGAGATTTTAATATTTTAATTTTTTTTTTTACCATGCTGGGACTTAATATTTACAGAACAAATAAGGGGTTAAAGGTTAAATGCCAAAGGTATTAAAAATAAACAGCTTGGCCTTGTAAGCACATTCTGTAACAATGGTAAACAAATTGTGTTTTGAATTTCAACTTCAAAATTTATTTTGGCAGAGATGAAAGGTTTGGGGGCATATTAGTGAAGTCTTTTTTTACATATCTTTATGACAGCTTTACTTCAGAGAAGTAGAACTATAAGAGTCGTCCCTAAAAATAGGGACAATGGCTTCGACACCGCATATGCAGGTGAAGTCAGCCCTCCTTTCTGAATTGCCACCATGGGAACACTGTCATTAATGTTGTTCAGGGCACTTACAAATGGTCATTTAAGAAAACCTTTTTACTTCCTTTATGACCTAAAATGCTAGTGTCCAGCCTGATCACCCCTCTTACTCACCAGACTTTGTATAAGGTCCCTCTCAGCTGTTTCCAGAAGTTACATTCTGCCTCAAAGGGGGAAAAAATTGGTCCTGAAGATGTGCAATATCGTGTAACATAGGCCCTGGGGGCCAAAAAGGAGGTGGTTCTTCCCAGGAATCAGTACTCTAAGAACTGCTCTGAAGGAGGCCACACTGTCTTAGGTGTTTTGAGTTCTGATGTGTTTGTTAAAAATTCATTCATGGGACTTTGAAATCATACACTGCTTTGTAGAAAGTAAAACATACACTACATTGTAGAAAGCCCAGAAGAGAATTTAAGAGTCTATCCTAAATCCTTTGGCTTGACTTCATAGAAAGATCTAGAGGGGTTAAATGGCTTCGAAAGTCTCAGAGCTAGGTTTTGACTGATCTGCTGCCAGAATCCAGGTTTTCTGATCCCAGTTTAACAAGGCTTTTCCCACCAAACCACGGTGGTGGATTAGAGTCTAGGCATGACCAGGTAGTTTTCTTTCTGGGGCCCTTCAAAAAAAGTCTGCTTGGAGATGGAAGGTTGTTAATTATTTTTGATGCATTACTGTATCAACTTTAAAAGATTATAAAAAATAAATTTAGAGGAATTCGCCATAATACCACTACCCTAGTGCTAATTTTTTTTCATGTCTTTGGGTTTCCTTCCAAACTATCCAAACGCACATCATTTTTATGTAGTTGTAATTATGGGGCTAATATACAATTTGTGTTGTGTATTTCCCCATGTATTTTGTAAACTCTTTTCCTTGGTAAACATATTTATCGTATTTTGGTGGTGGTATGATAATCCCATGTAGCCTGATTACCCAACCTGAGTCCTAACTGTATGGAGACCTGTCCTCCAGATGCACCAGTGACTGTGTCTCCTTGCCCCCATTAGAACTGCCCTGGTCAGTGCTGGGCTGCTCAGCCTCCTGTCCTGCTGACACATGGAACACTCTCTCTGGGGTAAAGTCTGAAGCCAGGACCAGCTGGCTTGGTGTACACTCCACACTCCCCGGTCCTGACCTGAGGTGGGTTCTGTTGGTGTTCTCCCAGGATCATGATACTGGCACTCAAATGTGTGACAACAGTGGGTGCTCAGGCCTCTGACTGCAACTTGACAACTATGAGTTCCCCTATCAGAGGACCCAAGTGGTTGGAGACGAGGAGCTTTGAACCCCAAAGTGGAGAAGACACAGCAGTTGCAAAGGAGGTTTGCGTACATGCCTGATAGGTAGGAATTCTTACCAAATACGGTGGCAACCGCTAGGAAATCAAAGATGAATTAAGCACTGCCTGTGCTTATGAGGTGCTCACAGACTAGGGAATAACAAAGGGCTTTCTTATAGGTGATTTCATCTCATCCTTGTACAAATGATGGTTGTTGTTGCCATTTTACAGGTAAGAAAACCAAAGTGTAGTGAGGGAAAGAGAATTGTTCAGGGCCATACAACTTGTATGTAATGAACCAGGTCTGCTAACTTTATGCTCTTTCAAAAGCAATTGGGTACATTATTTCTGAATTTGAAATTTCTGGGTCCAGATATCTGTATAACACTTCATTATTTACATACTCCTGAGGGAAAGCAAGGTTGATTTTTTTTTTTTTTTTTTTTTAATCTATTTTAAAGTCTGGGCTTTTTAATTTCCTTGTTCGGGGATGTTTGCATATCACAACATTTGGGGACTAGACGATATCACACTGGGATCAAGCATAAAAGTAAAAGAAAGTCATGCTAGAAAGCTCTCTGATCTCAGTTAGTTTAAAAAGTAGAAAATAAGGGAAACAAGATAACTACAAGAAATTTAGCCCTCGAGTCCTTATATACATGACAGAAAACAAACAAAAATTAGGATAGCATATCATTAGTCTCTCAGTAATTTAATTGGTGTGACCAGCTTTTGATGTTGACAGCAAGTTAGCACCATATTACTTGGTAACAGAATGATTTGGAGAGTGTCATTGTCTGATTCTAAAAAATTTTCAGTAACAAAAAAATTACGGTTGTTTTTAGCATCCCAATTAGATATGGACCTTTGTTAGAGGAAATTTTGGATTTAAATGTAGAAGCATCTATTAAGCTACTTCGTAGTATGATAAAGATGGCACCTCCAAGATTTGGTAATGCTCAAATTCAGAAATATGTCTGCAAAATGATGGTAGTTCTCCTTTCTCCCATCAGATTGTCAGAGATTCCTAATATTTGGGGGTGTCCCGAGGCCCTCTGAAGCTATTGACCTGTTTCCTGACTGTTTGTAATGACGAGCAAAACAAGAAAACCAAACAAAAAGACAGGAACAATCTAAATGTCCATTAATAGAGAAATGCATAAACGTATGTGACTTATTGATAATAGGGAATCAATATGGATAGATCTCACAAAGGTGAAGAAGCAAGTTGTAGAAATATACATGTAAAGTCATTTAAGAAAAATTTTAAAACACAAAACAAGGCTATCTGTATTGTTTGGGGATATATATATTCATATATGTATATATTTATGTATATGTTCTTTTAAAAATATAAATTGATGGACTAGAAAGATATCAAATTCAAGCTGCTGAAGGGGGAAGAAGGAAAGAAGAGAACTGAGGTCAGTGGACTAACTGTAACATTATTAAGAATGTTTTATTTGCTTTGTTAAAATCTAAAGCAAATATAGAAAATAGTATCATTAATTCTGTGCAGGATGGGCATAAATATTTATATTATTCCCCCATAGTTTTAACATCTTTTTACAATTAAGAAGAAAAAAACCCCACATAAACACAATTCTTCATTTAGTTTTAGGAGGTTCATAAACCTCCAAAGCCCGCACAGTATCATTCCCAGAGTTGTAGCAAACCTTATCTTGAGGTGAATATTAGGGAGTATGCAATTTTGGGTCTATGTCGGGTTGTTTTAATGACAGTTGACATACAATCAAATCAATAGTAAGTCCCACTGAGTTATGTAAAGTTCCGTTAGGGATTATGTCCCAGGATGTTCAGCATCTGTTAAGCATCTCTTTCTTACCTTTTCCTTTCTTACCTTTTCTTACCTTACTGTCTATTAAGTTTTGATGTAATTAACCACCCCAAACTTGGTGGTTTAAATAGTAAAGATTTTATTATTTTTCATGATTTTGTGCATTGGCTAGGGAAGTTCTGGGCTGGACTGGCTCATCAGATCCTTGTGGTTGGCTGGTGGCTTGGGTGGGGATGGATGAGCTAAGATGGCCTCACTCACGTGTCGGTTAGTTGGCCCAGGTTCAGTTGGGGCAGTGGAGATGGCTTGGCCACCTATCTCTTTCACAATAGGCTAGTCCTGGCTTGTTAACACAGCAGTGGTCACAGGGTTCCCAAGAACAGCAAAAGAGAAAGCAAGCCATAGTGCACAAGCATTTTTTTAACCTCTACTTGCATCATGGTTGATATTGTCTCATTGGCCAAAGCAAGTCACATAGCTACCCTCAGGGTTAGTGTGGGCGGGGACTGCCCTGGGGCTCAGATACAGTTCCTACCCTCCACCTTTTCTTTCATCGTGTCTAGTTGGGTGAATACATTGAGGCAGGAATAGATTTAGTGCAAATCCAGTTTTCCCGGCTGATCCTCTGAACCCCTGTGTATGACGGAAGCCCCCATTGCTCCTGATACATCCGCTGCTGTTTTCCCAAAGTACGAGGAAGTAAAACTTGTAGTTCTTTTGTATTATGGAGCCTCAGTATGATTTTTAAATTGCTATTTTTGCTGGAAATAAAAAGTAAAAGCAGAAGCTAAAAACACGAAGAAAAATCTTTTTTTTTTTTTTTTTTCTGTTAAAGGGAGTTTGTAAAAATAAACATTTCACGATTAAGTCCAAGCTTAGAGAGTAGTGAATCATGCCAAACCAGACTGGAGTGGATGGCCTGTTGGATATAACGGTGGAGCAATACTGTTTGGAACAGGTCAGAACAGTGCTGTTCACTGACTAATTCTGCCTTTTTGGCCAGCCCTGAGCTGTCCATGTGGAGAAAGACATTCTTCACACACACACTAAAATACTTTTTTGTCTTGAATGAAAGTCATGTGTTTTGGATTGTATTATGGTTCCCAGAATAATCTATATTGGTGTCACTTCCATATTCTGTGAGCCACAGGCTCCTCAACAAGATGTGAATTGAGTAGGATTAACCTAGCTTTGGGCATAGGTCTCAAAAAAATTCATTAATCTGTGGACCTTTCACTTTGATGTTCTCTTTCTCCTTCTCTTTTTAAATGGAAAAATTTACACTACACAAATGGGGAGAAAACTCATTGCCGGACTTCAGCAATTGATAACTCATGGCCAATCTTATTTTCTCCATTTTGTTAACGTGGTGTATCACATTGATTTGCAGATGTTGAACCATCCTTGCATCCCTGGAATAAATCCCAATTTATCGTGATGTATGATCTTTTTGTGCATTATTTATTTATTTGCTGTGCCGCACAGCTTGCGGGATCTCAGTTCCCTGACCAGGGGTTGAACCCAGGCCACAACAGTGAAAGTGTGGAGTCCTAACCATTGGACCGCCAGGGAATTCCCTTTTCATGTATTACTGAATTCAACTTGCTAGTATTTGTTGAGGATTTTTGTGTCTGTGTTCATCAGGGATATTGGCCTGTAATTTTCTTCTCGTGTTGTGTCCTTGTCTGGTTTTGGTGCTAGGGTAATGCTAGCTTTATAAAATGAGTTTGGAAGTGTTCCTTCCTCTTCTGTTTTTGGGAAGAATTTGAGAAAGATTGGTATTAATTCTTCCTTAAATATTCGGTAGAATTCACCAGTGAAGCCATCTGGTCTTGGACTTTTCTTTGTTAGGAGGTTTTGGATTACTGATTTAATCTCCTTACTAGTAATTGGTCTGTTCAAATTTTGTTTCTTCATGATTCAATCTTGGTAGGTTGTATATTTATAGGAATTCATCTGTTTCTCCTAGGTTCTCTTAATTTTTTGGCATATAATTATTTCAATCTTGTTTTCTCTATTCTCATCTTCTCTTGGTTTATTTTGAAGCAAATCCTAGATATCATTTCATCCTAACCATCTCTGTATTACATTGGCATTAATTTATTTTTATAAATTTTTAAAGATTTATTTTATTTATTTTTGGCTGCATTGGGTCTTCATTTTGCTGTGCAGGCTTTCTCTAGTTGCGGCGAGCTGGGGCTACTCTTCGCTGTGGTGCGCAGGCTTCTCCTTGCGGTGGCTTCCCTTGTTGCGGAGCATGGGCTGTAGGTGCGCAGCCTTCAGTAGTTGTGGCACAGCGGGCTCAGTAGTTGTGGCTTGCGGGCTCTAGAGTGCAGGCTCAGTAGTTGTGGCACACGGGATTAGCTGCTCCGCGGCATGTGGGACCTTCCCAGACCAGGGCTCGAACCTGTGTCCCCTGCCTTGGCAGGCGGATTCTTAACCACTGAGCCACCAGGGAAGCCCTACACTGGTATTTAAATAAAGCAAAACTCAGCTCTCAGCTCTTGGTACTGTCTACTTCTTGGGTTGGAAGAAGGGGTGTATCTCAGAGAACCAAAGTAAGTAGCTTCCCTTTGATTTTTAATATTACGGGCTTTGTTTTTACAGAATAATGTAGACATCTCCAGTAACTGGGTAGACTCCTTAAAGCTTGGCCGAATCTCATCCACAGGAGTATCTGGCAGTGATATCTCGGCATCCATAGTTTTGGTGTGCAGGGCAGCGGTGGCTCCCCAGCCTACAATCCTAGCTCTACTCAGGCACTCTCTTTAGGTATAATTTGCAGGGCCAGTTCATGCTTATTCGTCTCTTCATTCCTTCTCATACATACCTGTATCATGGTGATGGCTGTGCAAATAACACTTGTTTCTTTCAATGATCAGATACCTTGAAACATAGAATGTCAAGATGAGAAATGTCTCAGAGACTACTTGGCGGGGGGGGCGTGGTCTATGAAATTATATGCTGAAGTTTGTGTCTGTGTCCATGTGTGCATTTTTCCCTGGGAAGAAGAATCCTGACTCCCGTAAGTGGTCCATGGCCTCCCCAGATGACTCTCTAAGGTCCAGAGAATTTAAGTAGCCTGACCAAGGTCACCTGGCAAATTAGTAGGAGAAGTGGCCTTAGAGTACAAGTCTTTTGTCCAGGGATCCTAACCTGGTCCTAAACCTGATTTTACTGGAAATGTTTGAAAAGCAAATATAATAAAGCTTTAGAGAGAAGGGAAGTTGGAAGTACTGAGTTAAAATAATTCTTTGTAAGATTACCAGAGGTACTAAACCAATACAAGTTACCATGAGGCAATGGTCAGTATTAATTGTTGACAACTGACTTGAGTTTTCAGAATAGCTATAAAGCATAAAACTAGAGTCACAGCATTGGTCTCATATTTATTCGATTTTTATATTCTCCTGTGATCACAAAGAGAAATACATCCAATGCAGACTTCAAATATAAGTCAAGGACGTAATGGTTTGACGTTTATGTAAATAATTGAAAGCTCATTTCTCTGATGAGGATTCATTATTATTCATTATAAAATTAATATTAACTAATTGAGGACACATTAGAAGGAAATTGCTGGACTCTAATAACTGGACTCTGGATCAGAGTTCTGTGCTCTGTTTCTGTTCTGTAGGACCAGGGCTTGGAGTGTAGGAAAAAAATTGGAAGTGTGGTATCCTCTTCCTTCCAGCTCTTTTTCTCCCCTGCCCACAAGCCCCAACCAGATTCTCCATCTATCCTGCCTCCTATTCTCCCCCACAAGGCTCTTGCCCTTCTAGACTTGGGAGGGGTGAGGAGGAGGGTTGGAGAAGGCAGGAAATATATAGTTTGCACCTGCTTGCAAGTGAGCACACATAATTAAGGCTTCCTAAGAGGAGGGGGGCGCCCTCCTCCCATCTTGGAACCCTCTTTCTCCTCCTCCAAGTAGCCCTGCTTGGCACCTCTGCAGCCAGTGGGGAATCAAGCAGTGTCTGCTCTACAGCAACAATAAGGCACTGTCATCTTCGTTTAGGGCTGTGAATCTGAGTCTTCAGTTTTTGCAGCAGTTGTATTTAAGCGTCCGTTGGCAAAGGTATATTTTATATACTCTGAATATAAGATGTAATGAATCGCAAGATCCCACCACCTGCTGAGTCCTGTGGATTCCACCTGTGTAGCATGGCTTCAACCTGCCTTTTTTTGCCTTGTCTTTCTCGCCGAGGTCACCTGGCCAAGTTCCACTACTTGCTGTGCCCCTTGCAGGCTCAGATAATCTCACCTTTCTTTGGCTGATGTCTGGCTGCAGTCAATTCCCTCCCCTTCCGCGTCCTGATGGTCTAATTCCCCTTTGAGGTCGGCCCCACTTCCACCTTCTTGAGTCTCCTAGTTGGAAGTTATCTTCAAAACCTCGGAACTCTTGATCTGCAAAGATCTCTTGATTGTTTACGGGCATTTTATCTTCCCTTCTGATCACTTACTTTTCAGGTAGAGTTGTTTCTTATTCATCTTTGTGTCCCACCCCCATTTTGGGACTTGCCATACTAGATGTATACAGTACTATTTTTAAACGTAGTATTGGAGGAGAAGTGCTTGCATTTCCTTCTGCTGTGAGTTATTCATTCGTTAATGCTCCCTAGGCCTTCATCTCGAGGGACAAAAGTAGAGTGCAGAACTGCCAACGCAATGAAGCACTCTTAAAATGCACTCCAGTAAACTGGCTCTTGGTCGCTCAGCTAATGGAATGAAACAGGGGAAGAGGGAATCCGTGAAAGCGCCCTGTGATTCAGATGTCACTGGAGCTTTGATTTTAGTGGGAGTACTGAAGTTGTCTGATACAGATGTCACTCCTCACTTCATTCAGCGTGCCCTTTGGAAGATGGAATGGTGAGGACAGAAAGGGGAAGAAGCATAGCGATGCTTCAAAGGGCACCTGAAAGCCGAGCCGCTCGTTCACAGAAGGCAGGGGAGTCATTTTGCCCATCACCATGCCTTTCTTCACTCGTCAACCAGCTATAACGTTGAAAACAGGGCAGACAGCCTTCCCCTGCAACTCTTTCAGAGTCTGTGAAAATAGTTCTCCCAGAAAACGGCATCTATTGTTTAGGTTACCAGTGATTTTCCCAAGGGTGGATGTTTAAGGAATAGGCAGAGATAATAGATGGAAGAAAGAATTGAAATGGGATTTTGAAGCAGACAGTATGCTTTTTTTAATTGCATGTGGTTTTGGAGGACAGGTTGAATTCAGATGTTTTAAAACTCACAGGGCATCCAAGTACTGGTAAATTCAAACTGTCCTCATGAAATCTTTGTATTGGAACTCATCAGCTAACAAAATGGCCAGATTGGCACCTTTTGAGCTTTGTGGAGTGTACGTTTTCTATGCTCAGCTCCAGGTGGATGAGGGTGAGGTATTCTAAGCTTTCCGGAGTATAGAAGAAGTGGCCTCCCAGAGAGGCGGGAAAGAAGGGGAGAAGTCCAGGTAACTCATGGGGTCTGGGAAGATATGTAGTATGATCACCAGTTAGAGCATTTTGAGTGAGGAGATTTGAGTGGCTTGTAGACCAGCAACGCCAGAGATGAGACAGGCAAAGTAAGGTGGGGCCCTCATACCAACGCGATGTTTTAGAGTGATATTATTTCAATAAATATGTTTATTGTTCTGTCCTACTGGGCTGTAAACTCCTTAAGGGGCCACTGCATCACGCTCATGTTTTGTATTTCCATCATCTGACGTGACGTCTGGCACGTGGTAGAATCAGCAAATTTGTTGAATTGAACCAAACTTCCCTCTAGACGAAAATTGTACAGAAGGCCGAATGGTTGTAGCAACGCAGCCGCCAGTGAATTGATGAGAACCGGTGATTTAAAGTAGATGATTAATTAATTATAAACTGGAAATATTTTCAAAGATAAAAATAGCCCCCCTCAGATAAAACCAGTAGGGCTTCCTTTTGTTAACTAGTTGGGCTCGGCTCCTGCAGAAGCCAGACTGAGCAGGAAGCTGGGTGGGCTGGGAGGGTTTCTACACCTGACTCTCACTCCCTTTATTCCAGCCTTCCTTCCCCTGAGATCAGAAGAGGCTAGGTGATTGCCTAAGGCCACACAACCAGTCCCAACTTGTCCCCTCAAGGGCTGGTGCAGCTCTTTGCAGGCAGAAATAGTAACAAAATGCACCAGGGTCCTTTCTGAGGAAAAGTTCCCAGCTCCAAATGGAACCATCGCAAATCGGGTGTGACCTGTGACCTCTGTTTAGGACTTCTCTTCCCTGTGGCAGGGGAGTGGTTGGGCAGGTTTTGGTGATGTAAAAAATCACTACTAGATTGATAGGATGAGAAGCTTTTTCCTGTTCAGCTGTGTGGACCTTCAGAATGTAAAATTTCCTGACAAAGTTTTCATCTGTCCTGGTTGAAAGAGCAGTATATAATGCCTTTGTTTTTCGGTAATCAAACTAACCACTCACCTGCCTAAGTGGGATCTGGTTTTGCTTTCCTCCAAAGGCCAGATTGTCTCCAAGGAGACATGCTAATGGCTTAATTGTTTTGTTTATTTTGCTCCTCACAAATTCCAGTAGCTTCATTTGCATCAAGAGTTAGAATGCCTTCATTCCAGGGCCTTGGCATTTCCTTGGGGTTAGAATGGCTCAATGTTTGCTCTCAATGTTTTTTTAAAAAGTTGTTGGTCAGCCCCTAGTGATAGGTGTGGCTTTCTCTAAATAGGAGTTTCTCTGGGTGTGGGGTGGAGAAAGTGAGAAAAAGGGAGAGGATTAAAAAAGAAAAAATTATACGCTATATATGTACAACAAACTGTAGATTATTTTGGAGCCTGATATTTATGTAATTATGTTCACTTGGCTCACATACTTTAGTTTTGGGGTTAAAAGATTAATGCCTGCAAGGGAATGTTGATATTTAGCTTGACAAAACTATGCATTTACAGAGCTGTGGTTTGCTTTCCAAAATGTAGAAATGTAGAGAAGGTTTGCCTCTTCACCTATGAAAAAAGAATTTCAAGTGTAAAACTATTCTGGTTCATGTAGTAAATGCATTTTTCTAAGTTCAGTGTAAATGGCATTTTAGATCAAACAGCTTTATAATGCATTAGGGGAGTAATCGTCAATACTGGGTGGAATCTGACTTTTGGGAAAGGGAAATTTGAATGTTGAAGAAGCTTAAATACACTGGTGTTGGTTAAATCTAGGTGTACTGGCCTCCATAGAAAAGAAATGCTTTCTTTCCCTGCAAACTGGAGTTAGGGAATTTCAGAGCTGGGAAGTCGTGTAATAGATCTTAGTGTTATAAATCACTCGGACAAATACAAGATAATGCTATTTGGGGATGTGTTTGTAGTTATGCAGGATTACGTGATGATAAAGAATTTTCTAGGGACTTCCCTGGTGGTCCAGTGGCTAAGACTCTGCGCTCCCAATGCAGGGGACCCGGGTTCGATCCCTGGTCAGGGAACTAGATCCCACATGCCATAACTGAGAGTTCACATGCCACAACAAAAGATCCCACACGCGACAATGAAGATCCTGCGTGCCACAACTAAGACCTGGTGCAGCCAAGTAAATAAATAAATTTTTTAAAAAAGAATTTTCTATGGCTTCTCGAGTTTCTGAGGGTGTTTTGTGCTTTGCATTCTCAGTAATTCCCTTCTGAGACCTTAGCATTTGGGGGCGGGTAGGTATGCTTCTGTGAATTTAACAGTTAACCCCACCATTGAAAAGAAGGGAATCTGCTATTGAGATTAATAGTTGTTGAGGACCCCTTCTGGATCGTCCAGCATTTGTATCTCTTTTGAGGTAGGTATTATTTTTCTTGGCTTACAGAAGGGGAAACAATACATGAGTGAGGTAACCTGCTAAAGGTCATCCATCTGAAAAGTGTCAGAGGAGGGATTTAAATTCAAGATCATCTGAATCTAAGATCTGCTTTGGAGGGGAGCTGTCTATTCCTAGACACGTACTCAAGTTGTAAGTCTGTGAGCTGGCAGCATGGGCATCACCTGGGATATTATTAGACCTGCAGAACTTCAGCACCCTCCGCCTCCCAACCTACTGATTCTGAATCTGTATTTTATCAAGATTTCTAGGTGATTGCAAAGGACTTAATGCACGGGAACACTGTAGCCCAAGCAAGGTAACATGACTCTAAACACGCCCCCGCCCCCCGGGAAATTCTGATGGTTGTCCTCCAGGATATCATTTTCCAAGGACAGGGATGCAGTTAAACTCCCTGAACTTTCAGGAATGTAGTCAATCATCTCTAATTATCCTGCTGAAGCAAAAATGACAGGGCAATGCTCAGGGGTGGGATTGGGGGAAAGGTTTCTCCTAGACAGTTCCGGAGTCAAGTGTCCTGAAGTAGATGCATGGGGATGGTGGTTGTCTACAGCATGCCTGGAAAACTCTCCACCCAGAATGTCTCCTCCGGAGTGCTATTGATGCCGAGGTTTCTACCCTTACTGATCCCTCTGAACTACTGCATTTGTCTGTTAAGGACAGGTCACTGTGAACTAGACTACCCAATCTTCTAAAGCTACACTGATGTGTATAAAATTGATGACTAATAAAGAGCCTGCTGTATAAAAGTAAAATAAAATAAAATACAAAAGTTCAAAAAATAAAATAAAATAAAGCTGCCTGAGAGCAGATTTTATCAGGCTGGGGAAGAAAGAAAGAGATCCAGACTGGGGAATATCAATAGCACGAAAAGAGAAAAGTGTTGAAGAGAGCCCAGCCTCCAGAACATTCCAATCCTGAGGCTGGAGAAAGTACGCCTAACCTTCGCCTCCTAACTGGTTTTACTTTTAGAATTCCCCCAGACATCTAGGCTGGAGACATCAGGGTCCTTGTCTGTTGTCCTTCTGCCTTCCAGATTCCTGTTGGTTCCCAAGCCCCGCAAGTATGTCTTCACACTGCTCTGCCTTCCTTTTCACAGCTGTCGCCCTAGTTTGAATCTGCATTGTCTTACACTGGGACCGTCACAAGAGTTTCTTAAGCGGTCTTCACTGTTCCCCTGTAATTTACATAAACAACATTGCCAGAATCACCCTCCTGGTAAACACAGCTTTGCACCTGTCACTCTTACTCAAAAATTCCTAGCTCTTACTGAGAATAGGCTTTAGCCCAACATGCAGTACTGTCTCAAATCTATTCCAGGCTGCCTCTGGCCAACTCGTATTTTCCAGTAGTCCTTCTGGAATATGTAAACTCGATAAGGGCAGCCAGAGTGCCTGGTCCGCACTATTAGCTCCTAGCATAGTGCCTGCATACTGTAGGTGCTCATAAAGATTGATTGAATGAATGAATGATGAGCTAATTCTCATGTCCATATTTTATAGCCTGGCTAGAATACACTCCTTGGTCAGGCCATCTGCCGTGAATGGACTTCCCTTTCTTGTCATTTATCAAAATCCTTTGAGGCCCAAATGAAGTCTCATTTCCTGGAAAACCTTTGATTTAGCTCACTAAGATCATTCCTTCTTCACAACCTAGCCCATGTCTTGGAGTTATTTATTTGGTGCTTACTTATATGTAATCTTGCATTGCTATCTGTGTGTATGAGTCATACCGCCCAGAGAGACTAGAAGCCCCTTGAGATCAGAAATGATTTATATTTCTTTATACTCCTCAGAATTTACCATCTTTCCCTTTGGCCTTTCCATGTTCCTGTCTGCCCTCCTCATTCCCTGGTCATTCACAGCTTTTCCATAGCACTTGTGTTGAGTATTATTGTTGGTTGTGGATCAGTATTATTGTTGGTTGTGGATTATTGTTGGTTGTGGATTATTGTTGGTTCCCCCCACCCAGGAATGCCTGTAGTCCCTGGGGGCAGGGACTGTATCACCTAGTTTCTCTTTCTGTCATCTTTGGTTTGTTGACTGATGGATGCTTTAAACTTTGTCCTTTTGAATTTTATCTCCCTTCTTTTCCTTCTGCTTAGTTCTTAGAACTCCAATTTCCATTCTTCTACAAGTATGATGCTAGTTAGTGCCACCATGACTCAGTGTGTCCTCCAGCGAGGGTGTGAAGGTGACTCAGGAGCCCCCTCAGCCAGTAGTGGATTTGTTCCACCCTGAGAGGGAGGCAGGAGCCTGCCTGGCGATCAGGAAAGAGGTTGTTTTCCCCCCTCGTTGTTTCCTGGCCCTGAGTAGAACAAATTATTTAACTCTCTGTACTTCAATTTAATTTTTTTAAAAAGGAAATAGGAATAGTTTTCATTCTCTTTTTCTAGTGGTGATACATTGAGTATTAATAAGAACATTGCAGGGGGATAAACTGGGAGTATGGGATTAACAGATGCACACTACCATATATAAAATAAACAAGGATTTTCTGTGTGCAGGGAACTATATTCAATATCTTGTAATAAACAATAATGAATTGGAAAAAAGGTGTCGATATATACATATATATGTAACACCTGAAACTAACACAATATTGTAAATGAACTATACTTCAATAAAAAAAAAAAAAAACCCAACAACAACATTATAACATGCTTTGAGTCCAGTCACTGAGAGTATGTAAAGTATCAGAACCCTATCAAGGCTGAAGCTCTACACTAGATACCCCTCCTCCTGACTGTCCTGTCTCCCGCCAAAGTTGGAGACAACTGTCCCCAATACAGTTAGTACATTAGCATTTTTCTAACAAACTTGTTCAAGTCTTGGCTCACTAAAATTTAGGGAAACCATACCATTTATCTCCAGTCTCTTAACAGATTGTCTTTGAGTTACACGTTGCCTGTTAAGGAAATACATCCAAATTGCAATCAGTTGAGTAAGGTTAGAGATGTTTCAGGAAAACAGACACGTCTCTACTTGCTCTGCCCAACTTCAAACTTTCACATCTACTGGTTTGGGGAGGGACGAATAGCAGAGAAGAGAGATCACAGAATGAAGTGAATTAATAACGTATTTGTTGAATTTGGACAGGGCAGCTTGCCTATTTGAAAAATTCTTGGCAAAATATCATCACCCTCCTCAGTAATTGGCTGGGTAATTTCAAGTAGGCTTACTGCATTTGAATTTCCTGAATAGAGTGAGTTCAGTTTACCTTTTTGTACATAGCGGATTGTTGCATTACTGGGGTGGGGGAAAGACATCCTTTTCTGCCTTATCCCTGGGCCGGATGGAGGGAGCACAGCCTTGTCTAGAAGCATGATGAACATATGATTATATCCATTTCGTACACATGACAAAATCTTCTTAGTTGGAAGATTATATCAATAATTGCAAGAAATAAGGGAGGCATATATATGTATATACGTGTGTGTATGTGTACATAAGTGTATATATATAGTATATGTATTTAGATGTTCATATGAGAAGTTATGGGGGGAAATGAAGTAATTAGTTGCTAACCAAAATAAAGTTTTTAATGATCCTTTTTTTCCTCCTCTGCCTGGGTGCCCTCTCTCCATGCCTGGGTCTTAGATAACTTTCCAGGTCTAGTCTCAACAAAATCCCATCCCCTTAAACAAGCCTTCCCAGACAGACTTACCCCTCATCCCAGAGTGTCTGGAACGCTCTTATCTCATACAGCATGGTTTACCTTGTGTTAGAACAATCAGGATTCTGTGTCTCATTAAGGTGTGGAACTCCTGAGAGCAGGGTTGTTTCTGGGTATTGCCAGTGATCTCAGTCTAGTTTAGAAGCACCTGTGGAGCTTTTTAAAAAATGTCAATCCTAGACCAGTTGAAATCGGGGTTCCTGGGGGTGGGACTCAAACACACTGTATTACTTTTCAAGGCTTCCTGGGTGACTCTAAAAGCAGCCAGTGTTGAGAACCACTGTGAGTAGATAGATACTTCAGTTGATGATTATGCCATAATTTGGTGCAACATCTAAAGCAAACTGACCAGGATGTATTTTTGCCATGCTGCAGCAAACGACTGAACTTAAGAGGTTTGGGGTTTTTTTTTTTTTTTTTTTGGTGGGGAAAGGGGGAGGGATGGGGGGGATTTGTTTAATAAAGCTGACTTCTGTTAAAAAAAAAAAAAAGACTAGTCCCCAGGGGACTTTACAAAAGAGGAATGGTTGTGTGCACAGCACCTGGGGGCCTTCAGGGATGGCGAGGCTGTAGTAGCCTGGTGAATGCCTTGTAACCTGAATCCTTCTGCCTCCTCCCTGCTTTGGTGTTGTACCCTAGACCAGAGGCCTCAGACACATGGTGGGGGGGCGGGGTGTATCACATCCACCTGGAGAGATGATTCAGCAGGTTTGGGATGAGGCTCAGGAATCTAGTTTTCACAAGGGTTCCAGGTGATTACACTTTCCCAGTAGCTGATCTACAGCTCTGTGGAAAATGCTGGGGGTCTGGTCTCATCAGCACTGGGTCTTTTTTGTGGGGAGGGGGGAGTTCTTTACTAGATTGTCTTTCTTACCCCCAAATTATATAATCATATGCATATTTTCTCTAGAATGTTTCTGTATTTTCAAAGTTGAGCTCCTTGTATCATCTGAAATTTATTTCTCTGGTGTGAGGGATGGCACCATGTAACTTTTTCCAAATGGGTATATAATGGTTCTAAAAATTTGTTACGTAATGCGATCTTCATGCTCTGTTCCACAGTGCCACCTCTATCCTATGTTAAATTCACATGCGTGATTTGTTTCTGGCATCTTCTGTTCCTTTGATGCTTTTCTCTGTTCTTGAACCAGTTACCAATACTAGACTGTGTAATTACTCTAGTTTTAGAATATGTTTTTATATTTGTTTGGGCAAGACTTCCCTAATTATATTCCTTCTTAAATGAGTTCTTGGCAATTCATCTTCAGTTACTCTTTCAGATAAAATTTAGGATCAA
This sequence comes from Balaenoptera borealis, assembly GCF_965194805.1. Lineage (NCBI taxonomy): Eukaryota > Metazoa > Chordata > Mammalia > Artiodactyla > Balaenopteridae > Balaenoptera > Balaenoptera borealis. Next base: position 107,693,534 of record NC_138866.1, on the reverse strand, counting down.
CACGTCAAATTTCCAAAAGAGAATCTCTTTAGAATTTAGATAGCAGTTTTATAGGCTCTATGGAGCAATTTGGGAAGGTGAACATTTTTACAGCCGTGTCTTTTTATCTACAAACATAGTGACCATCTCCATCAGTTCTTCTTTTGGGACCTTCAATAAATCCTGCGTTTTTTCATACATGGTTCTTTCACATTTTTTATGAAGCATATTACTGGTATTTTATAACTTTTGCTCCTAATTTGAATGGGATCTTTTCTATAACCTTGTTTTTTGAAAATATTAATCATTTTTTTTCATATTTTTTCTTATAATTTAATGGCTACCATGTCACAACCCACAGAATTAAAATAAGAATCTCATTTACTTGAGTATGTAGGGATTGTGGCATTTGGTTCATTCCCTTTTTTTAATGAATGTACATTTTCTTGGTTAAAAAAAAGTGAAAATACCCCCCACCAATGTCCTAGTATACTCTTTTCCTAGTTCCGTTTCTTCATGAATAGAGGGACTTGGACCACGAGGTTATCATTCTGAAGACTCATGGCAGATGTGTGGCCCATGGGTGCAGAAGGGGCAGAAGAAGCTGCACCAGATGTATTGGTAACAGGACACACCCTGCAGTGTACTTCTCAATAGATCCCTGAGAGTGGCCAGATGTTCAGTGATGCACCTTCTCTTCTTAAAGGTCTAGAAGGCACAGTTAAAAGTGAAAAGAGGAGAGAGAAGTGTTGTAACTCTGCTTAGCAGAATGAGGGATTCAGAAGTGGGAGCCAGGCTTTTGCTAAGAATCTCAGTAGGAAAAAAGAGTGACTCCAGGAATCAAATAATTCTGAGAACTAACTTATATAAAAGTGTTTTGCAAACTATAAAGTGATATTCAGATGTGTTAGGAGGTACTAACTCCATGTGTTTTAGCTACATTTGAGAGACTTCCAGAAAATAAACAGTGCCATTGTTGGAAAAAACCTGGTCCTTCTACCCCAAGATTGTTGTCTTGGCCTTAAAGGAAGTTTTATGTGAGAGCAGAGGAAGCTGTAAGATCACTCTTTAATCCAGATATTTGTCTGAACCATGAATAACACATAGAAAGCCTTGGGATTCTGGTACTTGGTGAATGCGCTATCTGTTCTTAGCATCTACAGGCTAAATACCCCTCCATTCCCCAAGTGAGGAAATGGGAAAATAGCGTCCCATTATTAATAATTAATAATGTCCCATTCCTGGTACCTCTCTATTTGCCTTTCCCTGTTTTTCCTCGATATCTTGTATCGCAGGGAATACAAAAAGTAGTTAACGGCAATCCTGTTTTCTGATATTAAGAATAAAAGCTAAAGATTAATGCTTGAACAATTGGGTTCTAACTGGTGGAATCAAGAGTTTCATGTACATGGAATAAGTATTCTGTGTACCTAAAAAATTACTTTTTTCATCTTTGTATTTTTACATTATATTCTGCTGCCATGAAATAAGTAGATGTGAGATTTTTTTGAATGTTGATTTTCTTTTTAAATAAAAGACTAGGAGAATATAATCTATAAAAATACTGAATCACTATGTTGTGCACCTGAAGCTAATATAATATAATGTTATAATATAAGGGATAGAAAATATATTTTAAACATCATTGATTAAATGCTGGGATGTATTTCAGGAATTTAAAAATAAAAAAGGAAAGGTTAGGAAATCATTACAAAAACTATGTATGTATTAAAAATAAAATTTGGTCCACGAAACAGACAACCTGTTTGTTATTACTGGGAAAATTAAGGGGAGGAGAAAATAACAATTAGAGACTTCCTAAAATAGAAACGACTAGGAATTCCTGGAACTTATATTTTATTTAGGATCTTTGGTTCTATCCTTGGGTATATTTCTATACTGTGGGTCTATACTGAAGTGAATTTAGATGTCAAGTTGGTTTAACTGGTGAGTTCTGTTACACTTTTAAAGGATACACAGTTTTTCCAAAAAAGCTTCAGAGCAGAGAAAACGATTCTGAATTTTCTTCTGTGGGGTTAATACATCTCAATTAAAAACGCTGGACAAGGATGGCACTAAAGAAAACTAGAGACATTTTGCTCATGAATATAAATGCCATCCAGTTTAGAATTTTTGAGGTGGAAGAGACTTTGGAGACATCTAGATCACGCCTACCATCTTTTAGGTGAGAAAACAGGTTAGAGTGGCCTGATGCTTTACGTATTTAAGGGCACAGTTTGGTGCACCTGTAAGAAAGGTTGTTCTTGACTATGTGAAGTCAGAATTGTGCCCCTCTCAGGAAGAGTGGGAATTAGCAGTAAGTGAGGGAGTGCCTGTGCCCACCAGGGGTTCTGTGTGGATTATCTTCTTTAACCTCACATTTTATGTGAGCAAAGAATCTGAAAAAGAATGAATATATGTATAATTGAATCACTTTACTGTACGCCTGAAACTAACACAACATTGTTGACCAACTATAATCCTGTAAAATTGAAAAAAAGCACACCCTTACATTTGTCAACTGAAGGAGATTCTGTTGTTTCGGTTGTTCAGAAGAGAAAGCTGGGGCCCAGGGAGACTACATAGTGTATGCTGAGGGTCAAATCTAGTTCTGTTTACTTTTGCTTTCATATGTTACTTTTCTTTTGCAAAGTTCTATGCTTTGCTTAGGGTTTTTTTCAAGTCCAAATAAATACTGCATTTTTGATCAGTGATTCCGTGCACCACTCCCTGACTGCTTTAGGGACAGCGCTTCCAATAGGCTAAAACACATTTAATAATACACTGTGGCTTCTAAACTCCTCTCTCCATGGGGGAGAAGTGACTCTTCTGTCCACTTGATTAATTAAGCCTTTTAAAAAATTTTTTTATTTTTAATTTTTTTTTAAAGGAATTCCTTTATTTATATTATTTATTTATTTATTCATTTATTTTTGGCTGTGTTGGGTCTTCGTTTCTGTGCAAGGGCTTTCTCTAGTTGCAGCAAGCGGGGGCCACTCTTCATCGCGGTGCGCGGGCCTCTCACTATCGCGGCCTCTCTTGTTGCGGAGCACAGGCTCCAGACGCGCAGGCTCAGTAGTTGTGGCTCACGGGCCTAGTTGCTCCGCGGCATGTGGGATCTTCCCAGACTAGGGCTCGAACCCGTGTGCCCTGCGTTGGCAGGCAGATTCTCAACCACTGCGCCACCAGGGAAGCCCTATTTTTAATTTTTGAATTAAAAAATATTTAATTGAGGTATAGTTGATTTACAATATAATATTAGTTTCAGGTGTACAAAATAGTGATTCAAAATTTTTATAGATTATACTCCATTTGAAGTTACTGTAAAGCATTGGCTATATTCCCTGTCTGTACAATGTATCCTGGTAGCTTGCTTATTTTATACATAGTAATTTGTATCTCTTGGACCCCTACCCCTAACTTGCCCCTCCCCCTTCCCTCTCTCCACTGGTAACCAGTAGTTTGTTCTCTGTGTCTGTGAGTCTGTTTTGTTATATTCATTCATTTGTTTTATTTTTTAGATTCCACATATAAGTGATAACATACAGTATTTGTCTTTCTCTGATTTATTTCACTAAGGATGATACCCTCCAGGTCCATCTGTGTTGTTGAAAATGAACACATTTTATTCTTTTTTTACGGCTGAGCAGTATTCCATGTATATACCACATCTTCTTTATCTTTTTTTTTCTAAATTTATTTTATTTGTTTATTTTTGGCTGCGTTGGGTCTTTGTTGCTGCGCGCAGGCTTTCTCTAGTTGCGGCGAGTGGGGGCTACTGTTTGTTGCAGTGCGCGGGCTTCTCATAGCAGTGGCTTCTCTTGTTGTGGAGCACGGGCTCCAGGTGCACAGGCTTCAGTAGTTGTGGCATGTGGACTCAGTAGTTGTGGCGCATGGGCTCTAGGGTGCAGGCTTAGTAGTTGTGGCGCACGGTCTTGGTTGCTCTGTGGCATGTGGGATCTTCCCGGACCAGGACTCGAACCCGTGTCCCCTGCATTGGCAGGCAGATTCTTAACCACTGAGCCACCAGGGAAGTCCCTATTTATTTGTTGATGGACACTTGGGTTGTTTCCATATCTTGGCTATTGTAAGTAATGCTGTCTGAACATCGGGGTGCATATATCTTTTTGAATTAATGTTTTCATTTTCTTGGGATAAATACCCAGGCGTAGAATTACTGGATCATGTGGTAGTTCTGTTTTTTTGAGGACCCTCCGTACTATTTTTTGTTTTTTGAGGACCCTCTGTACTGTTTTCCATAGTGGCTGCACCAATTTACATTCCCACCAACAGTGTACTAGGGTTCCTTTTTCTCCACATCCTCTCCAACATTTGTTATTTGTGGTCTTTGTGATGATAGCCATTCTGACAGGTGTGCAGTGATAGCTCATTGTGGTTTTAATTTGCATTTCTCTGATGATTAGCAATGTTGAGCATCTTTTCATGTGCCTGTTGGCCATCTGTATATCTTCTTTGGAAAAATGTCTATTCAGGTCTTCCCATTTTTTAATCAGGTTGTTTGCTCTTTTGCTATTGAGTTGTATGAGCTGTTTATATTTTGGATATTAACCCCTTATTGATCATATCATTTGCAAATATTGGGTTGGCCAAGAAGTCCTTTTGGGTTTTTCTGTAAACTGTTATGGAAAAACCCAAAAGAACTTTTTGGCCAACCCAATATTTTTTCCTCCTATTCAGTAGGATGTCTTTGCATTTTGTTGACAGTTTTTTTTTTTTTTTGCTGTGCAAAAGCTTTTAAGTTTAATTAGGTCCCATTTGTTTATTTTTTTTAATCTTTTTTTTAACATCTTTATTGGAGTATAATTGCTTTAAAATGGTGTGTTAGTTTCTGCTGTATAACAAAGTGACTCAGCTATACATATACATATATCCCCATATGTCCTCCCTCTTGCGTCTCCCTCCCACCCTCCCTATCCCACCCCTCTAGTTGGACACAAAGCACCAAGCTGATCTCCCTGTGCTATGCGGCTGCTTCCCACTAGCTGTCTGTTTTACATTTGGTAGTGTATATATGTCCATGCTACTCTCTCACTTCGTCCCAGCTTACCCTTCCCCCTTCCCCCTTCCCATGTCCTCAAGTCCATTTGTTTATTTTTGCTTTTGTTTCCTTTGCCTTAGGAGACAGATCCAAAAAAAATTTCTATGATTTATGTCAAAGAGTGTTCTGCCTGTGATTTCTTCTAGGAGTTTTATATTTTCTGTTCTTACATTTAGGCCTTTAATCCATTTTGAGTTTATTTTTGTATATGGTGTGAGAAAATGTTCTAATTTTATACTTTTACATGTAGCTGTCCAGTTTTCCCAGCACCACTTATTGAAGAGACTGTCTTTTCTCCATTGTATATTCTTGCCTCCTTTATCAAAGATAAGGTGACCATATGTGTGTGGGTTTATCTCTGGGCTTTCTATCCTGTTCCATTGATCTGTGTTTCTGTTTTTGTGCCAGTACCGTACTGTCTTGATTACTGTAGCTTTGTAATATAGTCTGAAGTCAGGGAGCATGATACCCCCAACTCTGCTCTTCTTTCTCAAGATTACTTTGGCTATTCAGAATCTTTTGGGTTTCCATGCAAATTTTAAAATTATTTGTTTTAGCTCTGTGAAAAATGCCAGTAGTATTTTGACAGGGATTGCATTGAATCTGTAGATTGCCTTGGTAGTACAGTCAGGCCTCTGTTTTCTTGATTTTCCTTCTTTTCTTCACAAAAAGTTAGGCATTTTAGAAATTTCTTTTTTTCCCCCAAATAAATTGCTTCAAATTATTTTGCAAGCTGTGGTCATAGCTCTTCAATATGAAAATAAATGAATTGATAAAAGTGACATGCCAGTTTGTGTTCTTGGTCCTTTAGTGTCCGTTGATTCTTCTTGCCTATTAACTGGCTACTCTCAGGGCTGCTTGTATTTATTGAATCTAAATATGTTCTTTTAAGACTTTTCTGAAATACCTCCTTGATTTTTATCCCCAAATAAAAATTAAATATCATAAAGTTAGTTTTAATTTTAACTTAAAATATCCAAGTAAATTAGAAGAAGAAGTAGGAAAAGGACAGTTATTTACAAAGATGATTGTAAGTATGAAATTCACTCTGTCATTTGATGCAACACAGTAAAAAGGCATTGAGTTGAGGTCATAGAGACCCACCCCAAGCCTGACCTTTTCCCATCTTGGCAATTTTCCTCTTCCCTCCAAAGGTCCACAGAAATTAAACTATCTAGAGAAAATGTAATAAGAACATAGCATTTCAGGGAACACCTCACTGAAACAGGTTTCATGTGAGAGATTTGCTTTCCTTAATTTTAATGTTAGGCTAGATTTTTAAAAATTCTTAATAGAGAAGGCCTTTGATGAGTGAGGTGTGAAGACAGGGAAAGCCTCCTTTTTCACCTTTCAGCTTTGCCCTGTCCACCTACCCCTGTACTTCCGCCTTGCACCTCAGGCTTTTGTGCTCACCTCTGTGTATCCTTGGCGCTGAGTTTGGAGCTCTCCTCATTCCGAAGAATACAACAATGACCTCTTTTTCCTTTGAAGAAAGATTCTTTGCAAGTCCAAGTACATTTATTCCCACTCAACTAATGTAAGTTCCATACACTGAATTCCATTATGCATATTTTGATTTTGGTTGCTCTATATTCAAATTGCAGCTTTGCCCAGGTGAACATATTTAGGGGGGAAAAAAAACCCCTGGACATTGACCAGGAAGTTGCCTGGAGAGCCAAAGAGAAAAATAGATGAATCAAAATAAGGAACGCCTGGGAAGGGAGCCTAAAGTCCCTAGACCCACCCTTCAGTGTCTGCTGGGAGAGGCGTTGGCCTGGAGGTCAAAGGAAGGCTGGACAACTTGAGAAATATCCACAGCACAGAATGGGTCTTGTCAAAGATTTTCCACCTCAAGTAACCAAGTTACTTTCTATCTCTGGCTCCACTTGGGAACCAGAAAGTCAATTGAACATTTGGTTAGGGAATCAGTCACAGGGGAACAAATGTCTCTTATTACACATAAAATCTACTTTGGAGCACAGTTAATTCACAACCGCTCATTAGACCCACTGGAGAGGAAGACCTTGAAAGATTTCAGTCTAGCAAGGAGCGATAAAATGGAAGTTGAGTGTAATACTCATTATTGCTAGTTCAAGATGTATATAATGTCATTGACATTTTAAAAATAGGGTGCTGTCCTTATTATTTAACTGTCTATTTTAAAATGTGGTTGTTGCCCTGAGGGCCCCCCCACCCCCACGCGATCATATCCCAGGGCCTTGCAGCCAGCTGGCCAGGGGCCAGCCCTGCCAACAGTGCACCCACAGTAGTTGCTCTGCTACAACAGAAGGACCCACACAGTCCAAGTAGGGAGCACCCCAAGTGCATATGGCTCTGGTGACCAGAGGAGAGTGTGCTGCTGGGCCCCAGAGGAGGTCTCCTACATAAGGCCACTTCTCCAAGATCAGGAAACACAGCTGACTGACCTACCACAGAGAAATAATACCGAGAACTGGGCAAAATGAGGAGACAGCAATATGTTTCAAACAAGGAGACAAGACGACACCTCAGAAAAGGAACTGTACAGAAGTGGAGATAAGCAGTCTACCCAATTAAGAGTTCAAGGTAACAATCATAAAGATGATCACCCCACAGAGGAGAACGGATGAACATAGTGACAGTTTCAACAGAGAGACAGTATAAAGGAGAACCGAACAGAGCTGAATAATAGGATAACTGGAATAAAAATGTTGATGAGATTTTCATAGCTTCACTCCTGGCTTTGGTCCTCTTGCATGGTTTTTCCCCTGGCATCCTAAATTTGGAGCCACAGGGTTTTGGGGGACCTTGCCCCTCCTACCAGTGGGAAGTGATTACAGGTTAGAGGGGGTTGAAACTCCCCTACTGTCTTTTCCTGGTCAGCAGGCCAGGTGGGAGCTGAGCACAACTTGGGGAGCAGAGTTGGCTCAGTGTTTTATGGAATGAGCTTAGGGGGAGGGGTTCTGAAAACACAGAGGAAACAATTTTCTGTTTCCCAGTTCCCACTTCATAATTCAGCAGACAATGTGCCTTCATGGATTGATAATACAGTCCTCTCGCTGACGGACAGGTTGGAAAAGTTTGCTTGGCCCAGATCTGGGAGTCAGGAATGTACTGTGTGCCGAGTACATTTCAACTCCTCTTTGAAGCAAAAGGAAAGTTTCAACACTGACCTAGTTTACGTGGCTGCTGTAAAATATCCCTGTTAGTGAAAACAGAAATTCGGATGTAAATAGAAGAGGCTACCAAACTCCTAAATCATCTATTAATTTTTTTTTTTTTCAAACTTCATTCCATTTGCTTTGCCTCACAATGCAATTGTTGCTATGAGGCCGCTTTAGCTACACCTAGTAGCTGAATCTGCAAATACCACAAAGCCGTACTTACTTTAGAAGGATTTTGTTTGATTAATTTACACTCTTGGGTGACATTTCTCTGTTGAGTAGGAGGGAAAAAACAGCGTAATTTAACCACATTACCCACATCACGGATGGGGAAATGGAAGGAGTGTGTGTAAGTGATTTATTTGCCTCATTACTTAAGTGAAGATGTTTCTAAGCTTAGGTTTTACCTTGTTCTCTAAGAATTTTATGAGCAAGATATTTTAGATTATGGTAGTTTGATGTTCTTTTAAGTCTGGTACTGCAGGCTAAAGCTCTGTTTTTTGCCAAATGTGAAATAGTAGAGCAGAATAAAACCATGTGCTTTATATTATAAAAATTGTATTTGATGGATGTTCATGTTTAGAAAAATCATCAGCAAGCTCACCATTTATAGATATGGATAACACAACCCTTTGCCAAATACAGTTGGTTTCATCATAACTGCTTGCCTTTGTTTTATTTTCATATCTCTAGTAAACTCGATTTGTTTACACTTAAAAACTATTCAGTGGAAATTTGTAGTATGGAGCCTGGCTCTTGTAATTTTAGAGGAATTTCCTCAGTTTTCACATCTGTAAAGTGGAAATGTTCATAATATTCATAATAATCATTTCCTAGAGTTGTTATAACAATCAAATCAAAGTATCTGGAAGTATATCGTAAGCTGTAAAAAATTTAATAATTGTAAGGATTTTATAAGCATGGATTTGCTTTAAAACAAGAGTGTTCTTAGGAATATGCTATATTAATTACTGGAGGTACCAGAGAATTTTCCAGATGGTCCAAACCTGTGTCCAAAATTCAAGTCCTAGTAAAGACACATATTTTAATAATAAAAGACATTTGTCATGGCATTCCCAGGTCTAGATTTAAAAGGACATAAGTAGGGACTTCCCTGGTGCCTGCCAGTGCAGGGGACATGGATTCGATCCCTGGTCTGGGAAGATCCCACATGCCGTGGAGCACCTAAGCCCGTGCGCCACAACTACAGAAGCCTGCGAGCCACAACTACTGAGCCCACGTGCCACAACTACTGAAGCCCACGTGCCTAGAGCCCATGCTCTGCAACAAGAGAAGCCACTGAAATGAGAAGCCCGCGCACTGCAACGGAGAGTAGCCCCCGCTCGCCACAACTAGAGAAAGCCCGCGTGCAGCAACAAAGACCCAACGCAGCCAAAAATAAATAAATTTTTTAAAAAAAGACCTAAGTAAACATTGGGGTTTTTTTGTTTTGTTTTTTTTAATCCAGGAAAAAGCTTCAAGATTTTCTTTTGCTTTTGGTATTTGCTGGGTGTAGTTGGGAAGAGGAGTAGCAAATAGGAGTCACTGCAAGACTGATCCTTTTGTGCCCGCAGAGAGATTTACACACCACAGAACCAGGAGATTATCACCTGAGAAGACATTGGAAGCATGCGAGCAGACAGCACTGCATATATTCTAAATGGCACTTGTAGCATTCCTCCACGTAAATTAAGGGCACGCACAGTTTCAAATGATGAAAGTTTTCTCCCACCATTCTCAAGGGGAGTCATTCAAATTTATTAGTTTTTTCCCCCATTGTACCTGCCAAAGTTTATGAGTAAATAAATACTCAGGTTGTTGAGCAGTGGTTGTTCTCTGGGGCATGGAGTGTAATACAGTTTTAAGTGCAAGTCCATCCTAGCCTCTAAGTAGCCAGGAAAAACAGGTGCTGGACTTCAAAGAGATTCGGAAGCAATCCTGGCCAGGTGTCGTCTACTTTTCCAGCCCTGATCATCATGTGGCATGTGCATGGGACTGCAGTAAAAAAGCAGCCCACTTGCAGAACCAAGTGGGTTTTTAATTATTCATATTCAATGCAGATCTGTTGATGCAAAAAACATGCTCTCCTGATGTGGCCACTGAATCATCACTTGCTTCTTTCACAATCCCTAAAATCTTGTATTCTGGTGGTATTGGGCAGATCTCATCTCAAACTGCAGCATCCTGTGCTGACCAGTGAAGTGTCTGAAAATGGTTTCAAGTATCCATAATTTCAACAAACTCTTTGACAGTCTACCCCCTCAGTACACATTGAGAAGAGTACAAACAACCACCAAGTTGTGCCACATCTTCTTCTTTTAATTTTAACATCAAATTTGTACTTTGTTTAATAATGAAAGTATAAAGCCATGAGCTATGCAAGGAATGAATAAAGATTATTCTGCGTAGGCTTGTGTCCCGTGTGAATGCCTTTGTTTTTTTCCTTTCATATTTTGACCCATTTGGCTGTGACTATTCTCTTAGACTGTATTACATTTTTCTTATAAGAGATATGAAAAATGGTTAAGTCTTTATACTAATAAATGTGTTAAGACTTCCTCAGCAATATTCACAGCAAGGAAGTGTTGGTGGATGTGTGGTTTTTTTTTGTTTTTGTTTTTTTTTTTGCAAATAAGCTTCCTTTGTCCGCTTACTAATTTCCTTCCAGATTTCTGAAAGTGTCACCCGTAAATGATATGTATGGGTGGATGGAGCAAAGTGATGGAGATATTTGTGCCAACCTGATAAGTCAGTAATTCTAATAGTCAATGTTAAAGAGTTGGCAAGTTTCTCTCAGATGCCCTACTATTTTTGACCCTGCCAACTGGGCCGAAAGGCCTCGCAGTGTGATGAGAAGGGCTGCTGCCTCTGTGAAGTGACTTCTGTCTAGTCAACTCACAGAGACGCAACAGGCTTTGGAGAATATTTGGATGAAGTTGGTGGCGTTTTTATTGCTACCATCTGATTCTGCTTTGGGCCTGTAGCAGCTTCTGCCACTTTGTGACCAATGGAAAAAAAATGCCATTACCATAATGGAAAACGTTGACATTTGGTAGCAGTTTCCTATTGCATCTCAGAAATCATCTAAAATGTCATACTTTGAAGAACAAAGCATTCTATTGATGTTGGTTTGGCTCTGAGACATTGATTACTTATTCTAATTTGAAATGATATTGTCCATCATGAGAATGGGCAAGAGGAACTAACAGAAGGGAGCAGTGTCAGGGTATGTTGAGGTCCCCTTGCCCCCGGCGTCCATTTGGGTGTTACAGTCCTGCCACACTATGGGCCCGAGGGAGGCAGAGGGTCTGTCTTGTTTACCACTTTTTTCTCCAGAACTTAGTGTAGCGCCTGGTGTAGAGTAGGAGCTGAGTTTGTTGACTGAATAAATGAATGAATGGCGTAAATGGGGAAACCAAGTAGAAAAGACATTCTGGGAGCAGCTGCAAGAATAAGCAATTCACACAGTCAGTTGCATTTTGTGTAGTTTTTTCTGATTGGTTGGTTTTCAAAGGCCGAAAAGTATAGGGAAGATCTCACCGGACTCCAGTTATTACATGGTTGTCGTTTACTTATGATGTGGATGGACTGAGGGCATCCTTTCTCCATCCTAGCACCTCTTGTGTTGTGTCTTGGATGTCACCATCAGCCACCACTTTGTCCCCTTGTTGCTGCTGTTCTCTGCTCCTCAGAGATACCCAGTATTGGTGGACATTTAGATAATTTCCATTTTTGTTAAACACTTCTGCTAGTATTCCTGTCAAATAGATTCTATGAGGCAGGATTTGACACTTTTCGAGTCATGCCTATGACACTTTTTTTAGAAGCTCCATAATTGACTTCCAGAAAGGTTTTACCAATTTACATGCTCACCATGGGCATAAACTAGTACAGAGTTATGAAAATAAGATAACATTTTGGACTTACTGGAGGATAATTACAAGTAACTAAAAAGTAACTGCTCGTAAGCTCACAAAAATTTTGAGGACAAGAGAGTCTTTATATTTTATATTCTCCACTATACAGAATTGATCTCTTGAGTCAGGAAGTCTCTTACCTTTTATACTCTTCCCCATTACCTTAGGCATATATCCAGGGGGTTTTGGAGGAAGAAAAAATAGCCCTTTCCTATGAGGATATACTGGTTCCAAAGTGTTTACTTAGATACACAGTGGAAGCTCAAAAGGTATTTATTGAACTCATTCTCGTGGTTCAGCTTTCAGCTACTAACATTATAGGAATAAAGAAAAAAAAAAGTAAGAAAACTAGAGGCTGACATTAAGGCAAGAAGAGAGTACCTCTAGAAGGAAGTGGGAAACCAGATTGCTCAGAGGAAGAAGGACACGCCACCAATGGGCAGTTGGTCTAATGTGTGTGGTGGGGTGGAGGTGGTAGCAGGAAGTCTTAGTGTAGAAAATTGGTACATGGATGCGTTATATTAGAAAGGAGATAGTGATGCAACTGGGTCGTTAAAGCAGAAACTTGTAAGGCAAGGTGTGGAATTAGGAAAAGAGGATTTCGGAATTTGAAAGAAATGTGACATTTCTTTGTAGATTGTACTTAGGTTGTTGAGGTCAGTACGTATGGCCAGTCCAGATAAATAAGACCACCAAGTCATCATGGAAAGGGAGGAAGAATTGGGGACTCATATCTCTGCCCAGCTTAGCTCCTTTTTAGGGTACAACTGAGGTGGGTAGAGAGATATGGTTAGGTTTGTCTACATAATGGGAAATACCCGATTAAAGAATAATATGGAGCTACTCTTGATAATCAAATTGGCTGCATTCAGTAGAATGCCAACAAAGTCAATTCCTGAAATCTCTTCCATTCTGTGGTAACATAAGTGATGGGGAAGTTTAGTTTATGTGGCTTTATCATTAGACAGGTTAATGACAATTCTGCTGTGGATTTACAGGACAGGGACTACTACAACTAGTAGTTGTAATACTACAGTTGAAATACCTGTAACTAGGCTACTGATGCCGTTCAGGTCCATCTGTATCCTAATGAGGATGAACATCACCTCCCCAGTGACGACCAAATAATGGCAGTCCTGGATCAGCGTGTGAGTCATAATGGGAATATTGAGTTTACTTTTTTTTTTCCCCCAAATTTATTTATTTGGTTGTGCTGGGTCTTAGTTGCAGCAGGTGGGCTCCTTAGTTGTGGCTTGCGGGCTCCTTAGTTGTGGCATGTGAACTCTTAGTTGCGGCATGCATGTGGGATCTAGTTCCCTGACCAGGGATCGAACCCGGGCCCCCTATATTGGGAGCGCGGAGTCTTAACCACTGCGCCACCAGGGAAACCCCTTGAGTTTACTTTTAATTTTGAGAAGGTAAATGTGTTTGTAAGAGCTATAGAAAAGCCCAGAATTCCTTTCCACTAAATTAGCTGCATTCTTGGACATTGTAATCCTATCACACACTCTGTCTCACAGCAGAAGTAGAAGCAATTAGGAGACTTTGAATTCTTTACCCGTGACTTTGAGGCAGTTGATTTAACCTCTCTGAGAACACAGTTCCTCATCTGCAAAATGGAAATAATGTCTACTTCCAGTCACAGGGTTGTTTGAGGGCTCAAAATGGTAAAGGAGGTAAAAGCTTAAGTACCGCAAAATTGTTGGGCACTTTTTATTTTAAATTAATTTGTATTCATAAGTCAGTTTTTTATCAAGGGCTTAGATTCTAGGCTAAGAAAGAGAGCTCTTAGCTTCGTTCCATGTGAATTAGCCCTGTTTTATCCTTACTTTAAAATTAGTCTTTGTATTTCCTTCCACCTCTTTTGAGCATCACCCCTATCCTTCAGTAATAAAATGGAGCTGCAACTAGTGAAATCAGGCTGTAAAATTATAGAGTTGTAAATCTGGAACTAGCGACATGTAAAGAGAAAAGCAGTTGGATTAAAATAACTCATCAAGATGAAAATGACCACCAGGTATAGCTCTAACAGGATTATTTAAATTTTTTAGGGATGTGCTATTGACAATCTAAATAAATTTCAAATTGTGGAAAATACGATGTGTTGATAATTTGGGACTCAAATTTCTTTTCAGTTCAGTGTTTAGGGGATAGGGGAATGATGTGTCTCTACAGTTTCCCATTGAGAAACAATTTGGTGCTGACATTGACAATCAAATTGATTGCGATCCAACGAAGAGGAAGTCTGTTCCATCTTTTTCTTGCCATTTGTATATATTGTACCACCTCCTCCATCTCTTCCTAAAACATGGGGCAATTACTGGGTTCTAAAACGTTCTGACATGTTGCTGACCTCTAATTACGCATATCAGTGTTCTTCCTTTAGCTCAAGAATGTGCTTCTGTTAGTTGTAGATTGGAGTATGAAAAGAAAGGTGTTGTGATGTAAAAGACTTGGCACTTCTCCAGATATTTCAGTCTCCTCACAGTGCTTCCACAATATAGTGAACACAACGGTGGACTATGCAAGGATGCACTCATACCTTTTGGCATTTTCTTCAATTTGTCCTTCTACATCAGTCAACAAACTTCTGTAAAGAGCCAGCTAGTAAATATCTTAGTGGACCATACAGCCTCTGTCACAGCTTCTCAGCTCTGCCATTGTAATGAAATCAGCCATAGAGAATACATACATGAATGTGTGTGGCTGTGTTCCAATAAAACTTTATTTACAAAAACAAGCAGTGGGCCATTTGACCCACAGGCTGTAGTTTGCTGACCCCTGTTCTACATCATTCCCATAAAGATAGGACAGATGCACTTATAATATTAAATGAACGCATTTATCAATTTGGGATATTAATTTGTAAATACCCTAAAGTTGAATCAAAGATAGATTTTTCAAAGTTTGTTTAGGAATTTACCTACAAAAGATTGTGTTATCACAATATTTAGTTATTTACACTGTACATTTGACCCTTGAACAACACAGGTTTGAACTGCATGGTTTCACTTATACGTGAAATATATATATTTTCAATACATATACTGGAAAATTTTTTGGAGATTTTTGACAATTTGAAAAAATTTGCAGTTAACCACATAGCCCACAAATATCAAAAAAAATTAAGAAAAAGTTAGGTATGTCATGAAGGCATAAAATATATGTAAATACTAGTCTATTTTATCATTTATTACAGTAAAATATACACAAATCTATTATAAAAAGTTAAAATTTATCAAAACTTATACACACAAACACTTACAGACCATACATGGTGCCATTTGCATTTGAGAGAAATGTAAAAAAGATGCCTTATTCAATCATAACTGCACAAAATTAAATGTAGAACAAGCTGTACTACTGTAATAATTTTGTAGCCAATGTTAATCTATTTATATTACAGGTGAGGCTTCCAGTCAACAGTAGGCTATTCCCAGTTAAGTTTTGGGGGAGTCAGAAGTTATATGTGGATTCTCGACTGTGCAGGGGTCAGCACCCCTAACCCCTGAGTCATTCAGGGGTCCACTGTAGATTGAAATAGTCTAAGGCCTGGCAACAGACTTTAGGAATATTTACTTTTTTCAAGTATTTACTTTTTCTCAGATACTTTCTCAGGTATTTACTTTTCTACACGCTTAGTCTAGCAGATTTCAGAGTGCATTGTCATTTAAAATTAATGCCATGGACCTAATGCCAACTATATGCTGTTCAGTGAGAAACTTGTAAAAGGGAGAGCAAGGAAAGGCTGCAAGAGGGAAGTTCACTTTAAATGATCCTTGAAGTCAACATCAGATACCTTGAGAAAGAAGCCACCGCTGCTTAATTTGTAAGATCTTCAATTACAGTACTTTGATTCTTAACCTTAAAAAAAATTCTCCTTCAACCATTTCAAGCCATGTGGAATATCTATTACTGCTTAGGAATTTACTGTGGTTTTTCATTGATCGCAGCCCCAGACTCTGGCATATGTATTAATTTATTTGGGCAGAGAGTACAGGAATCCACATGCAGAATAAAGTGAACTTTCTGCTGAAGCAGAATATTGAAGCTGGGAATGATTAATTCTTCAAAAACGAACCATCAGCATTAATAAATATTGAATTCTAAGACGGTTATTTTGCAGTTTTCCTTTTAAAAGTACTGAGGTATTCTGACCAAGTTCCCATTTAAATGGGAGGGTTTTTCCCCACCATGAACAATATTTGTTTAGAGTCATTAGTAAATTATTAATCTGCGTTCCAGTGTTACATGTTTGAAATACCAGTCCTCCCTGTCTGTGCTGGATTTGATCTCACGCTGTAATCAGTAGAGCGTTCTGGGAAGTGGGAATGGCTGTGGTTTGCTCTTTTAAAGACCTTAAGAGAGAATCAAAAAGCCTGAGTTATAAGGAAGGAGGCCTGCCTAGTGTTTGACAGCTGGCAGTTTCCATATTGAGTCATGTGAGGCCATGAACTTGGAAGGAACACTAAATTGTGGGAAAGTTTGGGTGGGCTTCCTCCTCCCTCTGACTTGCAGACATCCTAGAATGTCCTTCAAAGTGTTTCTGCAGCTCTTTTGAACAGATGTCAAAATCTCTTTTGGTTTGGAGCTACCCCAGATATTTATATTCTTTGGACCATTTTCTTCCAATAGTGCACGTTTAGGTTTGCTGTTGGGACATCTAATGAACTGGGTTGGTCCTAAGATTCTAGGGAGCTCTGCCCCTGGCTCCACATCACTTTCTAGCTTTGGAACAGTGGGTAAGTCACTTAACCTCTTTGATTCCCTCATTGAATGGAGGTTATAACAGTATGTACATCACATTGTTGCTTGAGGATGAAAAGGAATAACTTGTGGGACCTGGCATGAGGTTTCCTGCACTAGAATGTGGAGGAAGCTCCTTGGGGAAGCTGTATTCCAGTGCCCATAGCAGTGCCTGGCACACAGTAGGAGCTCAATAAATATTTGATAAATAAATTAATACTGAGCACTCAGTAAATGTTAGTTATTACAGTCATTATTGATAGTATTCTCATACTTATTATTACTTACGTTAGCCTCAGACTCACATTTCATTTTGAGTCCCTCCTTACCATCTGCTGATGACAGGAACCTTTATGAAGCAGCTGTGGTGTCAGCAGAGTGCTGAGTTCAGATCCTGATCTGCCCTGGTTAATTATGTGCAAAGTTGCTAAATCTCTCTGAGCTAGTTTCTTCATCTGTCACAATAGTGCCCTCTCACAGAATTTTAAGTGGGTACTATAGCTCTGCCTTTGTTTTGAGAGTAGACAGTCATAAACAACCCCGGTATCTACTCCTTTCCCCATTTCTTGGATATTCACTTACCCTAACTGCTTAACCCTGTAGGCGCTGTAAACTCCACACTGGAGTCCATTGTGGATTGCCCAATGTATGGAGGTCTAGTGAAGTCCTTTCCCCAGGGAACAGCCATGTTGAGAAGGTTTGTCAAGTGGCCAGATTTCCTCTCCACATGGTTCAAAACATCTGTGTTTTGATCAGACTGATCTCTGGACAGCTGAAATGTATGTATGTCCTTTCAATTCCCATGATCTGTCTTCACGAGATACTAACCATAATGCTACTTCATGTTCTGTGGATTGGAGAGATACCAAAAACAGCACCACATCTGGGGGTTCACAGAGGTTGTAAAATGAAGTTTCTGACACCCTTCCCGACACTCCTTTGGTTCAGTGTCTGGTCAGTCGCCAACCCAATGCAGGTGTGTTCCAGAGCTTCAAGTCTTGACGGTTTGAGTCTGGGAATGGGATCAAGTTCTCTTCCCTCCCACAGAATCTCTCTTCCACGCCACACTCTGGGAAGTAGCCCAGATCCAAGTTGAAGCCGCTTCCCCAATGCAAGAAAATGCACCGCTCTGCTCCTACTTCTTATCTTTGGTTTGAGCAAAGTCTGAATTCCACGAGGCCTTTTAGTGCCTAGTTAACACCCAGGGGTGAACTTTCTCTCACCCTGTCTGTTGCAACCTCTGTCACCTGGCCCTGTGCCCGCTGGGTGTAGTGCGTTAGAATTAGAACTGTCACCATCGCAGATGCTCCTGCTGGTACCAGCCCACCAACACCTCAGTCCCACCACCCCTCTCCATCTCCTTCAGAGGTAGGAACCTCCGGGAGGCTTTGCCTTCTCCTCTGTCTCCTTTCAGCAAGGGGTGAGCTCCCGCACTCCTACCCGTACTCTTGGGCCCACCTCCTTCTCTGTCGAGACAGCTCCCATAGTGCTGGGGAGGGGTGGGGAAGGGGGTGTCCCTGTGGCCAACATTCCTTTGCTCACTGGCCCAGGATGTATCTGGAAATGGCAGCCCAACCCAACCTTTCCCTGACTTCACTCTTTCCCTCACCCCTGACATCCAGCCATCAACACGTCTTCTACTCATAAAGACACAGCAAATCTGACAGCTCTGTATCACTCCATAGCTGCCACCCTAATTCATAGACCACCATTTCTCACCTAGAATGGTATAGAATATTCCTAATTGGTCTCTCTGCCTCCATACTTGCCCTCCTGAACTCTCCACAGAGTGTACTGTTTTTTGTTTTTTGGGGTTTTTAAATAAATTTATTTATTTATTTTTGGCTGAGTTGGGTCTTTGTTGCTGCACGCGGGCTTTCTCTAGTTGCGGCGAGTGGGGACTACTCTTCATTGTGGTGCACGGGCTTCTCACTGCAGTGGCTTCTCTTGTTGTGGAGCATGGGCTCTAGGCGTGCGGGCTTCAGTAGTTGTGGCATACGGGCTCAGTAGTTGTGGCACGCGGGCTCAGTAGTTGTGGCGCACGGGCTTAGTTGCTCCGTGGCATGTGGGATCTTCCCGGACCAGGGCTCAAACCTGTGTCCTCTGCATTGGCAGGCGGATTCTTAACCACTGCGCCACCAGGGAAGCCATGTACTGTTTTTAAGGTAGATAAATGCAAGTATTTGTATAATGCTTACAATGTGCCAATATATAAAGTAGTATTTAGACTAGCTTTCCTTAAAAAAATGTACAAAATGGCATAGGTAAACAGGCATTGAGTTTAGCAGTGCCGAGCGGTGACCTGGGACTGCACTTGTATTGGGTGCGGGGGGACAAGTGGCAGAGCCTTGTCCCCTACAAGGTGGAGGACCAGACTGGGGATTCCTGCTTAGAGCTGTGTGCTCCATGATAAGACTCAAGTGGGAAAATAGCTTCCCCCCAAAAGGGAGACGATACCATCATGGCCATGGTAGTTCCTTCTCCTCCTGAGACTCCATGCAGTAAGCTCCACCCAAGTTCCAGTTCCTAAGGGTGTGTGTAGATGATTGCTGAATCCTGGTGCTGATGACCTTCCTACTCTTTGTTCTCTGAGGAGTTCCCTGACTTGCTGTTTTACAAACCGTTTTTACTTCTCTGGGTGGTGGATGGGATCTGGGCCACTC
Organism: Balaenoptera borealis; assembly: GCF_965194805.1. Classification (NCBI taxonomy): domain Eukaryota; kingdom Metazoa; phylum Chordata; class Mammalia; order Artiodactyla; family Balaenopteridae; genus Balaenoptera; species Balaenoptera borealis. The sequence goes on along the minus strand of NC_138866.1, from coordinate 107,674,027 downwards.
AACCAGTAAGAGTTGGACTCTGAACTGGATGCTTTTGAGTCATTTTCCAGTGTCCTTTCTACTATATTGACGAAGGGAGGAATTTACGTAGCGATCACATCTTTAATTAAAGCATAGCTATAAAGATTGCAAGTAGCAATGCATATTTTTATTATTATTGATCAGTTTTTTTGTTTGTTTTTTTCTTGGCCACACCATGTGGCTTGCAGGATCTTATTTCCCTGACCAGGGATTGAACCCAAGTCCTCGGCAGTGAAAGTGCCAAGTCCTAACCACTGGGCCACCAGGGAATTCCCAGCAGTGCATATTTTAACACAAAAGCAAGGTCCATAGACAAAACCAGAAAGATAAAACCATAAAAATGTAAATCCATTGTGTAGGAGTCAGACTCAGAGTATTATTTAAAAACCAACAGATATCACCAGTTGATGTGACATTGAGAAACATCTTGTGATTTTAAATTGGAAGGTGGGTTCAGGCTGACCACCCAACTAATTCTACTGTGCAATTTTCCAGAGGAAGTGAGAATTATTTGTGTATTGAGAGAAATACATAGCTGTCTGGGTTTTTCTTTTTTCCATATAAGCACTTGATAATGAAAAAATGTACCCAATAGAAGAGGAACCAAACCTTTGAGTTTGATTAGAGTTTGGTCTTTAAAGTATCCAAAACCATTTAGAATGTGTGATGACTCTTTTCTTCCCATTACTTTGAAAGTTCTAATTGTTGTGCTTTGAGAAGATTCTTGATGCCTCCACATTCTGATTCGCTGGACAGCCCTGGTCACAGAGGTCAGAGCTGGAAAGGGCTGTGAGGGTCAATCCATGTCCCCCATTTGACAGATGAGAAGATCAAGGCCAGATACTGAGAGTCCAAAGACCTGCCTAAGCTAATATAGGGTCACGACAGATGCAGTGAAAACAGACACCAAGCTTCCACACTCAGCAGCTTTTTCCCAGCCTTGATCTGTTTAAGAAGCAAATACTTGTTTAATTTTAACTAATTGAATTAATTTACCAAAAAATAAGGAGGAAATGCTAGATTACTTTAAAAAATGACTATTCATATGCTTTCATTTTAAAAAGCTTACAAAGTGATTGGACATGTACATTTTAGTTTTTTTTTTTTTTTTGCCTGTGCCACATGGCATGTGGGATCTTAGTTCCCTGACCAGGGTTCGAACCCGTGCCCCCTGCATTGGAAGTGCAGAGTCTTAACCACTGGACCGCCAGGGAGATCCCAGTTCTTATTTTCTAAAGGATGTATTATTAGATCGCACTATCATACTCTAGGAAATCCTGAGTTGAAATGATCAATCATCTCCACTAACAATTTATCTCGGAGCTATGTGCTGGTCAGCTGATCTCACACCCTGCTGACTGGTACTCACTATAAGAATTTAAGGCCTTCTGTCAAGCTTTGATCATTTCCACAAAATCCCTGGTTATTTAATTTGGAGTTTTTTGTGGTTTTTTTTCCCCTAATAGAAAAGAAAAATTGAATTAGTTTAGATTGTGAAACCCTGCTGAAGGGAAGATAATTCCCCAGGCTAGAGTCATATCTTTGCAAAAAGCCTTAGAATGCTAAAAATAAAAACAAATTCAACTATTATATTAAATTTGTAACTTTCATTTGAGATTCTCCTCAATGCCTTCTTTACTCCCTGATAGAAGTAAGGCCCTTAGGAGTCTTTTAACATCTTTAGGACATAAGACTCCTTCTTACTCCTAAAGTTTACTCAACAGTCTGACCAAAGTAGGTGCAGCACTTGGGCATTCATTCAACCAGTAATTCTGAGGCTCTGCTCTGTGTTGCTTTCTATGTGAGATGCTTAGATAGGAATAAACAGACAGGACACAGCTCTCTCCTACCTGGGCTTCAGGGAGAAGAACATTCACCTTGAACTTGGGGAGCTCTGTGTGTCAGCATCTCTGAGATGCTCCTTCCCCCCCTTTTCTCACCTTGAACCAACCCAGATTCTCCAACTCTCCTGACCGCTCCCCCAAATCTGCCCAATTCCCAAAACGAGACAGCCTGATTTTCTAAAACAAACTATTTTCTTTTATATGACTCAGGATTTAACTGATTTGACCAACACTTACCTATTGTGTGTCCACAGACTAGGGACACTGCTTAGTAAAGGCTGAGTTTTCTAATAGTTCGATGTCATGTACTCTGCCTCGTTGTCCCCATAGATATACGTACTTGTCTGACTTTGTGCCATGTTCTTTGACCTCAGAAAATCTAGTTACCTCACCTTCTCCCATCTAAGCCTTCTTCTGTTTATAATTTGTGGCCAAAGTGGGTCCTGCCCTCTAGGACCGAGGCCACGTGGAAGGATGCCCCACTTCATTCAAATGTACAGGTGAGACAAGGGGAGATTCCCTCCCCCTCCCCTTTAGGTCTTGAACCTCAGATGTCTCTAGGATTCTGTTTTCATCCTGCTCTTGGAAGCTTCCTCTGTCTCCAGGCAGCAAGGAGGGGCTCCTGGGGTCAGAGAAGTCTCCGTGGGCACACAGAAGGCTCTTTGTAGCTCCGAACTCGGAACAGCAGAGCCCTGAAAACTTTAGTAATAATAGAAGGTGACAACCCCCAGATGCTCTTGTGAGCCAGCCAGATCCCAAGTCTGCTACTTTCCCTTAACCTCGAGGCCCCCTACCCCCTTGGGCCCACAGCCCCCACCAGTGCTGATGCAGTGCACACAGCCCTGCTCCGTATCACCCTTAATTCTTGAGTAGGAATTTTAATTCTCGTATTGAAACTGTTTCTTTATGTATCATGTTCAGAAATGACCACATTTCATCAAAACTAAGTCTCCATCTGTTTATTTTTTTAAGAAACTGATGTTTATTGTCTGTCAAACTTATTTCCATTTTCTGTTGCCATTGATATTTTTTCTTTTTTTTTTAAACAACTTTTTATTTAATTAATTTTTAGCTGCGTTGGGTCTTCGTTGCTGCACGCGAGCTTTCTCTAGCTGCGGTGAGCAGGGGCTACTCTTCGTTGCGGCGCGTGGGCTTCTCATTGCGGTGGCTTCTCTTGTTGCGGACCACGGGCTCTTGGCACGCGGGCTTCAGTAGTTGTGGCTCACGGCATCTAGAGCACAGGCTCAGTAGTTGTGGCGCACGGGCTTAGTTGCTCTGTGGCATGTGGGATCTTCCCGGACCAGGGCTCGAACCCTTGTCTCCTGCATTGGCAGGTGGATTCTTAACCACTGTGCCACCAGGGAAGTCCCTGTTGCCATTGATTTTTAAGGCGCACCATTTAAAATGTATATCTAGGACAGAAAAATGCTGTTAACTAAAAAGAGACATGTCATCAGTTGTAAGATACAGTCTGATTTCAGCGGTGTTAAAATGCAAAAACAAAACATCGTGCTTCCCCCGCTCCCCTTCCCCACCAATGTGCTTCTTAGAATCAATAAAATCTGGGTCAGGACTCTATTAGATTTCACTTTTGCTCTGACAGAGCTACTTAGGTTGTTAAAATAGCCAGGTAAGCGGGACAGTTTCAGCCCATCACCGGCTCTCTTGGCTTCCTTATAAACCATGCTAGGTAAGCACTTTGAACTTGAAAAACATTTGACTGTTCTCTCAAATGGTCTGGATTGTTTAACCACAAAAAGCTTGGGCTTTTATGTCTAAAAGTACTGTGGGTTTCTTTTTTCTTTTAATTTCACTTTTCAAAACTAAAAAATAGCTCGTAAGGTCACAATTGTCAAAACCATTTGTACGTATCGATGCAGCTTCACTGGGACTTCCCTGGTGGTCCAGTGAGTAACACACCACACTCCCAATGCAGGGGGCCTGGGTTCGATCCCTGATCGGGGAACTAGATCCCGCATGCATGCCGCAACTGAGAGCCCACATGCTGCAACTGAGAGCCCACATGCCCCAACGAAGATCCCGTGTGCCGCAACTAAGACCCAGCGCAGCCAGAATAAATAAATAAATATTTTTTTAAAAAGATTTAAAAAAATACAGCTTCACTGTGACAGTTTCTTAAGCTATAAAGCTGGCATTAAGGACACCTACAGTTTACTGCGTGATCTTGGGTAACTTGCCAATTTTTCTCGTCTTTAAAATAGGGATAATAAACTGATATACTTCTCACAACACTTTATCTCAGAGTTTTGTGAGAAATTAGTTGGTGCGTGTAACTCCCATTGTACGGTGCCTGGTAAATAGTAAGTGCTCAATAAGTGTTAGTATTCTTAGTCACTATTCTGGTCAGCTCCTTCTTCTATCCCCTACCTCGCAAACTGGAGTAAAGCAAAAACATCTTAATACTTTTAATTCCTTCATTTCTGTGAATGGCACCACAAGTGTTCCAGTCTCAGAATCCTGAAATACTGATGTCATTTCCTTTTTTTTTTTTCTTCAGTCTTTCCCTTGATTTCAGTGTCTAATTAGTTATCAAGTCTTCTACCCACCCCTTCCTCTAATTCTCACGACCACTCATTTTGACAATTATAAAAATCTACCACCTGGTTTCCTTGCCTCAGCTTTGTAGGACAGTGTGGTTGTAACTGCAGGGACTTTCATGGTAGCCTCACTTGAGTTCAGAATCTGATTCCACCACTATAGGAGTGAATGGGCATTTTGAGACTTCGGTCCAGTGCCAGTGAAATGGGAATCTGTCTCTTCCAGAGTGATTGTTGGGTAATTTGATAATATTATAAGTCTGAGGAGGTCTGGGTACACCTGAGGCATTCATTAAATGCCAGTTACCCTCCCCCACTCCTCCAGTTCATTCCATGTTCAGTGACTACATGAATTCCTGAATCAATGCTTTAATTACATAGTACCTTGCTTAAGAACCCTCTGTGACTTCCCATTTCCTACTAAGGCATGTCTAAAGTCTTCAGCACGCATGGAACATGGAACAGAGGTTCTCGGGCCAGGCTGGGTGTGCTTGAATCATGGCTCCAGGACTTACTAACAACCTTGGGCAAATTTTGCGACCTCTGCCTCCGAGTTTCTTCATTTGTAGAATGGGAGTGATGCTAATGTTACCTACCTCATAGGGTTATCATAAAGATTGAATTAGTTACCCACGTACAGGACTTGGAAAGGTCCCTGACGCCAGTTGTCCCAGACCCTCCCTGATGTCCCACCCGCTTTCTTTCCTGGCACTTCTCTCATGACTCTTCTTTTGTATTCCTAGGCTCCTCACAAGCCAGACAATTTGTTTTCCCAAAGCTGTCCCTCACTTCTGTCTCCCCTTCTCTTGAAGGTCTGTGTTGCTGCTCTCTTCACAAATTATTTCCTCTGTTGGTTTACCCTGGAGATGGCAAGTTTAGGGTTCGCCCCAAGCATCTGGACTGTGTACATGACTCATATCAGATTAAATTCTCTCATCCCCCTCCTTCCAGGTTTCTTTAGGGAGGAGGATGAGAAGAATATGTCTTACCATACATGACTCTTATCAAACTCTTAGAATTGCTTGTTAGTCTGTCTTTATGCCTCATTGGACTGCAAGTCCCAAGAGGATGAGAAAAGTACCTGTCTTGTTCATCGCCATCTCCCAACTCATAGCAAAGTGTCTGGCACATAATAGGTACTCAATAAATATTTATTGAATAGACAGACGGTGAGCAAGATTGGAAAGTATAACGCCCCTTTTGACGTTTCCAAATTGCAGATATCAGATGCACTGTCTTCTCTGCCTATGGAGGAAACCGCTCCTAGCAAGAACGCAGCTCAATGCTGTAGAATACTCTTGGGCTACTGAGGTTATCTGGGGGGCTTTGCTATTGACAAAGTCATGGGAAGCGAGTTATTAGCATATATGAGTGATCTCTTAATAATATCAGCTTTCACAAGTACTTGAACTGAATCCAGATTTATTTTCCTAGTGTAGTTTCAATTTTTAATGTGCATTATTTGCTTTGTATGATACCTTCCTTACATAGCACAGTGCTTTCATAGAAATAATGAACCCAGAAAAACTCACATAAATCCTTTGTGAAATGTGCAGTGGAAGGCAATAGAACCAGTATCCAGTCTCCACGTGATGAAATGAACTTTGTCATTGAAAGACCAGTTTATTTGGTAGAAAGTGATCAGAAATAAAGTAGGAAGGACAAATGTGGAAAAGCATATGTAATCATTTGGTCTTAATATCAGAATTCTTTCTGGAGCTTATTCACTTCCATTCCATTTCTTTCTTTCTCTAATACTGCTGGAAAGAGAGAGTACTACCCACATTTTTTTTTTTGGGGGGGCAGACTCAGGTATAAGTTAATTAACATTTTGGCCTCCAGTCTGGAGAGCAGACCCTGTTCTCTTTGTAATGGGTGCTGTCAAGGAAGCTTTTCAAAGGCATTGGGAAAAAATGGTACCCACTCGACTGTCAGGGATTTTTATGAGGGTCAAGTAGCCTTGGAAAGAATTCAGGCCACAGTGACTTGACTGCTACAAAGAATGCCGCAGCCCTGTGACAGGTTAGATTTGCCATAAACCTGCATTCACTAAATTCTTAAGATAGTGAGAGGTTGTTGCACTGTAGCCCAAGAATTTCTTGTATACTTTTGTTTTTCCTTTTTTTGCAAGTGCAGGTTAGTTGGGTTGCTGCCCTCTCTTTGCTCACTTTCCCTCATGCTGTTCTTGCCCCTTCTCAGAATCACCATAAGCCAAATCACCCTAGGACTTGTTGATCCTCCATGCATCAACATACAAAATATTCTTTAGGGCCCACACAGTGTTCCAAAAATGTCTCAGTAACTGATGAGGCATGGCTTATTTGTCCTGGGGAAGTCTGATTTCATGCTCAAGTTCCACCCTGTGTGAGTTTTTATGCTAAGCCTCAGACAAATGTAATCTTGACTTAAGGTGTGCTCGTTTTATTATTTTTATTAACAGCAGCAGTAGCATTGGAGCATTATTTCCAAAGGCAAAGGATTCAAGGAGGTTGAGGTGATATATGAAGTCATTCAATCTTCCTAACAGCCAATGAAGTTTCATTATCATCTGCATTTGACAGATGAGGAAACTGAGGCATGGAGAGGTTAAGTAATTAGCCAAATGTTTTTCTTGGCAGGTCAGGACTAGATTTTTTTCTAAGGTTCCTTTCAACCCTGAGAGATGCAAATTCTTCTCTGGGTGGAAGTGGCACATCAGGTCAAAAATGTAGCAGAAGTGAGGGAGGGAGAGAGGTGCAGGGGTGTGTACTAGTTAAAGCTTTGGGGGGACACATGTAACATCCTGGGCTTCCTTACAACATCCAAGGAAGTAAAGGGAGGAGCTATATAGCTTCACGGAGTTGTGAGGGAGACTTTGGATCTTCCTTCAGGTCAGAGGTTACAAACTGCTGACCCCCTAGCCTCCATGGGACCTGAAGATGTGTTTATTTGGCCCATACATTAAAAAAAAAAAAAAAAAAATTGTGCCAGAGTTTAAAAATCAGATTTCATGTGAAAATCTGAATTTCCAGCTTCACTAGGTAAATCGGATCCGGCAACCTTGAGTCCTCATTTCCTGGGGTGACATTTGGCTGGAGCGGCATAGGGGCTGCCCTCTTCTCCAGACCCTCCAGTCAGCTGAGCTTCCCCACTGCCTGCATCAGCCCTTCATTATCTGCCTGGACCCTGTAGGCATTTGCCTTGCCGTCACCCCTCTGGTGCAGGCTTTCTCGTCCTTGATACTGCTGACATTTTGGACCAGGTAATTCTTTGTTGTGAGGGGCTCTCCTGAGTCTTGGGGAATGTTTAGCAGCATCCCCGGGCTCCATCCACTACGTGCCAATAGTACCCCCTCCTCAGTGTGACAACCAAAAACGAATCCAGAGGTTGCCCAGTGCCCGCTGGGGAGTAAAATGGCCTCATGAGAACTACTGGGTTTGTGTCATGAGCCTGAGCCAATGGCAGCTCCATCTCTAAGCGTCTCTGTTATCAGTTTCTGGGCATGAGAATCTGATTGGTCTCACTTGGCTCAGGGGTCTCTTCCTGTGGTCAGGTGGCAAGGTGGCATTGACCATCATGACTGCCACCTCCTGCAGAAAGGGAGCGGGACAGGCAACCCAATAGGTGTCCATCGTAAGAAGAGGGTTGCAAAAGATGCTATGTGAAAACAAGAGAGAGTCCAGGAGTAACTCTCAATAGCATAACAATCTTAATTTTCCAAAGGATGTTCTTTGTACCTATTCCCTCATTTTATTCTCTCCTCCAGCGTTCTATGAAATAGCCAAGGCACATAGTTTGCCCTTCTAATTCAGCAGATGAGGAAACAGAGAGAAGTAAATGTAGTTGCTTCAGTGCACAAGGCCACTAGATAGAACCCAGGCTTTCTGGAGCCCACTGCCCCTCCGGTTACCCCTGAAATAGCAGCCCTCTGTAACACAGCACCCTGTCTACTCGAGGAAGATTGAGGGAGAAGAGCAAAGCCAGCGGTCAGCAGACAGCCCAACCCTGAAAACATGAACGATTCAGTCACTCATGTCTGCAGAGCAGGTTTTGTTGGCAGGAGGCCACCCTGTCTAAGTCCTGCTCCAGTCCGTCTGGGTGTAACCCAGCCATTATGGTCTCTCCGGTTTCACATGCACAGGAACAATTAAGTCATTCTCATAATTTCATGTGGTACAGAAAGTTCCAAGCCAAAAATACCATCCTTGCTTCCTACTTTTAGACTTCCAGGGAACTTCCCTCTCCTTCCCTCCCTACAATTCACTTTGATTCCTTCTATTTTTCTCTTCTTGAATGCATTGCCCAGACACAGAGTCCTAGTTTACTTAACGAGGAGCTGTAGACCCAACACAAATCAAAACAAACCCAACCTCCATTTGCCAGGAGTAGTGAAAATAGGGAATTGACAGCGGCCCTCAAGTACAGAAGGTTAAAACACAAAAGAGTGTGCAGATCTCATCTCCAGTGTATGGAAATAAGAGGACTGATCACCAGATGATCACAGAAGGATGGTGGGATGACAAGGGAAGCAGTTGTGTCCAGTATATTCCTATTATTATTTCTGGGTCCTAAGTAACCACGGTCACATCACTTTCTTTATCTTCAGTATATAAAATTTCCTGTCCCATAGGACTGTCACATCAGTCCTGTGTTGCTTCCTTAAATAATTAATTTTTTTAGATCTTTCTCAGATGTTATATTAACAGTAACTTCCCGACAGACAACTGATTTGGTCTGTGTGTACACACACACTCATGTGTGCACACACACACTCACGTGTGCACACACTGTCTCTGCCTTGGTGCTGCGTACATGTTGCTGGACCATCATGTAGCTTATATCAAGAACGAAATGAATTCCAGTTAGAGATGATTTGAAAGTTTCTTCTGTAGGAGTAGATATTACAAGCTTATTTGTAACATGTCTTCTCCTTAGAGCAGTGGTTCTCAAAAACTTTAGCCTGCGTCAGCATCACTTGGAGAGTTCATAAAAACACCAATTGCTGGTCCCACTCTCACCCCCAGAGCATCTCATTCAGTAGGTCTGGGGTGGCGCCAGGACTTTGTTTTCTAATAAGTTTCCAGGTGTTGCTGATGTTGCTGTCTGGAAGCTCCTTCTGTGAACTAAACTAATCAAGAATAGTGCTTTGACTTTCTTTGGTCGTCCCGAATCCGGGTTCATCCGACACCAGCTGCCTCTACCATGCCACCTAAGTTCGACCCCAACGAGATCCAAGTCGTGTAGCTGAGGTGCACTGGTGGGGAAGTTGGTGCCACGTCTGCCCTGGCCCCCAAGATCGGCCCCCTGGGTCTGTCTCCAAAAAACGTTGGTGATGACATCGCCAAGGCAACTGGTGATTGGAAGGGTATGAGGATTACGGTGAAACTGACCATTCAGAACAGACAGGCCCAGATTGAGGTGGTATCTTCTGCCTCTGCCCTGATCATCAAAGCCCTCAAGGAACCGCCAAGAGACGAAAAGAAGCAGAAAAACGTTAAACACAGTGGAAACATCACTTTTGATGAGATTATCCACATTGCCTGACAGATGCGGCATCGATCTTTAGCTAGAGAACTCTCTGGAACCATTAAAGAGATCCTGGGGATCACCCAGTCTGTGGGCTGCAGTGTCCATGGCCGCCACCCTCACGACATCATAGATGACATCAACAGTGGTGCAGTGGAATGCCCAGCTAGTTAAGAACTGCAAAGAAAAATAATAAAGGGTTATTTGACAACCAATGGGGGGAAAAATGGTGCTTTGGGGAATTCCTTGGTGGTCCAGTGGTTAGGACTTGGCCCTTTCACTGCCGAGGGCCTGGGTTCGATCCCTGGTTAGGGAACTGAGATCCCGCAAGCCTCGCAGTACGGCCAAAAAAATACATAAATAAAAAAAAAATAAAAGCATCACAGTAGCATCCTACAGATCAATTAATAATTCCAAAGGTAAAATGTATCTTTGAAAAAAAAAAAAAAAAAAGAATGGTGCTTTGAGCACTAGGTGTCCCTAGCAGTAGTGATGACTTGCTTCTTCTGCTTCCGGACCTTATTTGTGTTGTCCCTGGAAAGCCCCCCTCCTCCGATTGGCCAACCAAGTCCTCTGCATCTGCCAGGCCCAGCCTAAGTTCCCATTCCTCCACCTACTCTTTCCTGACTACTGCGCTTCACACTTGGCACTTCCCTTCTCTGAACTCTTCCAGTTTTTGGAATAAGCCATAGAATTGACTCTGCTGCCTGCCTCATGAGCATGTTGCACGTTAGTCCTTTCCCCATCGAGACCGAACACATTTGATGAGTGAACGCGACTATGCCTCATATACTCTTCTGTGTGTCCCTGCACCTTGCACAGGGCTAAGCACATTGTAGATGACTCAGTAACTTACTGATTGGTGAACGCTCAACGTGAATTCAAAGAGGAAATAGAATGCTGCATATACGACCAACTGATACTGCCTGATAAACCCACCAAGTTTTGCTTCTGATATGGTAAGCCCTGTGACTTCTGTCCTCAAAGCCACAGATCCTTCTGCCTGATTCAGTACTGCCTGGACTTCGGTCTTGAGAGAAGGGACGTTATGGGCTGGTTCCGGCTGGTGGACACCCAAGATGGTTGTCATCGCCGTGCCTGTTGTCAACTGTGCGTGAGAGTCAGTCCCTGGGCTCCAGGGCAGTGTGATGGCTGGAGGTCAGCGTGCAAGGAGAAACATCGAGAGGAGGGAATGATGGTGATGTGCTGGAGAAATGGGTTGGGACCAGATTCTGAAGGCTTTACATGGCTATTAGGGGCTTGGAGTTTGTCCTATAGAAAATGGAGGGGTTTTTTTTTTTAACAAAAAAGGGAATGAGGTAATCAGGTTTGTTCTTTGGAACCATAATGTGGAGGCCCCTGGCTTCTTATGGAGAAGGTAAGAAACTAGCAGAGGCAAACATGTGAAGTAGAGTTGTTTTGATTTGAAGGCTTCTTTCTTGATGGTCAAGTCTTCCCACCTTTCTTTAGATACTCTTTTAGTTTCCTAGGGCTGCTGTAACAGCTTATCAAAAACTGGGTGGCCTAAGACAACAGAAGCTTCCTCTCCCACTTTCGGAGGCTAGAATCCAAATTTGGTCAGATCATGCTCTCCCTGAAGGCTCTAGGGGAAGATCTGTTCCCTCACTCCAATCTCTGCCTTTGTCGTCACATGGCCTTCTCGCTGTGTCTCTGTCTCTTCTCCTCTTCTTATAAGGACATCAGTCATACTGGATTAAGTCCCACCTAGTGACCTCCTTTAAACGTGATTACATCTACAAAAACCCTTTTTCCAAGTCAGGTCACACTACAAGTACTGGGGGTTAGGACTTCAACATACCCTGTTTTTGGAAGGGGGCACAGTTCAACCCACAGCAGACACTTATTTGCTACACCTTATTGCTTTAGGGCTCAAGGAAGCAGTGGGCTTGCTGCTGTAACAAGCCCGCTAGTTAACTCACCTGTGTAATGTGCTCTCAGGGAGGGTTAGGAAACTGCCGCCATCTCCAGTAATACCAGTAGCTCACTTAAGTAATCATGCAGGGTGGGTACACAGGACCAAGCAGCAGCAGGTGGGGAACTGACCGAAAAGAGCAGTTCGGGTGCTCTTGCAGGTGAGAAATCGTGAGACCTCGAGTAAGTTGTGGCTGTGAGAATAGACAGGAGCGGGCAGAGTGGAGGAACAGGTCTGAGGTAGAACCAGTAGGATTGGATGTCGGGGGAGGAGACACGCAAGGCTTGTTATCAGCCTGTTGGAAGATGTGAGAGTGAGTGTATGTGTACAGGGATGTAATATCTATCTGTGTATTATATATGTATGTGTTATTTTGGGGGGGAAGATAAACAAGGCCTTAGAGACAAGTTTTTCTTTCTTTGTCTCTCATCAATTAACTCAAAAGATGCTTTATTGTGCTGGAAAGGAGAGTAATAAACTGGAAATGATATGGAAGAAAGTGAAGAGCAACCTTGGACATCCATGGGGATTAAAGATATTTTTAAAGGAAAAATGGGGAAAAAAGAAAATTTTGGCCCACAGCCTTCTGAGAAGGTTCCTCTAAATGGTGTGTAGTTGTCTCAGGGCATGGCACCCACTCACCTAAGTGGATTTCCTTTTTTTTTTTTTTTTTTTAATTTATTTATTTTTATTTTTGGCTGCATTGAGTCTTTGTTGCTGCGCACGGGCTTTCTCTAGTTGCACTGAGCGGGGGCTACTCTTTGTTGTGGTGCTTGGGCTTCTCATTGCAGTGGCTTCTCTTGTTGCTGAGCATGGGCTCTAGGCGCGCGGGCTCAGTAGTTGTGGCGCACGGGCTTAGTTGCTCCGTGGCATGTGGGATCCTCCCAGACCAGGGCTCGAACCTGTGTCTCCTACGTTGGCAGGCGGATTCTTAACCACTGCGCCACCAGGGAAGCCCTAAGTGGACTTCTGACACAGCCCTCCAGGCCCTTCATTCAGGTCCGTTCCAGGCCACCCCCCAGGCTGAGACTGGACCACTGGCTGACCTCGAGGGAGACTCACATGTTCTTTGTGAACATAAGCTGCCAGGTCCTGCCATCATCCTCATAATGTTCTCTTCACCCTTTAGTAGCTGGCTTTTGCATCTATTATCTCATTTGGTTTTCACAACCTTGGAACAATGGAAAATCCCATGACAGGGCAGCAGAACTGAATTTCAGTCCTTTTGGGTTTTTTTCTGGGAGTGGGGGTTAGTGTTTGCACAGACACTCAGCTTCTCAAAGCTCCGTTTTCTCATCAGCAGTGAACCAACAACCCCGTTCTTGTAGGATCATTGTGAGGCTGAACATCCGACAATGTATGTACCGTGCCTGGCTCAGAGCTTGTGCACAATACGTATCCATTCCCTTTCCCCTCCTTTTCCATCTTCTTTCTCGTTCTTCTTCCAGGTTTTCTGACCCTTGGGGCCAGAGCTCTTTGCCATTCTATCCCACTGGAAATAAAACATAAATAAATGTAAAAATAGAGAAATTATAAACAAATTCCTGTAGAGGGTTTGTTTTAAACTCACTGGAATCAACGATAAATTGCATACTCATCCAAAGGGCTAGATTAAGGGTTTGGGAGTAATCGAAGCAAACCCTGAGAGTGAAGGCGAGAAGGAAATGTCAGAATTATAATCGGGATGAACGTAGATCTAATTTGAGAGAGAGAGTCTGCTGCTATCTCTGTCCCTTTCCCACTCTGGTCAGTCCCAGCTGCTGTTATCTGCTTGTTCTTCCCATTGAAAACAACTCTGCAGAACCTCATCCTTCTGGCACCCAAGGTATTAACGCAGTTGCTGGCGGATCTGGTTGGCTAACCAGGCTCAAGTGCTACCCAAGGTGCTGGAGCGTGGCCACCACCCAGGTCATCACGGCAGCGCCCCTGGGCGATGTCCGCTTGGACTTAGTTTCACTCTGAAGTTAGAAAGCAGTGGCCTGCATTTCCAGCTACATAAAACTGGGAACGTTGAATCTAGTCAGGCCTGCCCCTTCAACCTTCTGTCTCTGTGCTCTCCTGTGTTTCCCTGACAGCAGTGCTTTCCCAGTGCCCTTCTACTTGCTCACATCCCATCCTCAAATCCCTGAGCAGAGGTTCCGTGTCAGAATCCCTCCCACAGAGATGTTAGCTCAAGGTGCATAGATACAGGTACCAGAAAGCTTGCTGCCACATTGCTCGTAACCCAAAGGGCCATCCACGGGGATTTTTGGATGGATGGCTTCTTGAGCAAGTAACTCACCCTCTCAGAACTTGTAGCTCCTTGTTTGTTACACGTAAATTACTAATATCCAGCCTGACTAACTATGAGATGATGAGTATGAAAGCACTTTCTAAATTGCAAATGGTTTTACAAATGTGAGGGATATGATGAATCAACAGTGAAAACAGTCCTTTGAGGCCTTTTACAAACAAAGGCATTTTTATATATTTAAAATCTTGCCACTCACAAATTTAATATTTGAGGTTTTGCCGACCTGGGGAGCAGTCGCATAGCAGTTTACAGTTTCACTGAGGTGTATATATTTTCGTCCCTCCATAAACGTGAATATCTCCCAGGAGGATGGGAAGTGAATAGATGAAGTAGTAGAAGTTAAAATAAGATTACATTACAGAGTCTTTAAAGGTTCATTAAAACAGATACCTGTGCAGTATCTTTTATGCCCCTATCAAAGGGCTCTGGTTTACTGGGAGTGAGACAAAAAGGCAAAAATTAGAAATATGCTGTGTAATTAGGTAAGCCATAAATACACTCATAAAACAATTAGTAAGCATAGCAACAACAACAAAAGCATACCAATATACACCATTATTATAAACAGATTCTGTAGCCTGGCGCTCTAGAAGAACTTCTGGAATTAAGTTTAATTTTATTACATTTAAATGGGGGGGGGAAAGTCCCACCCGAGACTATGCAGATGCAGTTACGAGTGGGCTTTATTGTTTGTTACGGGTGTGAGTGTTTATTTCTCTCCCATTTGACATTCTGGATGTAGACAGTGCAGGGTTGGTGTGGAGCCCTCCAGTTGTCTGGGGTGCAGGCTCCCTTCCATTTCTGCTCTGCCACCCCCAGGGTGTGGCACTGGTCCTTCTGGGCTATGGCCACCACCTGCCAATTTGGAGCAAGGGGGGTAAGGGGGTCACGCCCCCTCCCTTCTTTATGACGCGTCCTAGGACTTGCACACACCCCTTCCACTTCCGTCACCTGGCCACACCTAGATGCACAAGAATCTGGGAATGAATTCTTTATTGTGAGTAGCTCTGTGCCCAACTAAAAGCCAGAGATTGTGTCACTCAAGGAAGGGAAGCACAGGCGTTGGGGAGCAATGCGCAGGTGCTCCCACCTTTCAGCCTCCTGTCTGCCCAGGAGCTGATGGCTTATAAGGGAGGAAGAGAGACAAGTCAGTGCAAGAAGATTGTGACTCAAGGCTTATCCAATCTGTCAGGGAGTTCCTGGGGCAGTTTAGTGCTGATGATATTTTTGGTTTCACTAAGGAAAGGTTTCGTTTGAATTAAATTATTATTGAATGACCTTTTTAACTTTCTGTTCGATGTGAAGGCTGCTCAGAGACAGCTGTTTGAGAATGAAGAAGCAAGTGCTGACCTCCTCGGTGCTAGACCTCGGTGCTGTTGGAGCCGGCCTGGCGCTCACACCCCTGGCCCCAGACAAGGTCCCTCTGAAACCATGGTCAAGTGAGGCCAAGCAAGTCCACAGCGGAATTTCATCTAAGCACAGACTAAAACAGAGTTCCCATACAACCCACGATACCCACCAGACATCTTCTCCCCCGCTAGTAGGAGTAGCCACTGCTTCTTTACCATTTTGTGGTCCTGTCTGTCCTCCAGTCAGCGCTCCCTGTAGATAACATTTATTGAGATACTCAGTCATAGAATTGCCACGCTTTCTGACAGTGCCCAATCTAGAGCAAACCCTTGTTTCCTTAGACCTCCCTAAAAACCACCCAACCAAAGCCGATGCCTGGAATAGATTCTGTGGAAGGGGTGATACTGTCCTGTACATTTAGAAAATCTGTGTTCATTTAAAGGAGACTTGACTGCAACCTGGGGCCAGTTTCTTAACCTCTGAAAGCTTCAGTTTCTTGATCTATAAACTGAGGATAGTAATATCAACTTCACAAGGCTGTGAAGGTGCTTTCTAAAATTACAGAGCACATTACAAATCTAAGGAAGGCATTTAATGATGAATTCTATTTTTCTAAAATTCGATTTGAGCCAAGGTCAATGAATAGCTCAGTTTATAACTTAATTTACATGAGTAAGTAATTTTGCATTCATAGTCGCCACTTATCTGTACTTAGGAACTGGGAGCTGGATCCCTGGCCATTTCTACCCAAACCAGGGCTGTTTCCTCTTGAGAGGAAAGCTTTTCTGAAAAGAAGATAACAACTGTCATTTGAGTAGAGAAAATGAGAAAGGCAAAAGTCACATTATGATTTATTTTGTGTCATACCTAAGTAGTTAGAAGATAGCCCCTTTTTAAAAAAGAAAATTATTATTTATTTTTGGCTGCGTTGGGTCTTCACTGCTGTGCACAGGCTTTCTCTAGTTGCAGTGAGCGGGGGCTACTCTTCATTGCAGTGCATGGGCTTCTCGTTGCAGTGGCTTCTCTTGTTGCAGAGCATGGGCTCTAAGTGCGCAGGCTTCAGTAGTTGTGGCCTGTGGGCTCAGTAGTTGTGGCTCGCAGGCTCAGTAGTTGTGGTGCACGGCCTTAGTTGCTCCGCGGCATGTGGGATCTTCCCGGACCAGGGCTCAAACCTGTGTCCCCTGCATTAGCAGGCGGATTCTTAACCACCGCGCCACCAGGGAAGTCCCAGCCCTTTCTCTTAACAGCCCTTGTAAAATTTTCACTGGGCTTCAGAAGTCTAAAGGAAAACTCTAGAACTAAGACATATTTCAGCTCACTATTTCTCAGGGTCACTATCACCCCAGTTTTGTGAAGAGATGAAAAGAGGCTACCCGAAGCAGTGGAGTAAGAATCCACTCTGCCTTTTGCTTTATATGTGACCTTGGCCAAGTACCTGACCATTACTTTCCTCATTTAGAAAATGTAAATAGAGATGCTTGCCTTACAACTGCAGTTGTCTCTTGGTATTCTTGGGGGACTGGTTCCAGGACCTCTGCAGATACCAATATCCTCTGATGCTCAAGTTCCTTTATTTAAAATAGCATAGTATTTGCATATAACCTAGCACATCCTCCCATGTACTTTAAATCATCTTTAGATTACTTATAATACCTAGTACAGTGTAAACGCTATGTAAATAGATGCCAGCATGTGGCAAATTCAAGTTTGCTTTTTGGGACTTTCTGGAATTTTTTTTCCCCAAAATTTTTGGTCTGCAGCTGGTTGAATCTGTAGATGTGCAATCCGCGGATATGGAGGACTGACTGGACTTCAGCCATCACTCCAATAGGATAATGTATGTGACAGCTCTTAGCTGTGAAGTGCCATATATTCAGGAAAGGAACCATTATATTCCTGGTGGTCGCATTTTATTGGGAGAGAGCCTACAGGGCTGCTTTAGTATAACAGGCTGTATTAGAGTGCTGACTTTGTGCCAGTTGCGTGTATGATACATTGTGCCACCACTCTTGCAAGGTCTGTAGAGGGCCAAATTAAAGGAGATGTTTGTGCCTCGGTGCCAGTACTTGGAGACGTAACCCAGCTGTGGGTTACACTGCTTACTCCAAGGGGAAATCTAGAAGGCACCGTAGCCTCTCGCTTTTGTGTTTCAGACAATGGATTTCATCAAGTTGGCAGCTGATTCTACCAGTCAGATTTAGACTTGATTGGAATCTGAAATTGAAGGCTTTCTTTGCAGCATGGAGCTTACCTGTTAAGCTGGTTTCTAGAAAAACCAACCAGGGTGTCACATTTTCTTTTATGTGTGAACCAGTTAATATGGTAGGTAGCTTGGGGTGATGTTAAGGGCTAGTCTCACCAGACAACTGCTGAGAGCATTTCCTTTCTCCACCCTAGAGGTGCTCTAGGCTAGCAGACTAAAGTCATAGGTGCCCTGGCCAAAATGTCATTTTCTCTTGGGCAGAAGTGGAGATAACCTTGACCGGTCCTTACCTTCCAACACCATTTTTATAAATTTATTTATTTATTTATTTTTGGCTGTGTTGGGTCTTCGTTTCTACGCGAGGGCTTTCTCTAGTTGCGGCGAGCGGGGGCCGCTCTTCATCGCGGTGCGCGGGCCTCTCACTATCGCGGCCTCTCTTGTTGCGGAGCACAGGCTCCAGACGCGCAGGCTCAGTACTTGTGGCTCACAGGCCCGGTTGCTCCGCGGCATGTGGGATCTTCCCAGACCAGGGCTCGAACCCGTGTCCCCTGCATTGGCAGACAGACTCCCAACCACTGCACCACCAGGGAAGCCCCCAACACCATTTTTATATTTGAATTGACAAAAGTCTTATTTGCCTTCAATACCTTATCTTTACATATGTATAGACCTTGTATATTCAGTTTATAATGCACTTTACATCTCATTGTTCTTTCATAAATTTAATAAGATCAATCAAGCCCAAGCCCTGAGGGGTGCCAAGCACTGTGCCAGGTGGACTCTGGAGATTCAGAGAAAAGGGGACGGATTTCCCTGTCCACATGGCACTCACAGTCAAGTCAGAGAATCAGTTGTATTTACATCTAATTAATGTCAAGACAGCATGTCAAACCCAGCCATCCAGAGGGGTCCCAGGTTTAGCACATTTCTCTTAATGGTCCTATGAGTTTGGTTGTGACACTCTTTTCATGGATGAGGAAAGTGAGCCCAAGTGGCCTTAAGTGGCTTCTGTGGTCGCCCAGCTAAAGTGGTCTGACTTGTAAGCACTGGCCTTTTCCACCCCTACACACTACCCTGCTGCTCTTGCCTTGTCAGCGTGCTTTCATAGCATGCTGCCATATCACGGTGACAGATTAATGTCTCTGTTAATCATATAGAAGTTATATTTTGGGTTGACTGCTCTCTCCAGACATTTAGGATAAGCGCCTTAGTTATCTGGATACCTCCTAAATCTTACTTCACTAGCTAAGTGATCTCCTCATTGGTTGATGGTTTCTGTTCGCTTCAAGGTGTACTGTTTCTAACCTTTTCCTGCTTCACCTTTCCCCACATCCATGCTCATCCTGCCCAGGACCTGCCTGAGGTTTGAGCCAGATCCCATCCACATTCCCTCCAGTGGAAGCATTACCCTTTTTTTAGGTGTTCTTTGCACTTTTTTAGAAACAGGTTTGAGGATGGGGGGAAGGTACATTTTGCAAAGTATTCATAATTAGTGTGAGGGTGTAAATTTGGAGAAGTTAATCAATTAAATGGTATCCCTGATTCTCTCTTTTTTTTTTTTTAATTTTATTTATTTATTTTTGACTGTGTTGGGTCTTTGTTGCTGCGCACGGGCTTTCTCTAGTTGGGGTGAGCGGGGACTACTCTTCATTGCGGTGCGTGGGCTTCTCACTGAGGTGGCTTCTCTTGTTTCGGAGCACGGACTCTAGGTGCGTGGGCTTCAGCAGTTGTGGCACGTGAGCTCAGTAGTTGTGGCGCACGGGCTTAGTTGCTCTGCGGCATGTGGGATCTTCCCAGACCAGGGCTCGAACCTGTGTCCCCTGCATTGGCAGGTGGATTCTTAACCACTGCGCCACCAGGGAAGCCCTTGATTCTCTCTTTATGTTATCACAGTAACTCATTTATATGGCACCAGTTTACAAAGGACTTCCTGTCTCTTATCTCACTGATCCCTCACTAACAACCCTGAGAGGGTGGGAACAAGGGAGTTTAAGTAAATCCCCCAGGCCACCCAGCCAGTAAGTGCCAGAAGAGGAAATGTGAGTCCGTTCTTCCAGCTCCCAGTCCTGGGCTTTTGCTCTCTGCCAAGTCACGGCAGAATATGGACTTAGTGCTAATAAAGTTGGCTCCAGTGCTGAGAGTGGTCGTTACTCACTCACTTTATTCCTTCCGGCATCCAAGAGAATCTTCTCAGTTATAAATGATAGCCTCCAGCATTAGCCCTGAGGACACCGCTGAGGGTCCCAGTGCTTTCACCCAATTTCCAGCCTCCTGTTAAATCTCTGAGGGGCATGAGTGCATCACAAATGAAGGGTAGCCTTCCAGATTGCAGCCGAGGGGGATTAGATTTCCTAGGAACGAGGACATTTCAGAGGAAAGAGAAGATAAACTCTAGTGACTGCCAAGTTGTCATAATATAAACGGGGAACTTATTTTTAAGTGCTCAAATGTCCATATACATAGTCATTTGGAGTCCACATTTTCCTCCAAAGAGAATGCTTCCTGGGCTGTTGTGTACATTAACTAATGTAGGTCCTTAATTGAGGAGATATATATATGCATATATACACACACATATATATGTGTATATATGTGTATATATATATGTGTGTGTGTGTGTGTGTGTGTGTGTGTGTGTGTGTGTGTATATATATTTGGCCGCGCAGCCCATGGCATGTGGAATCTTAGTTCCCCCACCAGGGATCAAACCTGCGTCCCCTGCATTGGAAGTGCAGAGTCTTAATCACTGGACCACCAGGGAAGTCCCAAGGAGACATTTTAAACAAATTCTGAGGATTTATATGCCGTCACTGCTAAAATGTAAAGAGGAAAAAAAAAAAGTATAAAATAAGCCCTCTCAAAGAGTTTGTTATTTCTATTACTCTTGTTATGATTATGATTTTATCATTTGAATGTTCCTTTAGAGTTAGTCTATGAGACCTTCAAAGCAGCCTACCCACATTCTTCATAACCATACCTCCAACCCAAGGTGAGCATTTTTGGAATTTCTTTTTAAATTAGAACCCTGGAAGGCTTCTAGCTAGTAAGCCATCACGGGTTTCTAGATCTGCCAACTAGCTTATTGTCTTCAACCAGCGTCAACTTCCTTTTACATCATGTGACCCACTTCCAGATTTTAAAAACTGTGACAGCATCAGAGGTAGATTCACTTCCTCCTGTGATTAAGTCAGAGAGAGGGGTGGGTGGGAAGGATGGGTGAGTGAGAGTGGTGGTGGGGACTGTTAAATGGTTTAAACTTGTGGTGGTGTCTTTTGCCGGTAAAGAGTTAGGAAAGGGGATGGCCTTCAGTGTGGGCAGGGCGGCCAGAGCCCTGAGAACAGGAAAGCCCCGTCCACCCTCAGCCTTTCTCCAAGGACTGGTCTTGTCAGACCTACTGGTTGGGAAGAGCTGCCCTAGATTATCTAGGAGAGATTCAAGGGGACCCAAAGCCCAGGCATTTAACACTTAGTGCTTTACCTGATGATAAATTATAATGTAGCTGATTGGTCTGTAGGAAACAGTTGCTCAAATGCCTTTTCACCTTCTCAGTGGCAACAAAGTATATGTGACAAAGCTCTTACATTAAAGATTTAGAGATTCCAGTTAGGATATTTAAAACCTTATGCCAGGTGGGAGATGGTATCGTATACCTCACACCAAATTGCTGAGTCTTACAGCTGGGCATTGAGATTTTTTTAAAAGCAGTGTTTGAGGTGGAAGAGAACAATTTTTAGAGAAAATGTAGTCAACTTCATTTAAATGGAATAAATGATGATTATAGCGGATTGTTTGACAGTTTGGGCTGGTGTTTCTAAAATGAAATTAACTACAGAGTTCTTGAAATGGGGTCATCAGGTTAGAATTCAGTTGTCTGCGAAGATCAATGATTTCTGTCTTCTCAGCTTACCTGTCAGGCAGGGGTAATATATCACAACTAGGTGTGAAGTGCATTTGCATTCTTTTTTTTTAGTAGTCACCAGCGCGTTTTACGTAATGAAAGAATTGAATGTTATGGCAACAAAATTCATTCTTCACACTGGAACTACCACTGCATACTTAGGTAATTAATTGGTAAACCTTTCTATCTTAAAAAAATAAAATAAAATAAATATATCCCCAGGGCCTGGCACAGTACCTAGCAGAGATGTTTTTTGTTTGTTTTTTTTTAATAGATCTTTATTGGAGTATAATTGCTTCACAATACTGTGTTAGTTTCTGTTGTACACCAAAGTGAATCAGCCATACGCATACATATTTCCCCATATCTCCTCCCTCTTGCGTCTCCCTCCCATCCTCCCTATCCCACCCCTCTAGGTCGTCTTAGAGCACTGAGCTGATCTCCCTGTGCTATGCAGCTGCTTCCCACTAGCTAACTATTTTACATTTGGTAGTGTATATATATACAGTCGATGCTACTCTCACTTTGCCCCAGCACACGTGTTTTTGATGGGGCTAAAATGATTGAATCAGTGAATGACTGAATAAGTGAAAAACATAGGATGAGGTTCAGGAAAAAGACTACAAGAGCAGTTGTTATTAAAAGACTGCCATCCCTGAAATTACTATTATCGATGCCAATTCTCATTTATGTTTATGAATCTTTAGGAATTTTGGAGTATACTTTATAGCCCATTACTCTAGTTAAGAGAAGAAAATTCTTTTTTTAAAAAAAAATATTTATGTATTTGGTTGCACTGGGTCTTAGTTGCAGCTCCAAGGCTCCTTAGTTGTGGCTCCAGGGCTCCTTAGTTGTGGCATGCGAACTCTTAGTTGCAGCATGCATGTGGGATCTAGTGTCCTGACCAGGGATCGAACCTGGGCCCCCTGCGTTGGGAGCGTGGAGTCTTATTCACTGCGCCACCAGGGAAGTCCCAGAAAATTCTTAAATGTAAACTTTTTACCTAAAAAGTGTAAAACTTTAATTTTTCTAATGGTGTTTCAGCAGTTGTTATTAAAAATCACTAGCCTACACATATATTTCAGGAAGGGGCTCCAGGCTTGTGTAATATTGACAGGGCAAGAGAATCTTTGGTTGCCGAATAAGCTCCCTGGTCTTCCTTTCTGTGCTAATTTGCTGTAGAGACAGTTCGGGTTTCCTTCTAAGGTTCTGTCCCAGCCACTCCGGTTGTGGAAGTGGCCATCTACTGGTAGCTCTTGTATAATAAAGTCCTCTGAGGTAATATTTCTACACAATCATTTTTAACCAAAAGAAAATGTTGGCGATCTCAGGTGGTGGCAGGTTCCCTCATGGGAACGAGAACGGCTGGAATGGAAGGTAGGGCATAAAGAAGGTCTTCCCTCTTTGTGGCTCAAGGACAACTGTGGGCAGCCTCTTTGAGCTGCTCGGTTGGATTTCATCCTTTTCACCACGTTGTTCTTTGCCCTTGACCCACTTGTCCCCACCTGGCTTTAAGCTCTCTGGTCCAAAAGGACCGACTCCATGTCCACCTTTTAAATAGACACTCATTCAGCAGCACTGCAGCTGAAGAAGAGAGGAGGGACGGGATTGGCGTGGGGAATGAGGCTCATAGGCACATCGATGGAGGGAACCAGAGACAGACGTCCCACACATAACACCTTTGCATATGGACAGACCTCATTTCCTTGTATGCATCTTTCTACGGGGCTGTCTGGGCCATTAAGAATCACCCTGACTCATACTTCTGGTTTTCAGTTCAACTTCTAGGAATGCATTATTTCACACCCTGTGGAGGTGGAACTTGGTGTCACAGATGAGGAAGGCAGCCCCCTACCCCCTCAGCCTATCTGGAACCCAGCAGGTGTGAGGAAACCAGCTACCGCATCTCTGAGAAGCCCACAGAGATGCTCCATAGCCCTGGTCTGTCTGAAACACGCAGCTTCTGAGAATAATGCGTTCTCCCTGAGTGCCAAATAACTGGACTTGAAATTTTAATTCTGTCAAAGCTGGTTGTCAGAGTTTGATGAGGTGCAGAATAGGTACATAGTCTCAAATTGTTATCTCCCCACAAATTGCTTAGCAGTTACAATAGGAATGAAAAATAGAAATTATGTAGTGGAGAAATGGGACAGTACTTAATGAAATGATAAAAAATGAATACCGCCCACAAACATGATGTACCTCCAGACGTGATACCCCGAGAAGGACACAAAATCACTTGACTCGAATTCTAGCCCAACATGCAAAAGCTGAATCTATTATGAGGAGACATCACTCAAACCCAAACTGAGAGAGATTCTATAAAATAACTGGCCTGAATTCTTTAAAATGTCAACATCATAAAAGACAAAGGAAAGCTAAAAAGCTGTTAGAAATTAAAGGAAACTAAACAAATACAAAAACTAAATGCAATACGTGATCTTGCACCAGGAAAAAAAAAAATCTTGTCAAAGGACATTATTGGGATAATTGATGAAATTGGAATATTGACTTGGATAAAAAGTATTAATGTGACATTTCCTGAAGTTGTTTACCCTGGTTATATAAGAAAATTCCCTTTTTAGGAAATACATACTGAAGTATTAAGGAATAAAAGGGCATGATGTATACAACCTATTTTTAAATGGTTTAGATTAAAAGAAAACTATACACACACACACACACACAGAGACAGAGAGAGGGACAGAGGGGAAGCAAAGGTGACAAAATGTTACAAATTGGTAGAGTATAAGAATTTTTTTTAACTTTTCTGAAATGTTGAGATTATTTCAAAATAAAAGGTTTTTAAAAACCATCCTTTCATTATCCTACCATCAAAAACAAATTGAACAAAATACCCAGTTGTTTCATCTACCCTGGGATGGGTCAGCAATCAGCCGAAAGGGCTGGAAAGAGACTTCTGGCCCCCTCCTGCCCCCTCATCCTTACTCCTAAGTCAAATGGCCGGATGTGGGTGATTCCTGCAGAGACACCAACCAACA
This sequence comes from Balaenoptera borealis, assembly GCF_965194805.1. Lineage (NCBI taxonomy): Eukaryota > Metazoa > Chordata > Mammalia > Artiodactyla > Balaenopteridae > Balaenoptera > Balaenoptera borealis. The sequence continues at coordinate 107,649,420 of NC_138866.1, read as the reverse complement.
GGTCCAGACTCTATTTCAAGGGCAACAGGCCCAGGGAACTGCTAGGCGAGATTGTTCTTCTCCGCATCTCAGCCCCAGAGAGCCAAGAATTCTCTCAGCAACAGTAATGGTGGCCGCAAATTGAGGTCAGTAGGAAAACAGATCTGTTTTGGGTTGTAAAGTCGCACATAATGCGATGAGTGAACAGAAAAGAATGTACCCCAGTGAAGGGACGGCCTGTGAACTCCGGGTCTGGTTCTGAATATTCTTATGATGCCTAGCATAGAAAACAGGAAACATCAGTTAAAATGGGAAATTGCTGTGGGCTGAATTACTGTAATTCCTCGTCTTACTTAGAAGTCGGCATGGAGTAGGCCTTCATCCACAGCCTGCCCTCTCCTGCTCTTCCACGTCTTGATAATTTTGCCCTTTCTTAAGGGTGGTGCGTTACCAAGCAAAGAGGCTCTTAGGCTGGAATTTCTACCTTTAAGTATGCTTAGAAACTGTGTTTTTAAAGAGCTGTTTGTCCCCACCCCCACCGTCTCTCGGTTAAAAGCAGCCTGCCTCTGCTTCTGGTTCCCTCCTCCTGCCCCCTCTTTCTTTCTAAGTAGGCGAGATCCAGCACGCAGAGCGACTCACAGCCTGGCTTAATAATAACCCAGCAATAAATGACATAGCCATTATCATGGTAGACGGATAAACAGAGGGACATTCCCCAAAGCTGTGAGCCCAACCGCAAATTAGCTTTTCGGTCCTCCGCGCATCTCCATCATTCCTTTGGGGTCCTCTAAAGTATCAGGGAAGTTCTGGCAGCCTGTCCAAGCTGTAAAATGGAGATAATTATTCCTGCTCACTGCCTGCCTCGCTGAGTTGCTTTAGGGCTCACATGGGATGATGAATGGCAAAGTAGCGAGACACTGGAAGCAATATACAAATAAGAGATGGTGTTAGTTCTCTTACTGGGTGAGGATCTGACTAAAGTAGTTTGGGCCCGTGCCCTTTGGAAGAAGGACAGTTCTTCTGTGTGGCCTGGGCTGCACCCTCTGATGGGCAGTCCATCTTGGCTGTCTGTTTCTTGTCCCAAGTGCTCAGCTTGCCCTTCTGGCTTTCCTGCGGCCACCTCTCTTTTTCCTGTCTCTCTGTTCCATCTGTTGGTTTTCTGCCTCACCAATGAGAAAGTAAGCTTGATGAAAGCCAAAGTCTTGTCTGTATGGTCTGCAGGTGTTACCCCAGTGCTTAGAAGAGCGCTTGACTCCTGGTAGGCACGTAACTATTGGAATGAATGAATGAATGAACAAACAGATGAAATGCTTCCCATCCTCAGTTTTCTCATCTTCTGTTGGCTCCGTGTTTTGCACAATCCTGCTCATGCCCGTGAGGAGAACTTGTAGTAGCCAATGGTGGACTCCTGGCCCATTTCTTGCTCCTAAGCTCCACAACTCCAGATCCAAATGCCCAGTGCCTATGTGGAAAAAGCTCAATAAAGAAGGGATTACGAGTATAGATTCTGGAAGCAGAATATTTGTTCACTGGTGTTGATCTGGGGCAAGGGATGTAACTTCTTTCTGCCAGGGCTTCCTCGTCCTTAAAATGGGGGTTAATAATAATGCTGGCCTTATACGTTTGCTGACACAATTAAATGATTTAATACATGTAAAGACCTTAGAATGTTGCTTGGTACATAGTGAGCCCTCAGTAGAGCTCACTGGACAGGGATTTTCATTCTGGTTTAGTGTTCCATCTGGGAAATTGGGGTGACTGCCTTTTCTTCATATAAAAGGGGCACTCTTTATATGCCGAATCCTGAACTGTTTTCTCCCAACGAAGTGCGGGTTTATTCTTTGCTTGTGGTGTTTGGACCATGGGTCCCCGTGCAGCCCCTGCTCAGCTCTAGAAAAGTGCATTCTCAACTCAGCAAACATGCTGGCTGACACAGGTCATGAACTGTGGGACCCCAAATTCCCCTTGGTCTGCAAACTCCCATTTTCCCACCACCCCCCAGTCTAGGAGAAGATACTGTACAGGTTCACTCCTCAAGCTCTGGCTTCTAGAAATTCAGTCCCTTCTTTGGCTATGTGGGTGATTTAGGCAGCAGGTAGTGGGTTATGTTCAGATTAAAAAAAAAAAGACCCCCTTAATGGGGAGGCCCCATGTTCATGTGCCGTCTTGTCTGTAACTGTAGTCCTGTCACAATTCAGTTGAGATTTTCATCACCCTGGTCAGGAAATTCATGGTGAAGGTTACTACAGCAACCTTCCCTCTGCTCTGGAAAGCATATCGCTTACAATGGGGCCTTTCAGTGGTGGGGCCCCGAAGCTGGGCAGTGATTTGGTCTATTCAGAACACAATGGGGCAAAACAGAATAGAAAGGAACTGCACATTGTTTCAGGCTCCCGCTGCCATCTGTAGCATTGCACATCGTTGTTCATCCTTGTGCCCAACTTAAGTTTTGTTTCTCTTGTAACACACTTTTAATTTCACGACGCACATGCCTACCAGTTGAAGTGCATTTCATGGAAGTTTAAATAATAGTAAGAATTCTATAGGGGTGTACAAACTCAGACAGAAAGTGCTACAGAAATACCTTTGAGAAAAGGTGGTATAGGCTTTTGATTTAGAGACAAGGGAAACACAAACTGGGTTTGTTTAAAAATATTCAAACCACTCTTCAGAATCGATCGATTTGCCTTGGACTCCTGTAAAACAGCCACAGATTTTTTTTTTTTTTAAGGGAGAAAATTTTAAATGACAGGAAAAAAAAATAAAATAAAGTCACCCTTGCCCTTATTCACAGCTACTCAAAACAAACCCACCCACTAAACAGAATTTATCCACTGATAGTAAATGACTGGTTCACTTACATTTTTTTAAAAAAACTAGAGAATGTTACAGAGATTTTTCAAAGCTGAATTTAGCTATTAAGCATGTGAGCAGTAGTTGTACCAAGCCAAAGAACTGTGGTTTCCTTAGAATGGAAGTTGGAAGGAAACTTTTTTCTTCTTTAATTTTTCTTTTCCTTTAGTGCCTTTATGGTATTTTATTTATTCACACGGCTTGCCCCATGATCAAACAACTTTTCTTTGTTGTATGTTTATATCTCTAGGGTTGTTTCATGCCCTTCCCTTCTTTAATGTTTCCCGTATGTTTAATTTAAATCATTTGCCTTTTATCTTTCTCAGGATCTCAAGCTCTTTCTCTCTTTTCTAACCTTTGTACTCTTCTTGCTGCACCCAATTCAAAAAAAAAGAAATTGAAATGAGCTTTTCTTCTGAGTGCAAAGCGAAGATACTTCTGTATCTTAAACCCAGCCAACCTCCATCAAGCAAATGGTGATTCCATTTTGCTTTTGATTCCAGTGAACCTTAATTGACGTGTGGTCACTCCCAGGTATCTTTGGGTGTTGGTTATTTGATCAGTAAGTAATACTGTGCTTTTGGCTCAACTCCCAGGAAGAGAAGGGGGGTCACAGCCAGGGAGAACATTAGAACTGCTGGCGCTAGGTTTCCTCATATTTTGGGTCTCAGGGTTCGTGTAGAAAGGAACTTCTGTGCCCTCGGGAGCAGAGTGTAGCACAAATCCTTTCAGCATTTCTGCAACCAGAAGCCTTGCAAATGTTTTTGCAAATCCACTTGTGGTCTTGCTGGCAGTTTTTGAGCACAACCCTCTTTGTGAGGCCGTGATGTTGACATTGATTTTCTATTCACTGTCCTGCCCCAAAGTGAACACACTGTTTTCTATATAACTGGGCAGGCACCACACTCTTCTCTACCTAAACTGAGGGCAGCCTCGGTTTGTCTCGGTTCTTGCATAAAGTGATTTCTGTTATTACTGCTTTGGGATCATTTGTGTGTCAATTCCAGCCCTCTTGACTCTCATTCCCGTCCCTAGTACAAGGAAGACCAGAGTTTGTTACCGGCTCTTGACTTTGCAGGGCTGGGGGCGGCTGTGGTTTGGCCTTGGAAGCTCTGTAACAAGTTCCTCCAGCGGATCCCTAGCTGGGACCATTTTGGCTGAGCGAGAATTTCTGTGAGGTTATTTTTAACCTGAGTGTCTTTATTGTGTTGAGAGGCACCTTTGCCACAAAGGAAAACCATCATCTATCTGGTCCCAAAAGAATTTTGAATGAGAAGCCTGCCCTTACTGAAGACCAGGGTGTGAGGCTCTGGCCTTGAAATTGGCCATTGAGGAGTCCTTTGAAGGCAGAGGCCCAGTGTCGCAGGGTGGCTCCAACCCTTTGGCCTCTCCACTTCACTGAGGCCTCTCACGACACCCATTATCTTTGCAGGAGTCAATCCTACCTATGCCTAAAACGCCCCTGTTGAGAGCAGCAATCCCTGTTCCCGAGCCGAGGTAATACTTCATCCACCTTGCCACGTGGGACCTAAAAGGCAGTTCCAGGCACTGCATTTGAAACCTTGCTATCAGAGAACGGCTCCCTTGACACACTTTCACAGAGTGGGGAATCCAGTTCGTTTGTCTTCCGTGGCCTCCACGGAAGCTGCTGTGGGTTTCCAAACCCACCAGTACAGATCTGGACTCCATGACTCTCTCTGGCCAAGTTTTTCATCTGTTACACGGGGATCATGGTAACTCCCCAGTTCTACAATTCCTTTGAAAACAAATGAAACAAAGCACGTAACAGAGTGTTTGGCACATAGTAGGTGCTCAAGAAAAGCAGTGCTCATTCCTTGCTCCCCGACCACTGTGGACCACACCTCTAGATGACGTGGGTTGCCTTTTTGATGCTGTACTATATTTCACAGAATACAATGAGCAATGAGTAACAATCACAGAAACTTTCTTGGATTTTCTATGGAGTTGTGAACTTTAAGCTGGTGTGACCCACCCTGGCCTCGTAATCACATCAGATATGGTTAACTTGTGTTTTGTTTTCAATTTTAGTGATTCCGGCAGACGAAAGTTACTACTGGAAGGAGCACATGGAATTCTACAGAGCTCTCTAGTTAGATTACAGCTTTCCAATTTCTGTGGGCATTTCCCCGCATTTTCTGGAGATTGCCTTTCTCCTTTACCTACTTGTTTCCGATTTTTAAGCCAATGCTTTGACTTTTTTTCCCTCCGTAAACAGAGACCTGTATCTTGGGTAGAAGGCAAGGGGTATTAGGAAAGTGGTCCCCGAATTGCCGAGTCTATGCACCTTTGCATGCAAGATAACCCAACTAGAAAGCAGATATTAAAACTTCTGTTTACATTTATCTTAATATTAAGACCTAGGAAGAAATTAAGCTCTTCAAATATTTATTATTTGGATGGACACCAGTGCCCTTATGCAGTCTGATTGCCAGAAGGTCGTGGTTCACAAATGATCATGTTTATTTGAGTAATTTAAAATATTTAAATGCCTAGACTCATTTGATTGTTTTTCCCGGAACTTTTGTGGGTGATCAAAACCTTTGCTACGTACAGGCTTGTTGGGGAGGGGCTGGCGGTAGAGAGCCAACCAGGGCTGGAAGACTCGAGTTCTGGTCCTGGTTCTCCTGCCAAGTAGCTCGCACCATGGACACGTACCACTTCTCTGGGCCTCAGACTCCTCATCTGTACAGTAAGAGCTTTGGACTGGTTGATGAATAGGCAAGGCCCCTTCCACCTATAATATGTTCGGATTCAGAATGTAAATGTCGAAGTATTATGCCCCTTCCTTACCCCTCTTCCTTTGTAGTTTGTTTCAAGCCCTTCACTTTTTTGCCTGTAAGGCATCAGTCCGTGACTCAAGTGGTCCTTACTGTAGTTCACGACAGGCTTCCTTTTTAGTTGGTTAAATTCCCGATGTGTCTTCTCTGGCAATGACTGTCTTCCTTCTACTCTGCCACAGTAGATCCCTACTCCTAGGGACTCCTGGGATGCTGATGTCTCACATATTATGTAATTGTGCATCACTTGAGCATCGTGAAACTGTAAGAGTTCCATATTTCTTTACTGAATCTTGCCTCTGCCAATATCTTCTTATCAGCCAGATTTGAGATGACAGTATTCTTTCTTGAAACATCAGATCTGCAATCAGAGCACTGGTTCTGGCTACCAGCATTCCCAGGTCACTTATTAGGATTAATAACTTTACTTAGCACTTAGGGTAGGCCAGACAGTATAATAAAACCTCTCCATGCGTGATCTTATTTAATGCCCTCAAAAGCCCTGAATGGTAGATACTGTTATTATCTCCATTTTACAGAAAAAGAAACTGAGGCTTAAAGATTGGAATCCTTGCAATGCCATTTTTATGGAATGTCCTTGAAACAGCTTAGAAGTCTTTCCAATTGTAGGGGTACTAAAACCTCTATCCATTTAGAACCCCTTCCTCTCAGAGAGAAGAAACTACTCTGTTTCTCTCTCTCTGCCTAACCTCTCTTTACCTTCCTTTCCAATTTCTGTTTTTTAAAAAATCTGTATTTGCTTGCAGTTGAACGTTAGTAAGGATTCACGCTGGTCAGCGGAAGGCAAAGTCTACCTGTTGGTGGCCTCCCCCCAAACAGGAAGAGCAGAATAACTAGGGTCCTGGATAAGTTCCCAGGGAAGCTGTGCTGATCTCCCAAATTGTTTTGTTTGTTTGTTTTTTGTTTTTGTTCTTTTGCAAATTCATCCACAGAACTTGCTGTTTGAACTGAGGAGGGTGGGCGCCCAGCAGGTACGTGGTAAGAGCCCCTTGGAAATTCTGTAGGCACCCGAAACAAAAATACGAGATATTCGTGTCTCTGCTCCTTGCTGCGCAGGCGCCCAGGCCTGTCCACACCCGCGCGGCCCGGTGCTGGCCTTCCGCAGTTCAGCTGTGGTTTCTGAGAGAGAAGCTGATAACAGGAGACATACTTCCTGAAGTGTGAAGGTTTGGGTCATGAGAAGAAATGGCTAGGTGGGTCCTGTGTCCTCCACCAGGTGATAAGGGGGGTGAGAGGTTGGACCCAGTGTTTATCTTCGCACGTGGAGCTGTCCTGAGCCTGCAGGACTCTTGGGGACACCCACCCGCAGTGCCATTTAGGGGTGCTCTGGTGCCTTCTCCCCCTGAGATGTGCCCACAGAACCCTCTTCTCTGCCGCCCTGACGGCCAGCCTCTCTGTGGCCCCAGATCTCTCTGGATCTGGTGAACATGTCTGGTTTGTACCCTAAAAGCCCCTAGACAAATGCCTTATGGCTCCATTTTGCCCCTAGAGGAACGTGGCATCTCTGTGCTGCAGATCAGGCCAGATCAAGCAAGCAAAGGGTCTACCTGTGCCCACGCCAAAACCAGGAGAAGGTGCTGAAGGCATTTCTCAGTTCTGTATTTCTTTGTTCGTTGTTGGCTAGTGACTGTGGTGCTTGGGGGACGCCCCTGTCCCCTGCGCTCGGCTTCTATCCTGGACTTAGTATCTCCCATGGCTAATCCACGACAAAGGCTGCCCATTCCCCCAAGACACCCCTGATCACACTCCCTTCTCCCCACCTATCACATTGTGAATCACACATCCTGAGTTTTCTCTTTCAGATATGCCCAAACAGTTCATTTTTCAGAAAAAGTAAATTACACTTAAAAAAAACATCAAATGAGTTGATTCTCTTGTGTTGTCATACCTCCAACATTTTGCGTGACATAAATAATACATGTTTTGTAATCAGTGCAGAAAGATGCTGTGAATGATAGTGAGTCCTGGAAGACAGTTTTTAATTAGGTTGATAGCAATTCTGCTGCAGTCTGCTAAGTCTTTACATATTTTTCTTTTTCCGCAGAACAGTGTTTAAATTAGAATCTCTTCCATAGTACAGAGGAATAGTTCATTTTAAGTGACGAGGAATTGCTCAATTATCTCCCTGTTTCTATTTCCATTTCAATTAATAATATGAATAAGAACCATCAGTGCCGGTGTTTCCAGCTGGTCTGCATCATTACTTTGGCTTCTTAATTCAATTAAAGAAATTTACTGAACAGCTACCATTGCTTCAGGGACTGTAATTTTCAAACCAAAAATTGTGACACATGGTCTGATAGGATTTTGTTTTCTTGGTTTATGAATCTATTAATGAAAGTCCTGTCAGTAGAGGTGCAAAAACTAAATCACATTTACATATAAATTTAATAGACTACCTGAATTGTGAAGAATTAAATTCCATGAAACTGACCTTGCCAAGGTCACAGAGCTTATACTTGAACCCAAGTCTGTTGATTGTAATAAACTGCTGGATTAGCAAGAAGAATGGTATTCCCCAACCTTTGTACTTGAAAACAGGAGTGACGACAGGGAGGTCCCTGAAGAGACTGATAAATGCTTGACATGTTGTCAAACTAGCAGAGCTGCAGCTGAAAAGACTGACATCAGTGTGACTCTTCGTCATTTGTTTGATTAAAATATAAATAGAGGCAGAAGTAAAATGAGCATTTGTCATATAATGGGATTTCAACCATTTGATTCATTTTATTTTGTAGCTTGAAATGTCCTCACCCTGTGGTCAAAATTAGCCTGTTTTCCTTACCTGGCTGACAGTAGACAGTTAAGAGAAGGAGAATTGTCTTTAAGGGCAACATCTCTTCCCTTTGATCTTCTGGGCTGGGGGCATTAGGAAAGCTTTAGAAACTTCTTGCTTCCTTGGGGCAGACTCTGGGCCCAGGACCCCCATTTACCCCCACTGACAGCTGCCACAGTGACATACACCTGGTTCTGAGATGAGCCAAAGCCACTGGGAATTCATTGGCCCAACCAGTACTGATTGAGCCACGACCGTGTGCCAGGCGCTGCCTTGCAGGCTGGGGCCTCGGCCGAGAGTAGACGTGCTCCCAAGGCCATGTAGGGCCAGACTGCTTGCTCTGTGGGCTCCTAGATGCCGGGCTTTGCACATGGTACCCTATGTACCAATAATAAAAGTATCTGCTTCATGCTGTTGTGTGGATAAAAAAAAGTTGATACGTGGCAATTACTAAACATGCAATAAAGCAATTACTGTTATCTCTAGCATTATTGCTGTTTCCAACATCCGCTTACTAATTACAAGACGCAGTAGGTATTAATGATGTGCAAAGATTTGAGAGCCAACTGGCCTCAATTTGAAGCCCAGCTTCTGGGGTTGGGCAAGTTAGTTAACTTCTCTGTGCTTCATTTTTCCTGCCTGGTAAGGTTGTGAGGATTAAATAAATTATCATGTATAAAATGTTTCGAACAGTGCTGGTATGTAATGAGAATTAGCTGTTGTACAAGAAGAATATTCTCCCCCGGGGAGAGAGCCACTACCCTAGATTTCCTAAAGATTGAGAGGAAGAAGGATAGAACAGGGCTGATAATACTTGCAGGAAGTGCTTCCCTAGAGAGAAAGAATAAATTGCAGGTGCCCAAGAGAGAATTTCCTCGTCAGCCTCAGGACAAGCCCTCACCCAGGGGACCGATAAAATGTCCCATGTGTGGCTGTTTTCTGAGGCGAGAGGACTAGAGGAGGGCCCTTCGGACCCCTGATGGAAAGTGCAGGGGATTTGGGACATGAATTCAGAGCAGTTTCTACTTGTGAAAACAAAACCTAGCCTCTCATCTGCTACCGAAAGGGGAATCTAGTCTTGCCAGGTGAGATTTTTCCACAGCAGAGAAAAATACGTCTGGGAAATAGGAGTCGTTCAAACTCTCTATGTCTAGACTTGAAATTGGTGGGAATGGGCCCAGTAGAGAGGGGCAACGGGTCCCCACGTGTGGGATATGGCACCACGGTGCACGGTAAGGTCAGTGTGTCTGACCCCATGTTGTGTATTTTAAATCGTTTATCTTCATTATTTTTTTTTTTTAAATAAATTTATTTATTTTATTTTTGGCTGCTTTGGGTCTTTGTTGCTGCGCTCGGGCTTTCTCTAGTTGCGGTGAGGGGGGGCTACTCTTCGTTGCGGTGTGCGGACCTCTCACCGCGGTGGCTTCTCTTGTTGCAGAGCATGGGCTCTAGGCGTATGGGCTTCAGTAGTTGTGGCATGTGGGCTCAGTAGTTGTGGCTCGCGGGCTCTAGAGCGCAGGCTCAGTAGTTGTGGCGCATGGGCCTAGTTGCTCCGTGGCATGTGGGATCTTCCCGGACCAGGGCTCGAACCCATGTCTCCTGCATTGGCAGGTGGATTCTTAACCACTGTGCCACCAGGGAAGCCCTATCTTCATTATTTAACACACTGAAGAAATAAAACTGGTGATTTTATGGAGATAGTTGTTTAGGATTTAGCCAAATTAAAAAGGACAGTTTATATAAAAATGTGACGCATAGGGCTGGTGCAACTTGGATATAGAAGAGTTGTAAAAGTTGTTGAAAATGAGGTTTAGGAAACGTTGGAGTATAGCGTATGCAAATGAAGGCCAGAGCTCAGTGCAATCCCCTGGGGAGGACATATCACCTGTGGGGCAGCAGTGAGGGAAGGGGGTCTCCTGCTTCAATGGTCTTAATACTGAAGGAAGTTTGAGATTGAAAGAGGTCCAAATGGAACATGCCTTTACAGACCGAAGAGGAGATTACCTTGCTTTGCAAACTTGTGGTCTGGTGTGGGCAGCTTGATGGGAGCTGCTCCTCAGCCAGGGCACTCACCCTCATCCAGTTTGGGCCGGGGGTGGAGGCAACAGCTACAAAAATGATCACAGCAAAGCCTCCAGAACTGGGCAATCATCAACCTCACCAGTAAAACCACTGCACAGTTCCTGAAGTGACGTTAATACACGGTACAGTGCTTCCAGAATAAACGAAAGCTTTATAATATCTTTGATGATATTAGACAGTGACTTCCCATTTGTAAAGTGCACAGAAGGGGGGCCTGGCTCTTTGGAAGTGTTTCATGCCACAATTTATCAAGCCCAAGGTGCTACTGGTTATGAGTTAAGCTGTGACACAGCATTGGTTATAAGACATGTCCTAGTTTCACATCGTTAGAGGTATGAAAAAATTGCATCTTAGAATTGATGGAATATGTTAACTGTTCATTTATAACATCTTAGCTTTGAACTGTTCATTGATATAAAAAAAAAACATCCTTTTGGGAGCCACATTTCAGTCAGAGTAAGTGAAAGAAAGGGAGTTTCTTTTCCTGCTAGGGGCCCATTGTTATTTAAAAAAGAGTTTACTACAGCTGCAAGCTGGGGTGAACAAAGCTGACATGGAATAACAAGAGAATATGGGAAAAGTGTCATTTATACATATATCTCATTGTACAAAGTATTTGATCTAATTTCTTTTTCACTGAAAAGAACTGTATATGTGTGTGCACATTTTATAAATATGTACACAGCAGAGAAATAAAACCATACAGAAAGTACACTTAGATAAATAACTGCATCGTTTTAACAACTGTATTGCCACATAGAGATATCATTTTATATAAATAATATCACATATGCAATTAAAACCAAATTTGGGCTCCTTACCATCTCTTGTTTTGTTTTTTTTTCCCCCAAACCTTTTTTCCTTCCCCCACTCAATTAGTTCAGCCAGTGTTGCCAGCCTGGTGTGTACCATCCACACTTTGCCCCCAGATCATGTCATCATGTAAAACCAACTTACCCCTAGAGGGATTGGGGGTTGGTATGATTGTCCCCTGGGGGCAATGTAATGTCAGAAACCTCCTTCTCCTGAGCAGGCCGCTGAGAGGCCCCGAGAGCCTCAGAGAAGCTGAGTGATTTGTGGGAGACCCTGAGGATCTTGCTGGGAGGGCTGGTCTTTGAGAGCTGCCCATGACTTTTCCGGGATCAAGCTGGTCACAGATACAACCATGCGGCCTGAGACAGTCCCAGTTGATGCCTCTTGTTCCAGCTTTATTATTAACAACATCCCCTTCTGCACGCAGAGTGTCTCGGTTTGGATGATAAATTAGGTTTGTTCTAGTCACTTCCAGGAAGGGTGACTCTAGCCAACCCTGGCTTAGAAACCACTGGATCTAGTGATCCTGGAGCCAGTGTCTACACTTGGCCTTGATAATGGTATCGGAAGTGAGCTGTGGTGTAGCAGAAAGAGCAAAGAAAAGGAAGTCAGAAGTCCTGATGACAAGTCTCAGCGCTGGCCCTTTGTCACAGGGATTACCTGAGGCCATGTATGTGGAAACGCTACGCAAATATTCAACTCTTGATCAGGTCACATGTACCTACCTGAGTGAGACCCATGAACACATCCTCTACATTCACTGAGCCTCCTGCGCTCCTAGTTTGTGTGCCAGCCCCCCATGTACTTTCCCATACCCAGACCCTCCGAGCAGAGGCAACTTGGTACCTTATAATCCCAGGCCTCACTTTACCCATTTGTAAAATAGTGACAGTGCGATTGTAATATTCATGTCTTGCAGGTGTTGTGAGAATTCAATGAGATGTAAACCTTCGGTGTATATTTATGGTTTCGGTAAAAGTCAGTTCCATCTACCTTAAAGGTTGAGGGGAAGAGGGGTGTTTGTGGGCTCCTGACTGCCCGCCCCCACTCCTACCCCCCACCTCCTCCAGAAACACCCCTTCCTTGCACTCTGTTCACGGCAGTTCAGCACCCGCAAATGCTTGCTTCAGACATCCATCTTCACACCACCAAAATAGCAGGGGGTGTCTAAGTTCCATAAAGTTGAAACACATTAAAAGCCCAATGCTGGCTTACTATGCCTGGCACATAGACAAACAAATATTTATGGTTGATTTTTTTTTTTCCATCGTTTGCAATGGAAGTGTTTCATTCCAGTCAAACAGCAGAACTGCGAAAGGTAGAATACCCAGACTGTCGATTAAAAGATGAACGTCTAACAGATAGTTCCAAGCCTTTCCTGTTATGACTCAACTGGGACAGAAAATCCCATTAAAAAACAAGCTCAGCTTGTCAGGCCAGAGCATTACCCATTGTGCATTGTTGACAATAAGACTATGGTTTATCTGCCTTTTGCGGTGATATGCTTAAAACATTGGGGACATTTAAGTCCCAGGTTTTCTGGAAATCATCACCCCCAGAAAATGCTTGATAGTATTGGCATCATATTCAACATTTCTATTTATTTTTAAATTTTACTAACACATTCATATGGTTTAAAACAGCAATAAAAAAAATAAACTGTGCAGCAAAGTTTAAAATGGAGACTAAAAGTCACCTTTCTCCCCAAACCCCAGGCCTTCTCCCCAATGGAACCTTCAAGAAAACAATTATAACACGTCTTTTATTTTTTTAATTAAAAAAAATTTATTTATTTATCTTTGGCTGTGTTGGGTCTTCGTTGCTGCACACGGCTTTCTCTAGTTGCGGCGAGTGGGGGCTACTCTTTGTTGCGGTGCACGGGCTTCTCATTGCGGTGTCTTCTCTTGCTGCAGAGCATGGGCTCTAGGCGTGCGGGCTTCAGTAGTTGTGGCACTTGGGCTCAGTAGTTGTGGCTCGCGGGCTCTAGAGCACAGGCTCAGTAGTTGTGGCGCGCAGGCTTAGTTGCTCCGCGGCATGTGGGATCTTCCCGGGCCAGGGCTCAAACTCGTGTCCCCTGCATCGGCAGGCGGATTTTCAACCACTGTGCCACCAGGGAATCCCTAAAGATTTTTTTTGATGTCCATTTTTTTTAAAAAGTCTTTATTGAATTTGTTACAATATTGCTTCTGTTTTATGTTTTGGTGTTTTGGCCGCGAGGCATGTGGGATCTTAGCACCCTGACCAGGGATCCAACCCTCACCCCCTGCATTGGAAGGTGAAGTCTTAACCACTGGACAGCCAGGGAAGTCCCAACACATGTCTTTTAAAAAATTTAGGCCCGTGCAGTCCTTGAATACTAAATCCACATATTGACTGCTATTTTCATGAAACTGGGGATCTTGAAGATCTTCCAAGTCAGCACAGGCAGATTCCTTTCAGTGACTGTGTGGAACGCCTGCAGGGAGTGCCATGTTCTAATCGGTCTCTAATCCATATGTCCAGATTTCCTCATTACAGACTTTGTTACAGTGAGCAACCTTGTACATACATCTTGGTATCCTTGGTAGATCTTGAGGTAAATTCCTTAAAAATAAAATGGCTGGATCAAAGAGGGTATGCATTTTATTTTTATTTTGTTTTTTTAAACTTATTTAATTAATTTATTTATTTTTGGCTGTGTCGGCTCTTTGTTGTTGCGTGCGGGCTTTCTCTAGTTGCAGCGAGCGGGGGCTACTCTTCCTTGTGGTGGGCGGGCTTTTCATTGCGGTGGCTTCTCTTGTTGCAGAGCACGGGCTCTAGGCACGTGGGCTTCAGTAGTTGTGTCACGCAGGCTCAGTAGTTGTGGCGCACGGGCTTAGTTGCTCCGTGGCATGTGGGATCTTCCCGGACCGGGGCTCAAACCCGTGTCCCCTGCATTAGCAGGCAGATTCTTAACCACTGCGCCACCAGGGAAGCCCACATTTTATTTTTATTTAGTTTAGTTAACAGTTTATATATTGGTCTGTGTGACTGAAGTTTGTTTTTTTTTTAATATTTATTTATTTATTTGGCTGTGCAGGGTCTTAGTTGCGGCATGGGGGATCTTTAGTTGCGGCATGTGGGATCTAGTTCCCTGAGCAGGAATCGAACCTGGGCCCCCTGCACTGGCAGCTCGGAGTCTCAACCTCTGGACCACCAGGGAAGTCCCGTGACTGAAGTTTTGATCCCTATTTCCACATGACTCTCTAAAGATACTGTGCTGTGTATTCTTTCTACAAGAGGGTAAGGGCGTTTATGGCCACCCCCTCCCCAGGCCCTGCCCAACACTGAGCCTGTTGTGTTTACACAGCACATAAGACGGCCTCCCTTTCCTGGGCGTCTGAAAGGCGTCTGAAGAAGTGTAGTTACCCAGTATATGGTCATCTCCTCTCTCCGGGATGAACCAAGGAAGGAAAATGCTCAGAGACACTAGTGAGAGTGTGTGCAGAGCCCTGGCTGTGGGCAGGACTGCCCTAGGGCCCTCTCCGTGGGAGTGGAGGTTGGCTTTCAGGAGACAGCAGTGCCTGCTTTTGTACGCTGACTCACCTTTGCTCATCCTGGTCCCCACCCTGCTAAGCACACCAGTTCATGACACTTCTTTTAAAATCAGTGACCGGGTTCTTCCTCAACGTGAGGTACTCCTGTGTCTTGGTGCCACCTCTTAAATGTGAGGAGTACACCGGGCCATTAAGTGGATGTGGGCATACCCCATGTTTTAGAGCTTGCGTGTGAATCCATGCTTTTTAATCAACTGTTTCATCATTAGAAAGTAACTGTGGACCAGAGAAAGTCTGCACTCAGTGTTTACCTAGTGAGAAGTAGCTCTTTCGTAATTTGTAATCATTGTCAGGGCTAAGAGTAACTTTTTATCAGCATCATCATTATCATTGTTATTATTATTATTATCATTTCTTAGCTGGCACATTAGCAGCCATTTTCCGTCCTTTGTGCGGCGTTGCTTCACTTACCAAGAACTGTTGGGAAATGAAATACCTCGCTGAGCGCCCCTACTTGTTTAAAATGTTACCATTTTTTGGTGGGGAAACTAAAAGGAGTTACCCCATCCAAGAAGCCCACAGAAGAGAAGGAAGTGGAGTCTCACTGAGGTGCTAGCCTGGTAAGCTGGACTTTTGTCATCTGAGGAAAATGTACCTCCTCACACAGATGGGGAGGTCCCCGTCCCTCGGGTCGTCTTCCCAGGAGGCGTGGCAGCCCATCCTGCCCCTACCCTCCCAGTCAGGGGCAGGAGGAAGAAGCAAAGAAGTCCAGGTTATTTGCCCCAGGAACACCATTCTTGTCCACACAATTCTAGGACAGTAGTTGGTGGTCTGAAGGCAACTTTCAGCTTCTGCTTCCGAGGACATTGTCTAGGGCAGCGGTCCCCGAACTTTTTGGCGCCAGGGACCGGTTTCCGCAGAAGAAAATTTTTCCACAGGAGGAGGGGGCTGGGGGATGGGGGGATGGGGGGGAGGGGGGATGGTTCAGGCGGTAATGCAAGCATGGGGAGCGGCAGATGAAGCTTCGCTCGCTCACCTGCTGCTCACCTCCTGCTATGCGACCCCGTCCGCCGCCCCCCGGGGGTTGGGGACCCTGGTCTAGGGTTGTAAGGTGATAACCGTTTCCCACTGTGTTCCCCACTTACTCTCTATCAGTGGCTGTGTTCCAAGGAAGGCTTCTGGGAAAGTCACACTGTGATCAAACACTGTGGTCCCCTATAGAAAAACAGAAAACAGTTGTTCTTTTTCACTGTGGGGAACTTTGAAGCTTCCCTGGGCTGGGATGAGAGCCTATGCATCCTTGTTTCGTTTCCAGCTTCCTGGATCTGGTTCTCACCCTCCGCTAGAACTGCCCAGCCCAGCCCTGTCCCAGCTTTCATCTACCTATGGGTGGGTTCTATGGATTGCCAAGGACAGGTCAGCCTTCCCCGAAAGGCTCTAAGGTGCTCCCAGCATCCCTAGCTATTTTCCCTCCTTCCCTTTACCGCATCTGAATTTCGGGGGGCAGGGCAGGGGGGATGGAGAAGGGGGAGGAGAAAAGCATAGTAAGGGTGGGGGTCAATAAAGACAGACGCTACAATTAGAAGACCTTGGGCGATTTACTTTTTTTTTTCAATCAGCAACATAGAGATAATACATAGTATGGGAGATGATTGTGAAGATTGAATGAGTTCACATATATAACTATAGTAGCCTGGGAGGAAGTGGGGGAGAGAGAGAGATTTGTGACCAAATTGGTTATAGGAAATATGTCAGATGAAAAATAGCTCCAGTGTTTTAGACTTTGATGCTAAGAGAAGGTGGCCATTAACAAAGATTGTATAGTCTTCCCTTTGTATCCACAGGGGATTGGTTCCAGGACCGCTGTGGATACCAAAATCCCTGGATGCTCAAGTCCCTTATATAAAATGGCATCGTACAGTCGGCCCTTCTTATCTGCGATCTACGGTTGGGAATCCGCGGATGCAGAACCCGTGGATACGGAGGACCCTCCAACTGTTTGTCTTTTAGTGATGAATTCAGTTATGTCTTTTTAGTGATGAATTTGGTTAAATGGCATTCTGTTGCCATTTAAACGTAACGTGTGGAAATATCCAGTAAGTCACTAGGGAGAAAGTGTGAAGAACCCGTGATGTTTGAATGAGTTCATAATCATAGAGACTTTGGTTCGCCTCTTGCCTTTGCTACTTACTGCTTGGGGCGTCTGTTTCCTTGCATGTAGCATGGGATGTTAACCCCTCTCTCATAGGGTTGTTCGGAAGAGCAAAAAAGCGATTGCCTCAAATCAAATGGCTCATTGCCTTGCTTATAGTAACTGTCAGGTATCCTATTGGTTCCTTACCCTCTTGTAGATAGAAGTCTGGGGACTTTTTTGTGTGGAGGGATATTTGAGACGGTGAGAATCAATGAACTCCACGAAGAGCCCTGTTGCACTGGGAAGTAACTGCTGTTAGGAAGAAGACACTACCTTGGAGATGGGACAAACAGTAATGTATCACACTGCAGTGAGAGAGAGAGAAAAGACAGTTGGATTGGGCACCAAGATGGACTTGGGTTACCTTGAGAAGGCATTTCTGTGGATCAGTACAAACACATACACTATGACACAGAGCCCCTCCATTTCTTGTCCTTTGCGCATGTTAAATAACAGCTTATTAGTAGCCCTTCTGTTTTGTTCAACTGCTTACATTTTTAAAGAGAAAATAATATTTTTGCCCTCTTTTAAGTAGGTAGATATATATTGGGGTTAAAAAGAAGCAAACGCACAACACCTACTGGCTAGCTACTCCAGGACCCTAGTTTTCTATGCAGAGTAATTTTTGCGGGTGCCCAGAAAGAATATTCAAGCTGGGAAAGCAGGGAGGGTAGAGGAGGGGAGGAGTTTCCAGGAATCTTTATCTGGTTGGAAATAGACGGTGGACCTGCCATTGAGATCCAGTGAGTCATGCTGTGGCCAGTGCTTTCTGCTCTGCCGCAAGAATAAGGAGGAGTGGTGAGGTTTGAGGTAATGTTGGAACTGATTGAGGAAGTGATGCTGCGTGTGGTTCTGAGAAAGTCCAATTTATCATATAAACAGTTTCCCTCTGTAAGGCAGCCTGGGTGGCAAGCTTTCCAGAAAGGGCGGCTCCTTTCTGGAGCTTGAACCCATGGCACTATGCTTTTCCTATGGCCCCTTCCTTGGCTGGTTTTTTAATAATTGCTTTCCCAGAGCTTCTTAGATTTTGCCATTTCAAAGGGCACATGTCTCCTGCAGGGAAAGCATTAAACAATTTTTTTTAAAGTGAAATTTAAAATGTTATTTATCTTGTTTCCTTCCACCTTCCCCTTCTCTCAAAGAGCCTATTGCCTTTTCTCATCCTAGTTTTGACGTTTGAGCAGGTGGCCTTTCTAGATACCCTAATTCAGACATTTTTTCTCCTTTATCCAAACTCCTCTCAAAAGTAAACTCCTGAGGAGGGAGAGGAGCCAGTCTTGCTTGGTTCAGTGCCCACCACGCTTGTCCAGCATGTGACATGGCCAGTAGGATGCACGGAGAGCTTGAAGGGAAGGGAGAGTCTTCTAATATCTTGCCATGTGTTATTTGTCATTATTTCATATGTATTGGCTTTTTTTTTTTTTGCCCCGTGAGTGTAAATTATAATGAATATCCTTCCTTGTCTAGTTTTGTCTGGCAAATTCAAAATATTTTAGGTCCACTTCACATGGCACCTTCTCCAGGAAGTGATTTCTGTCTCTCCTGGGGCAAAGGAGTCTCCACCCACTGCCGGAACACCCATTTTACATGTGTTTACATGTTGGCTGTTGCTGACGCACAAATTATGAATCATTTGGTGGCTATCTCTCATGTCCTTCAGGAGACCATGAGCTCCCCAAATGCAGCCACAGTGGGGCTCCCATCTGCCCTTAGCTCCAGGACTTGGCACGTAGTCCAACACATGGGGGATCCCACTGCAGAAATGCCAAGTGATGGGGAGCCCTGCGGGCCACAGGGTGCTCAGAGGCCATCCCTGGTGTTAGGTTGTAAATCCAGTAAGCAGACAAGGGCTCTACCTATCCAAGGAAGCTGTGAGATCAGACGAGGTTCTTCTGTCCATAGCATGTTCTGTGATCGTGTTTAGGCTGTCCTGTCCATTTCCTTGTTAATATAGCAGTGATCGGTCATCAAAATGTAGCCTATCTTTTGAATGTGGAAGGCCAGTATTACATCGACAGTGGTAAGTTCATGGATGGAAAGCAATTCAGATGGCTTGAGAAATTATGACAATGTGACCTAGCCATTGTGGGATACATATTCTTTCCACTTCTGAGTTCTGTCATATAATTTGCAAAACAAGTCTAGAAAGTTTCTGTTTCATTGCTTATTTTACCGGTCAGTTCTACAAAACAATAAGGTTGAAGGAATTATCCAAGCCCATTGATCATTTACTGTGCTGTGCTCTGGATACCGCTTGGTGCTTTACATGTTGTTTTATTTAATCCTTACAGCAACTCTATGAACTGGGTCTTATTTCTCCCATTTTTACAAAGAGAGAAAAGCCTAAGTGACACAAAAGCTTAGCTCACTTTTCCCCACTTCACTTAGGTGGCAAAGCTGAAATCTGAATCCAGATCTATTGATAGCAAGATCTTTGTTTGCTTTGCTCATTCTCATTTGATATAAGGAATATTTGGGAACTCAGTGACATTTTTTTTTTTCCTCCAGGAGAAAATAAACCATCCTCATAATTTTGTGTTTTCTGTTTGCAGGGAAGCAAAGGTGCCTACCGGTACCACTGGCAGAGCCACAATGTCAAGCACAGTGGCGTGGATGACATGGTCCTGCTCTCCAAGATCACAGAGAATGCCATCGTGGAGAATCTAAAGAAGAGATACATGGACGACTACATTTTTGTATCCTTTATTGGTTTCTTTGGACATTTCTAAGTGAGATGACATGTCCATCCTAGTATAAGAGATCCATCTGAAATTCTGAACTGACACTATATGCTCAAGTCATTTTCACCATTTCAGAATGTGGTTTTGTACTTTTTGTCCCTTGCTTCAGGCTGTAGGAAGGGCAGAGATGGTGCCAAAGTTTTCCCCTGGCATTTCACAAAAGCAAGATGGAGCCAGGGACTTCCCTGGCGGTTAAGACTCCGTGCTTCCACTGCAGGGGGCACGGGTTCCATCCCCGGTCAGGGAACTAAGATACCGCATGCCGTGCCGCGTGGCCAAAAAAAAAAAGGGATGCAGCCAGTATTCCTCTATTTCAATCAATGGCACTGTACCTTTGATGTGCTGTAGCCATGCATGTGGTGTCTAAAACCTGTGCTCTTCCTAGAGAACGTCCTAGTCTGCAAAATTCACTAGATAGCGCTCCCTAATTGCAAAGCAGAGACAGTTAAGTCCAGACTTAAAAGGTTTAAAAAAGATTGCCTCATGCAAAAAATATGCCATTTTGCCAGTTTTTCTGCATTCTTATGTTTACGAAAAGAAACATGAGAGAAAAGTGAAGATCACCTGTTGAAAATGTCTGACGTTCTTGAGTTGTTCTTTATGTTTCGATTTTAGCTTGCCAGATACCATTTGTTTTTTTTTAAAACTTTGGGTTTATTTATGTATGTATGTATGTATGTATTTATTTATGGCTGTGTTGGGTCTTCGTTTCTGTGCGAAGGCTTTCTCTAGTTGCGGCAAGTGGGGGCCACTCTTAATCGCGGTGCACGGGCCTCTCACTATCGCGGCCTCTCTTGTTGAGGAGCACAGGCTCCAGACGCGCAGGCTCAGTAATTGTGGCTCACGGGCCTAGTTGCTCCACGGCATGTGGGATCCTCCCAGACCAGGGCTCGAACCCGTGTCCCCTGCATTGGCAGGCAGATTCTCAACCACTGTGCCACCAGGGAAGCCCCAGATACCATTTTTTTGGTAGGACTTTAAAAACTTCAGAATCTAAATTTGATTCAAATGTGTGTTGACTTCATTATAAACAGAGAACTGTGATAGTTGCTTAAGTTCCTACAGGATTCAGGAGTTCTGTTTGGTGCAACTATGTAAAGTTCTTTTAATAGAATTATTGTGGAGTTGGTCATAGATAAACAAGGGTCTGTGAAAATCTGTATAGTAGTACCAGAAAGTTTAACCGTGATGCTCTTGGTGGCTTCTGAAGGTATGATGTTCTGGGTGATCATTAAAAGCGGAGTCTTTGCAACTATCGAAACATATATTTTAGATTTTAACCCCCAAACCTTGGGAAGGTAAAGTTTTCACATTCGTAGCTTCTGTTTATTATTTACACCGCTCCTTTGACTCTTAGGTAAAAGCACCCATACCAATGCAGCAGTACTTTTGCAGGGACTGCCTATTCCATCATTGGTGAGGAGGGAGTTCAACTCACCAGGTGTTAATACTAATAGACATTATTCCAAGGCACTTGGACAGTTCTAACCAATACTGTGCTGTTTCTTGTTTACCACAGGAAATTTTTCCAAATATCTGGATAGTTAAATCCCTAAACCTCTGCTTTTAAGCATTAATAGATATATTTGGATTCATTAGCCACATTATAATAGCATCTTGATCATGTGTGGAAGCCCACTGCCTAAAGACAAAACCCCACCCACCACAGGATTTTATTGGAACGTAGCCATGCTTGTTGGTTTACTTATTGTCTGTGGCTGCTTTTATGCTACCATGGCAGAGTTGAGTATTTGCAACAGACCCTATGATGCGCAAAGCCTAAACTATTCTCTGATCCTTTACAGAAAACATTTGTTGACTCCTAGATACCTGCACAGAGCTTCCTTTAATTGTATGGAAGCAGTTTTATTCAGTTGTAAGTTTTCATTTTATTTGGTCAAAAAATTGAAATATGCTCACTTTATCTGGGCTTATCATCATTAAAAGATTTTAATCACTTTTATGTGCAAGACCTATGGCACATGGAAACTGGCCGATGACGGATCAAGAAAGAGTTGGGATGTGTCTGGACAGCCTGGCTTCAAGCTTTAATCTGCATGAGCTTGGTGACCTTACACAAGTTTTGTGATCTGTGTTCCTTGATTTCCTCACCTGTAAAATGGGAGTGATGATAAAACCTCCCACATGAGGCTGTTGTAGGGTAAAATGAAATAATGAATGCAGTGAGTACAAAGTAAGCATTAGTTATTATTATCGTACACTAAGGCAAGTGTATAAGTTCCTCCCATATTTCTGAATTATGTTTCAAAAATTCAATGATAAAGTTGCTTATTGGACATTCAAATGCATTTTACCATAGAAGCTTTTATTTATTTATTTTATTTAAAATAATTTTTTAATTAATTAATTTTATTTTATTTATTTTATTTTTGGCTGCGTTGGGTCCTCGTTGCTGCACGCGGGCTTTTCTCTAGTTGCCGCGAGTGGGGGCTACTCTTCGTTGTGGTGCGTGGGCTTCTCATTGCGGTGGCTTCTCTTGTTGCAGAGCACGGGCTCTAGGCACACAGGCTCAGTAGTTGTGGCTCGAGAGCTCTAGAGCACAGGCTCATTAGTTGTGGTGCACGGGCTTAGTTGCTCCGCGGCATGAGGGAATTTCCCGGACCAGGGCTCGAACCCGTGTCCCCTGCATTGGCAGGCGGATTCTTAGCTACTGCGCCACCAGGGAAGCCCCATAGAAGCTTTTAAATGGAGGATTGGTTTATTGACAAGCCCATAAAAGACTAATTTCCAATGGATGTAGTTGAACTCATTATTCATTGGAATGTTCTTAGAACGTGGGCTCAGCTTATTACATTATTTACATAGGCATGGTTTGTTTTTTTAAAATATTTATTTATTTATTTTTGGCTGCGTTGGGTCTCCGTTGCTGCTTGGGCTTCTCTAGTTGCCGTGAGCGGGGTCTACTCTTCGTTGCGGAGTGTGGGCTTCTCATTGTGGTGGCTTCTCTTGTTGCGGAGCACGGGCTCTAGGTGCACGGGCTTCAGTAGTTGTGGCACATGCCTCAGTAGTTGTGGCTCACGGGCTCTAGAGCGCAGGCTCAGTAGTTGTGGCGCACGGGCTTAGTTGCTCCACAGCATGTGGGATCTTCCTGGACCAGGGCTTGAACCCGTGTCCCGTGCGTTGGCAGGCAGATTCTTAACCACTGCGCCACTAGGGAAGCCCTATAGGCATGGTTTTTGATCACCTGGGTAAGACAATAAAAAAATGTCAGTGGTTATCAGCAGCCAGTCCATCATCAACCCGGACAGACTCACTTTTCCCCCTACAGATCGTTTACCCCTAAAACACTAGAAACTCCTAAGAACAGGGACTATGTCTTCTATACCTTTTAAAAAGCAAAATTTAAAAACCACTTTAAAGCAATATGTGTTCATTTAACACGATTTACAAAATGCCGTTAACTGGAAAGGAGAACATTAAAATCCCCTGCTATCCCACCATATAAGGTTTGTTCCTATAAACCTGTTGTATATTTTTCAGTTTAATCACATATAAACATATCTATACATACATGTGCTTTCTTGTTAATTTTAGCCAAAAAATGGCATCATCCTGCATTGTTTATTTCTTAGTTTCCTGCATAATTCTTGGCATGGTGCATTATATTAGATGTTCATTGAAAATTTGTTGACTATGAAGACTCGCTTTTTACATTCAGACAGCAGAATTTTAAAGTGACTCACACAGAGGGGGCTGATTCCCAGCCTTTGAATTAATGTCTTTGAATCAATGACTGACTAATCGTGTGTTCTTCCAAGGAAATGAGTTAGTTGACCACTAATACACTTCGTGTTGTAGAAACCTCTGCCCACTCAGTATATGAGAAACTCGGCATCATCGTGCTTTCCGGCAATAGCACAGAGCAGCTTTCAGCTTTGAGGAAGCTTGATGGCTCTGTTGGATGTTTATGAAATAATACCAAGGGTCTAACTGTGAATCTTTTCCTCTGATAAGTGATAAAAGCCTCCTTTATAAGTTCAATGCCAAGGGAATATTATTATGATAGAGTAGCATTATTTTGAATGAGTTTTTCCCCCTCTCTCTCCTAAGCTTAATAGTTAAGACAAGAAGAGATTCGCCTTTAGGTTAAGTTATAAAACGGCTCATTTTACCTATTCTACATCTAATAGCAGCACATTGTTTCGTACTGAAGGTCAGCATTTGGAACAATCAATTGTTAATGCATTCAGGCTGATTGCACATTTCTTTGTTCCACATTAGAAAAAAGAATCTACTTGGAAAATGCGAACATTGTTAACCAACAAAAACCCTTTTTTTTCAGCTATTTATCCTAAGACCAGGAAGGTTTCATTTACTATCTATTTTTCCTGAGTGTTTCCACACTTCTTACAATTACGTTCTAAAATATAGGAGGGAAACCTTGCAGTATTTTCTCTCTGCTTGGTGAGATATCATTTATAGCCACTTGGCTGACAAAAATAGTTCCTGTACAAAGCACTCCATGCTCATTTGGTCCAACTTTCTCCAAACTTGTTTTTCCTCAAAGACCACATGCTCAAGTGTGCTTGGCATTTTCAGCCCTTGAATTAGGAGTTGAGACACTTGTGCCAGACCAACCGGAGCTCAGGGCAGCGCCATTGATTTGAATGAGATTTGACCCTTGGCCGTCAGTTCATGTTGGGGGGCAGCCACTGCATTGAGATGAACGTGGGTCTGGTGTCTGGAGCCAGGGGCTCAAGTTCCAGCTCCGTCGTCTCCACATATGTGACTTCACGCAAATCACCTCACCTCCCTGCCCCACCTCAGTGATGAGTCCAGGCAGGTCGACTAGATCAGTGTGGGCAGTTTGGGGAAATTCACTGGCTATTTAAATGTTTTTTTTTTTTTTTTTAAATTAAACTCTTAACCTTGCCTTATAAGACCATTAAAAACAAATTTACAGAAGCTGCACTACCATCACATTTCATAAAAGAAAGAATATTTTAACACCCAAAAAGTAGAAAGGAAATAGTGTAAGAATAAAGGATGGTCCTTTATACTGAATACATTGGGCTTTATAAAAAATTCAGGGCGCTGTTTCTCTTTTTGTCATTCTTGCTGCAGATCGATGAAAGTACAAGGATCCACAGAGTAGTATTTGGGAAACAATCAATTAAAGATCTATTGGCTGCCTTCTGTCTTGCATATGCTGTTAAATAAGATGGCATTTATCTTATTTCTGGTTGTTTTTTTTTTTTTAAATCATAACCTTGTGTATCTCCATACGATTTGAAAATTAACCTTGGGCCACACCTTTCCAGCCAAAGGTTGTGTCGGTAGAGACAATGATGGAACAGCTTTTTCCAAAGGCACACCCAAATTATGCAGCAGGGAGTGGGAGTGAGTATTGGAGTTACCTGGAGAAGTGGCCCAACCCAGTAGATGACCTATGCTGTCAGGGAAGTAGCTGAGGTCTCTGCAGACCCAAGCAGGTGGGAAAAACATATTTGTTTCCTTTAAATTCCAAATCAAATTCTCTTGTCTCCATTCTGATTTAAGTAAATTTGTAGCTAGATAGGAGCTACATTATTCATTTCAAACCAAACTTTATTTTTCAGGAGTCCTCCCAAATAATACCACCCGCGAGAGCCCTACTGGGATCCCTCTTCCAATCTGAGTCATGGATTCAGGATTGGCCTAGAGTACTCCAAAAGAGATTTTTTTCTTTGAATGTCTCCTTGCCAGAGTTTATGTAGACTACTTAGTGAAAATCAAGACTTTACAAGATGTCTTTTCACATAGCAGACTATTAACAGTGAAAAAAAATGTTGGTTCCTGACCTTCCCAGGTGGCACAGTGGTTAAGAATCGCCTGCCATTGCAGGGTACATGGGTTCGAGCCCTGGTCCAGGAAGATCCCACATGCCACGGAGCAACTAAGCCCGTGCGCCACAACTACTGAGCCTGCGCTCTAGAGCCCGCGAGCCACAACTACTGAAGCCTGTGCACCTAGAGCCCATGCTCTGCAACAAGAGAAGCCCCCGCTCGCCGCAACTAGAGAAAACCCACGTGCAGCAACGAAGACCCAACACAGCCAAAAATAAATAAATAATTTTTTTAAAATGTTGGTTCCTATAGGAGCTCTTATGCAACCCAATCTAGATTTACTTATTGGGGAACAAAGTTGGGTTGGTGATTCCTTTGGCTTGGGTCCTCTGGCAGCTCTTTATTCTCTGAGTGCAGTGATTGGTTTATCTAGGACAGGTGACATTCACAGCAGTCCCTTTACAACTAAGGAAGGAGCACCATCCTCCATGGAAAGATCCTATTTGGGGATGGATGTCGGCATAGACATCTACTTCTGAAAGGAATATGGTCGTAGCAGTGCTGTACTTCTTGAGTGTTGAAGATTTCAGCATTGCTTCAACATTGCATTGAAGACTTATGCCTCAGTTTCCTCCTAGTAAAATAGGATTAAAATAGTAACAGGATTGTCATTAGGAGCTTAGATTAGTGCCATGTATACACGTATGGGTTCGATCAGTGTTTTTATCATCAACACTTAACTGAGTCTTGGCTGTAACACTATGGACACTTCTGACCTGCTTAATAATTCTAACAATAAATTTATCTGTTCTAAAGTTTACCTCAAAAAAAGTAGGCCACTAATGTGTGGTTGGCCTCATCTGACTTTGGCACTTGGAACTATGTTTGCTCTTGGCCCCTCTTCTGTGACTCTGTAGTGATTTTCAGTTATGATTCACTGTCTCATCTGCATTTTCTCTTAGTGCCATGGCCTGACCCCAGAGCAGTGCTGGGTGTATCTGGATGTGCAGTGAAAATGAACCCCATCTTGTCTACTGCTGTTTCATGTTCAGCCCTTTCAATTCTGAAGATCTTTCTGTTCAGTGAAAAAGCAAGCAAAATTGCAACCCAGTCATTCCCCATTCTCACCTTCATGTATAAATATTAATTTTTAAATATTATATGATCCATTCCACACTTGGCTCATTTGTGTTCAATAATAATACCAGCACTGCGTCTCAGAGATGTTAATGTGACAGAATGAGCATCCTGAAGTATATGAATTAAGGACATTGCCTCTACTACATATCAAACATTGTGCTGAGCATTTTATACTGTTTCATGTAATTCTCATAACAAGCCTATCAAGTAGGTCCTATTTACCCCATCATCCAATAACCACCGCTTAGAGATGTGACTCAAGGTCAGAGTAGAATAGAACTGGGTGTGGGGAGCTAGGCAGTCTGACCAGGTTCCCTGTGCTGCTCTATTTGACACTCAAGGTCCTAATATATGAATATATAAATGTACCCTTGGAGGAGGAAATCTCATAGCTTTACATTCTTTTTTTTTTTTTAATTTATTTATTTTTGGCTGCGTTGGGTCTTCGTTGCTGCGCGTGGGTTTTCTCTAGTTGCGGTGAGCGGGGGCCACCCTTCGTTGCAGTGCATGTGCTTCTCATTGCGGTGGCTTCTCTTGTTGCGGAGCATGGGCTCTAGGCAGGGAGTTTTATCTATTCTGTCCATTTTGTTCACTGCTCTATCTCTGCATCTGTAACAATGCCTGGCGTGTTGTAGACATCCAGTTCAAACTAGTTGATTGTTGAATGATAAATGGAAATATTTTGTATGTTATAATAACACTTCATTTTGGGGGCATATGTAACACATTGTCTTCTGCGGGGCCTTCTGGGATTTCCCACACAGAAATAAAACCTCCTTCCCTAAACCTGATCTATGTGGGTTTGTAATTGTCTGCTCTGAATACCACTTATGGAAACAACTCAGTTCTCCAGAGCTTCTAAAGAGCAGGACTGGGGCTTCCCTGGTGGCGCAGTGGTTAAGAATCCGCCTGCCAATGCAGGGGACATGGGTTCGAGCCCTGGTCCGGAAAGATCCCACATGCCCCGGAGCGATGAAGCCCGTGCGCCACAACTACTGAGCCTGCGCTCTAGAGCCCGTGAGCCACAGCTACTGAGCCCACGTGCCACAACTACTGAAACCCGCGTGCCTAGAGCCCGTGCTCTGCAGCAAGAGAAGCCACCGCAATGAGAAGCCCACGCAGCACAACGAAGAGTAGCCCCTGTTCGCCGCAACTAGAGAAAGCCCACGGGCAGCAACGAAGAACCAATGCAGCCAAAAATAAATTAAAAAAAAAAAAAAAGAGAGAGCAGGACTGTTCAGTTCATCTTATATCCCTCTACTTGTTAAACAGGTAAATGAATACGTTTTTAGTTTACCTAAGAAACATGAAATTTCCAAGGAAAAAATATTTGCTCTTTTTACTCCTCGGTCATTTGTTTTTTCCTAGCTGTGCATGTCACCAGTCTTGAAAGAATGTGCTTCAATTCACTTAAAATAACAATTTCTTTTAGTAACACTTTGGTAATTAAGTTCATTACTCTTCCTAAAGAACAAAACCTGAGCTAGTTGGTAATGGCTTTTGTCTTTATTTGTAATCTTTTAGATGACAAACATGTGAGCTTTTCGTTGGGACAATCATGATGAATTCTTGATAACATCTGGTTGCTTAATTCAAAAAATGTGTAGCTATGAAGATTAATGATAGACCTTAACTGGATTTAAACTCAGACATATATAGGATCTGTATTAATCTCAGTCAACCCTTTCAAGCAGATGCCATATTTTGGGGAAAAGGAAATTGAAATGTACCAAGGAGCGGTAAGTTACATGCCACATAAATTACTGTAGTGTTTGGGGGCTTTTATGATGCATGGGCAATTGGAAGTTTGCAATACATTTGCATTTTCTTATTATGAATTATTTATTGGGGAAACGCAAGTAGGTGACGTTGTTTGATTTTTAATAATGTGCTGTTCTTTAGAACAGCTCAAAAAAGCATAGGAGTATTATTATTGGAACATTATATACAAAATTAGTTAAACAGGATGTAGGACTTACAGCTTCAGGCATCTTCCTCCTTCCACATATGTCACAAAATTCTAAGGACTAAAAAAAAACACTACTCGGTAAAAAAAACAAATAGGGCGACGGGAACTTTTCTCTGCAAATCACTTAAGCTGTGGCTATGAGTGGAACGTGGAAAATGAATCTTTTATTACTTCATTTATTAATGTGACCCTGATCTCTATTCAGACCCAGCTCCATAGCCATTTCAGTTGTGTGATAAAAATAGAATCCATAATCCTAATTAATATATTTCATCCCATGGCTCCATCACTTCCCCAGGCCTCCCCATCTCTGCATCTTTTTCCTTCCCTCTTTCCTTTACAGCAGAAGCACAAGAGCGTTCATTAATCCTGACCCCTGGAAAACAAACAAAAGGGAGCCCACACAAATTCATCAGTTGAAGTGGAAGGCAATTTACCCAGAGCAAGAGCCCACCCCATTGTTGCCAGATGAATGGTGCTGGTAGCTGGAGCCGAAGGAGGCTGCCACGCGAAAGACCTTTGATAATGCTGCCTTTATGGGAGCCCAGCACAAGGGAAACACTGTCAGTAGAGGCTGGGCCCTGCCCTGGCGCCCTGATCAGCAGGGCCCCGGGGCAGCAGGCACGGAGCTGGCTTGGCGTCCTCAGTGACAGCCAAAGCGGGGTGGGTGGAAGTGCTGTGTGTTCGTGTTGTTTCTTCCCATTTCTCTGAAAAGCATTGCCGCATGAGTCCCTTTCAGACCATTCATCGTTTGAAGAGTTCTCTTTAAAGAAATGACCTAGAATTTTTAAAAATATATTTATTTTTAACTGCTAATGGTAACAGAATGTTGTAAAATTGGTATTTACTTAGTGCCAGGTACTATGTTACACTTGCAACAATAATAAATCAGCCCTGTATGCTGGCTATGGATTACTGTTCATCCCCATTTTACAGGTGAGGAAACTGGAGCTCAGAGAGGTAAAGTACTTGAATATATTGAGTGTTGAAGCTGGGAGTTGAAGTCAGGTCTCAGTGACTTGCAGGGGTAAGGGAAGATCAGGTAGAGGAAATGCTTACCCTATAATTCTTATCGGTAGCTGAGAAGTACCATGAGTCCATAGATGGGAAACCAATTTGAAAACTAAAAAGTGACACACAGAGGTCAAGTATAACTAGCTAAGTGACTTGGAAGCCTTATTGGGCAATGACTTGCCCACTCCTTTCCCTCCAGTGCTCACAGCTTTCTCTCCACTCCGTTTCCTTCCATTTTCCATCCTTTTTTTTTTTTTTTCCCCTCTGGCCACGCAGCACAGCATGAAGGATCTTAGTTCCCTAACCAAGGATTGAACCCGTGCCCACTGCAGTGGAAGCTTGGAGTCTTAACCACTGGACCACCAGAGAAGTCCCTCATCCTCTTTTCTTTTCCCGTTTCCCTGTTTTCAAAGAGGTATTAAAGATAATAATATGAGCAGTCTGGGCTGGAAGAAGACAATTTAAGACTCTATCCTGCAGTCCCATCTATGCATCCCTTGTCACTATGAGGTGAAGGCAGGAACGACATTATTTTTGTCCCTGTATAGAATTATTCAGTCCATCAGTCCCAGGAGTAAACTAGACCCTCACTGAGCAGTTTCCTTTCTGAGCCCCCCGCTCACATGTGGGGAGCCGTTGGCGCTGGAAACACCGGCGCTTACCATTTGTGCAGCCATCGAGCAATCTCTCACCCCTTGTCACTCCACTCTGATCCGCCAGAGCTTGCAGTGAGTGGCAATTTCTGGGCCAGGCCCCTTACACTGTAGTAACTTGTTGTGTAACAGGGCTCAAAGCTGGATTAAGTAAGTTCTGCTTTACCTCTGCATTTTACTTACCTTTTCTAATTACTTTCCCATCCTTCATCTCAGTTACCTTGTGAGATGTGTACCATGGACATTATTATCTCCACTCTAGAGATGGGAACCAGAGAAGGGAAAGACAGAGTCTAAATGTCTTCTCCCTATGGATTTGGCTTTCTTTTCACTCTTTTATGGTAAATAGTCTTAAATTTAAGGCGTGTTCTTTCTCCAGCTTTCCACCATATGAAGTATTATTCTTTTTAGTGATTTTTGAGGAAGTGGTGGAAGTGGTGCCAAGAAACTGAAGAAAGCAGGGCTGCAGTCGTCCTGACGCAGTGAATTTATTGGTGGATTTATATTTATGCATAGCTAAGATATCCCATGAGACTGAAGCACAAACCCGCTATCTTGGCATGGTAGGATTTTTTGTTTTTCCATATTGAGATGGGACAAACTGGTCAAATCTGTTTGTCTCTTTAAAGAACCACACCTCCTGCCCTCTTCTAATGGAAAGTTTTTAAGTTTTTTCCTTATTTTCATATAGTCTCACTTAATTTCCTGTGGGGTCCCAGGATCTTCAACTTGCCTCTTAGAAAAAAAAAACTATGTAGAAATTCTGAATTAGTACAAGTCAGATCCAGGTTTTTAGTAAGCCCCTCTTAAGACCTGTTGCCCAAATGTCTTCAGAAACACTTAGAAACGGAATGTGGTCTACAGAGGTCTGCTGGGTTGGAGGGGTGTGGTATCGGAGTATCTGAAGACATTGGTTATGTCTGAAGGCTGAATCACACATAGGCCTACAGAAAAGTCCTTCCAAATTCCATCTTCATTGTTTTAGGTGTACCTCCTCATGACCTTAGCAAGTTTATGATTCTTGTAACAATTATGCAACCTTTAAGACTGGAACTATACAGTGGTGTATTCATTTCCAAGGCCAAGAAACGAAATGTAATGTGTTGCTCTGACCATGGTTTTGTTTTTCTTTCTTTTCCAGGCACAGTATGAAAACCCACCACATATCTATGCTCTTGCAGATAATATGTACAGAAACATGATAATTGACAGAGAGAACCAGTGTGTCATCATCAGGTATGGAAAAGAGCCTTCTTAGGGCCAGGGAACATGAGACCATGCTGTAGTTAGGATTCTGTCAAGGAGCAATGCTTTTGCAGTAGTTGCTCATTCCAGTGGCTGGTTAACGTATCTGAGTAGCAAGCAGCCTGTTAGCTTTGCCTTGGTTTGTTTTATAACTCCAATTCATAAAAGGTTCGAGCTTCTGTGAGGTTGCTTTTTATACCCCTGTCACTTAAGGCATTAAGGCCTTAGGGCACATGGTTCTAGCTGGATCTTTCTCTGATTGTCATCAGGCCCTGAAATAAAATCATAAGACACCTCCCCTCCCATTTGATTGTATTGTGGCTTTACTCTGAATTGGAAATCCTTTATGTTACAAGTATAGTAAGCATGTGTCACTATTTTGTCAGCTGGAGTCTTTTTCTCTAGGTCCTTCTTTTTCCTTAATAATTTAATATTGGGTTGGCCAAAGAGTTCGTTTGGGTTTTTCCATAACACAGAAAATCCTGAACGAACTTTTTGGCCAGTCCAATAGTTCAAGTTTGAATATTTTTGGTTTTTTATCATTTGCTTTTAATTTTCTGAGGGCATGACTGATCAATGCCAGCATTAGGTGTCTGTAACTACATTTCACAGTCCTTGTAACCTGACCTAGCTCTGAGTCTTTACTGGCTTGAAGTGCTTTTACAATTTTGTTTACCATTACGAACA
The DNA here is from genome assembly GCF_965194805.1 of Balaenoptera borealis. Taxonomy (NCBI): domain Eukaryota; kingdom Metazoa; phylum Chordata; class Mammalia; order Artiodactyla; family Balaenopteridae; genus Balaenoptera; species Balaenoptera borealis. Next base: position 107,617,154 of record NC_138866.1, on the reverse strand, counting down.
TTTTCAAACATACAGAAAATGTAAGCGTCCATATTTCCATCACTTAGAACTTAACAATTTTTAACATTTTGTCATGTTTGCATTCATCTTCTTTAGTTAGTTAATTTTTTAGTCCTTCATTTTTCTTTTTTTTTCTTGGATTTGAACAAATAATTATTTTATTGATAATTCTGAAATATTTCTCCATCAGATTGATAAAACACAAAGTAAATGATAGTACCAAATCTATAGCAAAAACTTTGCCGTCAATATGCAACTTACTGAGAGTCAGTTCGATTATCATTAACCTATTTTTTTAAAAAAATAGTGATTATCCATAAGTCCGGGATTGTAACCACATTTTTTCTACCAATAGTTATTGTCACTTGATTATTTGCCAAGAAAAGCTTCTATGTATGAATTCTTCAAGTCTTTATCTCAATAGCATTTCCCAAATTGGCAATTAATTACAACAGAACTATGTACCCAACTGCAATGAACAACTGCACTCTAGGCTAGCCACACTAGTCCTTCATTTTTCAAAAAAGAAAATTAAAGAAAAACATGAAATTAGAAAGAGAATTATAATAAGCACCTGTGTATCTATCATCCAGCTTGTACAACTATTAATATGTGGCCAATCCTGTTGCACCTAGTCCTCCCACCCTGCCCCACTTGATTATTTAAAGCAAATCCTAGGGAGAAAATCATTTCATTTGTCAATAATTTAGTGTGTACCTCTAAAATATCATTCTTATCACACCTGAAAAAAAAGAATAATTCTTTTCAATGTCATCTAATATTATCAGTGTTCCAGTTCCATGACTGTCTTATAAATTCTTTTCAACAGTTGATTCATTTTCATTTAGGTTCCAAAGGCTCACACTTTGTCCTGGTTGTGTCTCTCTCAAGTCTGTCATTAACACTTCTCTCTTGTTCTTTTTGTTTTGTTGGTATTTATTTGTTAAAGAAAAAGGTTTGTCCTGCAGAATTTTCTGTAGTCTGGTGTTACCTAATTGTATACCGTGACTGTGCACTGTCCTCTCTATTCCTGTAAATTGACAGATCTAACAGCTTGATCAGGTTCAGGTTCAATTATTTGGCAAAAAAATGCTCCATCATTGATGCTGTGCACTTAATGCCTGTTGGTCTGTCTTCGTGTGATGTTCAGATTTCCAGTGGGTCGATCCATTATAAATTCTCATTTCACAATCATCATTTAATTGATGGTTGAAAAAGAATCATTTTCTAATTCTATTATTCCTTCTACATTAATTTATTAGTTGGAATTTTTATTTGTTTACCATAAAATACAATCTATATGGGAAAATTAGATTAAAAAGCTTGATTTGTTGTCTTTATTTACTAATTTTTCAAGCAATGAGTTGATGCCCTAGCAGCAAAGTAAAATGTTTTTGTTTTCAATATCATTCTACATTGGTAGATTTTAAATACCTTACCTGTTGAACAACATTGCGGTTTTCGTTTAGGCTCAAATAGTCCTACCTTTGGCCAGTGAGAGCCCTTTGTATTGGCTTCTTTGTCCCTTTGACATGACTCCAGTAGTGTTGGATAGTTTCCTTATTTAAGATGTTCCAGGCTCCAGCCGAGGAGCGGGGCAGGGCAGCCAGGAGGGAGTAAGAGAGCCTGGATGGAGGATGGGTCAAAGGTCAGGGCCTTTTCCTGGCTGCCATGGCAAGGATCCCTACCTGAACACTGCAAGTGACTTTTACACTGGGATATAGAAATGTCTACAGGACTGAGACTGAACCTGCTAAAGCTTTCTCAGGGCATTGATGAAGTGTGTTGTTCAAAGGAGGTTTGCCATTGGGAAATGTGCCCAAAGAAAAGTAAATAAATGAAGCTTTAGATAAGGAATTGATGAAATAAATCTACGAAGAAGCCTTATGAAACCGTTTCATAACTTATATATGGAATATACAAGATTTATAAAGAAATATGTTCCTATAAGGATTTCCATAAGGAAATCAGGCTAAAAAACACATAACTCCATTTCTAGGTACAGATGGTACCTGTATGTGATTGTGATAGGAATGGGCAATGCAGATATGTTATTGACTTTTAAATTATCTAAAAATATCAAGTTCAAAATTTGTTCAAAAATCAAAAAACAAAACTAAATAAAAGGTGAATAGTACAGTATAAAAAGTAGAGCAACAGGAGGACCTTCAAGATGGCAGAGGAGTAAGACGTCTGTATTTGTGGGGAGGAAGGAGATCACCTTCCTCCCCACAGATACATCAAAAATACATCTACATGTGGAACAACTCCTACAGAACACCTACTGAATGCTGGCAGAAGACCTCAGACTTCCCAAAAGCCATGTGGCTAACAGGGTCTTGGTGCTCCGGCTAGGTGTCAGGCCTGAGCCTCTGGGGTGGGAGAGCCAAGTTCAGGACATCAGTCCTCCAGAGACCTCTCAGCCCCTCGTAATATCAATCGGTGAGAGCTCTCCCAGAGATCTCTGTCTCAATGCTAAGACCCAGCTCCACTCAACAACCAGCAAGCTCCAGTGCTGGACACCCCATGTCAAACAACTAGCAAGACAGGAACACAAGCCTACCCATTAGCAGAGAGGCTGCCTAAAATCATAATAAGTTCACAGACACCCCAAAATACACCACCGGATGCAGTCCTGCCCACCAGAAAGACAAGATCTAGCCTCATCCACCAGAACACAGGCACCAGTTCCCTCCACCAGGAAGCCTACACAACCCACTAAACCAACCTTACCCACTGGGAGAAGACACCAAAACCAAAGGGAACTACGATCCTGCAGCCTGCGAAAAGGAGACCCCAAACACAGTAAGTTAAGCAAAATGAGAACACAGAGAAACACACAGCAGATGAAGGAGCAAGGTAAATACCCACCAGACCAAACAAATGAAGAGGAAATAGGCAGTGTACCTGAAAAAGAATTCAGAGTAGTGATAGTAACAATGATCCAAAATCTTGGAAATAGAATGGAGAAAACACAAGAAACATTTAACAAGGACCTAGAAGAACTAAAGAGCAAACAAACAATGATGAACAACACAATAAATGAAATTAAAAATTCTCTAGAAGGAATCAGTGGCAGAATAACTGAGGCAGAAGAACAGATAAGTGACCTGGAAGATAAAATCGTGGAAATAACTACTGCAGAGCAGAATAAAGAAAAAAGAATGAAAAGAATTGAGGACAGTCTCAGAGACTTCTGGGACAACATTAAATGCACCAACATTCTAATTATAGGGGTCCCAGAAGAAGACAAGAAAAAGAAAGGGACTGAGAAAATATTTGAAGAGATTATAGTTGAAAACTTCCCTAATATGGGAAAGGAAATAGTTAACCAAGTTCAGGAAGCACAGAGAGTCCCATACAGGATAAATCCAAGGGGAATCACGCCAAGACACATATTAATCAAACTATCCAAAATTAAATTCAAAGAAAAATATTAAAAGTAGCAAGGGAGAAGCAACAAATAACATACAAGGGAATCTCCATACGGTTAACAGCTGATTTCTCAGCAGAAACTCTGCAAGCCAGAAGGGAGTGGCAGGACATATTTAAAGTTATGAAAGGGAAAAACCTACAACCAAGATTACTCTACCCAGCAAGGATCTCATTCAGATTTGATGGAGAAATTAAACCCTTTACAGACAAGCAAAAGCTAAGAGAATTCGGCACCACCAAACCAGCTTTACAACAAATTCTAAAGGAACTTCTCTAGGCAGGAAACACAAGAGAAGGAAAAGACCTACAATAACAAACCCAAAACAATTAAGAAAATGGTAAAAGGAACATACATATCAATAACTACCTTAAATGTAAATGGATTAAATGCTCCAACCAAAAGACACAGACTGGCTGAATGGATACAAAAACAAGTCCCATATATATGCTGTCTACAAGAGACCCACTTCAGACCCAGGGACATATACAGACTGAAAGTGAGGGAATGGAAAAAGATATTCCATGCAAATGGAAATCAGAGGAAAGCTGGAGTAGCAATTCTCATATCAGACAAAATAGACTTTAAAATAAAGACTATTACAAGAGACAAGGAATGACACTACATAATGATCAAGGGATCAATGCAAGAAGAAGATATAACAATTGTAAATATTTATGCACCCAACATAGGAGCACCTCAGTACATAAGGCAAATGCTAACAGCCATAAGAGGGGAAATTGACAGTAACATCATAATAATAGGGGACTTAAACACCCCACTTTCACCAATGGACAGATCATCCAAAATGAAAATAAATAAGGAAACACAAGCTTTAAATGACGTTAAACAAGAGGGACTTAATTGATATTTGTAGGTCATTCCATCCAAAAACAACAGAATACGCTTTCACCTCAAGTGCTCATGGAACATTCTCCAGGATAGATCATATCTTGGGTCACAAATTAAGCCTTGGTAAATTTAAGAAAATTGAAATTGTATCAAGTATCTTTTCTTACTACAACACTATGAGACTAGATATCAATTACTGGGAAAACACTGTAAAAAATACAAACACATGGAAGCTAAACAATACACTACTAAATAACCAAGAGATCACTGAGGAAATCTAAAAATACCTAGAAACAAATGACAATGAAAACACGACAACCCAAAACCTATGGGATGCAGCAAAAGCAGTTCTAAGAGGGAAGTTTATAGCAATACAGTCCTACCTCAAGAAACAAGAAACATCTCAAATAAACAACCTGACCTTACACCTAAAGCAATTAGAGAAATAAGAACAAAAAAACCCCAAAGTTAGCAGAAGGAAAGAAATCATAGAGATCAGATCAGAAATAAATGAAAAAGAAATGAAGGAAACAGTAGCAAAGATCAATAAAACTAAAAGCTGGTTCTTTGAGAAGATAAACAATATTGATAAACCATTAACCAGACTCATCAAGGAAAAAAGGGAGAAGACTCAATAGAATTAGAAATGAAAAAGGAAGTAACAACTGACACTGCAGAAATACAAAGGATTATGAATGATTACTTACAAGCAACTATATGCCAATAAAATGGACAACCTGGAAGAAATGGATAAGTTCTTAGAAAAGCACAACCTTCTGAGACTGAACCCAGAAGAAATAGAAACTATAAACAGACCAATCACAAGTAATTAAATTGAAACTGTGATTAAAAATCTTCCAACAAACAAAAGCCCAGGACCAGATGGTTTCACAGGCAAATTCTAACATTTAGAGAAGTGCTAACACCTACCCTTCTCAAACTCTTCCAAAATATAGCGGAGGGAGGAACACTCCCAAACTCATCCTACAAGGCCACCATCACCCTGATACCAAAACCAGACAAAGATGTCCCCCCAAAAGAAAACTACAGGCCAATATCACTGATAAACATAGATGCAAAAATCCTCAACAAAATACTAGCAAACAGAATCCAACAGCACATTAAAAGGATCACACATCATGATCAAGTGGGGTTTATCCCAGGAATGCAAGGATTCTTCAATATATGCAAATCAATCAATGTGATACACCATATTAACAAATTGAAGGAAAGAAACCATATGATCATCTCAATAGATGCAGAGAAAGCTTTTGACAAAATTCAACACCGATTTATGATAAAAACCCTCCAGAAAGTAGGCATAGAGGGGACTTACCTCAACATAATAAAGGACATATATGACAAACCCACAGCCAATATCATTCTCAATGGTGAAAAATGGAAACCATTTCCACAAAGGTCAGGAGCAAGACAAGGTTGTCCACTCTCACCACTATTATTCAACATAGTTTTGGAACTTTTAGCTACATCAATCAGAGAAGAAAAAGAAAGAAAAGGAGTCCAAATTGGAAAAGAAGAAGTAAAAGTGTCTCTGTTTGCAGATGACATGATACTATACATAGAGAATTCTAAAGATGCCACCAGAAAACTACTAGAGCTAATCAATGAATTTGGTAAAGTAACAGGATACAAAATTAATGCACAGAAATTTCTTGCATTCCTATACACTAATGATGAAAAATCTGAAAGGGAAATTAAGGAAACACTCCCATTTACCATTGCAACAAAAAGAATAAAATACCTAGGAATAAACCTACCTAAGGAGACAAAAGACCTGTATGCAGAAAACTATAAGACACTGATGAAAGAAATTAAAGACGATACAAACAGATGGAGAGAGATACCATGTTCTTGGATTGGAAGAATCAACATTGTGAAAATGACTATACTGCCCAAAGCAATCTACAGATTCAGTACAATCCCTATCAAACCACCAATGGTATTTTTCACAGAACTAGAACAAAAAATTTCACAAGTTGTATGGAAACACAAAAGACCCCAAATAGTCAAAGCAATGTTGAGAAAAAAAAAACGGAGCTGGAGGAATCAGGCTCCCTGACTTCAGACTATACTACAAAGCTACAGTAATCAAGACAGTATGGTACTGGCACAAAAACAGAAATATAGCTCAATGGAACAGGATAGAAAGCCCAGAGATAAATCTATGCACATATGGTCACCTTATCTTTAATAAAGTAGGCAAGAATATACAGTGGAGGAAAGACAGTCTCTTCAGTTAAGTGGTGCTAGGAAAACTGGGCAGGTACATGTAAAATAATGAAATTAGAACACTCCCTAACACCATACACAAAAATAAACTCAAAATGGATTAAAGACCTAAATGTAAGGCCAGACACTATAAATCTCTTAGAGGAAAACAGGCAGAACACTCTAACATAAATCAAAGCAAGATCCTTTTTGACCCAACTCCTAGAGAAATGGAAATAAAAACAAAAATAAATAAATGGGACCTAGTGAAACTTAAAAGCTTTGCACAGCAAAAGAAACCATAAGCAAGACGAAAAGACAACTCTCAGAATTAGGGAAAATATTTGCAAACAAAGCAGCTGACAAAGGATTAATCTCCAAAATATGCAAGCAGCTCATGCAGCTCAGTATGAAAAAAACAAACAACCCAATCCAAAAATGGGCAGAAGACCTAAATAGACATTTCTCCAAAGAAGATATACAGATTGTCAACAAACACATGAAAGGATGCTCAACATCACTAACCATTAGAGAAATACAAATCAAAACTACAATGAAGTATCACCTCACAGCAGTCAGAACGGCCATCGTCAAAAAATCTAGAAGCAATAAATGCTGGAGAGGGTGTGGAGAAAAGGGAACCCTGTTGCACTGTTGGGGGGAATGTAACTGATACAGCTACTATGGAGAACAGTTTGGAGGTTCCTTAAAAAACTAAAAGTAGAACTACCACATGACCCAGCAATCCCACTACTGGGCATATACCCTGAGAAAACCATAATTCAAAAAGAGTCATGTACCACAATGTTCATTGCAGCTCTGTTTACAATAGCCAGGACATGGAAGCAACCTAAGTGTCCATTGACAGATGAATGGATAAAGAAGATGTGGCACATGTATACAATGGAATATTACTCAGCCATAAAAAGAAATGAAATTGAGTTATTTGTAGTGAGGTGGATGGACCTAGAGACTGTCATACAAAGTGAAGTAAGTCAGAAAAAGAATAACAAATACTGTATGTTAACACATATATATGGAATCTAAAAATATAAAATAGGGCTTCCTTGGTGACGCACTGGTTGAGGGTCTGCCTGCCAATGCAGGGGACACGGGTTCAAGCCCTGGTCTGGGAAGATATCTCGTGCCGCGGAGCAACTGGGCCCGTGAGCCACAATTACTGAGCCTGCGCGTCTGGAGCCTGTGCTCCGCAGCAAGAGAGGCCGCGATAGTGAGAGGCCCGCACACCGCGATGAAGAGTGGCCCCCGCTTGCCACAACTGGAGAAAGCCCTCGCACAGAAGCGAAGACCCAACACAGCCATAAATAAATAAAAAAAATTTAAAATAAAATAAAAAAATAAAATAAAAAAATAAAATAAAATGGTTCTGAAGATCCTAGGGGCAGGACAGGAATAAGGGCACACGTAGAGAATGGACTTGAGGACACGGGGAGCGGGAAGGGTAAGCTGGGACGAAGTAAGTGAGTGGCATGGACATATACACACTACCAAATGTAAAATAGATAGCTAGTGGGAAGCAGCCGCATAGCACAGCGCGATCAGCTCGGTGCTTTGTTGACCACCTAGAGGGGTGGGAGGGAGACACAAGAGCGAGGGGATATGGGGACATATGTATACACAGAGCTGACTCACTCTACATATACATGTATATGTATAGCTGACTCAGTTTGTTATATAGCAGAAACACACCACTGTAAAGCAATTATACTCTAATAAAGATGATTAAAAAAAAAAAAAAAGATGTTCCAGGCTCATCTTGTACCTTTTCTGCCAAGCCCTGGAATCAGCCATTTCATCAAAAAGCCCTGGTTCATTTTAATGGGAAATAGTATTTAGAGACCATCAATCTAGTCACTGAGAGTGCTCACTGCTGTCTGTTAACAGTGCTTCTTATTCTTTTCAGAGGACAAAGGCAAGGAATATGAACTTTTTAAGAAAAAAATGAAACATGAGTTCATACTGATAATGTCCAGTTCATTTTTTTTTTTTTTTTTGTAATTTTCTCACCACATAGCATGTGGTATCTTGGTCCCCAGACTAGGGATCAAACCTGTGCCCCCTGCAGTGGAATTGCAGAGTCTTAACCACTGGACTGCCAGGGAAATCCCCCAGTTCATTTTTAAGATTATAGGGTTTTTACTTCTTTGGTTTTTATATTTGTATCCCATTTTTCTTACGTTGAAAACCTCGATTTCTGATGACGTTATTACAGTTACTTGCTCTATACTGTGTAGGTGCATAAAACTATAAATAAATAAGTATATATAAATGTATACTTATAAATAAATAATATATATTATATAATAAATAATGGGATAAAGCAAATAAAGTAAATCTGTTAATGCTTGAAGATAACAATACCAACATTATTCGTAGCAATACTGAATTCACTTTAAATTTTTTTGTTGTTCTTTTTGGTCCTTAGGATGTACAGTCAAAATATTGGGTTTTAAAAGTCCCTTAAAATAATTCTTTTCTGTGTCATTAACATGCCAACTTGAACTACAGTTAGAGTCATTTATTTCATTTTGGATTTTAGGAGTTTAAATTTTTTTAATTTTAGTTTTGTAATATAATTGTATAAATCATTACAGGGCTCCAAAGTCAAAACGATAAAACAAAAACACTGAAGCGTTTCAAGATATAGACTTCATGACATCTTACCTCTAAATGTTTCTCTATGCATGTCTAGAAAGTAACATTTTCTAACTTAGCCCCAATACCATTATCACAACTAAATAATTAATACTAACTTAATATCATCTAAAGATAAGCAGTCTATATGTAAATTTCTGTGATTGTGGCAAACATGTCCTTTCTTGCCAGTTTATGTAAATCAAGGAACACTGGCTGCATTTGGTTATGAGTCATTTTTTTAATCCTACCACAGTTCCCCTCTCCCATTTTTTTTTTTTTCCGTTGACTTGGTCAAGAGACCAACCCACTTTTCCTATAGACACCTTTTAGATTGGTCCAGTTGCTTCCTCATGGTCTCATTACTCTAATTCCTTCAATTTTCTGTAAATTGGAAGTTAGAGCTAAATATTTAATTAGCTGCAGGTGAAGCCCTTTGGAAGGAACATTGGGTGTTGATGAGTTTGGTTGTTGAATTGGAAATGCTTCTGTTTGACCCCAAGTGGAGGACACTGGCCAATAGAGAGGTGATAGGTGTTTTCTTGACTTGAATTAAATGAGAGAGGATAGGATGAGTTTTCTAACATATTCCCTTGCCCTTTTTCCTTCCTCCCAGGCCCCTAGTGAGATGAGAAGGAAGGGAATGGTCTTGTTGCATGAGCTTCTCCAGTTTGGAGCTACTTCTGTTTTTCGTAACCCACCTCTTTCCCTCTCTTGGATCCCCTCAATGTGTCCTGCAGGGTACACTTGCCCTGAAGCAGGACACATGCCCACTTCTAGGATCCTTCTTTCCAGTGTTCAGGTGGCAAAGATTTGAGGGCCCTGCTCCAGGGATTTCTATTGCAGTGTCTGTGCTTTAGTATAGGAGATGGTGGAACAGGGAGCTGCTTTGACTTCTGACACTAACCACCCCAAGTCAAGCCAAACTTCACACGTGAAAGGCACAGTCCTCCACAAGACACCAGCTGCAAGTTCCGGGGTTCCCACCAACCCCTCAATTTCAGTAATTTACTGGAATGACTCACAAACCTCATGAAGGCACTGTGCCTATGGTTACTGTTTTATTAGAGCAAAAGGATACAAAGCAGAACCAGAAAAAAGTAGAGACACAAGGGCAAGGTCTGGGAGAGGTCCACGTGTGATGTTTCTGGGCATTATCTCCCCGTGGAGTCATGGATGGTGTTTCCTCCTTCCAATCGTGGTGTGGGAGTTGGCAGTATTGCCAACTAGGAAGTTCACCCAAGCCTTTGCTGTCCGGAGGTTTTATTTGGGTTCAATCACATACTGCCTACATGACTGACCGGTAGTCTCCAGCCCTCCTGAAGATCTGGGCCAATATCTGTAGCCTCCATTTTCTCCATGGGTCAGAACTTAGACACGGCTTTCCAAAGCTCTTAATCATAAATCACTGGCCAGTTCCCAAAGACCCCAGACAAATTTCTTTACTACCCAAGAGCTGTGCTTCATCTGCTTTGAGAAAGTAGATTTGCTGTCTCTGCTGTGCTGTGGTTCACTCTCACCAGCTCTGTGATCCTGGGCAGCAAACCTAACACTCATCTGGGCCTCGATGTCTTCACTTATGAGTGAACTGATTGACCAGATGACCTCTGAGGTCTCTCCTGGTTTGGGGGTTTTGGAACTCTTCCAAATCATGCTTGAGGGAAGGGAAGGCAGGGAAATGCTGTTCTGGGTAGAGAAGCCCAAGTTTGCAGCTATTGACATGGGAGAGCTGTGTGCTCATTCAGCTAGGGCTGAGTCCAGTGCTACCTACCTGAATGCACTTGTGAACAGAAAACAAACAAAACCAGTTTTCCTGGGGGCTGGAAGAAAAGTCTGCTCCTTGTGCAAAGGGCTTCTGCCGTAGCTGAAGAGACTAGGAATTTTTAGTATCCTTTAATTAGGAAATTAAAAATTAATGATGATCTAATCTCTCTGGTGTTCTTTTAGACTTTCACCTTCTGATTTCCCTGGTGTATGACCTTACCTACATGATGAAATGCATACCCTTTATTTTTTATTTATCTATTTTTAATTTTAAAATAAATTATTAAATTTATTTTTGTATCTGATTTGTTAAACATTTTATTAATAACATATGTATATAAATATTTTTTGTTTAAAGCATTTAGCTTTAGAGAGAAATATATTTGGGATTTCCATGACAATACATATTTTATGCATTTTAAATCATGCTATAGAAGAAACTGAAATGAAGGTCAAATACATTTAAAGAAGTTTTTTAAAAGAAAATTAGATTAATGTGATAAGAAAAAAAGTTTTATGATTTTTAAAAATTGAAGTATGATTGACCTACAGCACTATGTTAGATCTAGATGCACAACATAGTGATTCGATATAGCTGTACATTACAAAGGGATGACCAGGAAATGCGTACGCTTGGATGGGATAATGCAGCACATAGAAGCAATGTTATCAGTTCCCTCCCAATTTTATGTTTTCTGAAGAGGTGGATACGGTGACAGGATGTGCTGGCAGCTGATTATTTCTGGATAGAAATCAGTGTAACAAATTGAATTTAAAAAGAAAGAAATCAAGGAAGAAGACAAGCTGCTTTCTCAAGTGCAGACCTCCATCCAAGCCTTGGCCCTGAGTTTGTTTTTTTAATTGAAGTATAGCTGATGTACGGTGATATGCACAGGTGTATAATATAGTGATTCACAATTTTTAAAGTTTATACTCCCTTTATAGTTACTATAAAATATTGGCTATATTCCCTGTGGTGTACCATATATCCTTGTAGCTTACTTTATACATATTAGTTTGTACTCCTTAATCTCCCACCACTATCTTGCCCCTCCCCACCTCCCACTGATAACCACTAGTTTGTTCTGTCTGTGAGTCTGTTTCTTTTATGTTACATTCACTAGTTTGTTGTATTTATTAGATTCCACATATAAGTGATATCATACAGTATTTGTCTTTCTCTGCCTGACTTGTATCACTTAGCATAATGCCCTCCAAGTCCATCCATGCTGCTGCAAAGGCAAAATTTCTTTCTTTTTTATGGCTGAAGAATATTGCATTGTGTATACATACTACATCATCTTTATCCATTCATCTGTTGATGGACACTTAGATTGCCTCCGTGTCTTGGCAATTGTAAGTAATGCTGCAATGAACATTGGAGTACATGTGTCTTTTCCAATTGGTGTTTTTGTTTTTTTCTGATACATACCCAAGAGTGGAATTGCTGGGTCATTCTATTAGAGTAGTTCTATTTTTAGTTTTTTGAAAAACCTCCATACTTTTTTCCACAGTGGTTGCACCAATCTATATTCCCACCAACAGTGTAGGAAGGTTCCCTTTTCTCCACATCCTCGCCAACATTTGTTAGTTGTGTTCTTTTCGATGATGGCCATTCTGACATGTGTGAGGTGATATCTCATTGTGGTTTTGATTCGCATTTCCCTGATAATTAGTGATGTTGAGCATCTTTTCATGTGCCTGTTGGCCATCTGCATTTCCTCTTTGGAAAAATGTTTGTTCAGTTCTTCTGCCCATTTTTTATCAGGTTGTTTATTTCTTTGATATTGAATTCTATGAGCTATTTATATATGTTGGATGTTAACCCCTTATTAGTCATTTCATTTGCAAATATTTTCTCCCATTCAGTAGGTTGTCTTTTCGTTTTGTCAGCGGTTTCCTTTGCTATGCAAAAGCTCTTAAGCTTAATTAGATCCCATTTGTTTATTGTTGCTTTTCTTTCCTTTGCTTTAGGAGACGGATCCAAAAAATGTTGCTGCGATTTATGTCAGAGGGTATTCTGCCTATGTTTTCCTCTAGGAGTTTTATAGTATCTGGTCTTACATTTAGGTCTTTAATCCATTTTGAGTTCATTTTAGTGTGTGGTGTTAGGGAGTGTTCTAGTTTCATCCTTTTACATGTAGCTGTCCAGTTTTCCCAGCACCACTTATTGAAGAGGCTGTCCTTTCTCCATTGTATATTCTTGCCTCCTTTGTTGTTGATCAGTTGTTGGTCCTGAGTTTTGCAAACATGTACAGACTTGATTTGTCAAAATAGCTGGAGTTGAGCAGCCTCGGGTTGACTGACTGGCCAACCAGACTCACAGGTGAGTGTGAAGTAGACCCCAGTTCATGACTTTATAAGGAGAATTCTGCCTGTGCTGGACTTCTCTGTTGATTATTTCCCTGGAACACAGTCCATGAGGGTTGCTGGATTACCATTAGAGGGTTGGATTCCGAGCCGAGGGATGATCACAGTGGCTAGTGTCGTCATGTCATGGCCCCCACTTTTATCTGGAGGCAGTAGTCTGCTCCTCAGTAGTCTGTTTACTTGGGGAAAACCCATCATGTCTGCTGTTGATTTTTCCTGTCCTGGCTCCGTGTAGGCCAACCCCTTTGCATTAACCTACCCTTTGTCCTGTCAGCCCCTACCATCCCGTAGGTTAAGTTCTATCAGGAATAAACAGCCAGGATTTGCCTTAATGTTTCCCGAGTCTTCCCCAAGAGCTCACTGGCAGACAGGTCAGGGAGAGTGGCTCCTGTTGATGCCGATTTCATCCACTGTGCCTTACGTTCACTAACTTAACTTTCCAGGGATAAATATCTCCCATTCCTGAATTGCCCTGTTCGCTCAGTGCCTAGAAAGACATCTAGGCTACCCTTCTCAGAATTCTCTTTCAACTGATTTATGGTGGGCCCAGGGCATCCAATATCTTTTTTCAAGCCCCCCAATTGATTCTAGTTGAGCACCAAGACTAAGCCTCCTGAAATCCTCATTCCCAGGCTGGGTGATCTGCAGATAAACCTTCAGGCCTTGGTGATGTCTTGCAGGTCTCTGAGCAGAGGCGCGATACCACGGAAGGCTGGTTCACAAAGACGAGTCTATGGGTAGAAAAGTGATGGGATCTTGAGCAAATACAGATATGTAGTGAGGTTATGAGGGCCTGACCTGAGTTGGAAAGGCAAAGAGGAAACTGATGTGTGACATTCCATAAGCCTCTGAAGGAATTAAAGGAATAGGAGGTGAATGTGGACTCCAGGCAGAGCCGAGAGAAAAACACAACAGCTGTGGCTACATTAGTATCATTGACAGTGATGAGCACCTGAAGACACAGGTATCCACCTATGAGCCCAGTAAATGAGCAACCCAAATCTGCTTAACTCAATAGTTTTCTGTGCTCCAGAATCCAGAATTGCGATTTGTGCTTTAGAATTGCATATGCGGTACCTTTGGACCTATCAGAGACATCTATGCAAATTTACTGAATAAAATAATCATGGTGTGGTAAGAGGGGAAGGAGAAACGGCAAGTTTTTCTCATATTCTCTACCATCTCTGTATCACCAGACCAGACCTTGGCACTGTGGCCAGAGGCATTTCTGCAGCCCTTGCCAACTGACCTCTGTAAAGACTTACAGGGTCTTAGAGAACATTTATGTGGCAGTTTTATTGCTGCCATCAAAAGTGAATTCCACTTTTGGCCTGCATCAGTTCTTGCTGTCCTAGCGCGTTTAAAAAATCGTGATGTTGATTTGAGAGCGTCACATTTGATCCAGTTTCTAATTTTTTTTGCTTGAAATATTCTTAAGCAGTTGTTTTTCTGAAAAGTAGGGTGTTCTGTTCTTAATGTATACAACATTTGCAAAGTCTTGGTAGGTTGTATCCTGAATACGTGCCAAATAAATATTTTTTAAGAAATAAATAAAGACGTGAGAGATCTTTTGAAGACACATCAAAAGATTTGGTGACTGATTGAATATGAGAATTTTCATAGAGGAAAAGGAGACAGTTGTCACTATTGGATCTAAGATTTCTGAACTATCTTCTGCAAGAGACATTTTGGATTTGGAATCCCTAAGATTTGCAGGAGTAAAGATTAAAGATTTAAATAATTTAAAAAGTCAGATCACTTCTAATATTTGGCTTATGTCTTATCTCTGCTCTCTGCCTCAGCACTGTCAAGTGTCTCATGGATTCTCAAGCCGACTTCCTGTCTTTGATGTATTTCAGGAGCCTTTTATTATTAGCATTGGAACTCTTTTCTATTTCTTTCGGTCCACCCAATTTCTTGTTTATCCCAGCACCGGCATCCTTTGAGGCTCCCTGTCCCTCTGGCCTGGTTTTGGGAGGCCCAGTTAGCTCACACCCCTGACTGCGGGGTCTGCATGAGGCCTGCCCTCTGGCTGTGGGTTTGAAGAGCTGGGGGCTCAGATGTGCCCTTCTACCCCAAGTTCCCTGACCAGGCTTCGTCAAAGAGTGTTATTCAGGAAGCCTGACTCATTCGCTAATTAATATATTATCTATAATCATAATAATAACCCCTTTTTAAGTATTTGCTTTGTATCTCAGCATCTTTTACTTATATCATTTACAACCTAGTAAACTAGGTATTACAACCCCCCTTTTTAAATATTTGCTTTGTATCTCAGCATCTTTTACTTATATCATTTACAACCTAGTAAACTAGGTCTTACAACCCCCCTTTTTGCAGATCAGAGAACTGAGTCTCAGAGAGGTAATGAAACATGTTAAACGTCTCACATTTGAAATGTGGCAAAGCCATGCATCAAGCCAAGGCTGCCTGGCTCCGCTATTACACTCTCTCCACTTTTCTCTGCTGCTTTGAGCCAGCAGGTGTCAGGTTGTCTGGTTAGTAACCTGTTACTGCCCATGGTCATGTGGTGCAGGGGAAAGATCTCTGGGGTTGAGTCACGGGGTAGACTTGTTATTCTGTTCTGTCAAAAGTGTGTGACTTCTGCAAGCCTCGGTCACTTCATCTGCAAAATGGGGATTAATACCTTAAAGGAAAGCTATTGAATAAGGAAATACATATAAAAATTTTTTTTTAACTGTTAAGGAGTGATGTAAAATACCTGGTAGTAACAGTAAAAGGAATTGCAGAGCTAATAATAAGTAGCTGAGCTGGGGCTGAAACTTGGTGTTCAGACTAAACATTGGGTTTTTCCTATTGCATCAGGCTGGGCCAACGTGAGCATTGCCCTGGGGCCACTTTCTTGGCAGACCATACGTGATAATTTTGTCTGCCTGACAATACTAATTGATTTGGAAGAAATAACAGTTCTTTGTCTTATTCTCACTTTCCTCATTATGTTAATGAATTTTTATCATTTACTCAGTCGTGTTGGCATGTCTGTTTGATTTTGTATTTTATACTTTCAGCCATTGCATCTACTTGAGGCTCTACTTTTCAGTGTCATTACAAGCTTTGACAGATCACCCCTTTCTCTCCAGCCCTGGAACCCTTCAGATGGGCAACAGAGATGCTTCACTTCAGACTTATTTCTTTCCCAGATCCAGTAGGGCTGCCAGGAAGGGTGTGTGTGAATTGAGTCTTTGGAGAAGTCTGTCCAGAATGTTCTTTGATGTGTTTCTCCTTCCCGATCGCATCTTGTCTTGTGAGCACAGTGATGCAGGCTATTATTATTTGTTAGCTCCGACTGTGTGTGAGATAATAAGTGTTTTGGCAGAAGCCTTGCTTCTAGGGGTGTGTATCAGTAAAAAACTCAGTAACTAAAAGTTTGATTATACTATGAACTGTGCTATTCATGGAGTTCTTTAGGACACTTTGTTGATTTTAATTGACTATCTAAATATAGACCTTCATCTGAAGCAGTATAGCTCAGGCTCCTGATTTAAACTATCTCAAGTCCTTTCCTAATGATGCCACTCACTAGCTCTTGTGTCCCTGAGCAAGTTGCTTGGCCTTTTTCATCAGATAATGGGAATAAGAATAGTCCCTACCTCACAGGGCTATTATCCAGATCAAATGATTGAAGCCCTTAGAGCAGTCCTTGACATGCCTTACCCACCCAGCGGGCACATGCTACAGTGAATACATCTGCAAAATTTTAGTTTGCTTTCAAATCTCCTTTGGAATTGATGTTATTTCTCATCAGGGTTCTTTTCAGTCACCAATATGTTTATCTTTTATAACTGTAGAATTAGAAAAAAGTTTTTACACTATCTCTGTGTTTTTTACCCTTGGGTTATACCTTCTGAAATAAGAGTCAAGTTTAATACTAATATGTCCCTATATAAAAAAAGAAAAAAGTCAGGTCTAAGAGAGTAGGACCCAGTGGGAATTTTCATAACTTCATTGTCTTATCCATCATTCATTCTGGGCAGGAATGCCGCCCTCTGATGCTTGCCTGCATGTGTACACACACACACACACACACACACATACACACACACACACACACCCTCATTCCCCTACCTGGCTAACTTTATCTGTCTCGTTGAAATGTAAGTAGTGTGACTTGACTTAGCTTGTGCATTTCTTTAGGAATCTTTTCCTAATACAAACTCAGGAATCCCTAAAACTGTACCCATATCTCCAAGGTGTTGCCACAGTGTTGGTGCACTTGCCCTGCAGGGCAGGAGACACATTTCATCCCAGCCTTGCCCTTGGCACGAGGAGGCACTTAGACAGTGCATGCTGGGTAAGCAAATGCACATACAATTTTTGTTTTTAATTTTTATCCTTTCTAAAGTGCAAATAAATGTAAAGTAGGCAGAGCAGCATTTCAATTACATTAACTTGAACAGTATAAGGGAACAACAGCTAGTGTGGTAAGAACCAGCAGAGATATTTTGAGACTAGCAAGGGGGAGATAGGAGGAATGGTCGACTCTGCCTATTCCCTGGGATACCCACCCCCACATACGACTAAGATATTTTTACATTTGCTAGAATCAGTTGAACTGAATTGAAAACACTATTGATTTTTAAGTGAGGAATAACCTTCAGACTAAGAAAAACAATTATAGTCTTTGAATCCAATTATTAATGTATCATTGTAAATAGCCCCCCCGCCCCGCCCTGAACATTCTTTCCATTTCTTTGAAATTATAGCATATGTTTCCATTTGTATAGTGAATGCAGTCAGAAACATTACATTATTTCCTATTTGAATTGATGTTTCCTATGAAATCTGTCTTGACTACATTTTACATTTGTTTAGCTGGTTCCCAGCCAGCTATGTGAGAACTAGGGAGTTTGTTAGAAATCCTTATTTCTAGGCCCTGTCCTGGGAGACGAGGATTCAGCAGGTCTGAAGACAGGCCCAGACATGGGCATTTTTTAAGTACTTTGAGGATTCTGATAGGCTGCTGGACTTCGGGACCACTGGGGCATTTTTCTAATTTTAAGGCACATACATTTCTAGAGTATTTTTTGGTCCACTTTAGAAGTCAAGTGAAGGCAATTAAGAAAGGCCTTATAACCATAAACAAAGCAAATTGCTCTAATTGCTGTGAGATGCAAAGCAAATAATTTCAGGTGTGCTATATAATCTGTCTGATACCTTCACATTCTTCTAACATGGGTTTTAGACCAGGGGAAGAAACAATTTTTTCCCCTGAAAAGGCCAATGTAATTATGGTTACATATACTGTAAGCTTCAAGTAATTATGGAGCACTCCATTCTTGTACCATATTCTGAGCAAATTACCGGCCTCTGATCAATAAAATTTCTTTTTAAGCATCTGTAAATTGAATCCAAGAAATGAAAATTCCGATCAGAGTTCAGCCATAACTAATTATTTTAAATCTTCTGAAAAATATCAGTGTTACTGAGAATGTAGATGTCCTATTAATGTACCTGGCATACTTATTTTAATATATGAAATGAGTTACTTTCCATTATTCTTCCTTTTTTTTCTTTCAACAAAAGACACAAAATATTTTATGTCTAATCACACTACTAACTAAAGACACAGTGGGGACATTACTATACTTTCATTTAGTAATTCTGATAGGATTTATTGTTTTTTTTCCTTTTCTCTTTTACACACTCACAGCTTTCTCTAAGGAATTCTAAATACGAAAGTTGTTTACACATGACATAGTAATAATCTAAAGAAATTAATCCTGTTGATTATCATTGTGATGTGCGATCCCACTTTTTCTGGAAATGCTGGGGTTTGTTTTGTTTTGTTTTCTGTTTTTTTTTCTGTTCCTCTTTTTTTTTTTTTTTTTGGCCACACTGCACAGCATGTAGAACTTCCCCAACCAGGGATCGAACCCGTGCCCCCTGCCGTGGAAGCATGGAGTCTTAACCACTGGACCACCAGGGAAGTCCCATATTTTTTAAAAATATGAAATATATGGGTAATTGTTTCTCTCAAAACTTTAAACCTTAAGAGAAATCACATCAAAAGAAACAAGAATCATCCAGATATCAGCCCCCCAACAAGTCAGAACTGTTTCTTTTTTCTTGTTCCATTTCTGTTCTTGTCCATACATTATTTTTACATAGTTGTAATCATGTTATAGATACAGTGTCTTCTGCTTATGTTGCCACTTAGCCTTAATTGCGTTGTTTTTATGTTGCCACATAGTTTTCTAATTATTTTAAATGTCTGTGTAATATTATATAGGCTGGTTGTACCATTGTACTCTTGGACTTGCCAGTATTCTTGAATGTTCACGTTATTTACAACATTATAAAATGGATTTTCATTGTTAACAAACCTATGCTTCAAATGAGTGAGAGTGCATGTTTTGACCTTGGATCTAGGGTATAAATCTTCTAATTACATGGACCATTTGAACAGATAACTTCCTCATGGAGCTGAAATATTTATTATACCTACTTGTGCCTGTGAGTAAGGATGGCTCTGTAATCAGTGTGACACACCATCCCAGGCTCATTGGCTTTCTACTTTCCGCCATATCTTATGAAATACCAGTTTGGTTTCTGTATTCCTGTGACCTGGAAGTCAGGAGCTGAGTACTAGGATGCTGAATGAGTTGCACAGATGGAGTCAGACCTTTAGAAGTCCTCACAGAGGATGGTTCCTTCATTCTTCCCTACAATCTCTCTAATTAAACATATAACATATTAGTTCAAAGAAATTCAACAGAGTTCTGACTTTTGCTCTAATCCTCGTTTTGTTTTGTTTTGAAATAGCAAATTATTTCCAAATTTATTTCAGTTTCCTTTTGGGGATGGGGGCCACCTGGCTTGGTTGGACCCTAAGCAAGTGTTTGCTCTTTTCTTGAGTACCTAAGCAATTGGTAACAGTTCCTTAGGTTGGGTGTTCACAGAATATTTGCTCTGTACCCCAAAATTCTTGATCACCGATAGCAAACAAAAATAGTGTCTTAGGAACTCACAGCAGGCTGAACTTTTCATGTTAAATTTCACCATTATTTTACATGATAATGGATTCCTTTCATCTAATTCTATCATGGAAATACAAAGGCTACCAATAGAGAGATGAGAAATCTGACTGACTTAAGCATGTTTTGAATTGAGGTCGTCATCAGTTCAAGGGGATTTTGGGGGAAGAAACGGGAATTTTGAAGATCTGACTCTACGGTATTAACAAAAGGCTTTCCCCATGCAGTAAGGCCACCAAACGGAAGTAGTCTTTGTTATGCAGGATGTGATTAATATTACCTCATCATTTAATTTTAGAACTTCTAAAATAAAGTTGCTTGCATCAGTTCAAGGCACATGGTTTGAAACCTGAGAGTGCCTACTTTTTCTTTTTCTTTTTTTTAATTACAGAAGAGATATGTGATTACTAAAAGTTTGGAAAATAATGAACTGAAAGAAGTCTCCCACGGTATCTTTTCCTTTACCAAAACCTCTGCTAATATTTTTCTTATGTGCTTTTTTTTCCTTACAGTTTTTTAACCCTGTTTTACATATAATTTGAATCTGATCTATTTCACATAACACTACTTTGTGTGCTTTTCTCCCGCAGTGTTTACAATCTTCCTGTCAGTTGTAATCTGTCTAGTCTGCCCTTCTGATGTTCCGTAATGTTCCTGTTCATGCTTCCTCCTATTATTGGGCATTTAGAATGCTGAATTGTCTATCCCGTACACAGTGATGGTTATCAGAGCCCTGGCCCACACACCATGTTAATAGTGACCATACAAGTCATGGAGGTAACCTGATCCTGCTGTGATTTAACTTTCTCAACCAGTATTGTGCATTTTTTTACTGAATTCCTTTCTGCCTGTTTCCTTTTGTTTTTGGTTTTGTTTTGAGGGGGTCTTTTCAGAGGAAAGGGAGCTGCTCATGAGCCACTTCATAGGTGGGTATTTTTGTCTTTCTTTCCTTAGTGGTGAAAGTGGTGCTGGAAAGACAGTGGCTGCCAAATACATCATGAGCTACATCTCCAGGGTGTCTGGAGGAGGCCCCAAAGTCCAGGTGAGCTGGTGCTATGGCCCATTTTGAGACTTTGCGCTGTGTGAAAGTAAGAGGCTCCATTTGCTGTTTAAAAAAGAATTTTTCTTCCACAGAGAAGACATTGGTTTTACAGCCAAGAAACTTGAAATATGCCGAGAAACAGCATGTTATGGGCTGGAGATGCCTAATATGTAATGAGTATTATATACAATCGATGAAAAGGTCACAAATCCAAAAGTAAAATAAACAAAGGGCATGAAAGCCATTTCATAGAAAAGGAAATATAAATGACTCTTAAAACATGAAAATATGCTCACCCCCATGATAAGAGAAATGCAAATTAAAACTACATTGAAAAACTATTTCTTAACTGTCAAAATGGCAAAAATTTTGTAGTATTTTAAACACTCTGCTGGTAAAAACATAGGGGCATAGTCTCTCTAACATATTACTGGTAGGAACATGAACTAGTACACTTCTGTGGAGGGCATTTCGGCAATATTTTTCAAATCTATAAGCATCCACCCTTTGACTCATCAATTCTGCTTGGGAGAATTTAACCTTTAGGTGTCCTGAAATGTATACAAAATGATACATGTGTAAAGATCTTTGATGTGACATTTTTTGATGATGGAGAAGACTGGAGACAAATGCTGATCAGTTGGTGGTATAATTTATGGGGAAATAACTTATGGTTCATAATAGACTAGAATATTAGACAGCCATTAAAAAAAATGAAGCTTCAGGTACTGATGGGGACTGATCTTCAAGCTATATCATGAATTGCAAAAAGCAAAGTTCAGAACATTGCGTATAATGGGCTACCATTTGAGAAAAAGGAGAACATATATTTATAATATTTACATTTGTTTGCATATGTATAGCATAGCTCTAGAGGGATACATAAGAAATTGATAATAGTGATTTCTCCAGCGAGGAAACTGGGAGACTGGGGGAGGGGCATCTCTCCATGTAGAACGTTGCAAACCTTTTATTTTTTATGTTACTTTATTTTTTTGGTAGGTAAGAGATGGATTTATTTAGAGAGAGAACACATTCCATAGGCAGAATGCGGTCTGTCTTTGAAAGTGAAAGTGGCTGCGAACCTTTTATTTTTTGAACGATGTGAATAAATCTCCAATTACAAAAATTTACAAAGATTTTAAAATAGAGAAAGGAAAGGAAGGAGGAAGGATTAGAGCATTAGCAGGAAACATTAGGAAAGGGGGGAAACCCAGAGAACGAGGCCACAGGAGAGGGAGAAAGAAAAGGGGGGGGGGATTATAGTATGGGCAGAGAAGGGGCAGGTTCAAGAGGACAGTCTGAAGAAAGCAGTAGATGCAGCCTTTTCTGTCTTGAGTTTTACTCGTTGTGGTAGCGGAATCAGCATCAGCAGGACTGGTGAAGCCCTCCTGCCACCCCCCCAGAGAACAGTGGAGGATGGCCGTGGGGGCTAAGGTCCACAGGGGGCTGCCCAAACTCACACTACTCATCCCTGGCACAGACTGCTGGGAACTTTTTATTATTATTATTATTAGAAATCATGATCCAAGGTAGATTTCACCCTAAAGATTAATTTTTTAGTTAGAATCATTTAATGTGATGTTATTGCCATAGTCAGCTGTAGACTTTAAAAAGACACATCGAAATTCTGTTTATTATGGCTCTGTCTACTAAATCCATAGTGCTGCATCCTGTCCTGGGGGATCAGAAAGCTTAAGGCGGAGGCCAGTATTCCTTACACAGAGTAAAAGGGTCTTAAGAATGGCCTCCTCTACCAAATGAAAGGAAGATCTAGGGCAGCACCATCCAGTAGAAAGATGGTGCATGTCACATGCATAATTTAAAATTGAATAGTTACAGTAAAAAAAAAAGTAAAAAGCATATGAAATTAACTTTTAAAATATATTTTATTTAACCCAATATATCCCCATATTATTTCACCATATAATTACTCATCAATTAATGAGCTATTTTACATCCCTTTGTGTCCCAAATCTTTGGATTTAGGACACTGGTGTGTGTTCTACACTTACAGCACATCTCAGTTGGGACTGGCCATGTTGCATGGGCTCAGCAGCTTCCATGTTGGACAGTGGGTGCAGCTCTAGGACTTAGGTTGATGTGGTACAGTCCACTTGCTTTTCTCCATTTGTGTGATCATACCCTATCCGTAGAAGATGGACATGGAGCCAGGAATCCAGGATGCTCTTTTGTGTATGGGTTGCTCCTGTAATTCACTCTTTCTCTTTTCCCCCTATATGCTTACCACATGCCACAAAATTCTGTTGGACATCTTGATAGTTGATGGAGGGATGGATGGATACATGCATAAAGATTCCCAGTTACAAAGTCAATAATTAAAGAAGGAAAGAGACAAGGAAGGGTCTTTCTTTTGTTCTGTCCCTACAAGAAGTTGAGTGTTGATAAATGGTGTAGGCATGCCTGGCCAGTAGACAACAAGTATAAAAGATTAATGAAGACCCACAAAGTCAAAATTAATTTTACAAAGAAAAGCAAATTTTATATAAATCCATGACTTTTTAAAGAAGGATGCTTAGAAGTATCTTTCTAAGCTTTGAAACCGACTTCATGGTGGGACCATCCATGATTTACTCTTCCTTCCATTGCTAACGACGTGTGCCTGGTTGATGGAATTCCAGTTCTCAGTCCTCTTCTGAATGTTCAGGCGGTGCCAGAGGAGCACTTTGGCTGTTACATAGTTAGTAGTTAGTGCCTTCATCTAGCCCTGTCTGCTGCAGGCGACGACCCTAGTGGCCAGACTGCAGACGTTTAATGTTGATTTTTCTCTTCCTGTTTTCCTATGAGGACAAGGATACAGAGCTCTTGGCTTGAAATTAGTCAGTAGCTAAAGAGCACAAGCCAGAGACTTGTTATTTCTGGAACATGTTTAACCATAGCATGTGAATAATTAGAAGTACAAGGAATGACTCACTTGTTCAAAATCCTCTCCAACATCAACTCCTATCTGTTGAGCTGTCTTTGCCCATGGGGTGTTTTGTACTTTTCAGTCTGACCTCAAATTGGGGTGTGTATGAAAACCAAATTCTTCCCCTCCGGTAGGTCAGGAATTGTTCCACACAATACAGTGTCACCCTTGTTGCTCAAGTGGGAAAGAACTGGCAAAAACCCCCAGCATCGGGGAGCCGGTTAGAAATGCAGACTCTCGGGCCCCACCTCAGACCTACTGAATCAGCATCGGCATTGGAATGAGATTCCCAGGTGATTCCTGGAAAGGAATTCCCAGGTGATTCCATGAAAGTTCGGGAAGCACGAGACTGTGTCCGCAGCTTTGTTTGGGGAGGAGAGACTGTTTAATTTCCCTCAAGGTGCCTCTCACTTGCAGTGAAGAGAGGGAGTGCGGGATGCAGTAGGTGGGGAGAGAAGTTGAGTAGAACAGGAGGAGTGACAGTAAAGCCTGCAGTCAGAACCCAAGGAGATGCCCCGTCCTGCCATGATGCCCCGTACACAGGGAGCACGGGATGAAGGTGCAGCATCCGATTTGGAAACCCAGTCCGGGAACGTTTGTAGATGCTGATTTACGGTGGCACCCTGGCTCCAGAGAATTCTGCATCAGGTCAAGGGAGCTGGAAGGCGTGACCACGCAAACAGCGTTAGGTCTGTCAAGAGGAAAGAGTAAATCCTCCAGAAACTCCAGGGACTTGGATTTGAGGCCTCTCACCTTCACCGCATCCAGAAACCATGTCCTTGGGAAAGTCTGGCTTTACATCGTGGAGTAGGTGTTCGCGTCTTCCTAACCTTTGGTCTTTTTTGCGGTGACAGCACGTCAAGGACATCATCCTACAGTCCAACCCGCTGCTGGAGGCCTTCGGGAACGCCAAGACGGTGCGGAACAACAACTCCAGCCGATTTGTGAGTTTCTTTCCTATGATAGAGAATGTCACCTGATTGATGATGTTGACATTCCTGATTTAAGTCCTGTGTCCCCGAGGAAATAGGGGGTTTTCACACATCATCAGGAGGCCGCCTTTTCAATCTTTTCCTCATTTTCTGTAGCGGCGAGCTGCCAGGCTTCAGTTTTCCCTCTGACTCAAGTTATTTTTGAGCCTTGGGGATGTAAATAAGATAATTTTTGAAACCAGTTCTCAACTTGAGTTGCCTTCCTAAGGAAAATGGAAGTGTCAACTTTGGTCTTGGAGGAGTTTGCTTTGGGCCCTGGAGAAAAGGCCTTCTTTCCCTGACAAAGAACTGAGGAGACTAGATCCCAGGTCTTGTCGCCTTGCTTTGCTTCATAGAACTTGGTCTGTGGACCCCGAAGGACGCACTTTGATCCGGCACCCTGGAAAGAAACTTCCTCCTCTCTGTCAGCCAGAGGGAGCCGACTGCTTACCCCACCCCTCTTGGCTTTGTGTGTGCGTTTTTTGCATGTTCATGTGACATAATGACATCTAAAAGTGGCTGGACTTAGCCTACAGATTCCTCCTAACTGGCCCACTTACCCAAGGGAATGAAAATATCAGGCGAATGCCTGAATGCCGATTGAGACGTTTTTCTGAGTGGCTCCCGAGGGGGTAAATTGGAAGGCTGGCAAGGACGAATATGAATATATGCCCCTTGACAAAAAGCCACATTTACAAAGAAATGAATGTTTGCTCAGTAGCTTTGATTTATGTAGATTTTGTATCTTATCTCAACCATAGATTATGTCTGGCAGTAAAGCATTTAGGGAGCCATCTGTGAGGTGGATTCTGGACCATTTTAAAATAAATAAGTGAGAATTTTGGAGAAAAACGATTTCTTTTTCACCCTTCTGTTTTGGAAAGAAGCTTCCATTTCCAAGAGAATTCTTGCTCAGTTCTCATGCAGTAATTGTTAAGCTCCCTGGTGAGTTTTATCTGTCAGAATTATCCTCACTTTCCTCGCTGTTTAATATTATTCAGACTACTCATTTGTTCATCTCTCATTTTTCTGCTCAATGCCAGTTGTCCATCTCAATCTGCCTTGTAAAGATGGACTTGACCAAATTTAACTCTCTAGCTACCCATCCCCCCCTTCTTTTGCCTTCCTTAGAGAGCAGGAAGATAACCATATCAGTATTTTCCTTGACATTTCCAATATAAATTATTTTTTATCCTTGGACAAGGAGGCTACAGCAGTCAGTTTTTGTAAAGCAAAACAAAAATACCCAGCATTTATTATTTTTCTGATTACAGAATTTCATACAACCCTGATGGAAAGATGGGAAAACTGTACAGAAAGGCAGTTCTCTCTCTCTCTCTCTCTCTCTCTCTCTCACACACACACACACACACACACACACACACACACACGCGCACGTGCACACACATAGTGGCGTTTGGTGGGGCATCAAAAGATGTTCTCGTTAATAATGAGAGAAATGTAAATTAAAACCATATATCATTTTCTGTCTCTCAGATCATGAAACATTAAGGAGAAAAGACGCTATTGGTTGAAGACTGACACCTCCCAGGAGAGCAATTTGGCAATTCTTATCAAAGTTTAAAAGACTCATTGTCTTTGACCCAACAATACTTTTAGGGTATAATATCCACGTTCCCTGTTAATAAGGATTTATTTTAAAAGATATCCATAATGTTAAATTTTTTAAAAAAGTTTACAAAACAATATCTATAATATGGTTCTATTAATTTTAAAATGCACATTTATATAAAGCATAATTAAGGTGTCTGCAAATCCAAGTTTGAATATCCTATTACAGTGATTAGCAGGAGGAGGTAGAAGTGGCATCAGGGTGGGATTATGGGTAATTTCACTTAAAATGGATATGTAGTGTGAATCATAAAAATTCATCTATTTCCACTTATAAATCTTTTCAAGTTTTAAGAATTACATTATGAAATATTTCAAATACTATTTTAAAATAATACAATCAACATTGGGGTACCCAGTACCTAACTTAAGAAATAAAACATTACCAAGAGTTGAGGTTTCTTTTCATTTACTAATGGAAATATCATATCCTTTCTTTATACAGTTTCCTCTTTCCCCCAGGCTGCTTTACAACAAAACTAAACTTTTTGCTCTCTCATTAGGGATTTTGCCTTTTACATTACAATTTTGAGTTGTGTGTAAGCATTTCTGTTACATTAGAACAGCGATTCTCAAACTTGGCCACATATAAAAAACACCCAGGCTTTTTACAGCTACTCCTGTCTGGGTGCCAATCCCTAGCGACTGACTTACTTGTCTGGGGTGGCATCAGGAAGCATTTCTTTTTCTTTCTTTCTTTTTTTAAATTTAATTTAATTTTAATATTTATTTATTTATTTATTTGGTTGCACTGGGTCTTAGTTGCGGCAGGCAGGCTCCTTAGTCGCGGCTTACTGGCTCCTTAGTTGCAGTACGTGGTCTCCTTAGTTGCAGCATGTGAACTCTTAGTTGTGGTATGCATGTGGGATCTAATTCCCTGACCAAGGATCGGACCCCGGCCCCCTGCATTGGGAGTGCGGAGTCTTATCCACCGTGCCACCAGGGAAGTCCCCCTAGGGCAGCATTTCTTAAAGGCTCAGCAGGTCTTTCTAACATGTAGCCAAGGTTGTGAACCATTTCCAGAAGAACCTGAGAGTTTGCCGTTTACCACATCTGCCCTTCCTGGATTTGATGTCCTGTTTTGTTTCATTTCCATCCCCAGGTTGATGGGGAATGGCGGTGGGGTGGTAGGGTTGTACACAGATGGACACTGAATTATTCCCTTCAGAACATGGCCGAAGGGAAAGATGGCGAAGGACGGCCACAGTAGGAAGCCAGAGGGGTCTTGGTCAGCAGACTTTTCTCGTGAACCACCGTAATTCGGGATAGCTGCGGTTTGTGGTGCTTCTGGATGTTTATTTTTGGGTTTATTTTTGGGAGAGGAAGGAGTCAGCAGATTAAAACAAATAGACAGTTAGATGGTGGCTTTCCTTTGTAGCCTTTTTGATACCTGGAATTGGCGAATACCTTAGCAGGAACAAAGGAGGTACTAGGTGCTGTCGGCAGCAGGAAAAACACGCAGCAGGCTTTTCTTCTCCCTAGTGAGTTTATGGTTCTAGTTGGAGACTTGCTGCTTGGCAGGCTTCAGCCCTGACATGGGGGGATTTCATCAGCATACACATTTTAAAAATATTAAATGTGAATGCAGTTAGGTTGGGCATTCTCTCCAGTCTGACCCTAGGCCACACCACTCCCTAAAACCCACATTTTCATGTTTTTCTTCGTTTATATTTGCCCTCCTGGACCTTCCTGAGGACTGGAGAGAAACTAGATTGTAGTGGGAAAAAAAAAAAAATCATTTACTTAACAATCTGGACACCTTTTTCAGCTACCCTCCAGGGTTTTATTCTCTTTTGTTCCCTATTAGCAGTAATTTAAAAGGAAGTATTAACAACAGTAGCAAAAATCCCCACACCCATAACTAGCTGGAAAGAACCTATAACCAAGTGTTTTTATTTTACATAAGCATATTAGATGCTCCAGAGGTAAAAAGGGATTGCTTTTGCTCAAAGCCATTAAAGTAAGTCTGCCCGAGGGAAAATTTGCTTCCTCTGAAAGAGGCAGATAGAGTTCACTCTTGTTAGATCAAGGGGACCATGTGATTTTCTGTCCTATTCTTTACAGCTTCCGGTTTAGCAGGCAAGCACCTACTGGGGGAAAATGGGAAGGAATATAGTGAGCGTATCCTTATTTAGTCAGGTTAGAATGATAGATTCTCTCAATACAGAATTGTGTGATTGGACAAAGGCATGGGTTATTGTCTGATAGGAAATGGTGAGGAAGTCTAGACCAGAACTGGGAATAATTCAGAACATATCTTTCATTAATGAATTTCCTTGAATTATATGCTATATCCAAAGACTGTTTGGAACATCATGTTTTTGTTCACCAACCATTGAAGGAAATCCCTAATTTTCTTGCAGGGAAAATACTTTGAAATCCAGTTCAGTCCCGGTGGGGAACCAGATGGTGGAAAGATCTCCAACTTCCTTCTGGAAAAATCTAGGGTGGTGATGAGGAACCCTGGAGAGCGGAATTTTCACATATTTTACCAGGTTTTCCTTTATATTATTTCTTTCCTACTTCCTTATTCCTTCTCCACATTTAAAATTTTCTTCTCTCAGTCCTCAGGCTTAGACAGTCTAGTTTGGCAAGCCCAGGAGTCTTTATTGCTGTAGGATGTGTAAGTCAGTGTGCAAAAGAATTGTGAGAATGCCCTTACCTGCAAGGACAATAAGTTCTAGTTGGCATGAGAAGACAAAAATTTCCCTAGAGTGAAATGATCAAGAAAGTGTTGAGACACTTCAGAACAAAAGTAGGAATGTTTTATTCTTTGCCAAATAGGAATTCACAAGGGGAGACTTGGCTGGGACGGTGAGGAGAGCCGTTAAGGAGGCACAGGATAGCATGGAGGGGAGATTGACTCAGGCAAGTCAGGTGGCCTGAACAAAGCAGGGGTGGGAGGGAGAGGGGGGAGGCGGAGGGAGTGGGAAGGAGTAGGCTAATGTATGAGTCAGGCCCCAGCTGGTCTGCAAGGGCAGAGGTCTCCAAAAGGTGAACTGCTGGACAAAAGACTTGAAATAGACTTGGGATCTTTCATGCCAGGTCAAAAAATTTTGGCTTAGACTCTCAGAAGCCATGGAGAATTTGGTGCTAGAGCAGTATGCCGGATGCTTTGAACTTGTGTTCCAGGCTTCAGCAGTCATTTGCTTTGACTATTTTTAAAATGTTTTTAAGTATTTAAAAAATTTAATGATACCATACACAATTTTTTAATGTATGGATTTATGTATTAGTACTTCTATGGGGGATCCACGTTAGATTTTCTTTGAAGAGTTGGCCTGCAGTGGTTTTTGGGGGTTTTTTTAATTTATTTTTTGTTATAGTTCGAAGATCATTGGATTTGAAGGCAGTTAAGCTGTGTTGGTAGCTCACATTCAGTCTTTTCAATTACATAGACATGTTAGGTGATGGCAAATAATTCTTCTGGTTGGCATCTGTTGGTTGAAAGCGTACATAAATGACCAAAAGCTTCTGTTAATTCAGTAATGTTTTTAATTATATTAGTCAAAGCAACATGTACAGATGTTTGAAAAGTAATTTCATGCGTCACACACATAGTGTATTATTTATTGAGCACCAGACAGAAGTTCATACTTATTTCCCAGACACCTTTTAATAAATGCCAGCCCCATGCCCCTCCAGATTCCTCTGCCTACAGGTTGGAAATCCTCAGATTAGAGACTGGGGAAGTGATGAGATCAGGGGAAGACAGAGTTCCAGATTCTGACATAGAAGTAATAGTTGAAGCTGTGAAATAGGTGAGACTCCTGTGGGAGTGAGTGTGGAGAGAAAAACCATGCCCATGTAGGACTTGGGGACCTGGGGACCACCTATAGGATTAGGAGGCATTGAGGAGCCAGGGAAGTAGTCAGAGGATGAAAGCCAAGGTCCTGCAGTGTCACCAAAGCCAGAGGGAGCTCGGTGGAGGGGAGTGTGGGCCAGGATCACATGTTCAGAGCTTTGGGGGGAAGGATGGGGCAAGGCCCTGGGGATCAAGAAAGGCCGGTGGCTTCAGCCACTGGAAAGTAGCCATGAGGGTTATTTCATCAGAATGGCGATGGCGAGAAAGAAGGCAGATGAGGAAGCAGGTTCTGTAGCTTGAAGGATCTCACAGAGGCAAAGAAAAGCTTCTAGAAAAGGCAAAGAGCAGCATGTGTTTGTAGATGGGAGAGAATTAAAGAAAGGGGTGTTTGAAGATTCAGGTGAGGGGAGCTACATACTGTGGGGAGAAGACTGAGAACGAGGTGGGGGAAAGTTCTTCCTTAGACACCCCGCCCACTCACACCCCCCCCCCCCCAAAAAAAGAAAAAAACAAAGCCAGAAGGAAGAAAGGAAGAGAGTGGTGCAAAAAGATTTTGAGGAGATAGGGGGGAAAACTCAGGGAACCTGATGTCGTGAAATGACCTAGAACTTCTCGGTCACGGAGATGAGGTTCCCTGTTTTAAGGGTGTGGAGCCGGGATGACATGAGGAACTTGACCAGGATGGAGGAGTGTGGATGGGGGCTTCCTCCCGCCGGCTGGGAGCCAGTGGTGTCTGGCACTGGCTTGCATGGGCTGTTCGCATCTCTCCCTTCAGGGACATTTCTTGGTAGTTTGAAATCAGTCATGGTAGGAGGATTCACACCGTGAAAGTCAGCAAACTACAACTCTAGTCCCCACCCCCAGCTCAAGAATGGATTGTTGAACATTTTCCAGCACACCTAAAAGGGTCTTGCTCACAGCTAAGGCAAATACCAGAGATAGAACAGAAAGCCAAGGGACAGGACACCAGCATGGGGGACCTGAGGCTGTTCTTGAATATGCACCCTGCAGTGAGAAGCAGGGAGGGTCCAGCTGCACCTTAAAAAGCCATGTGCAAGTTGAGCAGGATCAAAGTAATTGTAATCTGGCTTGCTTTCCGCTTTTCCAAGGGATCTCACCAGTGTGACCGTGCAGTTCCCTTTATCGGACAAGGGAGAATTCTCAGCTCTTGCAGGTCTAATCAGAGTTAAGAATTAGAATTTGCAAAGATGATCTGGGGCTACTACACAGAGAGCAGATATGCTGAAGCCCCTCCACATTTTTGCGACCGGACCACCCATCCGTTTGGGAAGCAGGGATAGAGAGTCTCATCGCCTGGGCTCCGGGGGTGGTGGTGACAGGAACCGTGCGGTACCTTCGATTGCTTTCTGGGCCACTCCACGCACACACCACTTTCTCTTGCTCCAGCTCATCGAGGGCGCCTCCGCAGAGCAGAAGCACAGCCTGGGCATCACCACCATGGATTATTATTACTACCTGAGCCTCTCGGGGTCCTTCACGGTGGATGGCATTGACGACAGGAAGGAGTTTCAGGAAACTCTGGTAAGTGCTGGCGCGGGGCAGCTCTTCCGACCGGGCGTTGCCTATGGCAGAAAGGGCAGGGGAGGTTAGCAAAGCAAAGAACAGCCCCGTATTCCCACCTCATGCTGCTGGAAGCACTCCATTTTCTGAAACACACACTTGTAAACACCCTTAAATAGCCATGTGCCCAGTTGCTGGAGGACCACTTAATGATTTTAAATGGGTTAAAAAAAAAAAATTCATCCTTACTCCGCTGCAGGTGCTCTGATTAACAGATAAAAACTATTGTGGGTAATGCATTTACCATACCTGTTTGCCAACAGCTTATACAGTCATTGAGCTGTTTCCTTACAAAGGCAAAGCAAAGACTGCTCTTATGATCTTAATCAGGTTTAGAAATCTTAGAACACCTTCAGTCTCTTCTCCACCCGCTTTCTCTTCCCCTCTGTATTTATAGGTCAGAAGGAGAGCCTCTACTCCATTCTCTTCACAATTTATGTATTTTATGGTACAAGGTATGAATCCAGGTAGATTATTGAGGGTGCACGTCCTTGGGGAAACGACTTACTATGTCAACCTAGAACTTTCTGAAGGTGGGCTGTTCACCCATTTAGCCTCAAAGAACTGCATCACCACTGCCCTTTGAGTCAGGTACCAGCCTGGCCCATCCCTCAGCCCAGATCCAGAACCAAGTGGGAGAACGGGCAGTTGGAGGTACAGTTGAGGGGAAGCTGACCTTTGTGCTTGTGTATCCTGGGTGCCAGGGAAGAAGATGGCATCAAGGAGCCACACGGTCTCAGAGGAGCTGGGAGAAAAAATGCAGATAGGCCTGCATTGGTCCTAGAGTACAGTTCTCTTAGGATATTGGTATCTAAGACTCAGGCATCTCGGCTCCTTTTATTGAATTTAATGGATCTCAGAAACAAGGCTGTGCTAATGATGCTTTTATTTGATTTTCCTGGAGATTTGTAAATCACGATCCTTTTGCAAGTACAATTTATTCTCAGCCCTGCCAGTGAAGAGGAAGATCTATGAGTATTGAGAGTGGCTGGAAAAGGGGCACTGGTGCCCTTAGAGGGAGAGGAGTGGCAACAAGGAGAAAACTAAGGGACGAAAACAGACTTGTTGACTGTGCAGTTGCCCCTCCATCTGAGTGTGTTTCCTCCAGAGCTCTCTCGCCCTTATTCCCGGAGGATTACACGTTCTCCATGTAAAGACGGAACTGCCTTTCCAGCACCATGTTGAGACTTGAATGTGTGAGAGGGCGTTGGTCAGTGAAGATGTCCTACAGGGACTTCCTGCTGCCATCGCAGACTCAGCCGAGTGTAGCTGCACACGCAGTTTGGCGTCTTTCTGATGTGCTTCCATAGCCGGGGACCGACTTGCCTGGATCGCTTCTCTCTTCTTTCCCAGCACGCGATGAACGTGATTGGGATCTTCGCGGAGGAGCAGACGCTGGTGCTGCAGATAGTGGCGGGAACTCTCCACCTGGGAAACATCAGCTTCAAGGAAGTTGGCAACTACGCGGCCGTGGAGAGTGAAGAGTGTGAGTGGTGTGGGCACCCGGTGGCCAAATGAGGGGACACAGTTGTTTAGTTCCAATCAGAAGTAACACACCACTTTCCTTTGCTTTGGGTTTTTTTGGTAAGAGAGGCTGAGAACACTTAGGCGTCCTGCTGTGGCAGAGCTTAACGGCCTCCTGGGAGTCTGTGCCTCTTCTGTACACTCACACTATGGACCATTAATGAGATTGTTTCAGTTTATCATTAACTCTGGGGAAATCTGGCAGAATTTCACTTATAGGTTTAACAATAAAGTGATACTTTAATGAAGATTAGTAAGATTTGTCTCCTACTAAATATCTTTTCTGTAACTGATCTTTAGGGTTGATATTCACCTAAAGGTTCTAAAGAGTATCATGGGCTATATACAAATAAGGAAAGCTCATGTTTATAAGTTGCCCCATGGGTTGGATTAGACCGAGCTTCTGAAAACAGGAAAAAAAAAAAAAATGGACCCTGACTGTTGTGTTGACATTGCTGGTGACGACCTTTAATGGCCTCTCTGTAGCAGTCAGAGCCTGAAAACCTGAATGATCACTTCTACTCTTTGAGAAGAAATCAGGTGCGAAAGAGGCACGTTACTAGTTCTCTGTGCTCCGCTGTGCCACAGCCGCCATGGCATGTGACTTTAGCCTCTCAGGCATCAGTTGGCTTTCCAGGCTGCTCTCAGAACCCACACATCCTTTAACCACCCAGGGAGACGTTTCTTCCTTTCTCAGCATTCTTCAAAGATGGTAAATTTAGATGCCTAGTAATAAATAGTATCCTACTCATTGCTGACTGTGCAGTAAGGCTCTTTCCATTCCAAATAAGGTTCTTTTTTATATTTTTGTTTTCTTTGGTGATAAAGAGGGAAGTTCTGCCAACTTCTGATGTCTATCTGATAAAGAGAAACGTGAATTATGTTTACCAGGGAAGGGAGTGGGGTGGAAAACAAATACACAGGGTGTCCATAGGGTCTAGAAACACAACCTAATAATAATAATAACTGTGTTTCTAGACTTCATGTACTTTATCCTTCCCATTTAACAAATGCATGTATGTGTCCAGGAGGGTGATGAACACTTGCCTTTCAACATTGATCTCTCCAATTTCTTGGTAGTTTTCTGTCGACGTAGACTGGAATTCTCTTGCCTTCTTGGATAGTACAATCCTTTACTGCCTCTGTAGGCTGGAGAAAAATGTCATGACTCTGACACAGCAAGCATTTCCCTGGGTGCTTGAGCCAAGAAGTGGTTCGTTACACATCAGTGTCCCGAGGAAGTAGCCTCCTCAGCCAACTGGGTAAAGCCCAGGATTGGCAACTGCCTATGAAATCCCCTGATTGGAAGTGGTGCAGGGATGGAGGTCAGAAAAGACTATGCTTGAAGCCAAAGAAGTCTAACAAAGAAAAGTGTCCTCCTCCCAATCATTTTGTTTTCTTTCAGTTGGTAATACCTTAACATGGTTCAGGGGAGTACACGATCAGAATTATCACATCTACCCCTTTGCTAGTCGACTTCTTTCCCTCCCCCGAGGGAAACACTGTTTCCAATCTCTTGTATTCCTTTCAAGGGAATATTGTGTTCCTGAGAAACTACTCATATCTGTTCTTTTTTCCCCACTCTTGTATGTTAATGGGAGCATGTAACATGTTCTACAGTTGCTTTTTCACTTCAAATTATATCTTGGAGATTATTCTGTATCAATTCATTAAGAAGCGTCATCCTTCTTATAGCTGCATTAGCATTCCGTTGCCAGGCTATCCTGTAATTTATTGAACCAATCATCTGTTGATTGACATAAAGATGGTTTCACATCTTTTGCTCTTCTAATTACTTAAAATGAATAACCTGGTTTGTGTCATCTTTCTCATATTCGAGTTTATATATGGAATAGATTTATAGAGGGAAGGGCTAGCCTATGTTTTTATAAAAGAAGAAAGCAGACTTTCCTTAGCTATTGTATTGTAGAAAAAATTTCTAAGACCCCCATCACAACTGGCCTACTGAAGCAAGATATTACGTACAAATTAACCTAAGAACTTTGTTGAAGGAAATAAAAATACTGCTTAAATAACCACGGGAATAAATTGACAGTGCTCCTCCTTTGCCTCGTTATTAATGGGTTAGAAAGCACAGAACCTCAACACCCAAGACTGATAAACCACATTTACCTTGCCGTTTCTTTTAAATTTGTAACAGGGACTTTTGCTTTGCTACATCCTTTCGGTTTCTCTATCTTCCCTATACGTCCCTATACTTAAATGGAAAAATTAAATCCAATTTTGCTTTACACTTGAGTGCAGTAATAGAAATCTATCCTCACTATCAAAATGTGCTAAAACATTACTTTCTAGCAGGTTCTTTTATGTCCTGCTTAAGTCTTTAACTCTACCGGAGTTACATCAGCATTTTTAAATTAATCAATGCCTTCCCTTGCCCTCCTCCTCCTGACCCCACTCCCCCAGCCTCCGACCTTCCATACTGCCTCTCCTATCCAGCCACCCTTGCACACGCCCTCGTGGAAATTCACAGCCGGAAGGAAGTCAATATGAGTAGCCCTATAATTTCAGCACCAGGGCAGTCACTGAAGAAGATAAGAGGCCAAAAAAGCTAGTACCTGAAAAACATGGCATGGATTTTTTGGAAAGCAAGTACTAGATTTCCTCTCTAGACTTCTTAGCTGTTTCCCTAAGCCTGTGGCTCTGATTCTTGGCCAGATTCCATGCCTTGTGTTTCAAGTGCCTGTGATCCTTCACTTGTGCCGTCTTCTTTTCTACAGAAGAGGTACTGAGGCGTGGAAGGATATCATGTTTCCTTGTTAGTCCTGTCTGTTTTGTCTCAAGGACCCAAGAACTTAGTCCGTATTGTTTTATTTCTTTAGCTGTGGTCGTAAAGGTAATAGCATAAACTTTTCTACCACCCGTTTTAACCATGTCCCTATTTTAGCATGGTTGGGGGCTTGGGAGAAGCCCATATTTAATCTACATGCTATCTGCCTGGTGAGAGTGATATTATAGTTTCCCCTTAATGAAGGCCTCCTCGATGTCAGACACTTTGGTAAATGTCTCTTGAGTCTTGCTGCAGACCTGCATGTGTCCAGTGTAATTTATGGGCATCTTCTGTCCTCGTTCTGTGCAAGGTGATTTTCTTTTGGCAGAGGACACATCCAGATTCCTAAACATATGTGTCAACGGTAAAACTAAACTGAAAAAAATGGCCATTGGCAAATGAGTGCATTTAATTTTGTTCACATCCCCTTTGAAAAAGGAAACCCTCTACTTGTCATAGTGTTTCTGTGGAACAGTCCTATAGTTAATAAATACCCTGTTCTGGCATTACACTTTTTCAAAATGCATTCACTGACTTAATCTCCTTGGAAGGTATATACTGAGAAAGGTCAGCCTGTTACATTCCAACACCATCTGTGAAATTCAAACAGATTATCCTTTATTGGGAGCCTTATGATTTTTGAGCATTATCATAAGGTCTTTAATAAATAAAATCCCTTTATCAGAGAATTTTGTCAAAGCTTTATGCAGAAAAAGAAAACTCATATTCAAGTTCAAAATTTTGATTTGTGTCCATGAACATCTTCCATTCATACTGGGAAAAAAATCTGAGCATTCTTTCATGTGCAAGAATGTCATTCTTGTCATTTATTCACATTAGAGTATTTTGACCAAAAGTCAAGAAAATCTGTTTATATCATTAGCCCCCTCTTGGTGAGTTTCTTGACCTGAAACAATTTGCTGACCCATGAGAACCTCACCTTTTCAATCCAAACTGACCACAAACTATGCCAACTACATGTCCTTAGGATTGGATGGGTGTTCTGTGATAAGAATACCACCTATCCCCTCCATCACTCTGTACACCACCCCAGGGAAATCAGGTAACACCCCTCTCTAGAAGTCATCCAGGCCTCCTTTGACTCCAACCCAAATATCCCCTACCATTCAGGCCCTCCACCATCGGAATTCATCCTAATCTTTTAATCACCTACCTTGACTTTCATCTCCAGCTGGTGCTACACACCTCAGCTGTGTCTCCCACATTCTCGCCTCCTTGCCTTTGCACGTTCCACTCCCCTCTCTCCCTCTTCTTTCTTCCTCTGCATCTGTACAAGTCCTGTTCATCCTTTGAGCCGCCACCCCCCAAATCCCACATCTTCCTTGACCACCCTGGCAAACAGTAATATCTTCCTGTTCTAAATTCCTCCAGGACTTTATTGTCTGTCTGTGCCACATACTCAGCTTTCTGTAGGCTTCTTTATTTGGTAAACTACCTTTGCCTCATCTAGATTGTCTTTGAGATTTCTTAAATATTTTATATCCTGTCCTCTCTCTTTAGTAACCCTACACGTGGTAAGCACTCAGTAACCATGTGATTTGTTATCTTTCTGAGCTTGATGGTATCAGGTGCTTCAAGCTGTTTGGGAATGATGATGCTATGAAAACACTGCACCAAAAAGGAAGAAAAACAATATTTGGAGCCAAGGAAATGTTTCTTGATTTAGTTCCTTCCGGGCTGTCTTGCTGCAAGCTTGGAAAGATGTCCATTTTAGGCATTTGGCTGTGATCTCAGTAGGGGGGATTGGTTTGCCACCCTTCTTGGATCCTGATTTGTATTATTGGAAGTCTCAGTCATCATAGGAATTGACTCATGTAATAGAACAATTGGGAAAAACGAAGTGGATGGATGTGTGTGGGAATGCTGATAAGCAGTCTTCATTAAGTGGAAGTTCTTGGGGGCCAATGGCGATGTCTTGTATGCGTGCACACACACACAAGTGTCTCCATATATTTGTGAGATGAATTGTTAAAATTCTGAAAGACAGTCATGTTTTATTTTGTTTCGTGTAGTTTTGGCTTTTCCTGCCTATCTCCTGGGGATCAACCAGGACCGGTTGAAAGAAAAGCTAACGAGCCGGCAGATGGACAGCAAGTGGGGAGGCAAGTCGGAGTCAATCCACGTGACCCTCAATGTGGAGCAGGCGTGTTACACCAGGGACGCGCTCGCCAAGGCCCTGCACTCCAGGGTCTTTGATTTCTTGGTAGATGTAAGTAAACACAGGTTGGCATTGTTGATGCTTCGTATTTTAGCATCATGTAAAGAGTGAAACTTCTCAGAGCTTTGTTTTCATGTTTTGCCTCATTCCTTGTAACTGTTACTTTACTCCTCCACTTTTTATCCTCACCCTGGGATCATTTTTCACTTTTCCACTTTTACTTCTAGCATTGTCCAGCAAGACTCTAATATGGTAATAGCTTCTTGTGGACAAAATATTTAGTAAAGCCAGGACTACAGGCCAGAAAAAGAGGAGACCCATGGTCATGAATCCTTGAGCCTAAAGGTTTAGAATGTTGTATTTGTCATCTACTGCTATGTTACAAATTAACCCCAAACTTAGTGGCTTAAAACAGTAAGCATGTGTTCTTTCATAGTTTCTGTGGGTCAGGTATTTTGAAGTGACTTAGTTTGGTGGTTCTGATTCAAGGATGAGAGTGCAGTTAAGATGCTGATTAGAACTACAAGGCTTGGACTTCCCTGGTGGCGCAGTGGTTAAGGATCCACCTGCCAATGCAGGGGACACGGGTTTGATCCCTGGTCCGGGAAGATCCCACATGCCACGGAGCAACTAAGCCCATGCGCCACAGCTACTGAGCCTGCGCCCTAGAGCCCGCGAGCCACAACTACTGAAGCCCACATGCCTAGAGCCTGTGCTCTAGAGAAGAGAAGCCACCGCAGTGAGAAGCCCGCACACCACAATGAAGAGTAGCCTCTGCTCGCCACAACTAGAGAAAGCCCACACACAGCAACGAAGACCCGATGCAGCCAAAAAAAGAAAGAACTACAAGGCTTGACTAAGGTTGGAGAATCTGGTTCCAAGATGGTGCACTCATATGGCTGTTGGCAAGATGCCTCAGTTCCTTGCTACATGGACCTCTTTTCTGGGCTGCTTGAGTATCCTCCAGACATGGCAGTTGGTTTCCCCCAGAGTGAGTAGTCTAAGAGAG
This sequence comes from Balaenoptera borealis, assembly GCF_965194805.1. Taxonomy (NCBI): domain Eukaryota; kingdom Metazoa; phylum Chordata; class Mammalia; order Artiodactyla; family Balaenopteridae; genus Balaenoptera; species Balaenoptera borealis. The sequence continues at coordinate 107,577,393 of NC_138866.1, read as the reverse complement.
AGAGCAAGAAAGAAGCCACAAAGCTTTTAATGTCCTCATCTTGTCCTCAAATATTGCCACTGTGCCATCTTCTGTTCATTAGAAAAAGTCACTAAGTACAGTCCACAGTTAAGGGGAGGGGAATTAGGTTCCACTTTTTGGGGGGAAGAGTATCAGAGACTTTTTGGATATATTTTTAAAACTACCATATACTTTTTAAATGATGGCATAACTGTATAGATATTATATATACATATACATATAAATACATATTTATATATGTATACCACCTATGGATTCTGAAAATTAGTCTCTCAGCAGTGTAGAACTGCCAGTAATGGTCTATGTTAATCACTGTAGCTTCTAAATGGTAGAATAATAATAGCAAGCACTTACATAGCATTTAGTATGTGGCAGATACTGTTCTAAGTATTTTAGAAAAAAATAACTTAATTTTTACAACAACCCTGTGACTTAGGTATTATTATCTCTATTTTACAGATAAGTTAACTGAGGCACAGAGAGTTTAAGGAACTTCCCCAAGGGCACACCACTATTAAGTGATAAACCTAGGAATTAAACCCAGGTAATTTGGCAGTGCTCCAGCTATTTCATTCCTCTGCCTTTTATATATTCAAGCCAGAAAGGACCCCAGGGGGACCCTAGTCAAGGGACAGCAGCCTGGCCATTAGATCCAAAAAGTCTGTGTTTGAGTCCAGGCAGCAACATCTATAAGGCTTAAAGTATGGTTGGGTGTGTTTAGGGTTGAGTAAGTCGGGGCAGGATAGGGTAATTATTCTGTGTACTACTTGTGGTTATTTTAAGGGTAAGATTGCTTGGGAAGGTCAGGGTCATACGAAACATTAGTCATGCTTTTACCTTGTCCAGGCCCCTCATTTTTACTGAGAAGGGAATCTTAGCCCTGAGTATTGGTGGTTTCACCCAAGGCCATTCAGCAAGAGGTTAGTGCCGAACTGGGATTAGAACCCACATCTCTTGTCTCTGTTCAGTGTACCTTCCAGTGCTGGCCTTCCCACCTTATTTCCTTTCTGTCTTCCCTTGATTTTTTGTGTGGTATAATGAGATAGATAAGCGATACTAATTGGAGCTGACATTTACTAAGCCCTGACTGTGTGCCAGGCACTGGGCTAAGTGCTATGTATCGTTACCCATTGGCTCATAAAAGATGAGTGTCATTTTCTTCACCTGGAAAACACCTCTGGTACTTAAAAATTCATCCACCCCCAGGAATTTTCCTCCTACATTCCTCCCTCCCCTGCAGTCCTCACCAACCCCCTCTCACCTCCACCTCCCCTCCTATCATTGTCTGTTCCATTGATCACACGTCTCTCCTCACAGGGGTCAAGAGCACAGATATAGTCATCATACTACTTAAATTTAATTCCAGGCCCTTCACCTCGTCCAGTGTTATCTTATGCATTATGATGTTATCACTGTTGTTAAGAGAATTGTAGTGAGAATTAGATGAAACAATACTTGGGAAGCCCTTAGCAAAGCCCAGCACAGGTGATTGTTGAATATGTGTAAGCTGCTTTTATTACCATCACTTTAATCCTAATTTATGGTATTACTATCCATAGTTGCCTCTGAGAATAGAGACTGTCTTCTTGACATTCCTGCCGTATTATGTTAGGTGATCATTAATTGACTACAGGGCATCCCTCATTTTATTGCACTTTGCAGATACTGTGTTTTTTTACAAATTGAAAGTTTGTGGCAACTCTGTTGAACAAGTCTGTCGGTACCATCTTTCCTACAACATTTCGTGTCTCTGTGTCACGTTTTGATAACTCTCGCAATATTTCAAACTTTTTCATTATTTGTGATGGTGCTCTGTGATCTTTGATGTTACTACTGTGACTTGCTAAAGGCTCAGAAGATAGCATTTTTTAGCAATAAAGTAATTTTTGATGAAAGTATGCACTTTTTTTAGATGTAATGCTATTGCACACTTAATAGACTACAGTATAGTGTAAACATAACTTTTATATGCACTGGGAAACCCCAAAATATGGTGTGACTCACTTTTTTTGATATTTGCCTTATTGCAGTGGTCTAGAGCCAAACCTGCAGTATCTCTGAAGTATGCCTGTACTGAATGGGGTCAATGGAAATAATATTTACAAATCTTGTAATATGGGTTCTTTTTGTGAAATAGGTTTTACTTCAGTCACCCAAGATGATATTTTCTTCTCAATCTTAAGACTCCTTGAGAACAACTAGCTCTGCCAGAAATTAATGGTTTTCATCATTAAGCAAACTTTTTTTTTCCCTACCAGACTAGTTTTTATTAGATTCTGGTGGTTTCCCGAAGTACTTGACATTGCACTGAGACCTTTGTTAAGGGGCAATTCACCTGTCTTTTTGTCGTCCTCTGTTTCTAGTAACCAGGAGTATCTGCTTCCCTTCCCCCCATGCATGCCCCCTTTTTTTTTTTTTTTTAATTATTAGCACCTTTAATTATTATTTATTTATTTTGGCTGTGTTGGGTCTTCGTTTCTGTGCGAGGGCTTCCTCTAGTTGTGGCAAGCAGGGGCCACTCTTCATCATGCCCATTTTTAATATGAATGTACAAGGAATTACTTACCATGCCAGTTACTTTCTTCTAGTCCATCAACAAAGCAATGGAGAAGGACCACGAGGAATACAACATTGGTGTCCTAGACATCTATGGCTTTGAAATATTTCAGGTAAGACCAGTTTGAGTAGTTGGAGATGACGAAGGGTGATGCTTTTTACCTGGCTTGCAAGAAATAATTCTAGGCAATGGAAATAAAAAAAACCCAACATGGCTCGTTTTTGCTTTTTTGAGTTCTTCATGTACCTTTACCAAATTAGTTTCTCCTAAATATAAACTATGCTGCTTTCTACTGATGCCTCCAACATTTCTGTTAAGCCTTTTCACTAAATCACTCAAGAAATGACTTTAAAATGATTTTGCAGAAACAATTACATGAAAGTAACATTTTCTTTTTTTTTTTTTTTCCAGAAAAATGGCTTTGAACAGTTTTGTATCAATTTTGTTAATGAAAAATTACAGCAGATTTTTATTGAACTCACATTAAAGGCAGAACAGGTGAGCAGTCCCCCTTCCTTCATCTTGTTCTATTTCTAATTTGTTTTGTTTTAAAGGGTATAGATTCCTCTCTTTTGGTAATAGATTCAGATTTTAGTCTTGTATTAGGAAATGTACTTAATAGAGTCAGGCAGAAAAACCATATGCCACTGTGACATTTTAGTCTGAAGTATAAACACCATCTGCTACCTTTTCTTTCTTCTTTAAGTAAATGATGCTGTGAAGTTGGACTTAGGACTGGCTGTTTTTACTACTCTCTGACTCATTGACCAAGTAGAAATGGAAGCCTATTCCAACCCCAGCTGTCTATGGCATATACTGTGTTCCAAAGGAAAACTTGGTTTTCTCAGATTTGCTCTGCTCCCAATCTAACATAAAAATAAATGTGTCTTCTTTGTGACCACCTAGAGGGGTGGGAGAGGGAGGGTGGGAGGGAGGGAGATGCAAGAGGGAAGAGATATGGGGACATATGTATATGTATAACTGATTCACTTTGTTATAAAGCAGAAACTAACACACCATTGTAAAGCAATTATACTCCAATAAAGATGTTAAATAAATAAATAAATGTGTCTTTAACAAAACTGGTATTTAAATTTTGACTTGAGGTAACTTGTCTTGCTTATACTACCTTCTGAAAGTCCAGGGCAAGTTCACTTTTATTCTGGTACCTACTGTTTGTCGATTTCTTGGGTCGCTGTAATAAGGTACCACAAACTGGATTGCTTAAAACAATAAAATTTTTTTCTCTCCCAGGTCAGGAGGCCAGAATTCAAAATCAAAATGTCACTAGGGTAACACTCATTCCAAAGGCTCTAGGAGAAAATCCTTCCTTGCCTTTTCCAGCTTGTGGTGGCTCCTGGCATTCCTTGTCTTGTGGCAGCATAACTTCAATCTCTGCCTCTGTCTTCACACGACCTTTTTCTGTCTGCATCCAAATCTCATTCTCTTTTCTCTTATAAAGACACCAGTCATTGGATTTAGGGATCACCCTGAATCCACGATAATTTTATTTACGAGATTCCTAGCTAATTACACCTACAGATATCCTATTTCCTCATATTTTGAGGTTCTAGGTGGACACAAAATCTTGGGGGACACATTCAACCCATTACACATATCAAGGGCTGTTTGAGGAATGTTTATTCATGGACGTGTTCGTGCCTCTGCTTAGGAACCCCAGTGACCAATGGTTTTCACAGAAACCTCTGCCCTGGGATTCTTCCACTCCATCAGTGTAGCTAGAGCAAAACCATAAGGGAGGACATGGTAGGGACTGAGATGGGAGAAGAGGGCAGAGGCTAGATCACAGAGGAACTTTGTAGGGGATGGCAGATTTTAGAGTAAGTACAATGGGAAGCCATTGGAGAATTTTGACTAGAGAGTGACGCGAGCTGATTTGTGTTTGTTTTTGACCAGGTGGCTCTGGCTCTGTAGACCTACAGGTAGGGTGAGGCAGGGGAGGGCAAACAGGAGTGGAAGTTTCAAAACCAGTTAGGAGACTCTTGCCTGAGACTGGGCAAGAAAGGGGGTGCTTATACAGTGATGGCAGCAGTAGAGGTGGTGACGTGGTGAGGTGGTCAGATTTGGCATATGTTTTGGAGAGTGAGTCAGCCTGACTTGCTCAATATAATTACCAAAAGGAAAAGGAGTCAGGGATGATTCCTACCTCTGTAGCTTGAATAACAGGGCCAATGGGGAGACTCTTTACTGAAGGGTAAGATGGGGGAGAGCAGTTGGCTGGAGACAGTGGAGGGATGGAGGGCCAGAACGCTGCTGAACGTGGTAGGTTTGAGAGGCCTGTTATACCTCTGAGTGGAAATTCCAGTATATGAAATATATCAGCATATGAATCTGGAACTCAGTGGGGAAGTCTAGACTAGAGAAATAAATTCAGGTGTCATTAGCCTATAGGTGTTATTTTAAGCCAGGGAGTTGATTGGAATTACCTAGAGAATGAGAGTGGAGAAAACAAGGCTGGGAGATTGAGCCCTAAGAGTCTCCATCAATATAAAGATCTGGAAAAAAGAAAGAGCCAGCAGAGGAAGCTAACAAAGCAAGATTGATGAGGAAGGAGGAAAACCAGGAGAGTGTGATGGTGTTCATCAAGTTTAATGAGCAGCTGACCTGAATGAGGGGCCTTCCCTTTAAGTACCTAGATGCTAATCTGTACTTCTGTTCTATGTTAAGTTCAAAAAGATTGTTTTATAACTGGACCTATAGGTTAAGCCATTTTAAAGTGCCATTGTTGTATGTCAAAATCAATTGTATGGGATCAATGTGATATGGTCCCAACCAAACATAAAAATTACCAAGCAATGAAATGCTCCTTTCCTCTTCCTCTTAGAAAAAATTAAGATTGCAAGTTTTTATTGAAGGGCATTCAGGTTTTTCTTTCCTGATGATTCCTGTGCCTGTGGTATCCATCTGTGCAGAGCTCCAGCTGGTCTCCACTGGGTAATAATGTGAATTCCCACTTTCTGTTCTACAGGAAGAATATGTTCAAGAAGGCATCAGATGGACACCCATCGATTACTTTAATAACAAAGTCGTGTGTGACCTCATCGAGAACAAAGTTGTAAGTATTGGTCTGGTGTGTCTCTTCACTGCTCACAGGTTTACACTAAGTGAGTTTTTGTTCTTTCTGTCATTGTATTAGAAGAAGGAAAGTGACAGCTCTGATTTGCAGAGAGTTTTAGCGATTACATTTATTTTGCTTATAGGTATATGTGTGAAAATAGAGTTTTACTCTTGTAGTTAATATACACATGTGTATGAGTACATTGCCAATTTACGAATGGAGGTTGTTACTGAATCTTAAGAGAAGACAATTATGACTTATGTTGATGGCATAGCATATGAAGAGATAGAAACTTGGCCCTGCCTCCTAGACCATTTATACAACTTCTAGGACTTTAACCCTAGAAATTATTCAAAAGAAAATAAAAGGATATAGAGAGATATCTGTACCGTACTGTTTTGTTCTGTTTTTTTATAAAAGTCCCAACTGGAAAGAGTGAAAACATCCATAGAGAACTCAGTCCTTAAATAAGCTATAGCATATAAGAGTAGGGAAATATAGCCATCAAAATAATAAGTATAAAGACTGTGTAAAACAGCAGGATTATTTATAAACTAGTGCTATGCAGAAAAAGTAATACATGATAGAATGTGTCCAGTATGTAACTGTATTAACCATGTCTATGTGGGTAACAGGCTGAAAGCGAACATTAAGAAATGAATTAGGGTCCAAGGAAAATGTTTTTTTCTTTAGGGTTTTAAAAGTCAACCTAGTACAAATAGGAGTGAGCAGATAATGATCTTTCTGTTTATGGCTTTGAATAGAACTTCGGGGAGATAAACTTTTCTCTTTTTTTGAAAATGGACTTTCCCCCATCGTTAGATCTAAGTGGTGACTCCCATTTGGGATTATTAATAGCATTCTCCCTCAAGGGGAAAGATTGACTTTCAAGATGGTATCTTAAGTCTAGGGAGCGGTTTCCTTGCTTAAGGAAAGACCTGATAAACATTACATATTTTAGAACAGTCACTGAATTGGGACTTTGCTCTCTTGGTCCCATCAGAACCCCCCTGGGATCATGAGCATCCTGGATGATGTATGTGCCACGATGCACGCGGTGGGTGAGGGAGCGGATCAGACGCTGCTCCAGAAACTTCAGATGCAGATTGGGAACCATGAGCACTTCAACAGCTGGAACCAAGGCTTCATTATTCACCATTATGCTGGGAAGGTATGGCCAGGGAGCAGGGGTTCAACAGGAAGGGGGAAGTTATCCTTTTCAATGTCTACCTGTATTAAGCCTTTGGGTCTGTAATCTATTTTCTCACGAGGCAACTGAAAGCAATCTCCGTATAGTTTTATGTGCCTCACTGTGTTTTATTCACCCATCATTCATTCATTCATTCAACAACATGGGACCCATGAAATATTTGGAGAGACAAACAAAAGATAGTGTGTATACACCACTGTGTATTTTTTAGCATGAATCACCCTTAATATAACATAAGCATGAATCAACCTATATATTAACTGCTGAAGGAATGAGGTTTTTTTCTCGCCTCTTATGCAATCACAAGCTTGCATTTTTTACTTGCCCATCCTCCCTGGGAGTATACATAAGGACCAGAGGCTCACTTTGGGGTTTGTTCTCATAAAATGCATGATTACTGGGTGCTCCTGGATACCAAGCTTTGTGTGGGTGCTGGTGATACACAGATAAGTAAATTGATGTCATGATATTTGGGGACTTCCTAGTACTGTGGAAATTCATTGGTCTCACCCTTCATCCCAATAAATCTCTTATTAACCAAGGAGGGTCCTTGAGCATGAGACTTCAGCTAAATTGATCTAACTCTGACACCATTTGTAGGAGAAATCGAAAAGCCTCAGATGATATGGCCCACTGCAGTGGGTTAGTGAGCATAGAGAGATTTATTTTACTCCATCTTACCTAAAATTTAGGGAAAGAATTAAGTGTATTATTTACATACCCCTATAGATCCATCGAAGAAGGGCTATGTAATCACGAGAGCTGGGGTCCTGGTCATGTATCATTTGGATCGTGTAAGCGGCCAGAGACCATTCATCAGCATCTCCAGGCCATCGCCAGCTAAAGTCATCTAACAAGTTAAAACATGCACAGCCTTAATGTGACAGATTGGGATGAAAGCCCAGTTGTTGTATCTGGAAATATACACACTCTCTGGAGGATAGCCATGCCAGCTTGGATGTTTCGTTCAGTGAAATACTTAAAGGATAAAATTCGATATCTTTCCATTCTTGGCCAGGTATCCTATGACATGGATGGCTTTTGTGAGAGGAACCGTGATGTGCTGTTTATGGATCTGATTGAGCTTATGCAGAGCAGTGAGCTGTAAGTGTGTTTGCCTTATCCGACACGGGATGTAGGTTTGATCAGATTTTCAATATTAGGACAAACTTGTGACATTTGAATGGTCAGCGTTATGTTTCCTCGTGCTGTTGGGTCTGGGTTATCATTAGACAATTCAGCTTCTCAAAATAGCTTTTTTCCCCCCAATCTTAGTCTCTCCCTTGTACCCCTGAGACTTCCCACCCCGCATGCTAAGTGCTATCTGCATGCCCTTCAGGGCCCCCAGTTTCATCATTTTCAATGGTATGATCAGGGAGAAGTGCCCATCCTGGAGTTGGGTTGGGATGGCTGTGCCTGACTGTCTAAGAGTGAGACAGTCTGGCTCTGTGACACTTTGCCCTCGGAATATCATCCCAAGAATTCTCCTTCTGTTTTTGAAAATGCTAATAGCTTAGCTACACCGAAGTTAACCTGAATTGGTGAAGCCCTCGGGAAATGGCTCAAGAACTCAGGGAGGGGCCCGCAGAGATCCATTTTAACTCCCAAGACCCTGACTAAGCTAAAGGCGTAGAGCAGTGGGGGCATCTGCCTTGCAAGCTGCTGGAGCTCTCAGGGCCAGCTGTGCCATGTCCTTTCCTTCCCTCTTCCGTGCAAAGGTCCCCATGGTCCTGGGTAATGATGTGAGATGTCATTTACATGATCAGGCCTGTCCATGCCTGGCAAGTACAATATTGCACAGTCTTCCAGATTTTACAAGTTTTAGAGCTGTCTCCAAGTAATAGTTGCCATTTTAGTCTCTGTTACTTCAACTATCATAATATCAAGGTTAACTTCTTTGATCAACAGCTGCAATCCTGATAATTTTCTAGAAAAGGCCTGACTTCAGTGAAAGCAAAACCGAGTTTCCTTTTTGGTCTGTGGTTCGAAGTTCTGCTCCGTTTAACCCTCTTCCCCTCCCTCCAGCCTCCACTCCTCCCTGGCCCTCATCTCCCCAGGCCTGCACTTCCGTGGCACTCACACCCCTCACTTCGGAGATTCTTCTCTCAAAACATAAAATCTATTTGCTCTTAAAAGGTTAGGTAAGCCACAAGTCCTGGCTTGTGGGGATTATGACAGTCAGGTGCAGGCATGCTTCCAGAGATTTTTTTCTTTTTAATTATTAAAATTACTGCAAAATTCAAGAGCTATTGATGTTTCCATGTAAAACTCCTGTCATGTAGACATGGTCTATTGTTTGGTAAACGCATGTGCTGTAAAAATCTATAATTGTGTCTGGTGAGGTTATGAAAGTAGATTGCTGTGGAGACTTCCTAGAAAATCTGTGATGCCCAATAAGTCACTTAGGGGGAATTTCCTTTGAGTGGCAGATTACTGATTTACATGGATCACATCATTCATTCATTCATTCAATCAGCAAATATTTATTGAGCACCTACTGTGTACTAGGCTCTGTTCCAGACACCAGGGACACTAAGGTGACTAAGACATTGTCCCTGCCCTGTGCCTTTTGGGGCAGACCTGTCAACAGATGTAGCTCAGTTACAACTACTAATGAAGTTGTATATTCAGCAGGCAAAGCATTAGTGGATTAGCTGCACTTAAAATTGCTCATACTCAAAACACGTTTTGTCTAGGTTTTTTGCTTGAGGGAAGGGAGGGTTGATAGAGTGCCCTATTGGCATCTTGTGGGCAGAGGCCACTGATGCTGTGAAACACCCTGTAATGTGTAAAGCAGCCCCAGGCCCCAGCACAGAATTATCCAATCCCAAATATCAGTAGCACCAAGACTGAGAAACCCTGCTTTAGAGCAAAGCAGAATCTGCATTGGATCTGGACAATTCATACAAACCCCTGCGCTCTGGTCTATCTTACTTAACTCAGAAAACCCACACTGACCCTCCTCTGTTATGTCCTGTTGCCAAGGTGTATCTCAGTTCTAGTGGGTGGGGAAATTTGAAAGGCAGAGTTTAAAATTTTATTTTTCAGGCCTAGACTCCAAGATGCTTCTGTCTTAGAATTCTCTCTCTTATGTTTCTTGTGTCCATTGCTTTTTTTCTCCCGGGTCACAACTTGATGGCTTGAGTCAGATGGCCGTTCTGTATCCAAGGTCCTGTGCTTCTGGACAACTCTCTCCATTCTCTATGGAAGCAGGCTTTCCAGCCCCCAAGGTACTTACTGATTGCTAACCCATTCTCTTTCTCCTTTTCCAGACCTTTTATAAAGTCTTTATTTCCGGAAAATCTGCAGGCTGACAAGAAAGGGCGCCCAACTACTGCTGGAAGCAAAATAAAGGTTTGTTCTATTTTGGGAAATTTATGGATCCCTATTAAGAGGTAGGGTTTTCTAGGAGTCAGGAACTATACCCCTGGGCCAGGATGCAGTCAGGGAGACGTAACAGATTGGTTACAGAAGATGGCCAGAAGTAACGTTGCTGCTTGAGAAAGGGTTACAGGATGCAGGTGAATTTGACTTGACTGTACTGAAACCCCAAATGGATATGAAGTACCTCATAGCTTAATAGTCAGCAGATGATAATCAGTTACTTTCTAAGAGGAAGTGGCTTTATACTGAATCTAGGAGAATTCACATTAAACTGTCAGAGAAATTTTATGATCAAGAGCCACATTTTGGATTTTGATGATGCTTTTCCAGACCAGACCCCAAAACTTGCCAATTATGGAACTTTACATACCTGAAATTCTACTGGCTCTTTTTTTTTTTTAAATTAATTTATTTGTTTACTTTTGGCTGTGTTGGGTCTTTGTTGCTGTGCATGGGCTTTCTCTAGTTGTGGCGAGCAGGGGGACCACTCTTCGTTGTGGTGCGCGGGCTTCTCATTGTGGTGGCTTCTCTTGTTGCGGACCACAGGCTCTAGGCGCGCGGGCTTCAGTAGTTGTGGCACGCAGGCTCAGTAGTTGTGGCTTGCGGGCTCTAGAGCACAGGCTCAGTAGTTGTGGCGCACGGGCTTAGTTGCTCCACGACATGTGGGATCTTCCCGGACCAGAGCTCGAACCCGTGTCCCCTCCACTGGCAGGCGGATTCTTAACCACTGCGCCACCAGGGAAGTCCTCTGCTGGGTCTTATATGGGGAATTTATGCACCTTCCACACTGGGTCTTGCGGGCCCTCCTTTCTGTGAATTACAGGCATCTTGGCTTCATAGTGTCTCAAAGTCAGAGGAATTCTTAGTGTTTCTTGAGAGCCTCTTACGGAGAGTGCATTGAATTATCAGGGGCGCTGTGCGATGAAATCGGTTGTCCCTAATTACTCTCTGAATTTAGAGGTTGTGTCAAACACACTCCATCATGTAATTTTTTGAAAAACAGTCACTAAACTTTTTCTTATTTAATTATACCAGTTAAAAACAGTTTCTTATTTTATTTATTTATTTATTTTTTAATTTTTATTTTATATGATAGTTGATTTACAATGTTGTGTTAGTTTCAGGTGTACAGCAAAGTGACTCAGTTATACATATACATATATCCATTATTTTTCAGTTTCTTTTCCTGTGTAGGTTATTACAGAATACTGAGTAGAGTTCCCGTGCTATACAGTAGGTCCTTGTTGATTATCTATTTTATCTATAGTAGTGTGTATATTAAATACAGTTTTTTAAAGAATCATACCAATTAAATACCACCCTGTCTTTATAATCAATGGAATCATTGAGTGATTAAGAGTAGGGCTCTGGGGTTTGTCACCTGTGTTCAAATCCCTCACCGTGTGATCGCCAGCAAGTTACCTAAACTCTCAGTGCCTCTTTTGCCTTAGAGATTTTAGTACCTATCTCAGGGGGGTACTGTGGTGATTAATTTCCATCGTCCATCTAAGGCACACACTACCTGAAACATAATAAGCCCAAACCGTGTACGCTTTCCTGTTCCATAGTACTCCATCTGTCCCCTCCCTCTCTGCCATGCTTCTTTTTTTTTTTTTTTTTTTTTTTTTTTTTTTTTTTAAAGAGAGTGGTTGCTTGAGGATAAACAGCTAGTTTTTTGTTTTTGTTTTTTTAATTAATTTATTAATTTATTTATTTTTGGCTGTGTTGGGTCTTCGTTTCTGTGCGAGGGCTTTCTCTAGTTGCGGCGAGCGGGGGCCACTCTTCATCGCGGTGCGCAGGCCTCTCACTATCGCGGCCTCTCTTGTTGCAGAGCGCAGGCTCAGCAATTGTGGCTCACGGGCCCGGCTGTTCCGCGGCATGTGGGATCTTCCCAGACCAGGGCTCGAACCCGTGTCCCCTGCATTGGCAGGCAGATTCTCAACCACTGCGCCATCAGGGAAGCCCCTCTGCCATGCTTCTTCATCTCTGCTTAATTCTCAGTGGACACTTGATGTGCTTGTGCTGACTCTCCATCCCCCTGTGTGGCTCTGTGTGTCCAGATCCTACATGTCCTTCTCACAGTGCCCTCCGATAACCCCAGCCCCGTGAACACCATGCCTGTTTTGTTCACCAGGGTTTTGCTGCTGCTGCCTGTTTTGTTCACCGACGTTTTCTTCTCTGAGTGTTTCACGTATGGAAGCCTGTCTCCCCAGCCTCTGAGGGCATAAGCACTGCGTGAAACAAAGGGAACATCCCAGCAATGAGACGCTTCCATCCGGAGGAGCCTCGGGTTTTGGGCAGGAAGTCAGGCGCAAGCTAGAGGGTAGGGTTTTGAGCTGGAGGGTAGAGTCCTCTGGGATTAAGGACAGTCATGTTCAAGGAACTTGAGACATACAGTAGTCCTGGGACGGTGTCTGGATTGAGTTCATTGGGGCAGAGAGTTGAGGGCAGGGAGGAGATGCAGTTCTCACGGGGCCCCAGATGTTGACATCTGCACGAAGCTCTGACTCAGGCTTTAACTTCTAGGTCCTGGATAAGGATTAGCTCTAGGCTGGAAAATCTAGTCACAAGACTGTCACATTCAGATCCAAGGGGCCCAGATCATCAAGGCTGCAGTGACTCACTTTCAAGTGGTCTGGAGTCTCAGTCCAACTTATTCCCTTTAAAAAGGAGGGTGGTGTTAGGAGCATTTTTCTCCTCCTTGGAAGACTTGACCCCTTTCCCTCCTTCATATTCTTGTCTAATAGAATGCTCAAAATTGCCACCTTCCGGGTGTACGCAAAATGTTCAGGATTGCTGTGGTCTGGGGAGGTCAGCCTGAAGTCAGCCAGCTCATCTAGGGAGACCGTACTATGCATATTCTCACCAATGGTATCCTCTTGGTGAACTGTGTGACCTCTGCCTGTCTGACACTCTGCCTCCATGTAGGAATGAGATTCTCCCTGTTTTATGTCTCTTGAGTCACCTCTTAGAGATGCATAGCCATGGCCCAATCTCTTACACCTTTCATGTCCACAATGTTTTGCAGATGCTAAGTATCATCTTTTTTTTTTTGTAATTTTTATTGAAGTATGGTTGATTTACAATGTTGTATTTCAGGTGTACAACAAAATGATTCAGTTATACATATATATGTATATATTCTTTTTTAAGTTCTTTTCCATTATAGGTTATTACAAGATATTGAGTATAGTTTCTTGTGCTATACAGTAGGACCTTGTTGGTTATTTTATATATAGTAACTAAGTATCATCTTAATGATATCCCTGAGGTTAAACGTTTAAAGGGACCATGAGTTCCTTGGAGGAAAAATTAAATTTATGTTCAAGGTAGTTTTAGTGTTGGGAATTTTATCGTATTCTAATTCCTTAAAATGTAAAACTGTTCTGTAGGATTTAATTAATAGAATATTTGCTTGGTGAGAACTCCCACTATCTTTGTTTATAAATAAGAGTATTCTTTACTTAATAACATGTGATTTTTGAGGCTTTCCTAAATTCTACATTCTTGTGGCTAAAAGGGACCGGTTTTTAAATTAGAGCCAAAGATTGATGGAATGGAGCTCAGAGCTGGCAAAGTAGACTTGACTGCAGCTTTATCTAAGTGAGACGGGGCCTCTAAAGGAGCAGATATGATAAGAGATGCAAGTACCATGAGGTAACTGGACTTGTAGACGTTTAACATCTATTCCAACCTTCAGATTAAATTAGAGGTCTTCTAGTTCAACCTACTTAGTTTACAGATGGGGAAACTGAGGCCCGAAGAAATTTAGTGATTTGCAACATAGCTCGCAAAGAGCAGAGCCAGGATCCCAATTCAGGCTTGCTAACAATCTGTGGGGAGGGTAGAATGAGGCGCTGTCAGCCTAAGCCTTTCTCATTGTCCTGTCTGCATATTTTAATGCCTGCTCCTGTAGGCAAGTAGACAAGCCTCTGTAGGCAAGCCTCTGCCCTTGTAGGGCAAGTGCCTTTGGTAGCTTTCTGTTCTAACTCATGGGCTCTTCTTGTCTGGAGCCAGAGTAAATCCAACGTGCTGCTTCCCAACCGCTTCAGGGGGCATTTAAAGTTGACCCATAGCTAAATACAGGATAATTTTGAGATATATTCCTGTTTGCTCAAATTGATTATTCCAAAACCTAAAGGCTTCTCTCTAATCCTAAGTCACGCAGTTAATTCCTTTTGTTATCACACTAAATTATCCCTTATCTTCCTTGAGGAGGATGGCATTGTGGTTAAGAAAAAAACTTGGTAGCTCACAGACTTGGGTTCTAGCCTCACTTCTGTTTACTAATTATATCATCTTGAGTAATACTTTATTTCTTTAAGGCCCCGTTTTCTCATCTAAAAAATGGGAATGATAATTGTAAGAAGCTACTTCTTACAATCGTGAGGCATAAATAAGAAAATCCATGTGTCTAGCCCATGAAGCATAATTCAGTACTTGTTAGCCGTAACTATTTTGAGCTATTGAATAGCTCAATAGAAAGAACTATGTCAAGTGTCATGTAAACTTAAGTCGAACTTGCCCCTGTGTTTTCTTACGCTAAGTTGAAAAGGTATGCTCCTAAATGCTTAGGACTAAAGAGTTTTCCAAGTTATACTTAAAAATTAAAAAATAAATATTAAGAGTTTGGGAACTTAAAAAATAAAGCTTTATTATAACCAGTCCCTCCCAGGCTTCATCTTACGTGTTGCAAAGATCATTAAATTTGTTCTCAAGTACAATCTCTCTCTCATCAACAAGGAAGATGAGAGTCAATTTACAATTTTATCATAGAGCTTTGCTTTGATCATACAACCTCGGCAGCTTTGCCCTGAATTCCAAGCATTGCAAAGAATGCCATATTCTGCACATCTAAACAGAGAACTTTTGCTTTGAATATACCCAAGAGTTTTTCTCAAGGGTTTCAGATTTCCCAAACCCATGAAAACAGAAAAGTCCTAATTGAGAGAGGGTTGACTACTGCAGGCAGATCCCTTCTGCTGACTTTGTAATGGTTTTCTGGCTTTGGAGATCCCTTTCCTCTATTTTCTTTTAGAGGTTTTCTCTCTTTGTGCCGATTTGCTTAGAATGAGAGGTTGCATACGTGCCCCATTAATGGATCCATAGGTTATGCTCAGCTGTGTGGTGCTGGGAATGCTGATGTGGGCTCTGCTCCTGTTTCTTCAAACAACATTTGTGGTACTCATGATTTGAAATATCTCATAAGCAATTTCAGCTTTATTTATGTGGCTTTTTCTTCTTGAACCCAGTTCCATCGTGGGTACCCGATGCACAGGTAGTAAGAGCTGATTTTACATTGACTATTTTAGTTCATGAAAGAGTAAGTTTCCTGCCACACTGAAAGGGCTCTGAGTCAGCAGGTTTGGAAAAAGGACATGCTGAGGAAGAAGGTGAATGAAATGGCCTATAAAAGGTTTATGAATTCTGAGATATTTTTATGTATCTCCCACTTTTTAATTGTGAATTTCCATCGTTTTAATAAGGTGATTCTTCATTGGTTAGATTGCCTGAAAAGAGAGTACAGGGGATTTTGATGATTTATCCTTGCAAATAAATTTGTGCCCCTCCCTTCCCCTCAGAGTTTATGAGAAAAATGTATTTGCAAAGGCCGTCAATCAATATAAAATTAACTAAATTTGTTAATAATTGGCATGCTTCCCTGTTTCTCCTAAAAAGAATTATATGAGAGGATTTACTGGGTTTTGGGGGGGTTTTTTTTTGTCTTATTTTATTAACTATACTAAAAATACCTCATCGTTTTCAAAAATCTAATTTCAAACCCACTTATGAGTGTTCAAATCACCATAACAGTCAGTAGAGCTTTAAGAAAGTGTAGTAGACCCGAGTAAGCCTAATGAACAAACTGTCATGAGGATGAATTTCTAGCTGTACATTTGCACACAGGTCTCCTTTGAAAGTTGGTCTGCTTTAGAGCAAGTTCCATGTTTCTAAGTGATGTTATTCTTCCTTTCTAGAAACAAGCCAATGACCTTGTGAGCACCCTGATGAAATGTACACCTCACTACATTCGCTGCATCAAACCCAATGAAACCAAGAAGCCCAAGGACTGGGAGGAAAGCAGGTATGGTGAAGACACAGACGGGAGGTCAAAGCCAACTTACATGGTCCCACCCTGTTTTTCCCTCTGCTCAAGCTGGGCCCTCCTATGCCCGAGGCAGGAGCAGTTTCAATTGCCTTCCAATGTGTTTTGTGTCTTAACTTTTTCAGGAAGAAGCCTATGTAGATATATTTTTCCCCTCCTTGTTTTTTCCTGAAATGTTAGCAGTGCCCTTCAGTTCAGAATTAGCGATTTATAATGTTGATCTTGGCTAGTCTGGGGGCAGATGGAAAAAAGAAAGCAAACCTTAATACAGCAGAGTCAGGATGGTTTTCAAATTAGTTTGAGGCTCTGTGTAGACATTTTTAATGCACTCAGCTCCTCATCAGCGCACGCAGGATGTGGCCTGGAATGCTTAGCTCAGGGTTGAAAGTGAAGTTCTAAAGAACTGGTTAAAAACAACCTGTCAGGGCTTCCCTGGTGGCGCAGTGGTTAAGAATCCGCCTGCCAATGCAGGGGACACGGGTTCGAGCCCTGGTCCATGAAGATCCCACATGCTGCGGAGCAACTAAGCCCGTGCACCACAACTACTGAGCCTGCGCTCTAGAGCCCGCGAGACACAACTAATGAGCCCACGTGCCGCAACTACTGAAGCCCGCATGCCTAGAGCCCGTGCTCCGCAGCAAGAGAAGCCACCGCAAAGAGAAGCCCGCGCACCGCAACGAAGAGTAGCCCCCGCTCGCCGCAACTAGAGAAAGCCCACGTGCAGCAACGAAGACCCAACACAGCCAAAAATAAATGACTAGATAAATAAATAAATTTATTTTAAAAAAAAATCCTAACTGCGCATTACCTCTTCTGAGAGACATGGATGGGTCCATTTCCCATCCTACCAGCAAGATCCTTTCTAACCCACGGCAGACAGACAATGCTTGATCCTTTACAGGGAGGAAAAGATAAACAGGAAGGAAAATGCCCAAGCTCAAGCATTTGCTGTCTGCAAGTCCTTCTTTGTATTTTCACACTTTATGGTGCAGCCTGCGTCTTTTTTCTCATGTTAAGGTGCTGTTGGGATGTAGCAGCCTTCCATTTGGTCATTCCACAATATTCTGACTAGTCTCATCATTAGATGCGTGTCTCTAAGGCATCTTGTCTATTGAATTGCTCAAATTTTTCAATTTAAGGTAGTCTGAGATTCCTCTTAAAATATTGTCCATTGATGATATTCAGGCTCTGATAAGAAGCCCACTCCTCCTAAGTCACCAGTTCACATTTGGATGCCTCTTGCCATTAGCAAGCTCTCCAGCCGTTCTCTAAATCGGTTTTACTGTAATCTCTAATCGGCCATCAGGATCATTCTTGGGACTTTTCCGTGTGACAGCTTTTCTCCTAGTTCCAGGCAGTCACCGTGTTTCCCTGGGATCTTCTCTTCAGCACTCAGCTCCTCCAGCCATTCCCTCTGAAGGAGCTGGATATGGAATCCGATGCTTCCCCTTCATGGTCATTCCCCTGGATGTGCTTAAATTGCCCTCTGCTTTTCTGAACTGTGTCACTCACTTTCTCCTTTGATATCAAGAGGATAACAGATGGAAAATGTCTGGGGCTTTTTGCCTTCCAACACTAGTTCTCAAACTTGAATGTCAGAATATCCCCTGGAAGGCTTGTTGCTGGGTCCCATTCCCAGAGTTTCTGAGTCAGTTTCTGGGCCTCCAAGTGATGCCAGTGATGATGGTCTGGGCCCCGTAGTTGGAGAACAGCTGATCTAGAGCAAAGGGCTAGACTAGGATTTGGAAGAACTGTATCTTGATGCTGGCCTATCACTGACTAGTTTGAGTGAAACGCTTAATCTCCTGAGTTCTCAGTTTCTTCCTCTTTAAATAAGAGGGTCAATCCAGAGCGGGACTCCTTCAGTCTGACAGAATGAACTCTCCCACATCTGTTCGCCGCTATCTGTCATCCTGCCTCCGCCTGTCTCTACGTCACTCCTACACTCACCCCCTCACACGCCGCACTCACATCTCGTGCATGGTGACTCTGGACTCTTTTTTGTTTTACACACAGAGTAGAAGGGTGGTGTCACAGGCAACGTCAGAAATAAATTACGAGGGCTTCCCTGGTGGCACAGTGGTTAAGAATCCGCCTGCCAGTGCAGGGGACACGGGTTTGAGCCCTGGTCTGGGAAGATCCCACATGCCGCGGAGCAACTAAGCCCGTGCGCCACAACTACTGATCCTGCGCTCTAGAGCCCGCGAGCCACAACTACTGAGCCTGCACGCCTAGAGCCCGTGCTCCACAACGAGAGAAGCCACCGCAATGAGAAGCCCGTGCACCACAATGAAGAGTAGCCCCCGCTCGCTGCAACTAGAGAAAGCCCACGCGCAGCAACGAAGACCCAGTGCAGCCAAAAATAAATAAATAAAATAAATAAATTTATTAAAAATAAATAAATAAATTACGAGAGTCTAGGAAGCAGAGGTATTGCTAAGGGGTGCTTTAGCCCACACTTCCCCCTACTTCAAACTTTCTCCAGCTTCCCTTCCCCCTACTTCAAACTCTCTCCAGCTTCCCTTCCCAGCAAACCTAATCGTGAATGAAAACATCTCGCTTGCCCTCCAAATGCAAAACCTCCCTGGCACACTCTCCCCTGCTCCACGTATCCAGCTCTGTTGATCGTCACTCTAATGAGGAAATTTTGCAGTAGCTACTGGTTGGAAGTTCCTCAGCCCTGATGCTACTACCTTCTCATAAAATCCAAACTGATTCATTGGAATATCAGAAGCTGGAGAAATGAAGAAAGTGGTACATTTTATTCAGTAAATTTTCATAGAATTTCCCCCAGGGTGTTTTCCCTTTTTTTTTTTTTTTTTGTTTAAATTACACCCCTTATTTGAATTGCAGTGAGGAACTTCCTAACATACACTCATGTAAACTGGTTTTACAAAGTCTAAGGTATTCCTTGGTCAAGTGTTGATTTGTATTTCTAGTAGGATGGCTTCCTGGGATCTGCCCCCTCATCTCGGTTCAGGTTTACTGTGTGACAGATGGTCTCACCTCATCCATGAGTGTGGAATGTCAGGGTCCATGAAAGGGCAGTGTGCTTCGTTGTCAGGGATCACAGGGTCAATTGAAGTTCTTGGTGGACAGGGTTACTCATTCCACAAGTTTATGGCGTGTAGTTTATTTTTCTTTTCCTGTTGAAAATGTGTCTTTGTTTGGCTTTGGCAAAGTTGCCTGCCCTGGATTCTAAATAACTGCCCTAGTAGAGTTCTCAGGCCTTGACCTTCTGAGGACAGTCTTGAAAGAGGACTCCTTCTGAGGGAAGGAGATGGTATACCCAGGGGAACAGCGGGCATTGCCAGCCTGGCTGATGTTTACTGAGGAGTTGACGGCACTCCAAGAATATGTAAAAAGCAGGACATTTATTTATTTGTTTGTTTGTTTATTTTTGGCTGTGTTGGGTCTTCGTTGCTGCACGTGGGCTTTCTCTAGTTGCGGTGAGCGGGAGCTACCCTTCGTTGCGGTGCGCGGGCTTCTCACTGTCGCGGCCTCTCTTGTTGCGGAGCACAGGCTCTAGGCACGAGGGCTTCAGTAGTTGTGGCTCATGGGCTTAGTTGCTCCGCAGCATGTGGGATCCTCCCAGACCAGGGCTCGAACCCGTGTCCCCCTGCATTTGCAGGTGGATTCTTAACCGTTGCACCACCAGGGAAGTTCCCAAGCATGACATTTTAAACATAACAGAATATGTTGAACTAGTTGTCTTGTTGACAAAAATTTGTATAAGAAGGTTTCCTAGTGATGGAAGTTATAATGAATGAAACAATGTTTTCACATGAGGCACATTGTTTTCCATGTGATTCACGGGAAAGGAATCAATGGGTGATGCATTCCCTGCCTCAAAGCTTGGGGTGAAGCCAGTATTTGTGAAAAATACTTAAAATGAGCAAATATCTCTAACTGGCAACCTCATGTATATTTTCCTTAGTAGAGAAAAGGCTGGTGGTGAGTTTGGGATTTGGAGGATGGGAGAAAGGAAAATTATTTTCCTGAATCAGATTTCTACCCTTTCAGTTAACCATATATGTGTTAATATTACATAACCTGAGGGCCAGCTCAGACTCTGAACACTATAAATTATCATCTTTTTTAATATGCTTCCCTGCAGTGTGGAATTGGGAGTTTGGGGGGAATGGTGGGTGGGAGGACAGAGTGAAAAGATTATCCAGTAATGTCCTGGCCCTATTCTCTCCTTTATAGGGTAAAGCATCAAGTAGAATATCTGGGCCTAAAAGAGAACATTCGAGTGAGGAGAGCTGGGTATGCCTATCGGCGCGTCTTCCAAAAATTCCTGCAGAGGTAATGAACTGGTGACTCTGGACTCTTTTTTGTTTTAAACAACTTTATTGAGATATAATTCACATATCATACAATTCACCCATTTAAAGTATACAATTCATTGGCTTTTAATATATTTACAGAGTTGTGCATCCATCACCACAATTAATTTCAGAACATTTTCAAAAAGAAAAATCTCACTTCCCAAGTCATCAGCCCCCTATTCGACCCTCACCCCTGGCCCTAAGCAGACACTTCTTTCTCTGCCTATTCTGAACATTACTTATAAATAGAATCATGTAACATGTGTCTTTTGTTTCTGGCTTGTTTCACTTCACATAATGTTTTCAAGGATCATCCTGAAGCATATACCTGCACTTCATTCCTACTCATTGCCAAATAATATTCCCTTGCGCCAATGTTCCAATATACCACATTTTACTTATTCATCCATCAGTTGATAGACATCACATTTTGGCTGTTTTGAATGACGAATAATGCTGCTACCAGTGTTCACATACATGTTTTTATGTGGACATATGTTTTTATTTCTCTTCGGGACATAAATAAAAATGGAATTGCTGGGTCAAATGGTAACTGTGCTTAACCTTTTTGTTGGACTGCTAGATTGTTTTACAGAGTGGCTGTACCATTTTACATCCCCTTTGATCATTTTTAAATTATTTGTCTTTTTAGTGTTAAGTTATAGTACAGTTCTTTTTAGCATTATTTATTGTACATAAATCAGTAGCCACAAGTATTTTGTCTGTTTAGAGTGACAGATCAGTTCAGAAATTCATGGTAATTGTGACATGGGGACGGACTGAGATTTAACTTGACTGAGCAAATTAATAGTATGAAGACAATTTTAGGAAAATATTTACAAGCTTAAAGTATTTAACCTCAGATTTTTTGTACAGTCCAAATATAAAGTTAAACTGATTTTTATATTTCCATTAAAGTGCATTTGGCAGGATCTGTACTAAATTGTTCT
Source organism: Balaenoptera borealis (assembly GCF_965194805.1). Classification (NCBI taxonomy): domain Eukaryota; kingdom Metazoa; phylum Chordata; class Mammalia; order Artiodactyla; family Balaenopteridae; genus Balaenoptera; species Balaenoptera borealis. The sequence goes on along the minus strand of NC_138866.1, from coordinate 107,555,755 downwards.
TATTTTGCATTGTGTTTAAAAAGGATAAAATTTAATGTCCTTAAAATATTACGATTCTCACTTCTCTAATGACTCTAAATTAGCGAAGTTCCATTGATCTTCTACATCTGTTTAATTTCCTTTATGAAGGAAGGAAGCCATATTTAGTATTTTAATCAGAAAATAATTATGTCTTCCTGGTATATGATACAGGAGCAGGATGTAAGAAATTTTTATTTAATTCAAATTGTATGTAACAAAGAGGTTGTAGGATGGAGAAGAGCTTAATTGCTGTCTTTGAAATCCAGTACTTCTAATAAAGTAGCTTTCCCTTTGGGGATGTTGTTTCTTCTGCCATGAGATTGGGATGGCTGACCTACTGCTCATCAGTGTGGGTCATCATATGTGGAAGGTCAGAAGAGGCTTAGCAAAAGCGCAGATCATTCCATACAGTAAAGCTTCATTGATTCTGTCCTCACACATTCAAGATTGCTGATAATTTTGGAGGCTGATTAGACTAGGAATAAAATTCACTGACACAGCTCTCTGAATTAAAGGGCCCACTACACCTCTAGTGTAAGCAGAGCAATATAAAAAGGTGTCTTTAGGAAAGTGAGAAAATAAATTTGGAGTGCTCTTGCATCACTGTACCAGCATCCATTTGCTGACAAACAACTGAAATGTTAATTATCAAAGACTTTGCTCTTCTTTAAGCAGATGGATGACACTAGCTTAGAACAGGATTTCTCAACCTCAGCTATTGATATTTTGGGCTGGATGAGTCCTCATCGTGGCAGCCGTCCTGTACATTGCAGGATGTTTAGCAACCTCCTTGGCCTCTACCTGCTAGATGCCAGCAGTGCCAACCCCCTATGCCACCCCCATCCCCATCTTCCCCGAGTTGTGACACCGAAAACTGTATCCAGACATTGCCTAATGTCCCCTGGGGGGCAAAGCCAGTTGAGAACCATGGCTTAGATAATCATTAAAATTTTTGTAGAACTACATTTCTTTGAAAATACCCCTTTTTAATTAAGAGGGAAAAAAAATTAAATTCAGAAAATAGTGAACGAAAAGTATTTCCTCCATCTTGCCCTAATTTAGAAAGGCCTGTCCTCAACAATTCCAAAATGTTTATAGTTTTATCCTCCTTCAGTATTTTTTCTGTACTTAAAAACTCTTTATGCGATATTTGCAGATTCTCCCTAATTGGCATTACTATTGAAAACTGATCAGATTTTTTTTTAATCTGACCTTGTTTTGTTTGTTTATTTGTTCTTGAGAAACCAGTTCTGAAAGACCTCCTTCCTTCCATATTATTTAAAAACAAACCGACAAACCTGACTTCCGTAAGCATTGCTGTGAGCTCCACCGCGCTGGGGGGAGCGGGAAGTCCACGCCTTCCTCTCCCGGCAGGAATGTCTGGGGTGCCCTGAGCGGGCTGTGTTAACTTGTTTGCTGCAGCTCCTTAAATGAGCTGTGACATGACCTGGTTATAATATCTGGACCTCTCGCAAGTGCCGGGCTAGCTTCATGGCTCCACGGGTGGTACTCTCTTCTGTGCCTTACACAGGGTAAGCATTTATTGCATATCTGTTATGCCCTTTGTGTTGAGGGACTTTCACCGAAATGATTTTATCCTTGGATGCCTCCCTTCTTAGCTCTCCTGCTGTGGGCTTTTCCTTTCAGAAGAGACAAACAGGCAGCCCTGTCTTATAAAAAGGAGGCTCTTTTGATGTTGTCATATTTCTTTTGATTTGAGAGTACTGGGAGGATAATAAAAATGAAGTTTGGAAGGAAAATTTGTTTTTCGATAAAAAGTACATGTTTAGTCTCCCACTCAAAAATGGCTACAAGGCCATATATCTGTCAATGGGCAAGGAATATTTTTCCAGAGACAGTGCTGTTTTCCATAAGGTGTATGAGTCTGGGGTTGTAACAGGATTTGTCCAGAATCTGCCGGTCACTGTCTCATCCTGTGATCCCCTGTGAGTAATTAAACCATCTTATACCTTTATTATCTCAGGTATGGAGTGTAGCGAGTGTCCTGCTGGCTGCCAGGATTTTAGTGTCCTTGGGGGTCAGAAACATCCTTAAATCCAAGCGCCAGCAGCTAGAGGTCTGCTGGGCTGCATTTCGTCTGAGAAGGAACCATTGGATTGGTCATCTGAGAGATTACAAGGAGCCTTCCAGACTAGGGGCAGGAAAGGGAGTTCTAGGCAGAGAGAACAGCCAGTGCAAAGGTCTTGAGATGAAATTTTGGTCTTAAACTGAAAATACTTGATGAAGGAGTATAAGCTATTATCCTCATGTCTCCAGAATTATCACAGGCAACCTGTTAGGCAGTGCACCATTGCCTTGTGCAACCCGTTCCCGCCAATATATCCTGGAGAAAGACAAGTGAACTGGGTGTACTTACACAGTGGGAGAACACTGTACTAGAATTATGTCCTGGTCTCTCCAGTGAAGTACAAAAGGAAATAAGGAGGATACCATCAAGCTTCCTGAAAGCCAAGGGGACCACCACAAGTGGTCCATTGTCAAAGGGCTCTGGAAATGCCAGGCAATTCCCATGTCTTACCCAGACCCAAACTCTCAGAGGCCTTGTCAGGAAAAGGAAGAAGAAAAAGTCTCTTCAAAACAAGTTCCTTACTATTAAAAAAAGAAAAAAAAAAAAACCAAATGAGAAATACAGCATTATTTTAATAGGGAGGAAATTGTGAATTGCAAAGAGCTACCTATTTGAGGTTGCACAATAAAAATACTTTGGTTTATAATTTTGATTTGATTAGATCAAGCCAGGCAGACTCGTACTCTTAGAAACTTGTCACCTTGGGAGTCTGGTCTTTTCTTTCTCACCCATACCCTGCATGAACTTTCTCTCCCTCATCCATTTATATTGCCAGTACATTCCTACTTTTTCACCACATCCCCCAATGGCAACCCTGCTATCAGTCATTTTTATGTGACTTAATTTGTATAACTGACTTCATTATGCCACATGTGAAATGTATTCCTGCTAATGTGTGGCTTCAGCCAGGCATTTTCATTTTTAAGCTTTTTATCGCTAATTAGTGAATAAGAGGATTTGCTTCTCCAGGAAATTTGTATTATCAGGCAAGATGTGGATATTTAGGAGGACCAGAGAGGGTCCCTAGAATCACCTTAAGTCCCAGCCAGCTAGACCTAAGGGTGTGATGAACACTGGTTCTTTCCTCTTAGGGAGCCCTGGATCCTGAAGGCAGAGCCACTCTTTTTGTCACGATTCCCTTCTCCCTTGGATGCCATAAATCAGTCTAATCCTCGTAGTAGCTTCTGGGAACAAAGGAGGACGCTGGCTTCTTCAGAGGCCTGGGGCCCATTCATTGCCTGTGTCCTAGATGTGCCTGCCCATAGGCCACGCCCTCCAATTTCTCACCCACACTCTCCTCTGATTTCCCCTTCTTCCTCCCTCCCTCCCTCCCTCCATCCTTCTTTCCCTTCCTTCTGCCTCAAGTCTTTGGTACCTTCTGTATTTGACATTTTGTAATGTGCTTCTGTCTCCTCTATTAGATTAGCTTCTTACATAATTATGATGTTTCTAACATAGACATGTGTAGTAGACGGTATCATCTTTAAAGGAAATATTTACCTGTATACCGATCCATGCCTTGTAGATAGTGCCGTCATGAAAGAAACAGCTTGGGGTTCAAATCCCAGCTATGACACCTCCTAGCTAAGTAGCCTTGAGTGGGTCTCTAGTTGCCTGTGTTTCCTGCTTTGCAAAATGGAAAGACCAACTGGATGAGGTTGCTGTAGGAATAAAATGAGATCAAGGATCTAACGCGCCAAGGGTAGCACCTGTAGTGTTGGAGCCCTTCGTGTTCGTTCTTACCGCCGTGTTCCTGGCATTGTGTAAGGTGCCGGATGTGCAGGCTGAGCACCTATTTATGGCGCTCTTGTCCCCATGGGGGTGGCGTGAAGTAACCAAACAGGTGCAAACATGACTATCATTACGAATTATGATACATGCTCTGAAGGAAAAATACTATTTTCTATGAGAGAGAATAGCAGGGGGACAATTTTTGCTTGGGTCTACCCCAAAGGCCTCTCTTGAAGTGTCACTGAAGGGGAGCACCCCTGAGTGGGAGCCGGCCACCTGAGGAGTTTGGGGAACAGCACACCTGGTAGAGGGAACAGCATAGGTGAAGGCTCTGAGGAGGGAAAGTGTTGAATGTGCGTGAAGAAGAGGCCATCCTCCCAGGAACGTGGTGAGCCAGAGGACAGTAGAGAGACGAGATTGGAGAATAGCCAAGGGCCAGATCACCAGCGCCTCCTGACTCAAGATGCAGAGAACTCCAAAGATGAAAGTTGATCCATCGTCATCATAACAGCTGCTTATGGGGAGCTTTGTAAAACTCTTCGCATTGACTGTCAAGTGCTCCTGAGAAATCAGGGGAAATTGGTATCGAGAAAAGACCGTTTGATTTTGCTGGAAGAGTGTCATTGGTGACCTTCAGGAATGCTATTTTTAGACAGTGGGAGAAAGGAAAAGCAGATTTTCTCCAGGGCCTTAGCGTGGACATGGTCAGATAAGGAAGGAGTCAGGAGGCAGCTCTGAAATGGGCGATCCGGACCCAGTGGATTTTTGCAGTTGTCGAGGTCCATCCCTGAGCCTTGGAAGGGAGGCGAGGGGATGGCCAGGACCCTAGCAGCACCGAGTGCCTTTGGGCCTGATCTTTCTCTCCCTCATTGTCCTCACAGGTACGCCATTCTGACCAAAGCCACCTGGCCTTCGTGGAGAGGGGATGAGAAACAAGGCGTCCTGCACTTGCTGCAGTCTGTCAACATGGACGGTGACCAGTTCCAGCTCGGGAAGAGCAAAGTGTTCGTCAAAGCCCCCGAGTCTGTGAGTTTCCTCGGGGCCACCCCTCTCCCCGCAGCCCCTGTCGGCCCCCTCCCCATGGCGTGGCTGCCATCTTTTCCTCATCCTGCTGTTCATGCCTTAAAGGTGGGCTCCTCGAAGAAGCCTTTCCGCTGCTCCCAGTCTAAGTATAGGCCGTTCTCCACACCCCAGAGCCCTCAGCATGGGTACAAAGCTGTTTTCTTTTCTTACTTAAAGTGCCTCTCCCATTCTAGATGTCATCACCTTAAGGTCAGGGAGTGTTTTGTGTGCTTTTGTGTACTCAGAGCCTCGTGAGGAAAGTGGCTCATAGGAAGAGCCCAGTAGTTATTTTTAATGTCCAACAGTGCCTAAGCTAATAGGTACTTCTTTGCCCACAAAGGAGGCTTGGGTAAACCTACATCCTCACCTGGGTGACACCAAGCAGGTTGTGTCACACAGGCCCCGGCTTCCTCCTTAAAGGGGGAGCAGAGCCTGGGAGTGACCATTCCCAGAACTGTGTCTTGAAGACCATGAGGAAGCCCGGAAAGGACTTTGAGGAGACCAATAGGTAGAAGGAGAAACCTCTGGGCTTAAAGGACAGGGATATTTACCAGTAAGGAATTCAAACATAAAGGTTTAACAATTTGCAAACTTATCAGACCTCCACAGATGAATTTAGTGGAACTTCTTAATCTTTCCTGATGAGGGTGTGGTCACTCTGAGCCTAATGAACGTCCGTCCACAGGAAGTTCTCAGTTTGAACAGGAACCCAGCCCAGCCCCTCAGTTCTTCTGCCCCATAGCTCTGGGGCTGTGGAATGAAGACACTTTTTTTTTTTTTTTTTGGCTGCATTGGGCAGCATGCGGGATATTAGTTCCTCGACCAGGGGTGGAACCCGTGCCCCCTGCGGTGGAAGCATGGAGTCCTCACCAGTGGACCGCCAGGGAAGTCCCAAAGATACTCCTTTTTAAGTTGGAGAAACTGCTGGAACTAACCGGGGCTGGGCATCACCATTTCTTGAGGTTCCTGTAATAATCAAAGACCATTTCAGGAGTCTTTGGTGAATTTGGCAAAATTAGTCACCGTATCAAGGGGAAATACCATGAGAACTTGCAGCGTTGGTCATAATGGAAACACTTGACTCTAGGCAAATTCTGGTCTCGCGGTGAGTTTTCTCCTTTACAATGGGCCCCATGGCTGCTCTGCCTGCCTCACAGGATCAGCCTGAGATCAGAAATGCTAATGGTTGTAACTGAATGGCTTTATGAACCGTAAAGGTTGTTAAATAAATAAGTGGCACACATCGATAGAACCCATTTATGAAAAGTTTGCGGTAGCATTTTCCACTTTGAGTTATTTGTAGCTTCACAGTAATTTCATTTCCAATTATAAAATGAAAATGTTGTGCCATACACCATTAAGCAACCCACAGAACAGTTCCTGTTCTTTCTAAAACGGGATGGAGTGATTTATTGGTACAATGGAGAACTCTTCTGTTGTTTTATACCCACTTTTACTTTTTCGACTTGCTAAATTTTCACAAAAACAGCCTCAATATTTTTCATACTTTTTTTTCTGATTCAGTTGAGCTTTGAGATTTTACTTCAAAAATCAAGATTTATTTTTGGTTTTTCTTTTCTGTGTCTTCCTCCCAATTGCTTTTTACCATCGCTTGACTGTCCTCTCCCCCATGTTTTTACACACACACACGCACACAAATCCCATCATCACTACTCTCTCCCCACCACCATCACTCATCCATCCACATCTAGCCCTGACATTGCAAATACTTCTACAAAAATTGGTTTTTAGGGACTTCCCTGGCGGTCCAATGGTTAAGACTCCGCACTTCCACTGCAGTGGGCACGGGTTCGATCCCTAGTTGGGGAACTAAGATCCTGCATGCCGCATGGTAAGGCCAAAAAAAGAAAAATGGTTTTTAAAAATCTACCCTGTGATCTTGCCTTGGTTTTTATAGTAAATGTGCTGAATTTACAAAATAACCCATTTGCTTTTAAGAACCCACATTAGACATCAGGCACCAGAGGGTTTGGTTTGGTTTTGTTTATTTGTTACATGTGTCCATGATTTTTGCTTTTTTTTCCCTCTCTTTCTCTCTCTCTTTTTCTTCTTGAACCTCCCTGATTTCTAACCCATATGGCTTTTGGAAAGAACCTAAAAACCAGATAATCTTTGAACTAGTCTATAGGAAGTTGGGAACTGGTTGCGTCTTCATCCTTTCTGAGTCACAAGTGTATTTTCTATGACACTCCCAAAATAGCTCTGGGAAAGAAGAAGAAAACAAGACTTACCCAGCAACCCAACACACAAGATAAGAAACACCAACGGATAACCTTCCAGGCAACCGCAGGGCTCAGATTTTAAACATTCTGTCCAATTGTTAAAAATCTTTTGTTTTGGAAATATGCTCCTTGTGCTTATTGTATATGGCACTGATGGCTGTGGAATGAAGTGCTGCTCTCTTGGTATTTTGAGTTTGAGATGTGGTTTTGACATAGCTGGGGATGTGAGAAGGAGAATCTGAGTGTCAGGAGGAGATCGATGTGGCCCCAGGGTACAGAACCCAGATAAACAAGAGACAACAAATCAAGCCCAGCTGCCTTCAAACCAAATTCACTTGTTTACTTCTGGAACATTTTAACGATGACATTCATCGTCATTACTTTGGGTTTTTATTGGTCCGTTTTATTTTTGTTCCTAGAGAGTCATGTAAACCACTTCCTAGTGGTGAATGAGAGTTTCCCACCATTTTACGAGTTGATTAGATGCAGATTTACGGGGAAAGACTTGTACGTCGAAACACCTTTGTTCACTTTCCAGCCCCACCCAATCTTAGTTCCAATGTTCTCATCTGTAAAATGGAGATAACACAAATATGTGGTTCATGTAGTTGTTGAGTGGTAGAATGGAAGAATGTGTGTAAAGCATCTAGAATGATTCCTGACCTGTAGTGGGCATTCGGTTCATTACAGCTGCTTGCTGTCATCTTCGTTACTCCAGAGCTCTGTTGAGTGGGGTGCAGAAATCAGTATTCATCGTTAAGGTGGCCTGAGTCTCAACACCTGCCAGTGTGTGATATGAGCCCTTAACTAAAACAGTCTCCAGCCCCTCTTGGTGAATCTAAGTCCTAAGTAACACATCTGAAGTCCAGCTCCAGTCACTCGTTATTATCTCTGCCCCAGTGACTCCTTGGAGATTTCTGTGAGGCAGGAAGTCTATACTTTCATGGAACCAAGAGGAGGGCAGCCCTCTTTCCACTGCAGCACAGGCTCTGCTCTTGCAAAAGCTGGAAAATTCTAGTAAGAGGCTATAGGCAGCACTAAACAACTGCCTCCACGAGCTCAGGTGATCAAGCCACTTAATATCCTCTTTGGATCGAGGTGGGAAATAAGTGGATAAGTGCTGAATCACTTATTTGATTCTCACAGAGGTTATGAGCAAGGCAGGGCAGACACCATCATTAAGGTCCAAGTGAATACACTCAGATCCAGCTATTTTCCACGATGTTTTTTGTTAAAAGAATATGCATATTATATTATAGTATTATAATATATATTATATTAAAAGACTATGTATATATAAAAGTTATAGTGATCATAAACACATTTTTTCACCTTTGTTTATGAGTCTGAGAAGCTGCTCCGCATTATGTCCTCGGCTAAACTGAGTGTCCCTAAAATACCCAAAAAAGTGATGTTCAGGTCCTGTGAACTGGCTCACATCGGTCTTCTCTATATTCACAGCTCTTTCTTCTAGAAGAAATGAGAGAACGAAAGTACGATGGGTATGCTCGAGTGATACAGAAATCATGGAGGAAATTCGTGGCCCGGAAGAAATATGTCCAAATGAGAGAAGAGGGTATTGTAGTCATTTTGTTTCATGAATTTGCCAGATCTAAGAATACTTTTGAACTTAGATGAATTACAAGTTCATTTTACTTTGCATATAATGTCGTGTGTTGAAACCTTGCATTCATTTAGAGTTTCTCTGTGTCTTCCCACACTGAGCGTTTTCCTCCTCCTCCTCGGGGATTGATCCTTCTCCCTTCTCTGCCCTTTTGGGAATTGCAGCCTCTGACCTCCTGTTGAACAAGAAGGAGAGAAGGAGAAACAGTATTAACAGGAACTTCATCGGGGACTACATAGGGATGGAAGAGCACCCGGAACTCCAGCAGTTTGTGGGCAAGAGAGAGAAGATTGATTTTGCAGACACGGTGACCAAGTATGACAGGAGGTTCAAGGTACACGCTGACTGCCCACCTCTGAGAGTCACCAAACAGATTCCTTAGTTTTAAAAATAACTCGTAATTTTGCTTTTCTGATTACCAAAACAGAACATGCTCGTTGTAGACAAATTTAAAAAATGCAGATAAGCCAAAAGTAGCCACCTGTACCCAGAAACAATCACTATTAATATTTTGTGTGTATCCTTTAGAACTTTTTTTGGAAGGCATACATTTGTATATTTAGTTTTACAAAAATGAGATCTACCTTACCTGCTGGTTTATGTCCTAGGTTGTTTTGCTCTTAAAATATGCCAGGGAGAACTTTCCATATGTGTCAATATAAATTATTTTGTTTAGCTGCGTAGTATCCCATTCAACAGTTGCTTCACTGTATTTTTAACCAGTTTCTCATTAATCTGTTCTCAGTGGGCTTTTTCTTTTTTTTTAAACCATCATAAATAAAAGGATGCAGTGAGCATTCTTTCACATGTCTTTGTGCATTTGTCTACTGATGCTTTTAGAATAAATTGATAGGAGTAGACTCATTGGATCAAAAGATTCAGAATATAAAGTGAAGTGTTCTTACCCATTTTCCCTGAGCAAATGACTATGCAGGGCTTTCACAGAGCCACTGGGGGCCAGCTGATTTTTTTTTTTTTTTTTTAAACCTCTTTCCTTAGACATTTTCTTTTGCCTGATAAAATCTTGACCCTAATAATGAAATATGAAGCCACAATAGCTTATGGGCCCATTCATAGCTTTTTATGTGTGTTGGTTCTTGTTTGTTTTTTGGTCAGGAAAAAAAATAATGAAATAAATAACAATATTAATTTCACAAGAAGGATGACGTTGTTTTACCAAAACCAAATCATTCCTTACAACCGGAGTATGGTACCAGCTGCTCTGGTGGCAGATTTGAATGCAAACATGAGTGCTTAAGTCTCTAAGTAGTGTTTGAGTATATAATACAGTATGTTTATATTAGATTTTTAAGGATTGTCATTGAAATGAAAATTTGTCAATTTTAAAAAGTAAAAATTTCATGGGCTCACAAAATTTATATATGCACGGATCCCTGAGAGAGAAACATTCTGTAGCAGATCATTGGTAGGGTCGTCCTATGTGTTGGTTTGCCCTGAGACCTTAGGTGTTGTCCTGATGGTCTGCCATTTTTGTAAGTCAAAGAGAGTCAAGTATCAGCAATTTTACATATGTCAACCTAAGAGTCATGAACAATGTCCCCTTTTGCTCTCGAGGGACTTAGATGATAAATGGAATGGCCATCCGATGGTAGTGAAAGTTCGCTACCTAAAGCAGCGTCCCTTCACCTGGTCACAAATGCCCTCTGTGTGGACTGTTGTCACTCTGACACTTTTTAAAACACCTCTCCTTGCAGAGCGTGAAGCGAGACTTGCTTCTTACTCCGAAATGCTTGTACTTAATTGGACGAGAAAAGGTCAAGCAGGGTCCAGACAAAGGCCTCGTGAAGGAGGTGCTGAAGCGGAGAATCGAGACGGAGAGGATCTTGTCTGTGTCCCTCAGGTGAGTGGCCAGGGCTGGGGGCAGGGGAGACCTGTCTCTCCCTAACAACACCAACCGCTGTTCCAAACACAGCCTGGAGAAAGGCCCGGTCAGGCTCCCCAGTTGTAAAAATCATGATGACGCGAACCCAGTTTCCTCTTCTTCCCAAAGAAGAGCTCATCTTCATGGCTCTCAGGGAGTCCCAAGATGACGAGAAAAATTTGCCTTCTGATCTGCTCCTCTGATCAAGGGATACCCAGATCCTTTGTTCCCATAACGTTTGAGAAATAAATGTAGTATGTGAAACAACCAGCACAATTGCTGTTATTGAAGTAGGGCCAATGCCCCCAAGCCCACCTCGCCCCTGTTGAAGACCTAACCCGCTTCACCAGGAAAGGCCCAAGCACAGGTGGCCATTAGGTCATCAGTACTGCTTTTTAGTTTGCTGTGACCTCTGACTGTCCTAGGTGGGAAGTTTCTTTGGACTCCTTGAAGCCCTTTATGCCTATTAATACCGAGGGGGGGAGTACAAATTGGTCTCCATAATCTATAGCCCTGGAGTCATTGCCAAATGCTCCCTTCAACTCCAAGTTCACAGGTAGGGGCCCTTGCTCTTCCTGTCAGCACTATGGCTTGCTTTTGGCAGAGGGGCTTTTATGCATGCTGAGACTTGCCTAAGTCCCCTGCTAATAACTCCCAGACTGAGTTCCCTCTGATGAGAGGAAATCCTCTCAGTCCACAGAAGGCAAAGAAAAGAGGAAGAAAGGCCCCTTTGAGCCCAGTAGCTTCCTCCTTGAGTCACGTCCCTGGCCCTCCTGAGGATAGCACTGCCTCTCTCAGGGCAAGCTTCGGGCTGCCACTGCATTAAAAGCAGAGATGTTCTGGTTACTTGCGAACATGTCTCCCTGGAATTTGGAACTCTTATTCCACACAGCAGACAAAACTGCTGCTCTTAGGAAAAAGCAGGGGTTTTGTGTGCTCAGGCGTCTGATTTACCAGGCTAGAAATCCTGGCTCCAGTGTGATAATCCAAAGCAGATTTTAAGTTGTGTCCATTCTTGCCTGTGTCACTGTGGTTTCTGATTCTATCTTTTCCCAATGTTCCTGATAAATATCAGGCAGTGCAGTGAGGTTAAGAGTTTAAAACCCTTCCGTTCAGGATGTGGTAGAACTAAGCAGATGAGTCCATCGGCAGCCTTTTGCAGCCCCACCTCAGGTGGGTCTCAGTGCCATGGATTTCACGGAAACGCTCTAGGCGCTGTCGGGTTTTCCTCAAAGGTCTTTCTGAGAATTCAGCTCATGGGCCACGACCTGCTGGCCACAGTCTACTGGCTAGCTGGGCCCTGAGGCTGCCCTTGCTGGTCCAAGGAACCCAACTGGAAGCTTCTCTTTTTTTCTTGCATGGGGACCAGCTATACTTTGGCTAAGCTGGGTGAGCTGAAACGTGCTGTGCACACTTGGCAGTAGCCGTGGCTACAAGCCCAGGAGTCACAGCTTTGGGGCACATTTGCTGATTACTCTGAGAATGATCGTTGTTCTTTCTATTATTATTGCCCAGGTCTGTCTGCAGCCTTCAGACCATCAAGGAGTGCTTGATCATCATATGCCTACATTTGTATCAAGCACTTTGACACTTAATATCTTATTGATCAAGTCTTTGAGGCTTATCAAGGTTTGGGATATTCACACTCAAGTTTGTTCCTTCTGCCTTTTTTTTTTTTCCTCCTCTCTCAGCCTCTGGGGATACAGTGTCTCATAGTAAAATCAGATTCTTTTTCTACTTTCTCTTTAGTATTCATGATCTGGACATTTGCTTCCTTGTGGCCTTTCCTTGTTAGAGGCTGTAATAAAATGAGGTACTTAGCCTGAAATTTATTCTGGATCTAGGGGAAAAAAAGAGCCTGAGTCGTTTAAACTTGCTATATCTGCATGTTACAGTTACTGAGCCCCAACTTGTGAAGATTAATACCGTTCCCTCATTTCCTCCAGCCGTTGGGTTAGGCTAGTAATCTAAACCAAGTTAGGAATGCAACCACATGGGTCGTGGAGTGTGAAATGGATTGAGTAGTGAAATGGAATCCAGAGTAGAAATGGATTGTGGTACCAGGAGAACGTGTGTGTGTGTGTGTGTGTGTGTGTGTGTGTGTGTGTGTGTGTGTGTGTTCTCAATGTATTTCAGTATTGGCATAGAGAAAAATTTTAACAGTTGTCTAGCTCTTCGGGAAGAAAGTTGTAACGTGTTTTGAACACTTCAGGAGGCTTACTTCTTGACTGTTGGCTGGAATGACCACCTAATGGATTCTTCTAGTTCAGACTATCAAAGTGTCCTACAAGCTTCATCTTTCAGCCCATCCCTAACTCTTACAACTACTGGGAAAGCCAAATTGGCTCACAGCTCCCTATTCAAACAAACCAACCATACAAAAAAATTACGGGACAATATGGGGAAATGTGACCATAACTAAATATTTGATATGAAGGATTTATTGTTCATTTCTTTATGTGTGATAATGGTATTGTGGTTATTTTTATTTAAGGAAGATTTATCTTTTAGAGATACAGACTGAAATATTTAAGTATAAAATAATATAATATTTATACTCTGCTCTAAAGTAACCTAGCTGGTGTGTGGAAGTGGGGGGAATGAGACTGTAGATAAATTTGATTGTCTGTGGCTTGATCATTGTTGAAACCTCCTGACATGTGGAGGTTCATTCTGCTATTCTGCTTTTTTAGATATTTGAAATTTTTCATAATAAAAAGTTTTTCCTAATCCTTCAATAGGCATCATATTTTTAGAAGTCTTTACCTTTTTGTTTTTTGTTTTTATGGTTTGTTTGTTTTTTTTTTTGGCTGCATTGGGCCTTCATTGCTGTGTGTGGGCTTTCTGTAGTTGAGGAGAGCGGGGGCTACTCTTCATTGCAGTGCGTGGGCTTCTCATTGGGTGGCTTCTCCTGTTGCGGAGCACAGGCTCTAGGCGCATGGGCTCAGTAGTTGTGGCTCGCGGGCTCTAGAGCGCAGGCTTGGTTGCTCCATGGCATGTGGGATCCTCCTGGACCAGGGCTCGAACCCGTGTCCCCTGCATTGGCAGGCGGACTCCCAACCACTGTGCCACCAGGAAAGCCCAAGAAGTCTTTACCTTTTTATAAATGGTAATAGATCTAGTTGAATTATAATTAAAATTTTAAGAAAAAAGTTTTTTTAACTTACAAGAAAGAAATAGATTAGACCCAATAGCTCAGAGAGCTACAAAGACTACAGTTACTCAAAGGGCCAGGAAAATCCTTATGTAAATAAAAGTTAGACCAAAACACTGACACCTGCATTTCTGCCTTCGTTGAAGACGTGGTGAGACTATCAGGAGGTGACCCACTGATATGCAGGTGAGACATTGGATTTCCAAGGCTTTGGGGATTCTGCTGACAGAAGGCCCAGAATGAATTTTTGAAGAGCTTATCCAAGAACCGTATACTGACCTGGCCTCGCTCTTACTTGAAAAACTCAATTTGCTGGCAGGGTGGCCACAAAGTTCAGTAGCCCATGTTCTTTGCCTTCCCGTCGTACGTGATGAGATTGGAATTATAAAGTCTCCTATGTGGGGTTCTCTCTGATGAAGCTTCTAGACCTCCTCGTCCTGACAGCTGACCCCCAGAGACCTAAGACCAAAAGCTGTGGGGCTGCCTGTCTGCTTCGGTAGATTTTTCAGTACTTGTGCATACTGGGGAAATCAGCCTGGAAGAGGGGGCTTTAGACAGAGGCTCCAGCTGCCCTGGGCACGACATTCTTGCCTAGACTGTTTCATTGCCTGATTGCCCTAAACCTCTGGCAAGAAGAACAGGCTGCTTCACTGCTTGTTCAGCTGACCTGACGCATTCCTGAAATCTTACCTTGCTGTGGCTTTTGAGCTTTTGGAAACCTGGAATTTCTCTATGATTTTGGACTGATCACCTACCTTTTGTTCAGCTCTGGATCTGAAGGTGAACGAGACACAGTCCCTGCCTTAAGGAGCTCCATGCTGTCCTGGAAGGAGGAGCGGGGCCCTGAGTAAACATGGGGCACACAGCTTACAAGTGTTGAGAGACTGGTATCCAGGATACTCCTGGGACACAAAAGATGGCAGTGAGCCTTTCCCCTGGGGTCGGGTGAAGCTTCTCCCAGGAGGCCCGTGCTGAGGCCCAACACCACGTGTACCTGCACTTTCTCAGAGAAATTAATGTAGGATCCCCAATTGGTGCCACTGGTGTCTCTGGGTGGTAGAATTCTGGATAAGGTTTATTTGCTTCTTTTTTTTTTTAACCTCTGTAGTTTTCAGTTTACTAAAAGGAGCATCTATTTCATAAGCAGGAAACTTTTTTTTAAAAGGCTGAAATAAAGGCAGGGGCCGTCCTACCTGAAACTGCCTTTTCAGCTTTAAAAAAAAAAAGAGTTTACCCAGGGTTTTGTAACTAATATTTTTGTGAAGAAAATCTTGGTTAAGGGAGTGAAACAAGATTTTCTAGTGTTGTCAGCAGTACAACAGTAAGCCACAAAGGAGAGAGGATAAAGAACCAGTAGTCAGCCAAGCCAGGGACTAGGAAAGCATCTTTCAACACGGCCTGCTATGCCAATCGTCTGTAAGGAATTGCAGCTTGAGCATATGAATAAGACGGGGGTGAAGTCCAAACATAAGTCTGAGTTTTTAGGAAAAAAAAAATGTAAAAGCTTTGTTTTCAGATCTAGGAACCTGGGCTGAGGAGAGGGGAATGAGTTGAAACTCTGGCCTGGGTAAAGATGATTTCCTAACTCTCTGACTCGGGTCACCAAAGGGAGGGGTTTTTGAATTTGATGGTTGAAGTCAAAGTATCCAAACAGCCTCTTCTCATTTCCAGACTCATGCTGATAATTGACCTTGATGTTTTGGCCTGCTTGCTTTATTTCTTTTTGATCATGAAACTTCTAATACATCTGAGCACATTAAACTACGCAAGGTTTCCTGTGTTGGACTCATTTAATAACCCTGTTGAATAATCACTCTCCTGCCTAAAGTACAGCCAGGCAAACAGACATGCCCAGACATGAGTCAGGCAGCTGAAATGGGAGTATCACTCCACCCCACACACCAAAAAGTGGTGCTTCTTGTCTGCCTCTTCCCCGTTGTACACCCTCCTTCCTAAAGCAGAGGTCTTCTTAGACCAGTGCTAGGATGCACTTTAATTCCAAATGACTTGGCAGAGCTGTTGTGAGCAACTTTTGCACAAGTGCCTTTTGGAGTTTTGAATTGCTGTCACTGAAGTGATTAAGACAATTCCAGACTTTTCATCTGCCTAGAAACAGGCAGATGATAGGAGCTTTGCGGCCACACCTTCTGAGGTATATTATTCTCACACTTTAAGAAAAGATTCCAATTCCAAGTTTGGAAAAGTTCGTGAACAAGGAGGTATAGTGGAGATTGTGAGCTGCCCTGTAATACCCATTCTCTCCTTTCCATGTTAATCGCTGGCAGCCTGCTCAAGAGACTACGTTTCCCAGGCTCCCTTCACCTAGGTGTAACCAAGTGACACAGTGCTGGCCAATGGGGTGTGAGCAGAAATGACATGTACAACTTCCTGGTTGTACCTGTAAAGAGGAGTAGACGCCTGGCTCCCAGACACTGTAGAACTGTCATGTTGGCCCTGAATTGCTTTTACACATGCTCTTGAGTGACAGAGATTAAAGCACTGGTTGTCAGGGTCTTCATCACAACAAATCCTGGTGCAGGTAGCATGGTTGTGATGTAGCGATGTTTGAAAACAAACTTTTTTTTTTTTTTTATACAGACAAATTGTCCTTAAATTCCTGATTTTAAAAGTCATGTGAGAGAATATTTCACTTATGCTTTTGGTGGGCTATAAACTTCTTTTAAAAGCAGATTTTAGTGACTTTATTTTTGTACTTCACTGTGTTGTGTTTTAAAGATTTTCAGTTATTACAGAGAGAAAGACGGTAGAAATTTAGTGCTATTTTACAGGCTTAAAAAAGGAGTGGAAAAAATCATGGAATAAACAAAACTGCCACTTTCATTAAGTCTTTCCAATCTCTTTGCAGTACTATGCAGGATGACCTTTTTATTCTTCATGAGCAAGAATATGACAGTTTGCTTGAATCCGTCTTTAAAACTGAGTTCTTGAGCCTCTTAGCAAAGCGTTATGAGGAAAAAACCCAGAAGCAACTACCTCTGAAATTTAGCAACACGTAAGTTGGGATCTGGGGCCTTGATCTCACTGTTGAGGTCCAGGCTGAGAGGAGGGGAGGTCTACGGGGTGGGGGGATGGGGTCTGACTGGCTTGGGTGGCTCTGAGGAGCCCTGGGTGCCTTGGCTTCCCCCGTGGACTCTTAGGGCCTGCAGAAGACAGTCTGGATGGTTGCCACAGGCTTTGAAAACGTCACTTTTGCATTTCTGTGAGATAATGACTTCATTGGATGGTGTATTTTATCCTTTGAACAAAGGTCACCAACGTGAGGCCAGGAAAAGGCAGATTTTATATATCACCAATAAAAGAATATTTTATTTAGCAGAGCAGGCAGAAGTAGTGTAAGGCTGAAGCAAAAGAAAGTGATTGGAGTGGGAGCTTAAGTTCCCAAGATCAATGCATAATACAGCGTGTTGGTGGGGCATTTGGAGACTTGGGGGCTGTGGATGGCTGGCGTCTTGTGTCTGGGCTCTCACCTTCATTTGCTTTAACAACATTGTCTCGCGGACCAGACACTGGCGGACTGTTGAACTTCTAATCTCGTGTTTGCTGAGTGAGTTATTTGGCTTTTTTTTCCTTCATAATTTCCCCATCTATAAAATGGGGATATCCTCCACTCTTCCTACTCACAAGGAAGAAGCCAAAGTAAAGCCTTAATCCCATAAGGAGGGGACCTTACCATAACTCATGCTGCTGTGGTTCCAGTGAAATAGATACTGGAAGCAGAATGAATTCATTACAGCTTTTCCAAAGAACAATTTGGCCATGAGTACGGGGGGCAATTATTTTTGTCTGGGAATTTGTGATAAGGGAATAACTCAAAAAAAGGAAGAATATAGCCAAGCCACTGAATAGAATAGACGACTACTTGCAATTATGATTTTTCTGTCTTAAAACATGAAAAAATATAAGGTAAAAAAAGCAAAATATGAAATTGCATTATGTAGGCATATAGGCAATGTGGAAAATAAAAACTGGCTGAGGAGTTTTGCAGTGGTGAGTAAACTTCCCTTTTATTTGGGTCTTGGTTGCTAGTGTTGTCTTTTTCCTCCCTGGGGTAGGGGTGAGGGTGGAGGAATCGAACTTAAATAGTAGCCACATTCTGTGCAAAGAAGACGTGAGCTCTCTGTGTCTGGCATCTCTCAGTCCTCCACAGACACAGACCTGGGCAATCAGAGAGAAGCACAGTGACATACCGCAGCGGGTGTGGCCTGGTGATTGGCCTTTCTTTCTGTTCCCGGGGCAGTCCCACCTGTATCCACTTGACAGAGTGACAATGCACCTGTACTGGGGTACCTCCCTCACCAACTGGTGTCTCCCAGGGGCTGGACCCCAAATGCTCTGCCTCTGTCTGGGAAACCCACGGATGTCATGCCTGTCCGCCGGGCCCGGTGCTGGTTCCGATGATCCAGTGTTTTTATAGCACGTTTGCCCAGCAGCACAACGCCATGCTGGGGTCTATGAGCCGCACTTTCTCACTGCTCCATCCCGACTTGTTAATTCCAACAAATATGCTTGTCGCAGGCTTGAACTCAAGTTGAAAAAGGAGAACTGGGGTCCTTGGAGTGCAGGGGGCTCCCGGCAAGTGCAATTCCACCAAGGCTTCGGTGACCTGGCCATCCTCAAGCCCAGCAACAAAGTGCTGCAGGTCAGCATCGGACCCGGGCTGCCCAAGAACTCCCGTAAGTGTTCATGGGCCCCACAGGCGGGACCACTGCTAGGCTTCTGGGCTTCCCGCCTGGCCCTCCCTCACCCTGCCCTGAGCCAAACTCTTTTCCTACCAAATGCTCATAACACTGCACAGATCTGCAGGGCAAAGAACCAGTACTTTGACTGCTTCCTGTGGCTGGGGTTTGCTTCAGATTGAAACATTTCAGACTAAACCAACATCAAGGCAAATGGGCAGGTTAAACCTTTCTGTGAATGACTTTGTAGTTATGGGTAGTATTCCTGGCATTACAGCATGAATTGTGTTTAAAACAAATCAGTTTGCTGGCTTTACATTTCCCAGCCCTTTCCAGTCCGATCTTGTCAACAATACAAACCTCATCCTTTCTGTCAATTTTATTTATTTTTTATTTTTTATTTTTTAAATAAATTTATTTATTTATTTATTTATTTATTTATTTATGTATTTATTTTTGGCTGCGTTGGGTCTTCGTTGCCACACGCGGGCTTTCTCTAATTGCGTTGAGTGGGGGCTACTCTTTGTTGCGGTGTGCGGGCTTCTCATTGCAGTGGCTTCTCTTGTTGCAGAGCACAGGGTCTAGGCGCGTGGGCTTCAGTAGTTGTGGCACGCGGGCTCAGTAGTTGTGGCGCACGGGCTTAGTTGCTCTGCGGCATGTGGGATCTTCCCGGACCAAGGCTCGAACCCGTGTCCCCTGCATTGGCAGGCAGATTCTTAACCTCTGCACCACCAGGGAAGCCCTTTTCTGTCAATTTGAAAGAAACTGACCATATTTACCAGCTCCCTACAAGGTTTTGCTCTGTTACTGTGCATCACATTTAATACCGCCCTCCTTCACTGTCAATTGCTTCATTAGAAGACATACATGCAGTAACTCACAGCACAGTCTGACTCCTTTACTGGCCTTTGATTCTTTTTCTATTTATAAATGATATTTATAAAATTATATTTATAAGGCACAGTATAGAGTAATTACATATGCTATGTACTCATATAATGTAGATATCTTTACAGAATGCAGCCCATGTGTACAGTCGATGAAAAGCATGCCAGGTCGGGAATTCCCTGGTGGTCCAGTGATTAGGACTTGGTGCTTTCAGTGCCGGGGCCTGGGCTCGATCCCTGGTTGGGGAACTAAGATCCCACAAGGCACATGGCCAAAAAAAAAAGAGTGTGACAGGTATAAAATAGGCCTTTATGACATCTGTCTACAAGGTGCACATTGGCACGTACTATATAACTCACTAATACAGTACAGAGAAATAGCCACTCAGAAAATGTTGGTATATATCTGTGTATCAGTTGGTATTTGTGGAAGACAGCACATTTAGGTGGGATTTTTTTAAGAGACTTTTACATAAAAGGACTCTTCGCAGGGGTGTTGGCAGGGTTAAGGGAACAAAGTTGGGACTCGGGCAAAGAACAGCAGGATGCCACTATTACCCCTAAGGATATAGGTAGAGGAGGCCCCAGAAAAGAATCTGAAAAAGAATGTATATATATCAGAGTCACTTTGCTGTACACCAGAAACTATAAATCAACTATACTTCAATTTGGGGAAAAAAAGGAGGAGATACCCCAGCCCCTCTCTCCTCTGGCACCCCAGTCTCCTGCCGGTGCCTCCCACTGACCAAACCCAACTGGAATGCAGAGGCCTAGCACTCCATTGGGCTCAGAACCCAGGGCACAGAGCACAGCGAAGGGGAGCTGCAGATAACCAGCAAGATGTGTATGAGCAATGCTCAGCAGGCCTCAGAGTGAAACGTTGTCTAATACGGTGTTTTATCTTCATGGGGACAAGGGGCAGGAAGGGGGACACCCTAACCTGGCCTCCTCCCCGTGCCCCAGGACCTGAGACCCAGCTCCTCTGCGTTACACTGTCATGCCTTATCACTTCCTGCTCTTCTCTTTACTAGGAATTCCCTCTGCACCCCTCTTCCAGCTGCTTTAATCAGCTTCATGTGCTGAAGCTCCTTCATGTCCCACTCGAGACCTTGTTTACTGTGTTCCTTTCCAACACATGGTCTCTGCAGAGATCTCGTCTGGCCCCCAGTGGCCCTGCCGCCCCAGCCCTAATTCTGGCCCACATGAAGCTCCATTTGGCCCTGCTTGTTTTCTAACACTTGCACGTCTGTGTCCAGGGTATCAGTCTGCTTCGGCCCTTCAGGGTCTCTGTGTTTACTTCGAAGACTGTGGAACGCAGACTCTGGCGAGAAAGGCTCTGGATGAAAGCAGAGGTGCTGGAGCTGCGGTGTCCTTCACGCCAGTGACCATGATATGCAGCAAACACAGCCTCGGCTTCTCTGGTGCTGTGGTCAGAACATGAGTGCGAACATTCAGATGTCTCCTCTGTCTCTTTGCAAAGTCCACAACAATAGAAACCCCTTTGTAAGCTTATTAATACCTCTTTGTAAAGCTATTGGCTCTGACATTTCAAATCCCTCCCTCCATCACATGTCCTCCAGCGCCTCCCATCCAGTAGCTGCCAGGACAATTCTTCCCTCAAACAGCCGTCTCCACTGCAACCAGTCTCCTGCAGATCCGACGGAGACCTGCGTTCCAAACTTCTCAAAAGTTTTCCATGAGCAAAAAACCATCGGGCGCCATAAAACCAGTCAGTAGCACCGATTTTAACTTTGTCTTGCGGGTTTATTTCAGGTCCTACCCGAAGAAACACCATTCAAAGCAGAGGTTATTCCAGTGGGACTCACAATGCCAACTACCCAATGAGAGCTGCCCCTCCGCCACCAGGTAAGCCAAGCACGCGCCATAGGCTAGACCCAGATGTGTAAAATACCTTGAGGAAGAAACGCATTAGCCAATAAGTGCCCACATATGAGCCAGCCGTGAGCCATTTCAGTGCCAGATGTACTCCTCCCAACACAATGGCCCTACCTGTGACCCCGAAATCCAGGGAAGGTATGTATGAGCTAGTGAGAGTGCACTGTGGCTGAGTTAGCGATCTGCATTTCCTTCCCTGGCAATGTTACCTCCCTTAGGAAAGGCTTTGTACATCAGTAAGAGGAAGTAGAGCCCCTTGTCCATGACAACCAGAATGTCGTCGGCTTTTAAGTTGTAGGACACTGCCTCTATGGAAATTGGAGTTTGCAAGGTATAACCCCAGCACTACTCGGCTCCAGGCAAATACCACGACAATACTTTGCAACTAGTTAGCAGCTGAGTGAATAAATAGAAAGTCTTTTCTTAATCAGATAGAATCTAGGAGAACTGCTCCAAGAAATAAATATCTGAGAGAATACAAAATTGATTCAGAAAAAGTTTTAGATCTTATGTTTCATTTTTCTCATTTTTTTAAATGATAAAAATATAGCATGCAAGTCAAAATCCAAACCCAAATAAATGTAAGAGGTTTTGCCCTTAAATAAATCTGTTTAGTGTTGGAAGAGTATTCTCAAAACTCACAAAATGTTTTTCCATCACTCACAATTCAGTTAATAAGAAACTGTCCCCGGAATGTTTGATGTTAATAGGTTTAGGATTGTAGGTCTGAAAAGGGTCATCTTGGGACCACACTTGACTCAGATCATCCCAGACAAGGGAATTTATTTGTAGCAGTGTCCAAAATAAGCAGTAAAAAGCATTTCTTTTGTCTCCTGCTCTGGAATCTCACAGTTGCATGCTAAAGTATGGACAACCATGCCTATCAGTGAGAAACTAATTCTCATCTCTTTTGGAGTCCCCATCCTGCCTGGCCCAGCTGTCTTTCCTCCCCTCTGCCTTTATCCTTGAAGCAAATCCAAGCACAAAAGAACCTAAGAGAACCAGTGTAGTATTTTGTTACTACTTATGCGCCAGCCGCCCGTGCAAAATCCTGGCCAGACCACCTGGAAAGCTCATTTGCCTCAGCTGTGTTGGCCACAGTCGGCTCAGACCAAATACCTGACCTTGAGCACAGCTCTCAACCTCTGTATGTGACAGTTTCTTCACCAATAAAACGAGGCAATTGGACCCCAATCCCTTACCTCAGTACTTATCATACTATCTATGGTGAAGGATCAAGGGCTTGGGGTTTTTTTTTGTTTTGTTTTGGGTTTTTGTGGGTTTTTTTACTTAATTTTTAATCCATCACAAACTATACTTTTGTAAGATATAATAAAAGTTACTAGAAGAATGGAATTTTAAAAGCATTCAAAATATAAGCCAAAATTTCTTATTAGATTCAACAGACATGAAATATGTCTGTGAAACTGCTGTGAACACTTCTAAATGCTTGCTCTTAATTTCTGAGCTTACTGATGGTGGGTGGGTCACGAGCAGCATGGGGCAGTCCACCTATGGGACCCCTTTTGAGTATCATGGCCCTAGAACACGTCCCACTCTGGATGCCCTTCTGCTGTCCTTGGCAACCTTGGCAGCAAGTGGGGTCTCACCAAGCTCCTTGTTTCTTTCATGAAGAAATTGACACTCTGAAAGGTCAAGTATCTCGCTCAAGGTCAACACAGCTATCAGAGGCAGAGCCAAACCTGAACCCCGAGTCGCCTTATAATCTAAGGGTCATCCCACTGGTACCAAAGGGTTCTTCTCTTAATTCGGATGGAAGAGGTTTGCTTTATGGTGGGTTCACCAAAAGCATGCCTTCGGGAGCCTTGTTCCCCTTCACTCTTCCCCAAATCTGTCGGTGGGAGAAGAGATAAGGGCTTCTTCATACATAGCTTGGAATGACAGTGCCGCTTTCAGCCAAGGCGCACGGTTTGGAGCCCAGCACCAGAGTCTGTTACTTACCAGATAATGTGATCTTGACCAGGAACAGTTTGGCTAAGACAGCTTGCTCTCTCCAGATTAATCCAACCGGCGGCCACATCTCCCCTGCCTGTGTGGAGTGCTCCCTTCACCTCCCGCAGCAGCCTCCTGCAGAGGACACCCTGGACTGACCCCTTGAAAATGGATGTCCAGCTGTTCAAACAGCTGCCTGCCAGCCCTCTTGAATCACAACGTCATCATTTTTCTTAGACCCAAGAATGTGCCTCCCAACTAGTTGCAGGCTTACCTTTCTCTGACCATTGGCTTCGGAACCCTGAACATCTGGTGGTTCTAAAGTCGGGATCAACAAGCATGCATGAGCGTCCGCTATGTTCCAGGCACTGGCCGGGCAGTGTACAATGTCTTGGGCTCTATTCCTCGCAAAATATGAGCAGTTATGCCCTCCCTTATTTCAGAAGGGGAAACTGAGGCCTGGCAAAGCTAAGTAACTCACTCATGGCTGACGGGCGGAAAAAAATTTGGAGAGCCTTTAGCGTGGGATCAGAAATTTTCCGCTTTGTTTTCTCCTCTTTCCCACTTCCTAGGCTACCATCAGAATGGAGTCATTAAAAACCAGTTTGTGCCGCATCCCCACGCTGCTGGAAACCAGAGGTCAACTCAGAAGAGCCTGTGCCCTTCTATGGCTCGCCCACCCTTACCACGACAACAGTCCGTTGGCTCAGACCGAGTGTCACAGACGCCGGAGAGCTTGGATTTCCTCAAGGTCCCAGACCAGGGTGCTGCAGGGTAAGAGCCCCACCTCCCATGGGTGAAACTCACGACCTCCATCTCCACCAGCCACACTAAGGCTCGAGGATTTGGGGGGCCATCCACGCATGATTCTCAAGGTCAGTTTTCCACCCACGTGTGTTGTCATCCAGCCCCAAGGCTGTGAGGCCCTCGGTTGGCATTTTCTAAAAGTACAGCCAAGTTGATCCCACACACCTCATTCTCCAGAGAGGCCTTATCTCGGAAACATCAGAAGAGGGGCCCCCTTCCACCCTGAGATCTGATCACTCTGTGACCTTTTTTGCTCTCTGGGATGGTTGAGAAATAATGGGGGTTTCGATTTATGTCTGTGCCTGAAGTTGCGTAAACACAACAGCGCAAAGAGTCATTAGATACATAAAGAATACCATCCCAGCATTCTATGAGATGCAGATGTTTGGTTATGAAGACAAATCTTCAGGGCTTTAAAATGAGACCCTCTCTCCCTTTCTATAACAGAAAATGAAGAGGGGAAGAAAAGAAACCAAGGCTTTTTAGTTGGAGGAAGTAAAGATTCCTGGAACTCTGTGTAGATATTCAGAGTTATCCGTGTAGGAAGGGGGTTTGCTGGGTCCTGTGGAGTCACCAGGCATGTGATTAGGGCCAACTTCAAGACAAGTGAGTGAACTCTGCCAGGGGGTAGATTTTGGCACCAGTAAACAAAAGAACATTCCAGTAGCCCAAAGGTGAACTACCCTAGGATGTAAGGAGCACCTTGTCCCTGGAAGTATTCAGGCACAGGCTGGATGGAAATCACCAGGCTGGAGTATTATAGAGTGATGGTGTCACATACCAGATAAGGATGAGAATCCTGTGTCAGCCCCTGTTACCTGTCTAATACTGGACCTGCTCCTAACCCTCTCTGAGTTTCATTTTGCTTATCTGTACACTGAGGTAATACCACCAAGCTTGCAGGGTTGCTGGGTGGGGGGCGGGGGGGGACTAGAGAAAATCTACATAAAACACCTACCATGGTTCCAGGCATGTAGGAGGCTACTCGGCCAGCTGTAGCTCGATGACGATGATGGTGGTGATGAAGCAATCATTATCTCATGGTGGCTGCACTAGTGACTTTTTTTTTTTTTTTTTTTTAATTTATTTTTGGCCGTGTTGGGTCTTCGTTTCTGTGCGAGGGCTTTCTCTAGTTGTGGCGAGTGGGGGCCACTCTTCATCGCGGTGCGCGGGCCTCTCACTATCGCGGCCTCTCTTGTTGTGGAGCACAGGCTCCAGACGCGCAGGCTCAGTAGTTGTGGCTCATGGGCTCTGTTGCTCCGCGGCATGTGGGATCTTCCCAGACCAGGGCTCGAACCCGCGTCCCCTGCATTGGCAGGCAGATTCTCAACCACTGCGCCACCAGGGAAGCCCTGGGCTAGAATCTTCTGACTCTGCATGATTCTCGGTAGTTCTCTCTGCCGAACCCGATCGTGGGGTTACTGCAGCCCACTCTTCACCTCCCTCCTGCCCACCTCCATTTTCTATTCTCACCGTATCTATAGAATAATAAAGAACTTTCAAGTGTGATCAGGAGACTTGTGTACAGAACAGGGTGGTGCTGGGTGAGAGGCAACAGCTCCTTCCTCTGGGTGGGCAGACACCCATTCACCTCCAGGCCTTATCAAAGACCGCAGAGCTCTTAGGGACTTTTCCAGACGTCACCAGCTTCTTTCCTGGTGTTCCTTTTCCCCTAGCAAGTCTTACCTCATTTGGGCTACAGAGAGGAAAGCACCTTGGTTTTGTACAAATGGCCATCAGGAGAGTGGCTGCCACTTTCTATTAGATCTCTCTCCGTGCTCCCCCAACTCTTGCATAAGTAGCTCTATCCCACCAGTTCTAATGATCATGGTTTACCTGATTGGCTTGGTCTAAAGAGATGGTTCTCATACTTTAATGTACACCAGAGTCACCTGGAGAACCTCCTGGCCCACTTCTAGTATTTCTGATTCAGTAGGACCAGGGGAGGGGCCACGCATTTACATTTCTACCAAGTTCTGAAATGATGGTGATGCCGCTGATCCAGGGACCACATTTTGAAAACCACTTGTCACGTCATTTTGATGAAACCAGGGGAGTTTCTGTATAAAGGTGAATCGGAAGGGCGCTGTGGAGGCAACTGGAGCCTTTACTCCATAACCCAGGCCTATGCTATTCAAGTGGACGGAAGAGACTAAAATAATCAAACAAGACTTCCTGGGCCCAGTTTGATTTCCCGAAGTAGGCAGGGGATTAAAACCAGTCAGCAAAATGCACCAGATCTCTTAGCTCTGTCTGCTAGCTTCCTACTTGCTTTGGTTTTGGCAAGCAAAACCATCTTTCCAGCCTGCTTTGCAAGTTACAGACTTGCACACCAGCCAGCTGGGAGCATCTGTCAGCCAAAAAGCAGGCAATTTAGGAACATTGTGTCTTAACCGAGGCTGCTCCCTTCCAGCCCTCAGCTGCGCTGTTCCCTATTTAAGTCTTATCACACCCTTTGCCACCTTTAGGCCTAAAGATCAGGCATACGTGACGCTATTTTGGCAGTGGCTGTGAGGCTGGAAGGAGAGGGAACCTTCACAACCATCTACTAGGCAGTAAGACCTTCCTGTATGTAAAACTTGTGTATAAAACTCGTATGAGGCACACTGAGTCCTGTAGCTACAAGAATCCCAGCCAGCCTCCTCTTTGTACGCTTAAATCTGCTGTAATGCAAATATTCCTTAAGAAATCATACTCTGATCAAAAGGCTGAGCTTTTTCTTAGTATTTATTTTCTAAAACACATAAAGTCAAAGTTAAAATAATTTCTAATGTGGCCAGAGACTTTAGACAAGCATTTCAGGGGCCTCGTTTACCTACGTTCAACAGTTCTTTGCCGAGAAAACATGAATTGCATTTGTTCCGTGGGACGTTGCTGGAGCAAACAGGGACCTTTGGGGTCCCGAGCTTGTACCTTTCCACAAAGACGAGAGTTCCTGTTTACATTACAGTCCCAAACAGTGCCCTTGAATTTACCAACCTATAAAAGGGAGATTACCACCAAGTCTCCTTGGACTTTCAACTCTTGGGTTCATCTTTCCTTTCCCTCTCCCACCACCAATGCACTTTTCTTTATAGACATATTTAGCATAAGCAGTCATCTCTTTTGGATCATGCAATGTGGATAAAATCAAATGGTGTAATTAGCACCTCAAGTTAATTCAGGAACGTCTTTGTCAGTTTATTTTGGGTTCAGTCAGTTTGGGTTTTATGTTTTTTGGGTTTTTTTGTTTTTGCTTTTGGAGAGAACATGAAGCCTTCGCTAAATTAATTACCACCCCAACTGGATTCTTTACCCTTGCCATGCCATGTTTGTTGTGATCGTCATTATTATCATTGACCAAGAAAACTAAGATGTACAAGGAATCATAATAACCTTGTAGTCCCTTAACATACCTTTTGAACAGTCTGATTCAGGTTCAAGATCTTCCTGAGTCTCAGGAAAAGAGAACAGGTAAAGCAAGAATCCATATAAATAGTTCATTCATCAGCCTTTGCTCCGGCTTCATAGGAACACTTGATTTGCCAACCAAGTGTGCTTTATATTTTCCCTCCTGTAACTGAGATGTACATAATCTACCTCCAGTTCATTACTGGAGGCATTAAAACCCAGACTGGAAATGTTTTTTTCTGTGGGCCTTTTTAAACCTGTGGTCCATTTCATGGGAGGACAACTTCAGGAAATTTCAAGATACTCCAGAGATTAATCCAACTAGAAGTTGGAGAAACAGGAAAATATTGAAAGTGCTCAGCGGTAGGGCTTCTGGCCATGCCACAAAAGAAGGATCGATAGAAAAATTTAAATGCTGCCTGTGTGTCTCTTGAAAGGATTCTCCTAATGGAGCCATATTTTTCAAGGAGCTTAAAATTTCCAACAAGTGTCCAATAGCAATATTTCTTAACCCATAATCTGCAGGAGTAGCAGCCATATCCTGGCCCAGGCAGACACGAATCTTAGGAATTCCTGGCATCCGTTACCAAATTTCCAGTAATGTTTATAGATTCAACCTTTTGGAACAGAGCACATTTTAAAGAGCCAATGAAATAAAATGCCATTATTTTCCTTCTTGGAATTTTAAGACATAAATTTCACATCTGCAGAACGAAGACGTGATATTTGAAAGCTTAATCCCAGTTCACCCTGTCATAGATGAGGCACACCCGGGTGTCCCAGAGGTGTGGAGACTGCAGAGTTCGCAGAAGGTGGCCTGGCCATGTGCAGAGAGCACAGATTCACACTTGCAAGGACTGGGTATGAGTCCCGGGTCATTTGTTCCTTCCTTCATTGATTCATGCATTGAATATTTACTGAACTATGTGCCTTCTGTGTGCCACGTGCTGGCCACATGGATTGTTCCACTGATTACCAGCTGACACCCTCGTGTATGTCACTTAATCTTCCTACACCTTGGTTTCCCCACCTGTACTGTATAATAGAGCTAATAATCAGAAATTTAAAACCCAATCAGGGTTTCAGGAAGATTAAATAAGGGCTTTGTAAACTATAAAGCACAGTGCAACTTGAAAGTTTATTTATATTTATTTTATGACTGTTATTCATGTGGTTTGGTCTTGCAGGGAAATAGTAATATTCTACCAGGATTGAGAAGTGGGTGTCCCCTGGCCCAGTGGCTTTACCCTCAAGAGCTCAAACCTCTGGCCTGCATAGAGCTCTAGACTCCATGAGGGGCTAAGCTTCAGGCATTGCTGGCTTTAATGGGGGCAGAATGGGCAGCCTAGCAAAGCCAAGACAAGGGGACGAGTCAGGGAGACACCCTCTCCCCGTCCCGCTTCCCTGACACACACACATCTAATAGCCATGCTGCTCTCTGTGGGCTCAGGGCAACAGCAGAACAGAGAGCTGAGAGGTAGTATTGCAACAGACACTAGCTGCATTTCAATAACTAAATAAAGTCCAAAACTCCTTCTCCTGCTTTACTATTCCACAGTCTTTTTCTAGTTAAACCTCCTTTGCTCCAATCACTATAACAACCTACATCCCAGGAGCAGAGCGAATGAACAATCCCTGACTTTACAGCGCTTTGTTGTCATTGACGTCACTTGGCGTTTTGTGTTCTTGTGGGCTTCTGGCCTCTTGTGGCTCAGAGGTCGGTCGGCATCCTGATGTCTCAGGGCAAAGGCACCACTTGGTCTTCCCAGGCACTAAAACAGGGCTTCTCTAGCAGTGCAGGTTTTCACAAAGCAAACTGGGTATAATGTGCTTGATTACTCAGGAAACTTTGTGGGGTGGGTTATAATGTGACTGCATTGGATGTTTAATTCCCTACTCAGAAAAAGACCTGCTGTAAAAGCAAGGTGCTGTAGCCGAGCTTCTTCATGTGTTTCTTTTCTTAATGAAGAATAGACACAATAAAGTGGTAAGTGTGTACAATCCCTTGGTATCCACGGGGGACTGGTTCACACACACACACACACACACACACACACACACACACACACACACGCCAGATACAAAAACCCGTTCATGTTCAAGTCCCTTATATAATATGGCACAGTATTTGACATAGTATTTGCATATAACCTATGCACATCCTCCTGTGTACTATAAATCATCTCTAGGTTACTTATAATACTGAATACAATGTAAATGTTATGTAAATAGTTGCCCTGCCCAGCAAATTCTAGTTTTGCTTTTTGGAGCTTTCCGGAATTTTTTTTCTGAATATTTTCCAATCTCAGTTGGTTGAATCTGTATCTGGGATGCAGAACCCATGGATGTGAAGGGCCAACCGTACAGATTACCCTGAAATGATGGGTCACATGGTAACAGGAAAACTAAATTACACTGTGCCAGAGTTACATATAATGAAACAACTGGATTTGCTCTGTGATGCAGAGTTTTATAACTATATACCAGTGGCAATAGGAAACATAACTTTGTCGTTGTGAGTCTGAAATTCTTGCTCCTGCCCCCATTATCCCAATGAAATAGCTGTTTTTATAACAGTTTTCAATCATGTGAGGTCTATTTGGAATACAAATATCATAAAATGTGAGCCCTACCAAAATTATCTAAATCCTGCATATCCATTACAAAATAAATCTAGGCAAAGCACTTTTAAATGAGTGAAAGTGAGTTATCATGAGGGTAGTGGAGGGATAGTGAGTGGTGTGCTGTGAACGACTAGCTCTCTGGGGATGAAAAGGCGGCAGCTGTAACATTTGTCAGTTTCTGCTCACTGTGGCCGATTTCAAGCTACCAAGGTGACTTCCCCTGGTCCCAGAGCTGGGGGGAGATGTACAGTCTCCCACTGTCCTACGGTGTTCCCACCACAGGTAGGCAGCAGACGTTAATAACTTCAAGAGCGTGGAGAGATGTAAAATGCGGTAAGATAATTAGGTAGGGTCAGATTATGAGTATTTGTTGCCTTTGCTTTTAATATAATTTATTCAGTTAAATGTGTTCGATTGCATGTTTAATAATGACTCTCTTTAACAACTGACCACAAAACTCCTGAAAGCGTAACAAGCCTCTCTCACAGGCTGGGCTGAGCCAGTTCCTGCTCCCTGGGCACAGGGGTCTTGTTTGCTGTGTAAGAAAATCTCAATCCCTTTTTCGTGGCTGTAAGTGGAGTCAACCAGCACCTAAAAGACCTTGATAATTTCTGGCAGCTGGTAGAAAGCCAGCCTCTCTCCTCATTATTGACTGCACAGGATCGCCACCTAGTGGTGGAAGGAGATTGTCTGGGTTGAAGGCTGCGTCTGTGGAACAGAGCTGGGAAAATGGCTGTTCTCGCAGACTGATTTCTGTGGTGCTTTCCAGATCCACAGTGTGGTGAATGGAGAGAGTGATCGCCCCATCGGGGCAGGCTTCCTGTGTTCCATGGTACATCTGACCGTAGGGATCTTGTTGAGAGCACGCTGTAAAGCCTTCTTAGAATTAGAAGAAGGGCCTGGGCCATTGCCGGAATTCCCTCTTTTTACCCCGTGAAGACACTGATCCCTAAAGAGGTGAAGTGATGGCCCCAAGTCACATGCCAGCCGGTGTCAGAACTGGGCCTCAAACCCAGTGCACTGACTCTGACTCTTAAGCCACTGTCCCTTCTGCTACTCCCTCAGAACATGCAGGTTGAGGCCACACAGTCTTCCTGGGCCCGGCGCCAGGTCCAGGGTCCACAGTGGTGAGAACAGCCACCCCCATGGAATCTACTGCCCTGCCAGGGAGTCAGCTGGTACAGGCCCCGGTCCCACTGCATTGACCCCCTGCTCTGAGCAGGTGCAGGCTACCAGAGGATGCTGCCCGGGGTGAAACAAGACCCAAAGGCTGAGCAGGAGTTAGCAGCGGTGGTTACGGGGTGGGGAGCATGGCCAGACCATGGGGCCAGAAAGGTCGTGTGGCTGGAGCTCTGGGAGCCTGCTGCATATGCGTCGTGCCATCCACTGATGAAGCCAGCAGGAAGTTCCAGGAACCTAGGTCAGTCGTTTCGCGGGAACTGTTGTGAGGTTCAATGAGGCAACATCTGAAAATGCCCAGCACAGTACCTTGCCCAGAGCTCCAGGCAGGGGTTCCCAGACCACACCCCATCTGTCAACACAAGAAGAGTGAGGACATGCTTAGATGTGAGAATGAGGCAGGAGTGACGAGTGAGAAGGAGGGCTTTGCTGTAACTGGCTCACTTTGCGAAGGTGCTGCCCTACTGGAGCAGTTGTACCCTTTCCTGGTTACAGAGGACATTTAAAAAGGAAAAAGCCAGACAGTGGTTACCTCGGGATTGCCTAAGCAGCCCCTTTCCGGATGCAGAATGCAGAGCTCTTCTCCACCTCCACGTCCATTCCCCATCAAACACAGTCCCCCAGTCCACACTCTCCCCCCCAGCAAACAACGCCCCATCTCAAAGCTACCTGGAATCTCCCCTCTCCCAACTGTGGAGTGCGGTGAGCCCCATTCAGCCAAGGGATAAATGACCAGATGCCTTTACACTGCATGGTAGCAGTTGTCCAGGGACAATCACGCCAACTGTTGCCAAGAGTTTACTGTACACGGGAACCCAAATCCCCCAGTAATCCCTGAGGTTTTACTTTGATTGGTTTTTACTGAGGAAGTAGGCTCTGATGACTTAGGATCAAAGACCATGAAGTGGCCGTGTTCACACAGGTGTTTAAATGGTCCCCTCACCTCCATCCTCTCCTCCACTGTGTCCCGGATCCTGGGTGGGACACTCAGCAGCTGCTTGCTGTAGTACAAGCTGGCTGAGCTCACTCTGGGTATCAGGAGTGCGCTTCAGAGCCCAAAGAGGCCCATGCAATTTACTTTCTTTTTTTTTAAGGCAGGTTTTTTGAGATATAATTTACATACCATAAAATCAACCCATTCAAAGTACAATACAATTCAACAGGGACTTCCCTCATGGTCCAGTGGTTAAGGCTCTGCACTTCCACTGCAGGGGGCAAGGGTTCGATCCCGTGTCGGGGAACTAAGATCCCACATGCTTCATGGCGTGGCCAAAAAAAAGTACGATTCAACAGCTTTTAGTGTAGTCACAGAGTTGTGCAACCATCATCATAATCTAACTTAGGAAGATTTTCGTTATCCCGAAAAGAACCCTTCTTCCCCTTAGCAGTCATTCCCCCATCCCCCGGCCCTAGGCAACCACTAATCTACTTTATGTCAGTATAGATAAGCCTTTTCCGGACATTTCATATAAATAGGATCATCCTTCTTTTGTTAAGTTTACTCCTAAGTATTATATTCTTTTTGTGTATTGTAAATGAAATTGTTTTCTCAATTGCATTTCTGAATTGTTCATTGCTAGTGCATAGAAATAGAGCTGATTTTTTTTTATTATTTATATTTTGGCTGTGTTGGGTCTTCGTTGCTGCACATGGGCTTTCTCTAGTTGCAGCGAGTGGAGGCTACTCTTGGTTGTGGTGCGCGGGCTTCTCATTGCACTGGCTTCTCTTTGTTGTGGAGCATGGGCTCTAGGCACGCAGGCTTCAGTAGTTGCAGCACACAGGCTCAGTAGTTGCAGCATGGGGGCCCTAGAGCACGTGGACTTGAGTAGTTGCGGTGTGTGGGCTCAGTAGTTGTGGTGCACAGGCTTAGTTTCTCCGCAGCATGTGGGACCTTCTTGGACCAGGGATAGAACCCGTGTCCCCTGCACTGGCAGGTGGATTCTTAACCACCGCGCCACCAGGGAAGTCCCCAGATAATTTTTATACATTGATCTTGTGTTCTATAATCTTGCTGAATCTTTTTATTCTAATAGTTTTTTTTTTAGTGTATTCCTTAGGATTTTCTATGTGCAAGATCATCTCGTCTGCAAATAGAGGTATTTTCACTTCTTTTCTAATCTGTATGACTTTTATTTTTCTTGACTAATGGCTCTGGCTAGAGCTTCCAGTGGGTATTGAACAGAAGTGGTGAGCTAACACCTGTGTTTTGTTCCTGATCTTAGGGGGAAAGTATACTTGTCACCAGCAAATATGATGTAGGCTAGGAGTAGTGGACGGGGTCCTAACCCCAACCAGGGGTCAGACTTCCATGAAGAGAGGTAGGAAGATGCCAGTGTGGCCTGCAGCAGGATGGGAGGCTGGGAGCCAGCAGGGCCACACCTGACAGGGACTTCGTAGGCCAAGAGCAGAGAGAAGCTGTTGGAAGGATTTTCAGTGGAGGGTGAGGTAAACTAATAAATGCTGAGCTGGGGTGATGTTCAGGGAGCCTCGAAAGGAAGCAACTGGCAGGAAAGACATGAAGGGGGAGGAACTGGGTGACCTCCATCAAAGATGGAGGCAGATGGGCAGAGGAGCGAGCGGGGAGACTCCCGGGAAGGCTGCAGGCAGGATGGCCCCTCTTTCCAGAGGGTCATCCAGCTTTGCCTCCATCCTAAGAGGCCCCCCTGCCCAGAGAATGCACCTAAGTCCAAATACTCTTGGGCTCCAGACACCCCATCAACCTGTATTCTCCCCTGGACATAAGAGAGGCCAACTCTTCATCTATGAATATTTGGTGAGCGGATGTGTGTGCACACACGTAAGCCTGCACACACACGTGTGCATATGTGCACGTACCCTCCCAACCCTGTTTCCTGGAACTGCCAGAGTGGAGGCTTCCTCCCTCCCAGGGTGTTGTAATGCACACACCACAGCCCCAGCCCCTCCATTCCTTGTTACTGGGAAATCAGATGACTTCTGGTATCCAGGCTAATGGCTCTTATTAACCAAATGCTGACACATCCCTAATATATAGGTTGCTTAATGAAAAACCTGCTTGTCCAGCCAGCTTTCAGAGAAGCAAGCACTTCCCAAGCAGGGAATGGGGATTTCCAATAGACTAGGAAGGAAATGATGTTATGCTAATGATCTATACAACGCCTTTCCTCTTCGATGAAAGAAAGCGTCTGGTGGGGGTGGGAAGGTGGGGACGGGGTTGATCTGAGAAGAGTGGAGCCTGAGTTACCTTGGGGTTTGCTCCCTCCTACTCAGGGAACCCCCCGCCCCTGCTGGGGACAGCTAGCAGCCAGTAACCCCTCACCCCCAGCCAACCCCCTCGTGATCCGACTTGCTCAGCAGCCAGCAGCATCTATTATCACAGGACCTCGACAAGGACAGCGAGGCTCTGGCCTCCTTAGAGCACAGCTCGAAACTGGGTGTGCTGTTTCCAGAACTCAAGCCCCAGGAAATACCCTCCCTTTTCCTCCCTCCTCCCACAGGTGTTAACAGGCCCAGCCAGCGCCACAATGTTGAGCTCAGCCCAGGCCCTCTTAGAAGAAATCTTAAGTTTCTTTCGTAAGCGAATGAATGTAGGCTTCACTTTGGTTAGTCCTTAAGCTAAGGGGGAGGGGGGACTGTTGGCTATATTTCTATTTCCTAAATGCATTCTCTAAATGCTTTTCATGAACATATTTAATAAATGGTTGTTCCAGATATGTTTAAAGATCTAACTAGGACCAACCTAGAGTTACATGCCTTTGAGACAGTGTATGAATGGTGACCGGAGGCTGCACAGTTTGTAGAAAGAATACATTTAAAGCTACAAGACCTGGTTAGGGTCTGAAGCTGGAGATATTTTTGATGATCATGACCAGGGAGAGGAGGTGCTACTGGCGTGCCAGGGGTAAAGGCGAGGGGTGTTGCTTAACACCCTACAGTACACAGGACAGCCCCCGCAGCAAAGGATTATCTATCCGCCCAAAGTGTCAGTAGTGCTGATGTTGAGAAATTACTTTGGATAAACTTTTGCACAAGAACATTCATAGCAGCATTTCTTTGTAATGAAATTGGAATCATCCCAAGTAACCATCAACAATGGACTAGATAAGTAAATTGTGACATATTCATGCAATGGAATAGTAAGTATAAAGCAGTGAGAATGAATGAATCAAACTACATGCATCAACAGTGTTCATCTCAAAAATGGAGCGAGTGAGGGGATTCCCTGGCGGTCCAGTGGTTAGGACTCGGTGCTTTCAGTGCCGTGGCCCAGGTTCAATCCCTGGTCAGGGAACTAAGATCCCAAAAGCCATGAAGTGCGGCTGGAAAAAAAAAATGGAGCAAGTGATAGTAGCATGTGATTCACTTCATATAGTTAAAAAACAGACAAACTACAAGTATCATTTAGGGATACTTATGTGCGTGGTAAAACTACAAAGCAGAATTATTAATACAAAATGCAAGCTAGGGGTTCATTCTGGGAGGGATTGTAGTTGAGGAGAGGCACCTGCAGGCGTCTATGGCAAAGTTCTGTTTCCACAGTTGAGGGAGGGGGATAGATACATGACTATTTGTTTTATTATCATTTAGATGTATAAATATGTTTTATAAACCTTGGTAGGAATGTGTGTCTTTTCCACATTTCCTTCTATGCTGGGGACACAGCAACAGAGGCTAATGTTTATGAAGAGCTAGCTACATGCTTTTGCAATGACCTTGTCAGGGAGGGTGTTTTACTCTCTGAGAAAGTTTAGGAAGTGACATGTCCTTCTAAGGATAGGGCTGGACTTGAACTTGAGCTGGCCAGTGCTGGCCCCATGCTCCAAACTACCATGTGGTGCTGCTGCCTCCTGTTGGGTCCCTTCTCACCTGCCTCCACTCTTTCCACAGGGTCCGGAGACAAACAACCAGCCGGCCTCCCCCAGCAGGGGGCAGACCCAAGCCCCAGCCCAAGCCCAAGCCTCAGGTGCCACAGTGCAAGGCTCTGTATGCCTATGATGCTCAGGACACAGACGAACTCAGCTTCAATGCCAATGACATTATCGATATTATCAAAGAAGGTAAGTGCATGGCTGGCTGGGACAGCCTCCAAAAAGCATATGGTTATATTGCTATAAAAACTAGTATAAACGTGAAAGGAATTTGTGGGCTCCTCTCACTGAAACTTGCAGAGGTAGGTCAGGTTTCAGGCTGATCAAGACTCCAGCTTCATTTTTAAAAAATACTTCTTTCAGCTCTGCCCTCTTCTTTGTATCTGTTCCCTCCTCAGGCTGTTTTTCCTCACGGTAGCAAAAAGGCTGTATCAGTTCCAGGCCAACAGATCAAACCATCTCCGAAATCCACTTTACCTCTGAAACTTCTCTTAGCCATTGGACAAAAGTCCCAGGTTTCCCTCAGATTGGACCAAATTGGTCATGTGCCCATCCCTGAATCAATCTCTGTAGCAAGGCAAAGGCTGTACCCCAAGTGGGTTAGACCTGGCTGGGACAGCCCGAGGTAACGGGAGTTAGGCCTCTCCCACCCAGATTTCATGGCCTCCTCCTAATGAAGGTAGATGGAATGGAAGCCAGGGAGACAACTTGTAACATCCATTATAAAAGTGGTCTGTGGGCTTGGCTGAATATGTTACTAATTTGGTAAAGAAGGTAAGTTAGAATATAATATACATATAATCAAACATTATTCCTTATGGAAGCATAAAAAACAAAGATAACTCTTAACTTAGGATGTTAGAAAAAGCCCCATGAAGGAAATGGCATTTGTGGTGAGGGATAGGAAGACTGACAGAGAGAGGCGCCATGGAGGCTGGAAAGAGTGGGTCCTTTTAGGAAAATGAGCCGACACTCAACCCAGGTGCAGAATCCCTGAGGAGATGTCATGGGGGATGAGATGAAGCCAGAGTGGCCTGGTCCTAGAGGCCCTGGGTGTCAGGCTCAAGACAAGTTGTCAAGACAGAGTAGAGCCATCCAAGGTGTATGAGCAGAGTAAGGACAACCTGAGTGGAGAGTGGTTCATGGCAGGGCTAGCTTTCAGGAAGAGGTAGCCAAGGGCAGTTCTAGGAATCACCTGGGCTCACTCCCAGGAGAACTCCAGGTCCCCAGACCAACCTCCTTCAAATGTTCTCTGGGTGCTCTTTTTATCTCCTTTAGCCATCTGGTTTTCTACAGGTGTTAATATTTTAAGTCATTTAGTATCCTTCAAAAGTTGTAATAAAAAAAGTATTGAAATAAACTCTTAGTAATACAAACAGAATTTTTATCACCAGCTTTGTTCAGCAAAAATATGGGAAATGACCTAGTATCCAGTGACGGGGATTAGTTTAATAAGCTTTGCTATATCCATTCAGTGAACTTTGATGCAAAAATTTTTGTGTTAAAGATAATGATGCAAAAGTACATACATTATTGAAATGGAAAAATGTTCATGGAGAAAAGGAAAAAGTTAGGTTAGCAACTGTGGACTACAGTCTCATTTCTGTAAAAATATAAAACACATGGAATAGAAAAATGTTTTCTAAAAAAAATGTTTAAAAATAGAAAATGTTAAAGTGGTCTCCTTAAGTGTTGAACTTTAAGTATTACTTTCTTTTCACTTCTCAGTATTTTCAAAATTTTCTAGAAATAACATGTACTGGATATAATTAAAACATATATTTGTGTAAAATGTAGAGTCCTAAAAGTTATCAAAACATGCTATAAATTATTGCTGTAATTTAAACAGTGTGGTGTGAGTGCAGGAATTGACATATAGATACAAAGGATAGAATAGCATTCAGAAGCAGACCCTTGTGTGCATAGGTATTTAATAGATGATAAATGTGGCATTTGAAATCAGGGGAAAGGATAGACAATTACTTTCCATTTTGAAAAGAAAATAAAGTTTGATCTCTGCCTCATACACAAAATAAATATCAGATAAATTAAAGATCTAAAACTATATAATTAAATTACAGAAGTCTTAGAAGGAAACCTAGAATATTATATTAATCTTTGGGTGAGAAAAGTCTTCCTATGGAAGATGTCAAACTCAAAAACCATATGGGATTTAACCTCATAAAAAGGCTAAATTAAAACCTATGTGGTGAATAGCACTGGGAACAAAGTTAAATTATGGAAAACAGACTAGGCAAAAATGTTTTACATATATAAATAGCTCCTCCATGTAAATAATACAAATAATCCGGCCCAAAAGTGGACAAAGGCTATTGAGGCAATCAGTGCACAGCAGAGCCTCCTTAACCATCAGCGAAATGCAAAGCAAAGCATTTCATCTGTGATAGCAGCAAAGATTAAAATATGAGAGGGACTTCCCTGGCAGTCGAGTGGTTAGGAATCGGTGCTTTCACTGCCCGGGCCCCAGGTTCAATCCCTACTCTGGGAACTAAGATCCCGCAAGCTGCGAGATGAGGCCAAAAGAAAAAAAAAAAAGTGAGAGTTCACATTCCCTAATCCAAATCCTTCAAGCTAACTGAGTTTCAGAAATCAGAGATGGGAGCTTTTTCACAGTATGTAACACCCCTTGCGGGTCCCAGGGAAACAGCTTAGATCAGCCTCGGTATTTCTGCCGTGGAACCTGAGAGCATTCACATGCAGTGGAAAGAGACATCATAAACAAGCCCATGTCAGTTCAGGTCAAGCTTTCCCATGAAATGAGTTTCAGAAAACTTCATTTTCAGAACTTTCTGGATTTTGTCATTGCAAATAAAGTGTGGAGTGTAATATCTTTGGTTAGTCAGGGAAATAGGTACCTCCTTTCACTATTTACTGCTGGAATAGACTTTTGGGAAGGAAAGTTAACAGTATTCATCAAAATTGTAAAATCCCCGTATCAAAATGATTACTTTGGATTTATATATTAACCCCTTCCCCCAAGATAAGTCCCAAATAAATTAATATTTACATGCGTAAAAGAAACATAAAAGTCCTAGAAGTAAGTATAGAAGAGTTTTCTTTTACTGTCAGTGTGGGAAAGGATTTCTAAAAGTGATAGAAAACTAAAAAGCTGTAAAATCATCATCTGATTCAACTGCTCAAATATTAAAATGTCATAAAAATTGGAAGAGGGATATTTGTAACTCATGTGACAGATTCACTAGTATATAAAGAACTCCTAATCAACAAGATAAGAGACCAGCAACCAATAGAAAAATAGGCAAATGATATGAACAGTGGACTATAAGCAGCTATAGAATACAGAAGCTCTTTATATACAGATATGAAATGATTTGTAGTATGTATTATTAAGGTTTAAAAAGTACAGAACATGTAGTATGCTACCACTTGTGTACAAAAGAGGTTTTTTCGTTTGTTTGTTTGTTTGAATAAATGCCTTTATAGACATGAAATATCTCTGGAAGAAAGTGCAAGAAATAGGTAATACTGCTTGCCCTCAAAGAAGGGATCTGGGTAGCTGTTTTCACTGTTTATCCTTTTGTACTTCTGCAAGTACACATGAAAGTATTACCTATTACAAAAAATAAATTAGATTTTCTTACAAAGGATACTAGAAGGTGCATATTCTTTGATCCAAGAATCTATCCTATAGAACTACTTGCACGTGGACATAATACAGACATATGTATGGACATTTATTGCATTAACAATGAAAAATTGGGGAACAAATGTCCATCAGTAAGGGAATGTTATATAAAATTTGGTATACAATGCAGCTGTTTAAAAAATGAGATAGTCATGGAAAGATTATTGAGTATTGAAAAGCAAGATGCAGAATAGTAAGGTATAGAATGGCCTGTTTAAAATGAATGTGTGTGTTTATAATCACGGAAAAATATATACCAAATTACTGCTGAAGGGACTGGGATTAAGCTGGGACGTAATTACGGTGAAGTGTTGCAGATCAGTTCTCCCAGAAAGGCTGTGAGGTGGAGTGAGGAGTGTGAAAGATGCAGTGGGGGAATAGCCACTGCGAAAGAAAAGGGGGGAAGCAGGATTAGAGCCATCTGACCACAAGGCGACCTCACAGTCTGCCGGCCCAGCAGCTGCCCCAGAGCCAGGACTGCTCGCAGGGGAGGCTGGAAGGCTTAGGCCCCGAGAGAAGCAATGTCTCCAAGGCAGGGCAGATCCCACAGGGCCGAGAGCTGGAGACTGACAGCAAAACCTCACATCTGGGCAGCGGGTTCTTCTGGAACGGGGCCTGAGTGGCACATCTGCATGTCTAGTTTTCATTAAAATTAAGAAGGGAAAGAACATGGATGGAGCCCTTTGCCCGTGGGATGCACCCACAGGAGCAGGGTGCATCTGGCCTGGGCAGAAAGCCTTGCTCACCATCACCTCCACCATCTGTGTCCCTGCAGATCCTTCTGGCTGGTGGACCGGGCGGCTACGAGGCAAGCAGGGCCTGTTCCCCAACAACTACGTGACCAAGATCTGAGGCGCACAGAGACTCCGATGCACAGGACAGAGGAACTTCAGGCACAGACAGGGGAGGGGACATTTGGGGGCTCTCCTTCTGATCCATAGTGAGCAATTGCTTCTGCAAGGCCTGGAGCTATTCTGGCATCTTGCCCATGGAGGACCTCCAAAAGCTGGGCTGGGGACAGGGAATGTCACTCCATAAATGATCCTAAAAGGTAGCCTATTCATAGGAACCCTGGAGGGCAAACCAAGCACCCACTCAGATTTATTTATTCTATTTAAACCTGGTGAGAGGACAGGTGAGGTCCACTCAGACCTTGCTGACTCTAACAAAATAGCACCTGCTCACTCACCAGGCCCAGGGAATGGCTGTAGGCGGCCACTGACAAGTGCCTTTAGTTGAAGAGCACATTTCTTTCATCCCTCTTTTCATTACCTGACGTACACATTCCTCGGCCACCTTCCCTCAGGGAAGACCCACTCTCTGCAGGTGGGGCTTGGCGTGAGCAGGCACTTCCCGTGCAAATGTCAAGGGCCCGCAGAGCCCACAGGTGCAGTGGGTGCTGGTTTACACTTTGCTGGGCTGCAGGGGCTGAGGCTGGGCTGTCGGCCAGGCTTTCTCTGGGTCTTCAGTTGGAATGTGGCTGGCCCATGTTGGTTTTTGTGTTTAATGCTGTACCTATTACAAGAAGGATCTCTTTTTTTTCCAAGCTGTACATTTATAAAAACAGATCATATACTGTATATATAAAAAATCTCAAGATGATAGAAACATGTATGAATGTACTAAGTAGTATTCCACTGTACTTATTCATAAGATAGGATTTATTACAAAACTCACACCAGGTACTTACAGTTGTGCACTACTCCTTTTCAACTATAGAATCAGTGTTACTGCTTTCTAGCTCAGTCCCTGCAAACCCTTCCCAACCCTCTCCTGTAGGTAATTTTCCTCTGCTGGCCCCCCACCCCATGTCTCCTCCCCTTACCTCCTAAATAAATAAAGGAATCAGTGAACCACCTTGTTCTTTCATGACGTCTGTCCAGCTTGGATTGTGTCCACTGCCACAAGAGAAGGTATGTTGAAGTCCTAACCCCTAGCACCTTACTTGGAAACAGGGTCTTTACAGAGGTAATCAAGTTAAAATGGGGTCGTTAGTGAGGGCCCTAATCCAGTACAAGTGGTATCCTGATAAAACGAGATTTGGACACAGATCAATCAACACACAGAGAAGGAGAAGATGAGGTGAAGAGTCAGCCACCTGCAAGCCAAGGGCTTGGAACAGGTCCTCACAGCCCTCAGAGGAAACCATTCCTGCCAACATCTGCATATTGGACTTCCAGCCTCTGCAGTGGTAAGGCAGTAAATTTCTGCTGGTAAGCCACCCAGTCTGCGGTACTTAATTAAGGCAGCCCTAGCACACCAAGGCAGTGTTTACTGCAGTAGTAGTGAAAAGTTGGAAACACTGTCATGTCCATCAATAAGGAATTGGTCATAGGGGTACCATCACTTCTTAACCTCTCCTTCTCCCAGTTGCCCTCAGCCATTCGTAAGCTCCTGGGAAAGTAGGATTTGACCACACACACCTCTTGCCATTTCAGGATCCCCAAGTCCATGGGAAAAAAATTATCAGGGATTACATATTAGGGGAAAAATATATCTGAATTTGGGGCAAAGTAAATAATTGTATTTTACTTCAGGTACAGAGAGCAAACTTCATTTGCTAACAATAAACAAAGTTTAAAGTATATTTCAGTTCCATTTTGTGACCACCTAAGAGAGAGGAAAATAAAGCTGTAATTTGATGACATAAGGAAAGGTAATTCTATGGACACTAACAGTCTCTCTATTTTACAAGGGACTTTAAATTTCACATTCCTGGGCTCACTGAGAGTTGGAGGAAGGAGACAGAACCAGAATTCAAATGAGGAGCATCATGGACTCCCCTTGAGCAGACTCAAGGTGCAGGCTGCTTTCTCACGGGCAGGACCACCCAAACTGCACTCCTGTGTTACCATGAACCCCTGTCCCAGCTCCCACGTGGCTCACCCAGGGCCATGCTCAAGTAAGTGCTCAACAGATGTTGCCCGAATAGGTGACTGAATTGATGTTTATAGGTGAAGAAGACTTAAACATTGGTTTCCTCTCATCTCTGGATCCAGCCAGGCCTGCCATTTTGTTCACTGTTCAGTTAAACAGACATGAAATTAGTTCAAGAATCACTTAACCAGGGGCAACATAAAGAGGATTAAGAGCCATCCCAGCCTTCTAGAACTTGCCATCCTGTTTAGGAGAAGGGGCATGTGTGTGCACACACCACACATGTATAGCAGTAGAAACTGCATTGTAAAAATGTGACAGATTCCTTCAGCTGATGGTTTAAAGTAACCAAGAGTTGGTTGTTTGGCCTGAGGCGACCCAACACTGGAGCCTACCCAGGCTCTTTGGTGGGGCTAATGGCGGACTCTGGGAGGGCTCACACCAAGGAGTACTTCCCAGAACTTCTGCTGCCAGTGTCCTTGTCCTCACAGTGAGACACAGCCACCCCCTGCCTCTGCAGGAGACCCTCCAACACTAGCAGCCTGTGGAACAAAAACCACATTCACAGAAAGACAGACAAGATGAAAAGGCAGAGTGCTATGTACCAGATGAAGGAACAAGATAAAACCCCAGAAAAACAACTAAATGAAGTGGAGCTAGATAGGCAACCTTCCAGAAAAAGAATTCAGAATAATGATAGCGAAGATGATCCAGGACCTCGGGAAAAGAATGGAGGCAAAGATCGAGAAGATGCAAGAAATGTTTAACAAAGACCCAGAAGAATTAAAGAACAAACAAACAGAGATGAACAATACAATAACTGAAACAAAAAATACACTAGAAAGAATCAATAGCAGAATAACTGAGGCAGAAGAACGGATAAGTGACCTGGAAGACAGAATGGTGGAATTCACTGCTGTGGAACAGAATAAAGAAGAAGAATGAAAAGAAATGAAGATGGCCTGAGACACCTCTGGGACAACATTAAATGCAACAACATTTGCATTATAGGGGTCCCAGAAGGAGAAGAGAGAGAGAAAGGACCAGAGAAAATATTTGAAGAGATTATCATCGAAAACTTACCTAACATGGGAAAGGAAATAGCCACCCAAGTCCAGGAAGCACAGAGAGTCCCATACAGGATAAACCCAAGGAGAAACATGCCAAGACACATAGTAATCAAATTGGCAAAAATTAAAGAAAAAGAAAAATTATTGCAAGCAGCAAGGAAAAAATGACAAATAACATATAAGGAAACTCCCATAAGTTTAACAGCTGATTTCTCAGCAAAAACTCTACAAGCCACAAAGGAGTGGCATGATATACTTAAAGTGATGAAAGGGAAGAAACTACAACCAAGGTTACTCTACCCAGCAAGGATCTCATTCAGATTCGATGCAGAAATCAAAAGCTTTACAGACAAGCAAAAGCTAAGAGAATTCAGTACCACCAAACCAGCTCTACAACAAATGCTAAAGGAACTTCTCTAAGTGGGAAACACAAGAGAAGAAAAGGACCTACAAAAACAAATACAAAACAATTAAGAAAATGGTCATAGGAACATACATATCAATAATTACCTTAAACATAAATGGATTAAATGCTCCAA
This sequence comes from Balaenoptera borealis, assembly GCF_965194805.1. Classification (NCBI taxonomy): domain Eukaryota; kingdom Metazoa; phylum Chordata; class Mammalia; order Artiodactyla; family Balaenopteridae; genus Balaenoptera; species Balaenoptera borealis. Next base: position 107,511,516 of record NC_138866.1, on the reverse strand, counting down.
CCAAAAGACACAGGCTTGCTGAATGGATACAAAAACAAGACCCATATATATGCTGTCTACAAGAGACCCACTTCAGACCTAGGGACACATACAGACTGAAAGTGAGGGGATGGAAAAAGATATTCCATGCAAATGGAAATCAAAACAAAGCTGGAATAGCAATACTCATATCAGATAAAATAGATTATAAAATAAAGAATGTTACAAGAGACAAGGAAGGACAGTACAAAATGATCAAGGGATCAATCAAAGAAAAAGATATAACAATTATTAATATATATGCACCCAACATAGGACCACCTCAATACATACGGCAACTGCTAACAGCTATAAAAGAGGAAATCGACAGTAACACAATAGTGGGGGACTTTTACACCTCACTTACACCAATGGACAGATCATCCAAACAGAAAATTAATAAGGAAACACAAGCTTTAAATGACACAATAGACCAGATAGATTTAATTGATATTTATAGGACATTCCACCAGAAAAGAGCAGATTACATTTTCTTCTCAAGTGCGCGTGGAACATTCTCCAGGATAGATCACATCTTGGGTCACAAATCAAGCCTCAGTAAATTTAAGAAAATTGAAATCATATCAAGCATCTTTTCTGACCACAACACTATGAGATTAGAAATCAATTACAGGGAAAAAAACCATAAAAATCGCAAACACATGGAGGCGAAACAATATGTTACTAAATAACCAAGAGATCACTGAAGAAATCAAAGAGGAAATTAAAAAATACCTAGAGACAGATGACAATGAAAACACGACGATCCAAAACCTATGGGATGCAGCAAAAGCAGTTCTAAGAGGGAAGTTTATAGCTATAAAAGCCTACCTAAATAAACAAGAAAAATCTCAAGAAAACAATCTAACCTTACACCTAAAGGAACTAGAGAAAGAAGAACAAACAAAACCCAAAGTTAGTAGAGGCAAAGAAATCATAAAGATCAGAGCAGAAATAAATGAAATAGAAACAAAGAAAACAATAGCAAAGATCAATAAAACTAAAAGCTGGTTCTTTGAGAAGATAAACAATATTGATAAAGCATTAGCCAGACTCATCAAGAAAAAGAGGGAGAGGACTCAAATCAATAAACTTAGAAATGAAAAAGGAGAAGTTACAACAGACACCACAGAAATACAAAGCATCCTAAGAGACTACCACAAGCAACTCTATGCCAAAATGGGATAAAATGGACAACCTGGAAGAAATGGACAAATTCTTAGAAAGGTATAACCTTCCAAGACTGAACCAGGAAGAAATAGAAAATATGAACAGACAAATCACAAGTAATGAGATTAAAACTGTGATTAAAAGTCTTCCAACAAACAAAAGCCCAGGACCAGATGGCTTCACAAGTGAATTCTATCAAACATTTAGAGAAGAGCTAACACCTATCCTTCTCAAACTCTTCCAAAAAATTGCAGAGGAAGGAACACCCCCCCAAACTCATTCCATGAGGCCACCATCACCCTGATACCAAAACCAGACAAGGATACTACAAAAAAAGAAAATTACAGACCAATATCACTGATGAATATAGATGCAAAAATCCTCAACAAAATACTAGCAAACAGAATCCAACAACACATTAAAAGGATCATACACCATGATCAAGTGGGATTTATCCCAGGGATGCAATGATTCTTCAATATATGCAAAACAATCAATGTGATACACCATATTAGCAAATTGAAGGATAAAAACCATATGATCATCTCAATAGATGCAGAAAAAGCTTTTGACAAAATTCAACACCCATTTATGATAAAAACTCTGCAGAAAGTGGGCATAGAGGGAACCTACCTCAACATAATAAAGGCCATATATGACAAACCCACAGCAAACATCATTCTCAATGGTGAAAAACTGAAAGCATTTCCTCTGAGATCAGGAACAACACAAGGATGTCCACTCTCACCACTGTTATTCAACATAGTTTTGGAAGTCCTAGCCCTGGCAATCAGAGAAGAAAAAGAAATAAAAGGAATCCAAATCAGAAAAGAAGAAGTAAAGCTGTCACTGTTTGCAGATGACATGATACTATACATAGAGAATCCTAAAGATGCCACCAGAAAACTACTAGAGCTAATCAATGAATTTGGTAAAGTTGCAGGATACAAAATTAATGCACAGAAATCTCTTGCATTCCTATACACTAATGATGAAAAATCTGAACGAGAAATTAAGGAAACACTCCCATTTACCATTGCAACAAAAAGAATAAAATACCTAGGAATAAAGCTACCTAGGGAGACAAAAGACCTGTATGCAGAAAACTGTAAGACACTGATGAAAGAAATTAAAGATGATACCAGCAGATGGAGAGATATACCATGTTCTTGGATTGGAAGAATCAATATTGTGAAAATGACTATACTACCCAAAGCAATCTACAGATTCAATGCAATCCCTATCAAATTACCAATGGCCTTTTTTTTTTTTTTTTTTTAACAGAACTAGAACAAAAAATCTTAAAATTTGTATGGAGACACAAAAGACCCCGAATAGCCAAAGCAGTCTTGAGGGAAAAAAATGGAGCTGGAGGAATCAGACTCCCTGACTTCAGACTCTACTACAAAGCTACAGTCATCAAGACAATATGGTGCTGGCACAAAAACAGAAATAAAGATCAATGCAACAAGATAGAAAGCCCAGAGATAAACCCACGCACCTATGGTCAACTAATCTATGACAAAGGAGGCAAGGATATACAATGGAGAAAAGACAGTCTCTTCAATAAGTGGTGCTGGGAAAACTGGACAGCTACATGTAAAAGAATGAAATTACAACACTCCCTAACACCATACACAAAAATAAACTCAAAATGGATTAGAGACCTAAATGTAAGACCGGACACTATAAAACTCTTAGAGGAAAACATAGGAAGAACACTCTTTGACATAAATCACAGCAAGATCTTTTTTGATCCACCTCCTAGAGTAATGGAAATAAAAACAAAAATAAACAAATGGGACCTAATGAAACTTCAAAGCTTTTGCACAGCAAAGGAAACCATAAACAAGACGAAAAGACAACCCTCAGAATGGGAGAAAATATTTGCAAACGAATCAACGGACAAAGGATTAATCTCCAAAATACATAAACAGCTCATGCAGCTCAATATTAAAAAAACAAACAACCCAATGCAAAAATGGGTAGAAGACCTAAATAGACATTTCTCCAAAGAAGACATACAGATGGCCAAGAAGCACATGAAAAGCTCCTCAACATCACTAATTATTAGAGAAATGCAAATCAAAACTACAATGAGGTATCACCTCACACCAGTCAGAATGGCCATCATCAGAAAATCTACAAACAACAAATGCTGGAGAGGGGGTGGAGAAAAGGGAACCCTCTTGCACTGTTGGTGGGAATGTAAATTGATACAGCCACTATGGAGAACAGTATGGAGGTTCCTTAAAAAACTAAAAATAGAATTATCATATGACCCAGCAATCCCACTAGTGGGCATATACCCAGAGAAAACCATAATTCAAAAAGACACATGCACCCCAATGTTCATTGCAGCACTATTTACAATAGCCAGGTCATGGAAGCAACCTAAATGCCCACTGACAGACGAATGGATAAAGAATATGTGGTACACATATACAATGGAATATTACTCAGCCATAAAAAGGAACGAAATTGGGTCACTTGTAGAGACGCGGATGGACCTACAGACTGTCATACAAGTGAAGTAAGTCAGAAAGAGAGAAACGAGTATCATATATTAACGCATATATGTGGAATCTAGAAAAATGGTACAGATGAACCAGTTTGCAGCGCAGAAATAGAGACACAGATGTAGAGAACAAATGTATGGACACCAAGGGGGGAACACGGGTGGGGGTAGTGGTGGTGGTCGGATGAATTAGGAAATTGGGATTGACATGTATACACTAACATGTATAAAATAGATAACTAATAAGAACCTGCTGTATAAAAAAATAAATAAAATTTAAACTTAAAAAAAACTTAATTTGAAGCTATAAATAAATAATAAAGTAACCAAGAACCACATGAGCAGGCTTGAACTTGGACCCTAGGGCAGAGGTGTTCAAACTTGCTGGACCAGCAGTTCCCAAACCCTTTACACTCTTCCATATTATTGAAGACCTCCAAGAATTCTGCTTTTGTGGGTTATAGCTATCAGTATTTACCATATTAGAAATTCAACTGAGAAAATTTTAAAACACCAACGAACACACACATTCTATCATCACATGTCATATAGCTTCTGGAAGATTCCACCATCAACTACTGACAATGAAGAATGAAAAAAGCAAATAACATGCTAGTATTATCATGAAAAGGGTTTTGACCTCATCGACTTCTTAAAACTGGCCACAGGGCTTCCCTGGTGGCGCAGTGGTTAAGAATCTGCCTGCCAATGCAGGGGATACGGGTTCGAGCCCTGGTCCGGGAAGATCCCACATGCCGCGGGGCAACTAAGCCCATGCGCCACAACTACTGATCCTGCACTCTAGAGCCTGTGAGCCACAACTACTGAAGCCCGCGCGCCTAGAGCCCATGCTCCGCAACAAGAGAAGCCACTCCAATGAGAAGCCCGCACACCGCAACAAAGAGTAGCCCCCGCTCACCGCAACTAGAGAAAGCCCGCGCACGTCAATGAAGACCCAAAGCAGCCAAAAATAAAATAAAATTAAAAAAAAAAAAAAAACTGGCCACATTTTAAGGACCACAGAGGGGGTAAGTGCTAATAAATGGAGGATGCCACATGCAGGGAGAGCACCTGGTTTTTTGTTTTTTTTTTTTTATTTTTGGCTGTGTTGGGTCTTTGTTGCTGCACACGGGCTTTCTCTAGTTGCGGCAAGTAGAGGCTACTCTCGGTTGCGGTGCGCAGGCTTCTCATTGCAGTGGCTTCTCTTGTTGCGGAGCACAGGGTCTAGGCACGCGGGTTTCAGTAGTTGTGGCACGCAGGCTCAGTAGTTGTGGCTCACGGGCTGTAGAGCACAGGCTCAGTAGTTGTGGCTCACGGGCTGTAGAGCACAGGCTCAGTAGTTGTGGCGCACGGGCTTAGTTGCTCCGCAGCATGTGGGATCTTCCCCAACCAGGGCTCGAACCCCTGTTCTCTGCATTGGCAGGCGGATTCTTAACCACTGCGCCACCAGGGAAGCCCGAGCACCTGGTTTTCTGAAAACGTTACGCAAAGGGCCATCTCTCCACAGTGCTCAGGAAAGTGAGACTCGCCCATGGAGAGGGCAAAGCTGAGCTTTCCTTATGAGCTTGCTCCCCCACCAGCAGGGGTGCAGACCACCCACACCCACCTGATCACACATGACCCGTCACCATTATTACCAAGTCCACCCCATGAAGGCAGAAAGGGGTGAGGAGTGCAGTTTCCTTTTTAAAGGATGTTCCCTCCAAAGCACACACACCACATCCACTCATATTCTGCTGGCCAGAACTTAGTCACATGGCCTCAGATGCAAGGGGGATTGGGAGCCTCTTGCTGGAAACGGTCTCTGCACAGAGCAGCTTGCCCAGGGCTGAGAGCTCCCTCTCAGCCATGGCTCCTTCCAGGCAGAGATGCTCACAAGAACAAGTGAGAGACAACATGGCTGTGCAGCCACAGAACTTACGGTCTCCAACAGCTCGCTGCGGAGCAGGGCATGTGCACAATCCAAATCCTCTCACTTGTGACTCCCTCTCAACTCCCCCAGACCTGAGTGGAGCTGGGCAGACCTGGGCTGGCCCTGCGTCTGGTACAGGTGGTTTTCTGGGCAGTTTCATTGGCAAGTGGGGGTAGAGTCCGGGTTCAGGAGCAGAGCATGCATGGTGCATCTTTGGTGGAGAGCCTAACAATTTCACTGAACCCCTCACCTTTGTAGACAAAAGAATAGGAGCCACTCTGCATTGTTGCCCCCTTTCCCTCCTTGTTTTGTCTCCTGAGGCCTGGCTGGTCTTCACAGTTCCTCCTGAATTTTGGAACTCACTTTTACTCCTCCCAGCTCATCTTGATCCCTTTCCTGTCTACTGTATGGGACCTATGCTGCTAACCAGCCTGTTCTAGTCGAAAATCTCCACTTTGCAAATGAGAAGGTGCAGGACGGTTCACTACCTCACCCAAGGTCACACAGCTGTCAACCAGACCAGCCACCATTTGAACCCTGATTGGCCCAAAGGCCCATGCTTTTAATCTTGGTCTTCAATTCAACAAATATTAAGGAGTTTGATAGTCTGTCAACCTTTAAACTTCCAATATCTTTCTCTCAAAAAGCAAAAACCTATAAACAGAAGAAAAACCTCACAAATATGACTCAATAGCTATAAATTGGTAAACTCTTTTGATGGGCAAGAGCTATGTCTAACACTTCAGACAATACTACAAAGCTACAGTAATCAAAACAGCATGGATTGGCACAAAAACAGATATATGGATCAATGGAACAGAATAGAGAGCCCAGAAATAAACCCACACATCTACGGTCAATTAATCTTCGACAAAGGAGGCAAGAATATACAATGGGGGGCTTCCCTGGTGGCGCAGTGGTTGAGAATCTGCCTGCCAATGCAGGGCACACGTGTTCGAGCCCTGGTCTGGGAAGATCCCACATGCCGCAGAGCAGCTGGGCCCGTGAGCCACGGCTACTGAGCCTGCGCGTCTGGAGCCTGTGCTCCGCAACAAGAGAGGCCGCAATAGTGAGAGGCCCGCGCACCGCGATGAAGAGTGGCCCCCGCTTGCCGCAACTGGACAAAGCCCTCGCACAGAAACGAAGACCCAACACAACCAAAAATAAATAAATAAATAAATAAATAAATAATTATTTTTAAAAAAAGAAGAATATACAATGGGAAAAAGACAGTCTCTTCAGCAAGTTGTGCTGGGAAAGTTGGACAGCCACATGCAAATCAATGAAGTTATAACACACCCTCTCACCATATATAAAAATAAACTCAAAGTGGCTTAAAGACTTAAACATAAGACATGACACCATAAAACTCCTAGAAGAGAACATAGGCAAAACATTCTCTGACATAAATCGTACCAATGTTTTCTTAGGTCAGTCTCCCAAGGCAATAGAAATAAAAGCAAAAATAAACAAATGGGACCTAATCAAACTTACGAGCTTTTGCACAGCAAAGGAAACCATTAAAAAAAAAAAAAAAAAAAGACAACCTACAGAATGGGAGAAAATATTTGCAAACAATGTGACCAACAAGGGCTTAATTTCCAAAATATGCAAACACCTCATACAACTCAACAAAAAAACAACCCAATCAAAAAATGGGCAGAAGACCTTAATAGACATTCCTCCAAAGAAGATATAAGATGGCCAATAGGCACATGAAAAGATGCTCAACACTGCTAGTTATTAGAGAAATGCAAATCAAAACTACAATGAAGTACCACCTCACACCAGTCAGAATGGCATCATTAAAAACTCTACAAATAACAAATGCTGGAGAGGGTGTGGAGAAAAGGGAACCCTTCTACACTGTTGGTGGGAATGTAAATTGGCGCAGCCACTATGGAAAACAGTATGGAGGCTCCTTAGAAAACTAGAGTTGCCATATGATCCAGCAATCCCACTCCTGTGCATATATCCAGAGACAACCGTAATTCAAAAAGATACATGCACCCATATGTTCATAGCAGCACTGTGGAAACAACCTAAATGTTCATAGACAGATGAATGGATAAAGAAGATGTGGTACATATATACAATGGAATACTACTCGGCCATAAAAAAGAATGAAATACCGCCATTTGCAGCAACATGGATGCAACTAGAGATTATCATACTAAGTGAAGTCAGAAAGACAAATACCATATGATATCACTTATATGTGGAATCTAAAATATGACACGAACCTATCTATGAAACAGAAACAGACTCACAGACATAGAGAACAGACTTGTGGTTGCCAAGGCGGAGGGGGTTGGGGGAGGGATGGAGTGGGAGGTTGGGATTAAGCAGATGTAAGCTATTATATATGGAATGGATAGATAAACAAGGTCCTACTGTATAGCACAAAGAACTATATTCAGTATCTTATGATAAACCATAATGGAAAAGAATACTAAAAAAAAGAATGTATATATGTATAACTGAATCACTTTGCTGTACAGCAGAAATTAACACAACGTTGTAAATCAACCATACTTCAATAAAATTTAAAAAAACAAAAAAGAATTCTGATGTATCTTTGAATGCCCAGAGTCCATCTCTTCCCAAGACCATCAACCTCCTTAAAATAAAAGCCGCTAGGGCTTCCCTGGTGGCGCAGTGGTTGAGAATCTGCCTGCCAATGCAGGGGATACGGGTTCGAGCCCTGGTCTGGGAGGATCCCACATGCCGCGGAGCAACTAGGCCCGTGAGCCACAACTACTGAGCCTGCGCGTCTGGAGCCTATGCTCCACAACAAGAGAGGCCGCGACAGTGAGAGGCCTGTGCACCGCGATGAAGAGTGGCCCCCACTTGCCACAACTAGAGAAAGCCCTCGCACAGAAACAAAGACCCATCACAGCCAAAAATAAAAATAAGTAAATAAATAAATAAATAAAATAAAAGCCACTAGCACTCAAGCACCTCCAGATACTGTGCTTAACATACTTGAGTACAACACTCTGAGGTAGACGTTCTTGTCCCCATTTTACAGACACAGAAACAAGCACAGAGGTCACACAGCTACTAAGTAGACTTAAACCCAAGCAACCCAGCTTTAGAGTTTGTGCTCTTCAAATACTGGGGTTACGTCATCTCATTTTCTAATTTCAGTGTTTTTATGATACTATGATTTCTACTTTCACAGCTTATTTCACATTTATAACACGTTAGTTTAGGTGCCTGCTTGGCAGATAAGTATCTTAAAGGTCTTTTTTTTTTTTTTTTTTTTTTTAATGACATCCTGGAAGTATGAATTTCCTGAGTCAGGGTATTTAATATTTAACTAAGCAAAATATATAATAAAGAAGCTATAAAATGTCTTTGGAATACGCCTGCAAAACCCATCCTTTCTCGATGAGAAGTTGGAGCTCAAGCGTCCCCGGGAAATAACTGCTTTTCAGAGCCAGGAAAGCTCCCTCTCATGCTCTCACTTCGTTACCATTCACACTTGTGACTAAGTTGGTCTAAGGCTGCCATGGGAACAAGCTTCACTAACTCAACAAGGGATATTTATAAGACTTTATACTAGGATTGAACATATAAAGACACCCAGTTCCTCTCCATGCTCGAAACTTCAAGCTTTACTAGTCAGGCAGCCCTGGCCTGCCCAGGCCTCGCTGGAGCCATTCTCTCCTCCCGGGATGGGGCAGTCACACGTCACAGCTGAGTCGGAGAGCCGGGCACCTGGGGACCTCAGTCGCGTAGAAGGCAGCTTTTACCACGCTCTAGGTTGGGGAAACACTGCATTAAATGAGCTTACTGCAAAGTTTCTCAGCCTTTATGAATCTTACATGAGTTTGCAGTGTTTCCCAAATGTATCTGACTAATTCCTTTCCCTCGAAAAACCAATTAACTTCTTGTTGAACTAGTAGTTTGGGCAGTCGTTGCTCTAAGAGACTCATTTATTTCATGGGTTTTTTGTGTTTTTTTTTTTTTTTTTAGATTAGTGGTTGGAGACTGAGAATGCATTCCCTCTTTGTTTAAATGTAACAATGTTACATTTAACATTGTTTTCTAATGCCCACCAAAAAAAATAAAACAAACCATAATGTTGGTGTGATGAACTGGGAGATTGGGATTGACATATGTACACTAATATGTATAAAATGGATAACTAATAAGAACCTGCTATATAAAAACTAAATAAAATAAAATTCAAAAATAAAATAAAATAAACCATAATGTAGTTACAACAACAGGAAAAAGCATTCCAAGTTTCACCTTTAACAGGATGTCACAGACCTGCTTCCTTTTTCCAGCTGTGGCCCCTTAGCACTGCTATTCCTGGTCTCAACCATGCCTTGGAGTGAAACACATTATGAGGGTTACTTCTGGAAGCCATCACCCTTGTGGGCCAGGTGTTCCTGTATAGGAATTAGAAAATAGTTACGCAGGTTCTAGAAAGGGAATGTCGTGGTTATCCTCCCATTTTAAATTTTATATAATGAACCAATCTTTAGGAATGGGTGAGCGTTCACTGAAGCCAAGTTGTAGTTTTCTCCGAGAATGGTAAGGTCTTTCCCCAAGCCATCAGGGCAATAATTTACATATTACAATCATAATAGCTCAAAAAGAAATTAGTCAAACAAGCTTCTATTGATTTCTTCAGTATAGAATACCCAAATACACACACATAGGATACCTTAAGAAAAGAAAACCAATAGCTTTATTTTTCCTCAATATACATTTAGAAGATCAGTCTGAGAAAAGGTTTCATGAAGTAGACCAGAGGACTATATATAAAGTCAGGAGTTCCAAATCAGCAAGACAAAGTGCACAGACGAAGCACTCTTCCCTGAGGGCCTCAGCAGCCTAGGACCGTCCCAGCAGAGGTGAGGCAAGCTCTTGGATGGTTTTTGAGTTCAGCTGGGGAATCGTGCTGATCTTCAGGAGTTTGCTGCTGGCATACTTATTCTTGATGGCCTGCAGAAGTCATCTGTGATTAAGCACGCATCAGGAGCACCACCGCCCCGCCACCCCGCAAACTTACACCTTATTCCTAGTCTAATTTACAAGTATCAAAGGGCCAGACCCACAGTCTTCAAAGGGTACGATGATGCCAAATCACTGAAGCCAGCAAGTGCTCTAGGGCATGATGTGTCGTGCTTGACAATCTCCTGCCATGCCTAGTGATGGATAAAACCCAGCTGGTAGCACAGGTGATAGTTTCAAGGTCCAAAGAGCAGGCTTTCTCTCATGAGCTCCCAGAGGGGTGGGAGGGGGGAGCTGTGTTTATCATACCTAAGGGCCTTCAGGACACAACAGATTTGCCAGCACTGGCAGCAGTAACTGGCCATAAAAGTGAGTGGCAACTAGTGCTTAGATCCCAGATGATACTCTCAGGACTGAAAACACGACGCTTCCACGGTGTGCTAGATCACGCTGAAACTACAAGTAAGGAAGCAAATCAGGCCGTGAGGCCACTTGGTACAAATGCCTTGCTCTCTGTCAGACCCGTGGTGAGCTCTGATACTTGGCAGCACACAAGCACAGGATAGCACCCCCTCTCCTCTGGTTTCTCCTCTCAGGTAGGCCACACAGAGAAGACTCCAAGCTCCCAGGATGCTTCCTGAATGGACTGCCTCACGTGCTGGCTGTTCAGGTGCTTCTCAGTCACTGTCCTGAAGGATGCTGGACAAAGGCCCTGAGTGATGTCACCCGAATACCCAAGCCTTCCACAGGGCCACTTACGCTGGACCCCTGCATGCCGGCCAGCCTTCCCCGCTTGCCGTGTGCCCTACCCAGGATGCCGGGCCAAGCATGGATAATACATTGGACAGCTGCTTGGGCCTGGACATAGGGAGCCTGTCTACCTTATTTTAAAGAAAGTCAGTTCTTGGGGTTCATGAGTACGCTCCATCCCTTGCTGTACTAGAAAAATATAAAGAGTTTGTGCTAAAACAGACTCTCACACATGCCAAAATATTTACATGAAAATGCAAACACACATACATCCTCTCATACCCCAAACCCATAATCCAGTGCTTTGAACAGCTTAGGAAAGAGTACTTACAATGAATTTCATTAACTTTTCATTTACTTTCACTACATTTTTGGCCATGTGCTGCATGACTTCCAATACTTCATTCTCTGTGTATCCAGTGTAATACTGCTGCTTTAAGTTCTGGAACACAACGCAAAGAGAAGAAGCAAGATAAAGCCTCCACTTCTTTAGGAGAGCACATCTTAACACATGCTGACATTACTTACGTAAAAGCTATAAACAATATTCTTACCTGCTGGAAAGTCAGTCTCAGCCCCAACCACTACCATGGTACCAGCAAAGCAGCCAGTAAACGCAGGAGACGACTGTGGCTCTGAGCAGGACTAAATTAAGACGTTACATAGCTCTCAGCTAAGTCAAATGGCGAAGGTCCCAGATAATTATGTTTTAAAGAAGGTTGCACATGTAAGTAGGGTACTTCAAGTAACAAAGCTTTCATGCTTGCCTCTGTCACCACACTGAAAGGGGAAGGAAAGTGGGACAGAGTATAAACAAACCCAACAAAGGGTTTACAGAGATCTGGGTCTAGCACATCTCGGTCCCCTCGTTAAAGCCCTGCCTGGCAGCGGCTGGTAGGGAGCTCGAGAGCACAGATATCTGTATTGTCGGTCAGGGAAAGGGGTTCAGGATTAAGAAATAAACTGGCCCCTAAGCAGCAATCTAAGCTACCAAACCCAGAAGAACGAAGACCTCCCAGCAGCGCTCTCCTGTCGGGCCCTGTGTAGTTAAGCACTAGAGAACACAGAGCACTCAGAGAAGTATCTACACACAGCCTCGTGCGTGGCCCAGCCTCGTGGCCCAGCCTCCCAGAGACCAAAATTCAAGCAAAAGGACAGCTGATGATTGATAACATGACTTACTTTGTATGAAGATATGTAACCTGACTTTATTTCAGATTTGTGATAAAATTCTAAAAGCTAAAACACACCTCTCTCATATGCATAATATAATTGGGAAAATAAACCACGATATAACTTTAATCCTAAAATAGTTTAAAGGAAAAAAGAACTAAGCAGGAGTGAATCCTGATGTAATGCACAACTACTGGTATTTTGAAATCAATTGCCAGGAAACAGGGAGGCCTATAGTTAATAGGTTTAGAGCCAAGGAAGCACCTCTTAGAGTAATTTGGCTAAAATAAGACATTGGTACCAAGAGCATGTGCCATAGATGTTACCAGTGGTCTTTTTGCCTTCAATTTTTATATCAAAAATTTTCAAACCTATAGAAAATTTGAAAGAATAAGATAATGAACATCTGTATATTCTTTGTGCAGATTCATCAATTCTTAATATTTTGCCACTTTTTCTCTCCTCCTCTTTCTCTTTCTCTCTCTCACTCATGGTATCTGCAATTCGCTTTCAAATGGTTCAGCAAAAGTTGTGTGGGATTTTTGAAGCCATCAAACGGCTGGACCATTTGAAAGTGAGTTGCAGACACCATGACACATCACTTCTAAATGTTTCAGAAGCGTCTCCTAAAAAGTATTTTCCTCCCTAGCTACAATACCTTTATCACATAAGAAACATCAACAGTTCCATAATATCATCTAATATATAGTCAATATTCAAATTTCTCCAATTGTTGCAAAAATATCTTTTACAGATTTTTCTTTTTATATCCAGGGTCCAATCAAGGTACAGACAGTACATTTGGTTGTTGTTGTCTTTAGTCTTTAAAACTCCCATTTTCTTGGCTTTAAATGACATTGATTTTTTTGAAGGACCCAGGTCAGTTACTTTGAGAACGTCCCATTCTGGGTTTGTCTGTGTTTCATGATGACTGGATTCATGTCCAACATTTTGGACATGAATTCCATTTAGGCGATAATGCATACTTCCTATTACACCAGAAGGTAGGTAAAGTCAGGTAGTCTCACCACTGGTGATACCAAGCTCAATCACTGGGTTAAGGTAGTAACTGCCAGACCTTTCCATCACAAAGGTACAGTTTTTCTTCAGAAATACTACACATCTTTGGGGTGATATTTTGAGAACAATGTGAATCTTGTTTGCCCAAATTATTTTACTTAATGCTATAGGCATCAATTGACGATCCTTGCTTGAATCTATTATTACACTAGGGGTTTAAAAATGGTGGATTTCTATCTCTACCACTGTTTCTACTTTAATTAGCTGGCATTCTACTGATTTTTTTTGAAGTCCCTCCCTCCCTACCTTCCTTCCTTCCTTCCTTTTTTATCATTATGGGTTCATGCATTTTTTAATGCATTATAATCTGTTACTGTCACAATTCTTTTTAATGCTCAACTTTAGTCAGAAGGAGCCCTTTCAAGCCAGCTTCTGTGTCCTTTTGATGTGACCCCACTGATCGTTGAGAATTTGCTTGCTACCTGTTACAAATTGATCTACGCTCACCTTGTACTTCCCCTGCCACAGCCCTGAAATCAGCTATTTCTTGAAGAAGCCCTAGTTCCGAGTGTGTCATGGCATTGAGTATGCAAGATGTGAGCACTAGGTATCTTCACTGCTACTGGGTTGTCATTCTTTCTGGGCCTTTCATTATGAATTTATTGATATTTCTAAAACAGATTTAATATTATAGGGTTTTCCTTTGTTTTTAATTGTTAGCAATATTTTATCTTCTTACAGTGAAAATTTTAGTCCTTAATAACACGAATCTTTGCTTTATCCTACAATAAAAATAGTTCCAGAATTATAATAACAGACTACTATTAACCTCCTAGAAACAGATTAGTAAACCTCCTAAGTAAACTTTAAGTATGTTACCTTTTTTGGTCCTTTGTTTTGTTTAATTTCACATCCCACTAAAAATGCACAGTCGGAGTGCTGTGTTCAAAAGTTACGGGAATTAATTCTTCCCTCTGTTCTGTTACCACTTTGAATATATAGTGACATTGTTTTTGCTTAATTCCAGTTTCGGGTTTGCATAGAACATTCATATTGTTCAAAAGTCAAAAAAGTTACATTACACTGTATACAAGTTAATAAAAAATCACAACCAGAAGTTCTGCTCCTATCCTCAACCTTCTACCCTGATACCCAACCCAGAGATATCCATCTTCATTAATTTCTGGTCTATTCTTCTTGTATTTTTTGAAAAACTAGCAAATACATAAGCACAGATACATATCGTCTCTCTCTTACTCCCATTCTTTCTTAAATAAAATGTAAACTCTACATACTGTGTAGAGGAAAAGGTCCACCACGATGCCCTGGCATTCTTACACATATCCACCACATAGGCCATGCTGACAAAGGCTTGAACCACATTGATCTGTCTTGGCAAAATGCTTTGTGATCCTCCTGGAACATGACGGGGTGGCAGGCGAGGGGGCCTCCTCCAAGCCATCTCCCACTCACTTCCCTATCTCTTCTGGGTAGGAGGCTGTAATGAGACCACTTCTTATCACCTCCTGGGCTCTGCTGGGGTGTTTGCTCTGCTGCTTGCGGGCTACAGATACAGACTCTAAAACTGCTTAGTGGCAGTCCAGAATGGGCCCATCCACAGAAGCGATCCTCTGACTCGCATTGCAGCCAGTGGCCCCTTTTGTTTCACTGTTATCCTTTTTGGCGTGTGAAACAAGAACCCAGGTGGGAGCTGACATCCTTGGCTAATTGTATGAACCTAAAAGTGGCTCATTTCATCTTTACCGGGTAAACCAGGTCAGGCCTTGGCCCTGTTTTGTCTTACGTGCTTGACAACTTGCTTGTTTCACTTAAAAAAATATCCCAGAAATCTTAGCCTATCAGTTCTTAGTGGCCTTCCTCATTCTTTACGACTCTGTAATATGTTTGCATACCATGGTGTTGTCACCAAGCAGCTCTTTTAATTAAGCCTGTGGCCTTTTAGCAACTGCTTCAAGGATAGTGTGTGACAAATGCTAACGCCTTTCGTGTCTAGAGGCCCTAAAATACAGCTAATTAATTTCTTCTTAAATTCAATACTTACCCATTTTCCGTGGCCTAGAACCTTCTGGGACAGGCAGGAAGCGGCTGCTGCCACCTTAGAAGGGTGATAATGCACCATGTCGTAGTCAATGAGAGTCAGTTCCATCAAGTATTTGGCTAAAGTGTGCTGTTCAACATCGACCTATGAAAGAACAGATGGTAAGAAGCATGACTGTTAGGACTCTCTTGCAAAATTCTGGGTGAAGATCTAGGAACTCAAATCCACTTAACTCACTTGTCCTTCTCAGGCACTGCTCTATTCCACAGTATGTTACAAACACAGAACATGAAGTCTTTTTTAAGAACTGATAAGTTAAGTGTTAGGACTTATCTAAAAGATGCATCCTATAAATTCATAAGTTTTCCTTTAATTGGGTCAGTGTTTCTGGGATGAGACAACAAACAGCAAAATAAAGTCTCCTATGGAATTGGAGGCACTTACCTCTCCGGCTTTTGATGCCCGCCTTAAGAAATGTAGTGGTAAAGGTCGACCCAACTCAAATTTCAGTTCTTTCAAAATTAGAGTTTCCATTTCTCGAATTTGAGAACTGGTGTAAGCATTGTCTGTGATGTAAACGAAGTCTTCAATATTTGGAGAAAACATCTCCTCATACTTGGAAGCCAAGAGCAGAGCTGTAATCCCAACCAGCTGAAGCTTCTTACGAGAGACTGGCTGAACCTAATTGAAGAAGAGTGTGTCAAAAGTCTTAACTAACGAGAGGATGGGGGCTCTGGGTGGAAGAAAGTAAGAGGAAACCAAGTCCTGAAGCAGTGCATGTTGTCTCTGCTCACACCCCTCTTAAGGGCACAGGAACCTGAGTGTTGATCACAGGCACCACCACGGCTCGCAGGAGCTGTCTATCATGGAGTGCTTGCTATGTGCCAGGCACAGTGCTAAGATTCAAACAATCATCTCATCGAATCCTCACAAAAAACCTAGGAAGTACATATTTTTTACCCCACTTAGAAACAGATGGACTGAGAAGAGATGCAGACATCAGCCCAAGATCAGTCAATTGCTGACTGACAATCAAGCTCCCAGGCACTGCTCACCCCCATCATCCTGGCTTGAGTGTCTCGGGAAGCCCCAATATGGCACTCAGTGTGGTCTGAATCAGGATGAGGCCAAGCAAAAAAGCAGGAATTTAATGGATGACTAGGGCTGAGGAAGTGCCTTAAGTGTCTCCTTAATCCTCACCAAAAGTACACTCATTATTCAGCCTAAAGAACCTTCCAAAGATGCTTCAGGGTCAGAGAAAATCTCAGCCTGGAGGATAAGTGTTTCCCTTAACTTTCTTTTCTTTTTAAACTAGGAATTTCTGTTTTTTGCTTCAACTCTCAATATTGAAAATCTACCAAAAATATGACAGTGCTTTCCTATCCAGTGAGGATTGTATAATAAAAACCAATGACTCTATGATGACTTAGCATTTTGCAGTATCTCAGGGTCAGTCTTATCAACACAATTATTACTGTATGGTTTGGGCTTGACCTACACCTATATTATAAATGTTGACTTTAAATAAATAAAGCCTCATCTGAAGGGCTACCCATTTGGTAGACAACGCACCAGTGGTTAATGTCTGGCATTTCTTCTAACTGGTCAGTGTTCTTACATTACCAGTTGAGAAATATTTTGATGATCACTACGCTTCTCCGCTTCATTTCTTACCTCCCTCTTTACTTTAGACCTCACACTGAGTACACTCCCCACGCATACCTCCAACACCTTGTAAAAAGTCTGCCTCCTGCCTCTTCTACACTGATTCAATGCCACAGCCAGCTGGAAACTGTTAAGTCCTCTAGCCAAACTCCTCATTTTTCAGATGAGGAAGCTTAACACCAAAGAGTACTGAACTATGGAAACTGTGCAAGTGGGCCTGGAGGACCAGCCTCCAAAGGCACCGCAGGCTTCAGATGGACTTTCAGACCGCCTGCTGGTTTATCTCCTCCGATGAATGACTGCGGCAAGGCAGCGTCTCCCCTGAGCACTTTGCAGCAGGCTGACCTAACAGAAATGCCCAGCTTTGGTCAGCATCACCAGAGGTTTGACACACTTGGACTACTTCCTTTTCTAGCACTTGAAGTTCTTGGGCATCTCATAAATTGGCTTTTGGTTTTTTCTTCAGAGGCACCACACCTTGGCAGTGCATAAATGCAAAGTTCGCTGAGCTGCATGAAGTCCCCTACCTGTAAAAATCGGTCCATGATGGCGACGCACATGTACAGAGTTTCCTGCAGCAGCCTAAACTTGGAGTGGACTTGCACCAGCCAATCCACCAGGATGGCACGCATGCGTCCGTTTATATCTCTTCCATCTAAAAAATGTGGATTTATGGATTGCAGAACCTGTTGGCGGAATTAAAAGTTTAAAAAGCTGACCTCGATAAACAACAAGGTCCTACTACTGTATAGCACAAGGAACTATATTCAATATCCTGTGATAAACCATAATGTAAAAGAATATCAAAAAGAATACATATATCTATAACTGAGTCACTTTGCTATACAGCAGTAATTAACACAACATTGTAATTCAACTATACTTCAATGAAAAATAAATTTTAGGGACTTCCCTGGAGGCGCAGTGGCTAAGAATCCACCTCCCAATGCATGGGACACAGGTTTGAGCCCTGGTCCGGGAAGATCCCACATGCCGCGGAGCAACTAAGCCCGTGTGCCACAACTACTGAGCCCGCGTGAGACAACTACTGAAGCCTGCACACCTAGAGCCCATGCTCTGCAACAAGAGAAGCCACCGCAATGAGAAGCCCGTGCACCACAACGAAGAGTAGCCCCCACTTGCTGCAACTAGAGAAAGCCCGCACACAGCAGGCCCAGTGCAGCCAAAAATAAATAAATTAAATAAAATAAATTTTAAAAAATAAGTTAAAAAATTAAGAGCTGACCTCATTTCCTTCCCAGTTATGTGGTAAATTCCACACGGCTGTACAACCAAAACACAAAGGCCCACTCACCTCAAGCTGCCTTAGATACTGGTAGATATCCTTAACATAGTCACTGCAGAGCTGAGGGTTCTCCCAGTCTTCAGTATCAATATCCTCAATTTTGCAGAGCAAGGCATCAGAGAAAGCTTGGCAGAGGTTCTCTTCCTTCATGGAGATATCCGCAGGTGTGGGAGAGGGACCCTACATCCACAAATGAAAGTGCATGTATCACTACCTTAGGAGTAGCCTTGATCACAAATACAAGCAGGGCCAACTGGTTTAAAAGTATCATATGCATTTTTATAAATGATAAAGCCAAAACAGATACATTTCAGAGTAAGAGGTGAATAATTCAGGATGTAGGGGATGAAGTTTTCGGAGGTATACTCCTCTGTTTAAAAACACTCTAGGGGGTGGGAGGGAGGGAGATGCAAGAGGGAAGAGATATGGGGATATATGTATATGCGTAACTGATTCACTTTGCTATTAAGCAGAAACTAACACACCACTGTACAGCAACTGTACTCCAATAAAGATGTTAAAAAAAAAAAAAAAAAAAACACTCTAGGGGGCTTCCCTGGTGGCGCAGTGAGTGGTTAAGACTCCACGCTCCCAGTGCAGGGGGCCTCGGTTTGCTTCTCTCCAGCCTCCTGGCCAGGTCTCCCTCACCACAAGCAGTCTCCCTCTTCCCAGAAGCCTCTTGTCCCTGTATCCACATGGATAATTCCCTCACCTTCTTCAAGTTTTGCTAAGTGTTATCTTCTCAATTAGGTCTATCCTATTTAAAATTACCATCTGCCTTCTATTCCCCCCCACACATATGTTTCATCTCTTTTACTGTGTTTTTCCCCAAAGAATCGATAACCTCCTAATATACTATAGAGTTTATTTATATATGATGTGTATTATTTTCTGTCTACCTCTACCAGAATGTAAGCTTTATAACCTTACATTTATTCAAACTGATTTTGTCCGCTAAGGTATCTCAAATACCTATGTCATCCCTGACACAGTATTTATTGAGTGAAAGAAAGGTAGACACCTGGGTTCACAGATTCCTAGAGCTGATAGTTCACTTTAGCAGTAGCCTCTTGTGCAAGTGTAATGTTTTCTTCTCATGAACCAATTTATTCTAAATTGAGAAATTGGCAACGAAAAAGCAGGAAAGCACATTCCAGCCTATGAATAAAACAGAAGGAGGAAGCAAAGACTGAGCAAGTATACACCCAGTATTTTATCTTCTTATGCTGACTGGGTGATTATTTATAAAAATCACACAAATGAAAATTTTATGAAGTTAAAATAAGGATTTAGTAATGAAGCAAAAACAATTACTTTTTTAAAGAATAAGAGGTACTTCTCAAAGTATAGCCTAGGACTGCAAGGCTATAAGAATATGTATTAAAGTAATAAAATACAGACGGAAAGAGAAGGCAGTATAATAAACAATTTTAATTTACATTAAAGCTCAATGATTATAGTTTCCAGTCTTAGAGAAGAAGAAAACAGTAACAATCTATCTATCTATCTATCTATCTATATATATATAGATAGCAATTCAAAACATGCCCTTCCCTCTTAAACCAAAGGTCTTAAACTGAGGAAGGGCTAGGTGAGCAAGAGGTATACAGGTATACCTCATCTATTCAAGAATTTAAGAACCGTTAGAAGGAATAAGAAGAGCTACTTGGGGTACCAGGGAGAAATCTAGTAAGGTTACCAGAGACGGTAGGACCTCAAGGAAAATGAGTAGGCAAAGGTACACAAGCACAAAGTCCCAGGGGAAGCCAAGAAATAAAGGCAAGTCTCGGTACTGCATGTTGATTTGGGACGGCAGAAGGTAGTGCGTGAGGTGACAGAAATAGGCTGGGAAGGTGAGCAAGAAATTAGCTAAGGAGTTTAGATTTTATTTGAATGTAAGTGAACCCACTGAAGGAACTGAGCAAGAGTGATTAGAATCAGATGTGCGTTTTAATAAGCACATGTAGCTTCAGTTTAAGGATACCTTTTTTAAGGTAACTTCCCCAGGGAGGGCAATCAGTACCAGGAAGCCTAAGAAGGCAGAGGTTATCTTCATGTGCTTCAGACTGCCTTAGCAGCTTGAAATGTTTACCTGTGTCTACTCAGAAGTATATCTGAGTTTAGCCATATGCAAGGCCACCAGGATGAGACAAGGATAATTGCTCTGGGCCTTAATTTAGAATTTCTTGAAAGCATTCCTTTTGGACTCCAACATAATCTAATTATTCTAAAATCCTTTCTAAGATCCCGCTTCCCTGTACAGATTATAGCCTAAGCCCTGTGGGCCAGCTGTGCAATCCTGTCCAGAGTCTGCCGCATGCAAAGGTAAAAAAAAAATGCATCAGCTAGTTACCCATCACAAAAGTGGTTCTAGAACAAAAACCTTCAAATTAGATTAATGAATGAGTCCTGTGGGTTGTCAGAGACAACTGAAAAGTAGTAACAGAAACAATAAAGCTGTGAGATTTTGCTGAACTTGAGAAGCTGCTTTTTGGTAAAGGACGGGTAGACTGTGAGTAAAGGCTACTGAAGTTCTCCTAGCACCAACATTTAATGAGTCGGGTCTGTTAAGAGAACGGATTAATATGAATATGCAAATATATAGGTATTAACACAAGTTTTGGCAAGACACAGAATTCCTTCATTTACTAAATTTGTAATAGATAAACAATGTCAACTAAGTGCAATAAGGAAGGACTCCAAGAAAAACTGTTGATGCCAATCAGACAGTTCATGATATATAACAATGACTGTGTACACGTGTGTACAAAAGCATACTCAGCTGTGGAAAGGCAAAATCAGTTACCATGATTAGCTTTAGGGAATGCAGTGGAGTGGAATTTTGGGGGTAGGGAGAATAGTTAAAATGAACTGACCCTTTATTCTATGTACTCTACTATTTCTGTATTGTCTTGCTTATTTATGCATATGTTTCTTGTGTAATCAAAAATAAAAGGCACTCTTTTTTTTTTTTAAATATGAATAATTGTGCTCATTTTCTTTTATATATAGTTTTTGTTTTAGGGAAAGTTAGGCCATAAAAGATTCTTATAGCTGAATAATGACTATCACCAAATTTAGTGTTTCAATCAAATCTGTAAATCTAAAACCTCATCAGACTTTCTAGCTGCCACTCCCCAGTACATCTCTTAAGCTTGCATCTACCTCTGCTACAGGGTATTATAGTGCATGCTTTCACTCTGACATTCTCGACTTGACTGGGAGCTTCCTGGGGACAGAGTCAGTGGTTCACTCACCTTGTTTCCCCAGTACCCACCAAACAAGAGGCTAGTAAAAAGCCTTCTTCCTTCCTTCAAACTACTCAGTTTGCCAAAGCCTCAGGAGTCAGCATAAAACAGTTTTCTCCAAAAATTGCATGATAATAAGCTTCTGCAAATACCTGTGAATGGCTGGAGCCTTCTCCTTCAGATACTGCTGGCCCATTTCCAAATGCATTTCCCAATGGCTGTCTCTCTGTTACCTCAACAAATCTAAAGCCAAATGAGACACCTTCCCCAAAGCTACCTCAATCTCCTGAATTTCCTATATTTTATTAATTTATTCCATAAATGGTTCCTTAAATACTCAAGTGCTTAAGGGTCTCACTCCTCCACTCCAAGCAACATAGCCAAAGCATTCCTTCTGAATACAGGATGATGTCCCTGAAAGGAGTTCTGGTACATCCCAACACATTTGAGGTTGTTTCTTAGCACCCGTATAGATACTGGTATGTGAGTGTCCACTTAGGGGAGATATGGGCTCGTTCAAGACACCCATCAGCCCTTGCTTAGAAAACTGTAGTACCTCCTAATTAACGTCCCTTCCATGGCCACCCTACACTGCTTTCATCAGGTCTCTCCTCCTCAAAACATTCCACAGGTTCCTCACTGCCTAATGGGATAAAATCCAAATTCCAAGGCCTTCAAATCCAGCTGCAACCTTCTTCCCAACTTTTTTTCCTGTTTCCTCACACAAACCATCTGACCCAATTTAGACTTGCTGACTCTTTGCCCCAAAGGACATAATTTATAGGCCTATTCCCTCTTTGGTGCCTTGATTCCTATTGCTGCTTTGTTCCCCCAAAAGGTGCCCCTTCCTATCAGCTTCCTCCTATCCTTAAAAATCCCACTTACTCCAGGAAGTTTCCCCAGACCACTCCATCCCTCAAGATTCTCTCCCTCCTTTAGATGCACTTTGCATTCAGTCATCCATTGCCCATGGGCACCTAGCAGCATGCCCTCAGATTATATATTTAATTTTCAGGTACAGATGCCCCTTCTGGATAAGTCTCCTCAAGGCAAGATGTCTCTTTATCAGCCTTAACACAATTGGATGTGTATAGTAAATACTCACCTATTTCTCAAATATATTCAATTTTTTTTTTTTTAATTTCAAACATACAATAATATATAAATATTTTGAGCTAGAAAGAGTGAAGTGGTCATTGTTGTATTCTCAGCACCTACAACAGTGCTTGCTTCATTGTAATTATATGAATGTGTGTAATCTATGAATGAGAGGATGCATGAACTAGAACATGGTGAAGATGAACAGGCTAATGGGTCCATTAGCATTCTAACTTCAGTTGAGCTAACCAGTCATGCAGACTACAATCTATCAGCACAGAATTTTGGCATTACTTTGTTCTTCCATGAGTGAAGGTCTCAGAATTGTAAGCTTCCACCATCTTCATGGACAAGTTCATTCTTACAGCGAGTTATTTTAATAAAACCTACCAAATTTTCCTCTGAGATCACTAAATTTATTTGGGTATTAAGGTATTTAACTTTGTTATTCAAGGTCATAATATTATATTAAGGTACCATCACTGAATAGATGTGTATGTTCATTTTCTACACTGTTGTTTTAAAGTAGAGCTCTAGCTATCACTGTTCTTCAAAAGTTGCACTGACGGTAAAGGTACCCTTATATCCTAGCCCCAAACAGCCTACTTCGTTAAGTATGTTTGTAAATTCAGAACTTCCTACCTTTGGAGCCAACACTTCCATCTGCACTGGTTTCACAGAAGCAGTAGGTTTCAGCTGCTTGTTGACATTTGTTGTTTTGGTGGGTGGAACAGGTACTTTAGTGTTCTGAGCTTTCTAAAAGGGAAAAGAAATGTGAATAGGGCAAGATGGCCAGTGTTGCCCCTCAGTGCTCTACAGAATCAGCCTAGAGTGTGCAGGTACAGTTCTCACAGCTGTTACCTTAGTTACGTGTGCAGCTCTGATTGTAACTCGATTTCCAATTTCTTCTAAAACTGCCCGCCTGATAGTCACATGGCTTTTAGGTTTAGAATTAACTCCTGTGTCAATATTCTCCAAATCTGTGGACACCTAAAAAAAAAAAAGGAAAAAAATTACTGAAGAGTTGAGATCATTTACAATACTTTGCTAGTGTCAGAATTGATTCAGGAAAGGTGAATATGCTGAGATCTATCTGCGAGAGGGAAAAGGTACATTTCAGGAAGTCTAAAAATGCTATTTGTGATTTATAACATCACTCTAAATTAGGCAAATCACTCATCCACCTTATCTATTTTTAAAAAGTCCACTAAGAGCTTCACAGATAAGTGATCATTTCTCATATGGTACCCACCATCATTTGTCAGAGATCCCTGGATATTAATGGCATCTATTTAAAAAACTTCCTTGACAGAGATGAGTAACAAGTGCAATTAAGACACAATATTAAAAAGCTGTTTCGGGCTTCCCGGGTGGCGCAGTGGTTAAGAATCCGCCTGCCAATGCAGGGGACACGGGTTCGAGCCCTGGTCCGGGAAGATTCCACATGCCGCGGAGCAATTAAGCCCGTGCGCCACAACTACCGAGCCTGCGCTCTAGAGCCCGTGAGCCACAACTACTAAGCTCGGGTACCACAACTACTGAAGCCCACATGCCTAGAGCCCGTGCTCCGCAACAAGAGAAGCCACCGCAATGAGAAGCCTGCGCACCGCAATGAAGAGTAGCCCCCGCTCGCCACAGCTAAGAGAAATGCCGCGCACAGCAACGAAGACCCAACGCAGCCAAAAATAAATAAATAAACTAAATAAAAATTTTTTAAAAAAAGAAAAAGAAAGTGTGGTTTCTGCTTTAAAAAAAAAAAAAAGCTGTTTAAAAACCAGATGTTTAAAACCTAAACTAGCTTTGATTCTTAGGCCATGCTAGAAATAAGAAGTACGCAGGTAGACAAGATCTTTAGAGATACAGCTTTTTAGCCATGAGGGTACCATAGCATGTACTCTCTATTTTATTAGGGATATTTAGAAAGAAAATAGTTTTTGTGGGTAAAATAGTTTTATCTCAAATTGAAAGTTTGAATTGTATGAAATAAAAATTGTTAGTTGACCTTAACCTGCTTTAGACAGAATGTCCTTAGAAACAAAACTTGTTAGTTAAAAACAATTCACACAAAAAAGTTTATTTTATTATATGTGATAAACATTTCATGAGAAAAAAACAGCATGTACTATCCCTGAGAATTGGGGGTCTTAATCTTAAAAAATTTCCCAACAGGGGGTTTGAATGGACCTACCAGGATAGACAGAGGGGCAGGGAAAAACTCAAGCCTTACCTGAATAGACAGAATTTGACTATGAAAGCACCTGATGGGATAGATTAGACAAAAATTACTTATCAATTTGACTCAGATTCATAAAAGGGTTACAATTAAATACAGAATGTATTCAACGTTATTATTATTAGGATTCTCAAAAGTCACACTGTTCAATTTTTCCAGCAGTTCCTGAGATTTTTAAAAAGTGTTTGAAAGCTAAATTCTTAATGGGTTGAAGCCTGGTAATCTAAATTAAGCCATCTGGAAGGGAAAATCCCCAGCTTTTAACAAACCTACAGCCAGGAGAATGGAGCTCAGGTGTGTCAGTGCCCTCCATTTTTCAGCAAAGAAAAAAGTAGATCCAGGTACAATTCAAACCCACAGAAAAAAATCCAAACTTCCATTAACACTTTGTTTTTTGCAAAGACGAAATAAATGAATTTGGACCCTTCTCTCAGTCTGCCATATGGCTCCAAATTATATGCAAAATCTCTATTGCACTTGAGTAAAGAAATTACTTTTTTAAAGGGACAAACCCATACAGTAGTGAACTTAGCCTTGTAACACTTCGTGTGCAGAAATAAATAGGAAACTAATAAAAGTGAAATGTGAAAACATCTGAAAAACAGCCACGGCTGTTGCTTGATCAAACGTTAGAACACTTTACAGCCTGCGGAACTTCTTCAGTCCTTCTCCCCATCCTCACCACGAATCCCTTAGCTGGCAAGGAGTTTGAGAAGAGAGGAAGGAAACCCCAAGAAGCTGTAACTCTCTAACAACAAAGCGCCCTCGGGGGACCGCTCGCCGCGACCTAGGCCCAGTGCTCTGGGGGCTCACTTGACAACTGCCACCCCCGAGGCGTTTTCCCACACTTCCCCCACCCCAGCGCAGGGACGGCCAGGCCAGGAGCCGGGACCCGGAGAGCGGAAGAAAGGCGGGGAGAAGCCGACCGGAGAGGAGAGGACAGGCCGCAGGGCCCGGGCCGCCCGCAAGAAGGGGAAAGCGGCGCAGGTTGGGACGAAGAAGCTCAGAGCGGAGGAGAGAGAGAAGCGAGAGGCGGCTGAGGGCGCTGCGCGGCCGGGGCCCAGGCCTGCGCTGGAGGTCGCCGGCCCACTCACCGTCGGGCGTCGGAGCAGCGCCATGAGGGACGGGACAGGCAAGAGTGTCAGCCCGGCCCAGGGAGGGACGCGGACTGGAAACGGAGAGCACTAGCTTCCCCGGCGCCGTTAAGACTGCGTTCAGAGCCCGCACCGCTGGAGATCTTCGTGAAGTCGCCTAATTCCAGGATTCAAATACCGCGCAGCTCGCGCCCCCATTGGGCGGCCCTACGTACGGCGCGCTCTTCCCATTGGCTAAATAGGAGACATTTCCGTAGGCTGATTGGCTGAATTTTCCAGACCCGTTTGGTTGTCATAACAACCGGTTTTTTTCCTGCCTACTGTCTTTTAAAAAATCTCTGCCCTAAAATAAACAAAACTGAAATGCCTCGTAGGGAAAGCAGACGTCGGACGCCGTGTCTGAATTTTGACGAGGATGTCAACGGATGTCTACGGATTACGGATGTCTACGTTTGTACTGGGTGGGCGGAAGTTGGTACTAAGGAACACCCTGGAAATGCCGTTTCTGACCTTTATTTCTCTTCCGGAAATTTCGCGTTGGAGTTTAGGTAGGGTTTGCCTGCCTGGGTCGGGGAACAGGCGCCTCTGGTTGGTTTAGGGCTGCACTGTGTTAAGTTGGTTGAGACTCAAACGTGTGCTTAAGGAATGGAAATTGTGGCGTTTACTCAAAAGATAAGATTCCTAGGAGAGGGGGGAAAAAAATGATAAATGCGATTTGTGTGACTCGTGATTCATGTAAGCTCTCCATTGTGTTGCCGGCACCTAGCACATTGTTTCGTGTGGGTTGTGATCGGTGCTCAATAAATATTCGTCGAATAAATTATCTTATGATGAGCAAAAGATTTTAAAATGAGAAAGACAAGTGTGATCCAGCCTTGGGCAGCAGGGTGAGAGGCTCACGTCAAGACAAGAAGAAAGAAAAAGTGAGAGGAATGGGAAAGGAGAGAGGAAGGGAAAGGGTCCAAGGCCCACAGTAAAGGTAGTGAAATGACTTCTGATGATAGGCTCCATCTAACAATTTGAGCAAGTTTTCCCATCACTCCTGCTCTACTCTTTAAAAAATGGTTCCTCGCTCTGTTACTGGGGTACTAATGACCCTTAAATGAAGTGATCTGAATTAAATTCCTTCCCTTGCATCTAACATTTCTAAACCTGTTTCCTCTTTAGTAAAACAGAAATAATTGCAGCTACTATATGGCATGGGAAGATGTTAGTGTATCCATCGTCCTATAACTAAAAATTAGGTATTCAGTGAAGAAGTATTGGGAAGGGAAAGTATTGGGTTGGCCAAAAAGTGCCTTTGGTTTTTAAGCAAAAATAAAAGACGCTTTTTTCATTTTCACCAAGAACTTTATTGAACAATGTATTCACCCTTTTGTTCCACTACCTTCCGCCATTTTTCAGGCAACTTCGTAATTCCATCTTCCCAAAACTTTTTATCTTTTTGAGAAAAGAACTGTTCCAGGTGCCTTTTACAGTCTTCCAGGGAGCTGAAATTTTTTCCATTAAGAGAATTTTGTAAAGACCAAAATAAATGGAAATCCGAAGGTGCAATTCTGGTGAATACAGTGGATGAATCAGAACTTCCCAGCCAATCTGTAACAGTTTTTGCCTTGGTATCAAAGAAACATGCAGTCTTGCATTATCCTGATGGAAGATTCTGCGTTTTCTGTTGACTAATTCTGGACGCTTTTCATCGAGTGCTGCTTTCAGTTGGTCTAACTGGAAGCAGTACTTGTTGGAATTAATCATTTAGTTTTCCGGAAGGAGCTCATGATAGAGGACTCCCTTCCAATCTGACCATATTCACACCATCACCTTCTTTGGATGAACACCGGCCTTTGGTGTTGTTGGTGGTGGTTCATTTCGCTTGCCCATGATCTCTTCCATTCCACATTATTGTATGGTATCCACTTTTTTTTTTAATTAATTAATTAATTTATTTATTATTTATTTTTAGTTGCATTGGGTCTTCGTTGCTGTGCGTGGGTTTTCTCTAGCTGCGGCGAGCGGGGGCTACTCTTCGTTGCGGTGCACAGGCTTCTCATTGCGGTGGCTTCTCTTGTTGCAGAGCATGGGCTCTAGATGTTTTGTGCACTGGGGTTGTGAGTATAATTATATTTTTGCTTTATTGTTATAATATTGTGGTATTATCAAAAGCTACAACTATTAAACAATCCTTACCACCTCTCAGGTCTTTGTAAACAGAAATGTTAAGAATGGTAAAGTGCTTTTATTAACTGATTTGACATGGTTAAAGCTGAATAATTTAATCCGTATTAGACATATTATGTTTTCATTTAAAATAGAAGTACTATTTTATGGTTTATCCCTCACTTCAACTAACCTAGAACCTTACAAATAAACTTTTTGATTCAATCTCTTGTTTAATGCATTGTAGTCCTTCTATATTTTTATTTGTTCCCTCCTGTCTTAGGTAACATTTATTGATCACTCTTCCTATATTCTAATTTAAATAAACTTTCTCATAGATTCCTCATAATCTTTATTGATAGTATTATCCCAGTTTTTTGGGGTCATTTTTTAAATTGAGGTATAATTGATACATATTAGTTTCAGGTGTACAACCTAATTATTTAACATTTGTATATATTGCAAAATGATCACCACAGTGAGTCTAATTAACATGTCGTGTGTTATCTCAATCTAACAGATGAAGAAACTAAGGCTCAGAACAGTTCTATGTCTTGGCTGCAATCACAGTCCTCATGGGTTTCAGAGCTAGAGTTGGTACTCAGTTCTGATTGCAAAGCCTGTGCTCTTTCCATTGTATTTACCATTGTCCTCTCTACATTTGGCAGAAAGAGTGGGAAAAGTTTGAAACAGTCATCAAAAGGAATCGAATAGAAAATTAACCAAGGATAAATTTCCTGAAGGCCAATGGCCCTTTACATTATGGTAAAATTCTACACGATCAATACACTTTTTCTCATTTCTTGGTCAAGTACTGCTTCAAAAAGGTATGCATATGGGGCGGATATGGAGTGAAGGGAGAATACTGCAGGCATAGAGAGCACCCCAAGCAAAAGCACAAACCAATATTGGACCAGTATGACTGGAGACAAGGTGAGTGGCTTGGTTTGGCGGGAGTTATTGGACTTCAAGGTAGGTGTTGCCTAGTGTCTTCCAACCCCACGAAAGGACGTCCAAGATAGAAAGTCAGAGAGACAGATTCTGAGATTCCTACACAAATGTTTAGGTCCTGGAGTGCCAAACGGGAACTCTTCTTTTCTGACACCAAGATTCCTCAGTCTGGGGTAGAGTCTTACACTCTTGGCTGTCAGGACTATCCTTCTGAATCACCAGAGATTTGATTGCTGTTTGTCAGACCTTCCTCACTTCTAATTTCTTATTCAGCTACCCACCTTTTTCTCCTGTTCCTGGGATTCTTTCCCTCAGACTTCCAGGACCTTCCTCCAACGGGAAAATTTCACAGTCAGATAGCCACTGTTGATGCAGAACTCAAGAACTTCAGGAGGCAAAAACTGTCCTGGGTCAGGTCAGAGCTGGAAACCTCACAGCTCTCCTAGAAGGCCCATAAACAGGCACTAGGACCATCTCAAGCTCAACCCAGGGAGCTGCTTAATTTGATCAAACATGCTAGATTATAAGCTACATGAGGGCAAGGGTGTTGGTTCTGTGCCTAGAACAAATAAAGTGCTTATTTACTGTTGAATTTTTATTAGGATTCATGTGGGTTATGTACTAGATTATCATAAAAGTCCAACAGCTCAGCTCATGGTCATGGTTTCTATATCCTTGAAGAATGCTTTTCTATTTCTGTTCTTGGTGACTTTCAGCAGCTGTTGTTCCAGATCACAGTGGAAGCATAAAGGGCCCAGTTTAATTTACATATCATTAATTGTGAATGAGACAATAAACAAATTATGATTTTCACCAGCACCCAGCTATCTTCCTCATTACTACCATGTTCTCTCCCTCAGTTGCTCTTATCACATTTCTGTCCCCTACCCTAACTGCCTACCTCTTCCTGATTTCTTTTCTCTCTTAACTAGCTAGAAGATAAATTTGCCATATTAAAATTAAAATGTCAGTGTTTGCAAGGTACTGCAGGGAACACAGAGAAGAGTAAAGTGCAAGCCGTGCCCTCAAGTTCAAAACAAGGAAGGGGAGACAAATAGGAACAAAATTATTTTAAGAGGCAGAACCTATAAAACATTGAGCACAAATAATACGATTAATTCAAAATGGGGATAGGTGAAGGAAGGCTTACTAGAAAGGGGACATTTGAGCTTTTAAAGGAAGGGTTAGATTTTGGCAAGCAGAGATGGCAAAGGCATTCAAGTAGAAACAATGAGAATAAATCTGTGGAAAAACAAAGCAGTCTGAGGCATTTGGATTATAGGAATGTTAAAGATAAAGCTGAAAAAGATCCAGAAAATGAGGAATCATGGAAAGTTTTTAAGAAGGATAATGACTTGGTTAGAACTTTGTTTTAGAAAGCTGACCCCTGGGGGCAGCACGAAGAATGGACTATGGAAAAAGTTTTCCCAGGTGAGACGTAACGAAAATCTGACTTGGATGAGTGTAGAGAATAAAAAAATGGAAACAGGTATGAGAGGCATTACTGGAAAAATGACAGAACCTTGATAAATGACTAAATATGGATGACAAGGGGAAACAACTGCAAGGTAACTTAAAAGTTTTGAGTGGTTAGGTTAAAATTTTCTTAAATGTTACCCAAAATAAGTAACTTTCAATGCGAATTTCTTTGGGGGTAGGGGCAGGTCACTTTTCTTACAAAAAGAAAGACTTTTTTCTCTGCCTTGCTTGCATCCATCTTGACCTACTACTTTCACCTCGACCAATATGTCACCGTAATCTATCCCATGAAGGTAACCTGGTTATCTGTTGCTGGCTGGGCAGGGTGCATGGGTTTGTCCCAGTCTAGGGCCTGTAAGCCTGCTCAGTAGCAGGGAGACCCATAGAGGTAGAAAGAAAGACCTTTCTAGTATCTTCATGAGCCTCCACTCAAAATGAGTCTCTAAAATCTGGACCTCAAGCTTGCAGATTATTCAAGTTCTTTTTGTTTGTTTTGTTCTTTTAATCTACTAAACGCCTTGTATAAGCAAGGCACTGTGCAGACTACTTAGAAGGAAAAAAAGAGGGCATTAAAAACTAGGTCCCTGCCCTCATGGTGCTTAAAATATAAGGTCCATGAAAGGATAACAATATAATTTACTCATCCTTAGAAAGTGAGTTAAAAAGTAAAAGGTCTGTTGAGGATAATAAACCATTGACTCAAGACTTTTAATATTATGCTGTTCGATTATTCATGCATTTCCTGTTCTCTGTTATACCAGATAAACATTGTAAGACACTCTGATTTTTGTATCATATCCTAATCAGCTTTTGTGGAATCTTGAGGAGCTACAGAATGCAGAGAATGTCCCAACTGGCATATCAAGCTGGCTTTTTAGTAACTGCCCCCATTCTGGGCTAAACTGTGCCTGTGGGGTGTGCAGGCCTACTGGGACATGACAGCCAATCCCACTCTCACACAGATGGTAGAGTGCAGACTGTGTCTCATTTCCCTTCAGTTTGTATTCCTTTTTCAATTTGTTCTTATTCTTTCCATTTCCACATCTTTCCTTTAGGAAACCTGTGCACCCTTGGAAAATACCACCATTCCAAGATCTAACTCATTAGCATGAGTGAGTTCAGGTTAATTCTGTACTTTTTAATGCTCAGGCCAGAGCCAGAGTGATGATCACTTATAGGTATCATATTTTGAGGAATGTTAATAAACTAGAAAATGATTAATAAACTAGAAATAGTTAATAAACTAGAAAACACCATATCCAGAAAATGGTGACAAGAATAGGTAAGAAGCTTAAGATCCAGTCTAAACAAAAGGGTTCTAAGGATATTCCACTTTGAGAAGACCCAAATAAATCAAGATGGCTGTCCTATAGTATCTGAAGAGCTAGCATATAGCAAGAAACCAGACTTATTTTTACATTGCTCCAAAATACAGAATAGGACCCTATGACTTATAGGAACATCTACCAAAGGAAGAGAATGATTTTTTTTTTAAGAGTTAATGATTTTAACTGTTTACAAAAGAAATGCACTTCTTCAGTAAGTAGTGACCTCATCATCCCTGGAAGAATATAACCATGGGCATAATTGGATTAGTCAGGGTTCTTCAGAGATAGACAGATAGATAGGGAATTGGCCCACACAATTATGGAAGCTAACAAGTCCTACAATCTCCAGTCTGCAAGCTGGAGACTCAGAAGAGCCAATGGTGTAGTTCCAGTCCAAGGCTGGTAGGCTAGCAACCCAGGAAGAGCCCATGTCTCAGTCTGAGTGCAGAGACAGGAGAAAAACAATGTCCCAACTTGAAAGCAGTGAAGAGGAGAAATTCTCCCTTACTCATGGGGTGTAGGAGGAGGGGAAGAGAGTCTTTTCGTTCTACTCAGGCCTTCAACTGATTGGATGAGGCCCACCTACATTAAGGAGACTGCTTTACACAGACTACAGATTTAAATCTTGATCTCATCTAGAAAACACCCCCTAAAATAGACCCAGAATAATGTTTCACCAAATGTCTGGGCACTCAGTGGTGCAAATTGACACATAAACTTTCACAATAACCATCTATTAAGAACACTGCAGGACTTCCCTGGTGGCGCAGTGGTTAAGAATCTGCCTGCGAATGCAGGGGACACGGGTTCAAGCCCTGGTCCGGGAAGATCCCACATGCTGCAGAGCAACTAAGCCTGTGCACCACAACTACTGAGACTGAGCTCTAGAGCCCGCAAGCCACAACTACTGAAGCCCGCGCACCTAGAGCCCATGCTCCACAACAAGAGAAGTCACTGCAATGAGAAGCCCACGCATCGAAACAAAGAGTAGCCCCTGCGCGCCGCAACTAGAGAAAGCCCGCGCGCAGCAATGAAGACCCAACACAGCCAAAAAATAAATTTTAAAAAAAGTTAAGAAAAAAAAAGAACACTGCAGAAAGAATTTCTAAATTACACAAAGATATAGCAGTCAAAGGAACAGAAATATCTCCATCACATAAGTTTCTTTTTCTCAAATATCAGTGTGGGGAAGTCAAAGTTCCTCCACCACTGATTCCTCTCATGATAACACTTGAGAAAATAAACCATTTGCACACATGACTTCTCCATATGCTAAACTTTGGCTTGGGGGGAAAAAATGTGTTCAGGAAGTTTGTACTAGGAATTATAACAAAGCAATGGCACTTGTTTTACCTTACTGTGATTAATTAAAGATGGTCACAATTTTTTTTTTGCTGCTGCTACTTCTATTAATAGGTACAGTCTTTTTCCCCTCCCCTTGAATCTGGGCTAGCCTTTCTTTGACTCACAGAACATGGCAGAAATGACACTGTGCCAGTTCCAGGCCTAGGTCTTAGGAAGCCTGGCAGTCTCTTCTTTCTTAGAGCTCTGAGTCACCATGTAAAGAAGTCTAGCTCTCCCTCACTAGAGAGACCACATCAAGAGAGATGCCCAGGGACTTCCCTGGTGGCACAGTGGTTAAGAATCTGCCTGCCAATGCAGGGGACACGGGTTCGAGCCCTGGTCCGGGAAGATCCCACATGCTGCTGAGCAACTAAGCCCATGAGCCACAACTACTGAGCCCACATGCCACAACTACTGAAGCCTGCGTGCCTAGGGCCCATGCTCCGCAACAACAGAAGCCACTGCATTGAGAAGCCCGTGCACTGAAACGAAGAGTAGCCCCCCTCGCCACAACTAGAGAAAGCCTGCGTGCAGCAACGAAAACCCAACACAGCCAAAAATAAATAAATTTAAAAAAAAAAAAGAGAGATGCCCAGTGAGTCTTCAGCTGTCCCAGCCAACCCAGCTAAAGCATCAGACATCTAAGGGAGGCCACGCTGGCATTCCATCCCAGTAGAGCTCCCAACTCAATACAGTCACATGAAGAACGCAGTGGTCACACCACACTGAGATATGAGCAGTTCCTGCCCAGCCCTGCCCATATTGTACAGTGATGACCAAATAAATATTGTGTCTAAGTCACTAAGATTTGGTGTGGTTTGTTACATAATAGGTAACAGATATATTTACCTGGGAGTATTCTCAATCCTTGCACCAAATAAGCTTTTTTGTTTGCTGGAAGTTTTTTTTCTTTTGCTGCATCAGGTCTTCGTTGCTGCGTGCAGGCTTTCTCTAGTTGTGGCGAGGGGGGCTACTCTTCGTTGTGGTGCACGGGCTTCTCACTGTGGTGGTTTCTCTTGTTGCGGAGCACAGGCTCTAGGCACACGGGCTTCAGTAGTTGTGGCACATGGGCTCAGTAGTTGTGGTGCACAGGCTTAGTTGCTCCGCAGCACGTGGGATCTTCCCAGACCAGGGATTGAACCCGTGTCCCCTGCACTGGCAGGCAGATTCTTAACCACTGCACCACCAGGGATATCCCTGCTGCAAGTCTTGCATCTTACTGTTTCCTATGGTGTCACGGCCTAGGAAAACATAGCACAGTAGCTAGGATTTATAATTATTTGTAAACTATGAACCTCAAAAACATTATTCTGGGACTTCCCTTGTGGTCCAGTGGTTAAGACTCTGTGCTTCCAACGCAGGGGGGCATGGGTTTGAACCCTGGTCGGGGAGCTAAGATCCCACATGCTGTGCAGCACAGCCAAAAAAAAAAAAAAAAAAAAAATTATTCTTGGAAAATTTTTCACACGGGCAACTTGAATGCCTGAGCCATTTCCAGATATTTTGGCATTTGGTTACCTGCTAAGGGCACAGTGGATTTAGTGCTGAACCATGGATCAGATGTAATGGAGAGCCCTGGGAAGGACTGAGACCAGTCTGATAGAATCTTTGGCTACAGAAGTCCAAGATGTCTGGAGACTGGGTCTTGACATAGGGGATAAGACAGGTTACTAACCGTGGTGTTTTAAAAATGTGTACACAAATTCTTGCTGTACCTTTCTTCAAATGTTGGAACCCAATCAACTCCTCTTGAGTATAGGCTATATTTAGTGACTTGCTTCTAATGTGGCAAGAATGAGAGTATACCTTCTGTGACTAGATGAAAAATATCACTGTGGCTTCCTACTTGCTCTCTCTCTGTGGTCATTTGCTCTGGGGAAGCCAGCTACCCTGTTGTGAAGACATCTGAGTCCCACATAACAAGGAAGTGAGGTCTCTTGGCCAACAGCCAATAAGGAACCGAAGTCTCCTATCAACAGCCATGTGAGTGAGCCATCGTGGAAACACATCTTCCAGACCCAGTAATGACGTCAGATGACTGCAGCCCCAGCTATCACCTTGACTGTAACTTCATGAGACTCCCTGAGCCAGAAGCACCAAGCTAAGCTGCTCCCAAATTCCTGACCCACAGAAACTAAGATGTTTGATGTTTAAGCCACTAAGTTTTAGGGTCACCAAACAATAGATAGGTAATACAAACCTTTGGGGTTTGGGGCGTGTGTGGCTAACAACAAAGTTCTAGGAACCCAGGTACACCATAGCTTATTCTCTGAGCAAATACTAACAGTACGGTAGTCTAGATAGCAGTTCAATAAAGATATCCATTCCTTTTTAAAGCCAGGATGGAAGACTTACCATATCTCTTCCAATTCCCTTGTCAAAAACTCTTCTTGAGAATCTAAAAAACAGAATCCTTAGGATAACAGGTTTGGAGCATTCCATATTATGAGCCAGATTGGAAATCTGAGTATCTTGAGCTGTGCTACCAGCCACACAGGCAATGGCAGAAGCCAAACTCTTCCTTTCTGTAACACAACATTATCAATAACAATCCGCGGAAGTTTACTCTCCAAAGCACCCCCCCACCCTGCACACATACTGTATACCACCACCTAAAGCAAAACTGACTCAGCGTAGCACACAATGAAAATGACTATTTAGTAAATCTAACCATTCTCGGTAGTGATGATAAAGGATTAAAGGAGACATGCAATTTCTTTGGGCTAATCAAAAGCTTCTCCTGGAAACCTACACCTTCCACACACTCTCGGTCTCTCTAAGAATAAGCCTAGAAGCAGCTAATACAATAACATAGGCAGCTCCGCAGTGTGCTTAATTAATCCTTAATGGGCACCAGATCCCTGCATAACACAATTTGATGGGGAGAAAAATTAGGAGAGATTGAGAAATTCTAGCTGTTAATCTCTCCTTAATATTTTCTTTTAGCTCAGAGAGGCAAATGGTTTCACATCCTGTGCCAAGTCTGATCTATTGGCAGCAGCTGCCTAAAACACAGCATTGGACGGTTTTTATGGGTAACTATGTGCCTGATGTGGCTTCAAAGCAAAGGAACATGTGCTGGGAATCTTCCATTCCTCTGGTAGAAGAAAAATTTGAAGGGCTGAAGAGGATTGTTCATTCTTATCTAGTAATCAGTCGCTTGGACTCAGTAAGAGTAAAGATTACAGCAAACACTGATCTATGGTTCAGCATCTCGCTATGCTACCATTTGTCAGCGAGGGCAAGGGTATTTGGGCGGTGGGGTGGGATGGAGCAAGCATTGGGAGAACGTATCTTCTTAAGTATGTCCTATATGCAAAGCTCTTTACACTCATCTCATTTAATTCTAATGACAAACTATTTCTGTTACAGATAAGAAAGATGAAGCTCAGAAAGGTTAAGTTTTTTAGAGTTACACAATTCTAAGCCCAAGTCT
This sequence comes from Balaenoptera borealis, assembly GCF_965194805.1. NCBI lineage: Eukaryota > Metazoa > Chordata > Mammalia > Artiodactyla > Balaenopteridae > Balaenoptera > Balaenoptera borealis. Next base: position 107,474,589 of record NC_138866.1, on the reverse strand, counting down.
GTCTGCCACCAACGACTATATTCTTTTCAAAACTCCAAAAGATCAACTGTGTGGCCTGTGAATCTGTACAGAATACAGAGGAGAGAGAAGGCCCAGCAGGCCCAACCACAAAAGTGGTAACATTTATTTTTCTTAGAAAGAAATAGCTGTTTTGGACATAACTCTTAATTCAAGGAAATGAGTGAAATCTATAACTGAGAGAAAATATTTCAGTATTGATATATCCAATACTGTGACATGTCAAGTCTTGAATAAGCAAGAAAATTTACTGTTCCCAGAGGTTTTGGAAGTTAAATTAGAAATCAGGACACAAGGCTTCCCCGGTGGCACAGTGGTTAAGAACCCGCCTGCCAATGCAGGGGACACGGGTTCAAGCCCTGGTCCGGGAAGGTCCCACATGCCACGGAGCAGCTAAGCCCGCGCGCCACAACTAACCCTGCACTCTAGAGCCCGCGAGCCACAACTACTGAAGCCTGAGTGCCACAACTTCTGAAGCCCACGCGCCTAGAGCTCATGTTCTGCAACAAGAGAAGCCACCGCAATGAGAAGCCCGCGCACCGCAGCGAAGAGTAGCCCCAGCTCACCGCAACTAAAGCAAGCCCGCACGCGTAGCAACAAAGACCCAACGCAGCCAAAAATAAATAAACTAATTAATTAAAAAAAAATCAGGATGCAGTAATAACCAAAATGGGAAAAGAATTTGAAAAAGAATAGATCCATGTCTATGTATAACTGAATCACCCTGCTGTACACCTGAAACACAACATTGTAAATCAACTATACTCCAATATAAAATAAAAATTTTTTAAAAATCAGAGATATGGGGACATATGTATGTGTATAACTGATTCACTTTGTTATAAAGCAGAAACTAACACACCATTGTAAAGCAATTATACTCCAATAAAGATGTTTTAAAAAAAAATTCAGGATGCATTTTCTACAAAATTAAGCTATCTCCATTTATGAAAAACTAATAATAAAATGTCTACAGAGTTTACATTTTAATTTGTATTGCAAATAGCATTTTTAAAACAGAGCTAGTTTTCTGTCTGTCAAATAGTTATGGTTCAAATGATGAAATGTGCTAGCAGCTTAAACAAAATCACCAGATTAAAAAAATGTTTCAAATATCAGTTTATCACTTGCATATTAACAACGAATGAATGTAAGGATTTGCTGACAAAAGAGTTTTAAAGTATTTGGATAGCTATCACTGAAATTTTCGTTTTGATATAGATGTAGCAGGATATGGAAGACACCAAAACAAAGCACAGAAAAGTTAAAATACTAAAAATTATTTTCTTTCTCACTTGGTTCATTACTAATCACATTTTTCTGTAATTAATTGCAGTAGCTTAAGAAGCTCCTGAATTAACAATTCAGGTATATGCTACAAATACTTGCATAAAATAAATTTTAAAGTAATGATACTTCAGATTTTAAAAAAATCACTAGCAATCATTAAACAGGTCAATAAGTAGTTGTGCATCTAAATCTGATATAATATTAAAAAAAAGAGAGAAATCTATCTGTATTTGTGTTTTGGGGAGCATCAAGAGGACTCCATTGTATAGAATTCTCCCCATCTTACTCTTTGGCACAGACCCTGGGCTTTCCAGTGGTAAAGTCCTACATCCATCACAGGCTACCTGAAGATAAGCTACTAGCTCTTTTTTTTTTTTAAGAAGTTGAATATTTTATTATTAAACTGTTTCTTATTTTCCTGCAAGGCTGTTGCTTCACTGTATAAAAATAGCACCAGCAAACACAGTATATTGCAAAATTAAGATAGTAATGTTCTTCACTGCACACTATACAACTAACAAACTTTTCTCCACTGTCATTTATTTCCAGTGGCAAGTTCATTGAGTATTTTGACCCAAATCCAGGGATGGCTGTAAGCAAGTTACAATATTATATAAGGTTAAGATAGCAATGTTATCCTTGAATTACATAGTTTTTATAACTAGTTTTACCACAGATAATTTCAGGAATTCTGAGTATTATAACTGGAGACTAGCCTAAAAATCACAGGGTGTTGTGAAAAAGATGCATAGTGTTTATCTGAAATCATTAGGAAGTTAAGGGGTATTTTCTTCAGGCAACATTGTTTCAAGTAGTTTCTTTTGCTAAAAGTTGCTTTTTAAAAATCTATCCACCACTAATTTAATACAACTATGCTAGATTAAGTTGTTTTAAACTAGTTTATTTAGGGGTTCCATTTTCACTCCTCAATAGATTTTATGTATTTCTCATATGCTTCTTCACTCATTAGTTCATCTAGTTCTGAAGGGTTACTGAGTGTCATCTTGATCAGCCAACCATCTTCATAATAAGATTTGTTGACAAGTCCTGGATTTTCTGCTAGAGCTTCATTAATTTCAGTTACTTCTCCTGATAGAGGAGAATAGAGTTCACTAGCAGCTTTCACACTTCCCAAAGCACCAAATTCCTCTTGTTTGTTCAATTTTGTCCCAACTTCAGGCAGACTACAGTAAACAACATCTCCCAAAGCTTCCTGTGCAAAATTGCTGATCCCCACTGTTCCAACGCCGTTTTCTGTTGTTACCCATTCATGTTTGTCTGTGAATTTACGACCGGACAGCAGAGCAGGGCCGGTGCGCAGCACCCGGACGGCGCCCGCCCGCAGTCCCCAGGGCCGCGGCGGGCAGGGCGCGTTGGGCGCAGAGATGGCGCACAGGCTGCAGATCGCGGCCCGCACGCTGCACGCCACTCGCAGCGCCATGTTCGCAGGAGGCTACTAGCTCTTGCCCCCAGTAAGATGGCAAACAAAGTCTCTCTCTCTCTTTTTCTCTCTCTCATTCTGTCTTGCCACTCCTCCCACAACCCTTCTACAACTGCAGCTTAATCATCTAGTATTCTTTTTTTTGATTTTTAAATTATTATTATAATTTTTTTTTTTTTGGCTGCATTGGGTCTTCGTTGCGGTGCGCGGGCTTCTCACTGAGGTGGCTTCTCTTGTTGCGGAGCATGGGCTCTAGGCACGCGGGCTTCAGTAATTGCAGCACGCGGGCTCAGTAGTTGTGGCTCGTGGGCTCTAGAGCGCAGACTCAGTAGTTGTGGCGCATGGGCTTAGTTGCCCGTTGGCATGTGGGATCTTCCCGGACCAGGGATCGAACCCGTGTCCCCTGCATTGGCAGGCTGATTCTTAACCACTGCACTACCAGGGAAGTCCCTAGTACTCTTTTTAAATGTGTTATTTTATATCCAAATTTCTAAACCATAGTCCATCCTCCATCTCTACACATACTATGTTGAAGCACGCTGATACTGACAATTACTATGGTGTAACATTTACTAATACAAAACAAGGGCAAGTAGCCATAACTGAATGAATACAAACATCAAATTATGCAAATGTCAACTTGAGTGAGATCACTGTTTTGAATTCCAAGATGTTCAGTGTAAACAGTCTTATAAAAATGAATTATGAAACACAAAGACAATAGAAATATAAGTTATTTATTAATCAATCCACTTACAAAGCAGGTGGCTTAATGCAAGCTTATCGACATCTTCACATATGATCCATGGGAACATGTCTTCCACATACAGACAGTGATGTTACTGACTGATGCATTTGCAATCTCGGGCATATTAAGCATATTTAGACAAATAAAATTAGGCTATCCTGTATATGAAAGTATCTTGATAATACACATCCTTAAGTGGATTAAAACTTTCTCCAAAGGAGAAATGTTAGTACATTAACTTAACTTTAATATTCTATATTATGCAGTAAATCTTAACTATAGAAATTAAAATTTTTAAATCAGTGATCGACTCTTGGTAATGTATGAAGTGGGAGTCTAAAACCAGAGCAACAGTAGGTTGACAGTATAATTTGTGCCTCACAGTATCTGCAGATTTACTGTTTTCAAGTTTAAAGAGAAATAAAACAAGAGACATGTAGATTCAGCTGACTTTATTTATCTTTAAACTAATAAAAATCCCTTTAAAAGTGATCCTGGGACCTTTAGAAGTTCTATGAATGCACAGATACCTGCCGATGATTGCAATTCTAAATCCTGACTAAATGTGTTTACAAAAATCAATGTAAGCAGATATCTTTAATATACGTGCTTAGCAGAAGACTGAACAAAATTCTACATGTCTTCTCCAATTTCCCTAAAATTTTGTTAAATCTGCAAGTATGTACAATCCAGCTAATTGAAATTACTATTTAGTGTTCATCAGAGCTGTTTCACAGCAGCAAAAATTGAATCTGGGAAATAAAATTCTAATCGATGTAGGAAAAAGATAAATACAATCAGAACAGCAGTCTAAATGTATGATATCAATATTCAACTCTATCTGCATTGTGCTGAAAGGAAAAGGATACACCAAGAAAATTTCTATTGATCACTCTACTCTGGTGATGTGAATACCACCTGCATCTGATTGAAAATGGTTTGTATTCTGTTCCCAGTATCAAGAATGGTATTTAACTCAGAACTCCATATTGTAAATATACAGCAGCCATTTTGTCCTAATTAAGGAATGTCTTAATACACAATATTATCATTTTCTAGAGGATCTTTATACATTAAACTAAAGTACATGATTGATTAAATTAAACGTTAGTAATGGATAAAAAAAAAAATTCATAATTCTCAAGACCTGGTACTATGTAAAAAACAAAAAGACCACGAAATTCTACTTACTAAAGCAGCTAATCTTGCCTGCAAGTTTAGGGTCACAAGCCCATAATATGTGCAAAGAAATGCAATACAAGGAACCATGCAAAAATACAGTAAAATGATATAGGAAAAATGTCAAATCTAGAAAAAAAAAGCTTTTATAAATACATCAAAATCAACTGTATACATAAACTGTAGGTCTAGCATTAGTTGTACCATATAGCAGAGCCAGCACTCTAAGTTCACGGCTTCCAAATCTGCGCAGGTAAGTCATGCCATCTTTGGTAGACTGCAGTACCAGGAGGGTGGGAATGAGAGGGAGGGTAAGAGTTCTGAAACATGGTGTCAACTTTCACTTGGCAGCTGGGCCTCAATGTCCACTCTGCATATGGGGCACTTCTTATTGGTAATCAACCACTGGTCAACACACACTTGGTGGAAAAGGTGCATACAGGGAAGGCGTCTATTATAGGCAAACAAAACAAAAAGCAAAAATTAATTTTATCACAAGCGTAGTGGCATTTATTTTTAAACAAATGATACATGTAATAATTCAGTAATGTTCTGAAGTTACTAAACATTTTTCTCTTCTGTTAAAAAAAGAACACCCCTCCAAAAAACACCCCTCCGTACTCAAGAGTTACACCTACATTAAATTAATACTCTGGGCAATATAATGTATAAATGACCAAGATAATTAACTGTCACAGGTATGGAATCAAATTATGTAAAATCTCAAGAATTTTAAGAACAACAGTTACATTAGCAATTATTCCAGCTTCACTTCTCTACGTGAGCTGCCAATGCACTGGAGTTGGCAATATGTTTCCTGTAACATAATATTGTAAGTACATTTTTTAATATCAAATCATTGTTTTGTGAAGCACTTTCAAAAAAAATCTCATTTAATTCTCTCTCAAAAACCTTAGAACTGGGGCTTCCCTGGTGGCACAGTGGTTGAGAGTCTGCCTGCCAATGCAGGGGACACGGGTTCGAGCCCTGGTCTGGGAGGACCCCACATGCCGCGGAGCAACTGGGCCCGTGAGCCACAATTGCTGAGCCTGCGCGTCTGGAGCCTGTGCTCCGCAACAGGAGAAGCCGCGATGGTGAGGGGCCCGCGCACCGCGATGAAGAGTGGCCCCCACTTGCCACAACTAGAGAGAGCCCTCGCACAGAAACGAAGACCCAACACAGCCATAAATAAATAAGTAAAATTAAAAAAAAAAGAAAAAACAAACCTTAGAACTTATGTTGTAAATATACAGCAGCCATATCATACTGATTAAGGAATGTCTTAATATGCAATATTATTTTCTGTCTACAGGATCTTTACACATTAAATTTAAGTACCTGATTGATTAAAGGTTAATAATATTGTTTTCATGTTATATTCACTTAATTGTATGCTACTCTTTTAAAAGTAGGTTAAAAAGAGATGTTTACTTTAGTACACTACACTACCAATTAGAAATTGAGAAATAAAGAAATAATATTATGGTAATAAATATTACCCATGCAATAACTGGGTAATGTTAAATCTAAGTGTAACAGTAGGATAAAAGTTACTGACTTAAGTGTCCATTTCAACTTCCACCCCCGTTAAGAGTTGTCATACATTTCAGACTTCCTAATATTTTGTAAAAATAGCTAAAAAGAGGTGTTCCAATTATTCCTTGCACAGTATTGTCAATATTGTAAAAACAATTATCATCCATATTTATAAATCTTTACTGGAAATACAGTGTTCAAATAACCTTATATGTGGTATAGTAGACAACTTTTTATAACATTTTTTCTCTCTCTTAGCCAACTGAAGAAATACGATAAAGTTTTCCGTATAAACTAGGGCAACAAAACTACTATACAGTTTTTATATATGTTATAGAACTTGTTTCATATGGGATTATGTTACATTAGAAAAAAACAGAATAGGAACAAAACAATTAACTTAAGAGATTATAAAAAGAGAAGTCTAAAATTAATATTTGGTTAGCATAATAGCATTTCCTAAATCACAAAGTTGCAAGAAGAAAACAGTCTACAAACTGAGAGGAAATTTTAGAACAAGATTACTTGATAAAAGATGCTGTAAAACAAACTGCATGGAGCTAATATGGATCCCCCTCGTTAAGCTCTGGAGAATACATTAATATATCTGTCTTGGCCTCCAAAGCCTCTCACCTCTCAAATTCTCCTTCCTGGAAGATTTAAAGAAGACAATTTTGACCACAAAATTTCCCTGGCCAAGTCTTGGTGTGGCCCCAAAACAGGTAGTATATTTCCCATCCACACCCCTTTGCTGTTAATACAGAGACTTTAATCTTTTTTATTCTTTCACTGACTATAAGAAGGCAATTCTACATGTCAGAGACCGGTAACAGGGTACGCCAGGAGTAATCTTTATTTGGGTTCTGGTCTACTTTCAAATAAAATCTTGTGCAGTTTTGACAATGGATTTTAGATAATTAGTGTCTAGTTACCTCACATCTTCACCTTCCTCTAAAATAGACAAACAGATAGTACATTTTTCCTCTGTGTCTTCCTCAGTCCCTTCTTCCCCATCTTGTTTGCAGTGCAGTTTCCTCTGTGAGAACCAATCAGTTGTTACCTTATTAGTAGAGATGACATTATTGAACAACTGAGTAAAGTCTGTGTTTATTTGAAAAACAAAACAAAACAAAACCACACATTCACCCACAACTTATTTCCCAGGTAAAACTGTCATGAATTAAAGGATGAATTAAGTGACTATTATCAACTAAGTGTTCTTGTAAGACCCTTAAATGATCAGCATCAAAAGCAAAATGAAAAGTAACAGAAATTCATTAGTTTGAAATTTATCATTTTCAATCCACAATTAGAATACTATGTACTATTTTTGTCCTATCATGAGCACAGCCAAATAAACTTTATTTTACTAATGAATATTTCAAATAACATTCAAAAAATTAATGCTAATTATAGTATTTAGCTTAAACAGTTGAAAGGACTTTAATGGTTATACCTCATTAATACTCTTAGAAAAAGGATGAAAAATACAATGAACAGAAATTTCACACTTTATTAGTCTCTATAGCAAAGAACATTGTCGTCTGTTGAAAGAAATTTATTTAACATGCCTAGTCCATAACTTCTAGATGTAATACTACATAAGGAATATAAGGGTAGAATGTAAGAAATGTAGGTCAATTAAATGTCCATCAAAATAACTGACTAGTTAAATTATGGTACTACTGTGTGATGGAATTCTGTATAAGCGATTAAAAAGAATATGGATCATCTGTAGGTTCTGATATAGGATGAAAAGAAAATGTGCAAAAATGCGTGCATATTATCCCCTTTATTTTTAAAAGTGAAAGAAAAATATATACATATGCATATTATTAAAAATATGTGGAAGAATACCTAAGAAATCTTTAAGCATGATTTTTCTTCTGGGAAGGAAAACTAGGATCAGTAGGGTAACAGACTTCGGAGTATATATTTTCATACTTTCAATTTTTTTAACCATATGCATGTATTGTTTTAATAATAAAAAATGTAGTTGCTAGACTCCACAAACTCAAAGGAAGTCCATAATATTAAATGTTATGCATTTCAATAATAATGTAGATGTTTCATAGAATAAATTCTTACTTTTTTGTATTTATGTGGATATGTACATCTTTCAATTGTCCCCTGGGATGCTCCACGATTGACATTTCCTAGTCTTTCTTCCAAATGAATAAGTTCCTGAAGGTGAAGAATAACTAGTATTAAAAGTCAGGATGATTATTCCTTGAACAGCACTGTCAATACTGTAAAAGCAATAAAGTTCCATATTTATAAACCTGCAATGTAAATAGAGTATTCAAAAAGCCATATATACGGTAAGGCAAATGACTATTTATAATTCTTTTCTCAGCCAACTGAAGTGGTATGGCAAAGTTAGCCTTGCAGACTACCACATGGTACTATGTACGTCAGTAAGCATGTATGCATGCATGTAAAAGATGAAATCATTGTAGTAAAATAGGGAAACAAGTCAAACAATAGTTCTAAGTCCCAATGACTCCAACTTCCAAACCGACATGAAGAAACAAAACTTCACATCAGGGACTTCCCTGGTGGTGCGGTGGTTAAGAATCCGCCTGCCAATGCAGGGGACAGGGGTTCGAGCCCTGGTCCGGGAAGATCCCACATGCTACAGAGCAACTAAGCCTGTGTGCCGCAACTACTGAAGCCCGTGTGCCCTAGAGCCCGTGCTCCGCAACGAAGAGTAACCCCCGCTCGCCGCAACTAGAGAAAGCCCGCGCGCTGCAACGAAGACCCAACGCAGCCAAAAATAAATAAATTTTTAAAAAAACAAAAAACTTTACATCATATTCAAATGACTTGTTCTTCCTGAAAATTCACACAAGAAGATATTTAGCGAAAAACTGAATTACTTGGGTTTCTTTTTCTACAGCAATGTTTCTCTAAAAATTAAGCTTAGTCAAAAAGCATTAGGCAGCGATTGCAGTAGGAAAATATTAGAAAAACCTAAATGATTTTCTAGGAGAATGGTTAAATTATATTCATCCACACAGTAGAATATCAGAGCTATCGAAAACAATGAATTGGTCCAAAAAATGATAGTACTGATTTCCCAGATATATTGCAAAGGGTAGATTTATATAAAAAATGTTACTGCTCAATTCTTATGTACTACAAACATCACATGGGTTCAATAAAGCACGTAAGTCTACTGCATTTATTTAAAAAAAAAAAGCATTGGGCTTCCCTGGTGGCGCAGTGGTTGAGAATCTGCCTGCCAATGCAGGGGACACGGGTTCAAGCCCTGGTTTGTGAAGTTCCCACATGCCACAGAGCAACTAGGCCCGTGAGCCACAATTACTGAGCCTGCGCGTCTGGAGCCTGTGCTCCGCAACAAGAGAGGCCGCGATAGCGAGAGGCCTGCGCACCGCGATGAAGAGTGGCCCCCGCTCGCCGCAACTGGAGAAAGCCCTCGCACAGAAACGAAGACTCAACGCAACCAAAAATAAAAATAAATAAATCAAACTATTCCCTTTAAAAAAAAAAAAAAAAGCATTAAGGTTTTTCTCCCACATTTAATAGTATGGTTCTTTATCTGATATTTATATTAACTCAATAAATTTCTACATTCTTCTGTATTAGATATTTTCATTTACTCTTCTTCAAATACTTGGGTAACTTCTGACACTAAAATTAATATCACTTATAAACCTTTCTATAATAATCCCTAGAAGCAATATCAGAAATTCAGGTATTTTACTGCTTTCTGATCCCCAGCCACTGCAGCAATCCTATACAGTTGTAAATATTAATATTACATATATTCTCTCTCTGCATTACGGATACTGTGGCAAATATCTTCATTAATTTTATTACATACCTCAAAATTGCCCCTGAAAGGACCTCTGAATGATGTTCCATCCAAGCCTGATGAAATGTAACGAATGTGAGGATAGCCTGCCATGTCAGGAACCTATTTTAGCAGAAGAGATAGGCTAAATCAATTAAGAATAGGCTCAAGTTTTGCTGCTACCATTGAATAATTCAGACACTCAATTCTCTCCATCCAGCTTCTCACAAAAATCAACGTCAATAAGTATATATAGCTGAAAAAAGCATTCTGTTAACAGGTTCCTCTTCAAAAATGATCTCTTTTATAATAACTCAAACCGTCATCAGAAGGAAAAAAAAAAAAGGAAACAGCAGTTCCATGAGATAACAATTCTCTTCTACTTGATTTATTTTCCACAAAGAATCTTAAGTAGAAAATACTCAAACCTAAGAATGATGTTCTTAGTAGCCTAAACGTATAAAGGCTAAAATTTTATAAGATCTGATCAATTTCAGAGAGCTTTATTGAACAGTATTAAGAAACAGAAATGCACAAAATTTTCCAACAAAACTTAACTTCAACATAAAAGTTTTACTTCCCTTCCTCTAACTCCCAAATAGCCAAAGGTACCCTTGGCTCCTTTTCTGGTTTGGCTCTGTTAGTGAAAGTTTTAACAGTGTTTTCTAATTTTTTTGTTAGGCATAGTCAATCCTCATTATTCATGGATCTCTTTTTTGTGAACTCACCTACTTGAGAGAATTTATTTGTAACTCCAAAATCAATAGTCATGCTCTCACAGTCATTCATGGACCTGCACAGAGCAGCAAAAAATCTGAGTTGCCCAATACGTGTTCCCAGCTGAGGAAGAAGACCCTGCCTAGTTGTTTCAGCTCTTACACTATAAACAAGTGTCTTTTTTGCAGTCTACCTAGTGCGATGTTTGTCACATTTTTGTGCTATTTATAGATCATTTTATTGTTTAAAATGGCTCCCAAACAAAATGCTTAATTGCTGGCTAGTGTTCCTAAGTGCAAGAAGGTTGTGATGTGCTTTATGCAGAAAATATGTGTAGATAAGCTTCATTCAGGCATGAGTTATGGTGTTGTTGGCCATGAGATCAATATTAATGAATCAACAGTATATGTCAAATAAGGTGTCTCTAAACAGAAAAACACATTAAAACAAGGTGATGCATTGATTGGTTGTTACGACTAGAAGCTTGCAATAACCTAGGGCTGTATTTACCCTTAGGAATAATATTGGGTTGGCCAAAAAGTTCGTTTGGGTTTTTCCATATGATGTTACAGAAAACCCCGAACGAACTTTTTGGCCACACCAACAGTTCAATATCTGCTTAGTCAGCGTTCACAGCAAACCTACACAACATAACTACCATGAATAACGAGAGTTGACCGTAGTGTTAGGAAACGGAGATACTGAGACAGAGCACCATTCTTCCATTTTTATAAATAAATCTCCAAAATTATTTTTTAATCAGCTTCGCTGAATCACAACATACTTCTAGCAGGTTTTACAGCTTTAAAGGACAATTCACACATGGAAAAGAATTTAAAATAAGCAATAACTTTTACCCTTCAAATAGCCTAGTATTTAAATATCTGCAATTTTCCTCATAATCAAGATCAATAGTACCCAGCTTTAAGCAGATAATCTAACTTCCTACACATCTCCAAGGAAAATGAAAAAAATCAGAAAGGAACGCCTGCCTTCCAAATTACTTAAACCTGCACTTCTCCTGTAACCCTCCCTAGCCTCCTTTCTCTAGCTTTTAGGGATAAGCTTCCTCTTTCTCCTACTCAAAGGTAAGCTCTATCACCTGCTCCCCTCTCCTCCTATTCCCCAACCCTGGGTCATCCTTAATTAACTGTTACCCACCCCTTTCCTCGACATCTTCAAACAAGTCCTCCCTAATGTTAATGTTGTTCTGTCTTAAACCTAAAATTACCTTCAAGTTTCTCCAAACCTAAATTACCTCTCTAATCCTGGAACAAATGCCAACCCTACTTCCCACTTTCCCTTCACAGCCAAGTTTATAAAGCAAGTAGTTTACATTCACAGTCTCCACATTTTTTAACCTTCCTTACTGTAGTCTAAGAGGCACCCCATCTCCATCCCTCACCACTACTGAAATCACTCTGACAAAAGCCGCCAATAACTACTCCCATGCCAAATGCATTCAACATTTTTCAAACTTTACTTTTTTGTGATGAAACGCTACTGACCATATTATTTTGACATAATTCTAACTTTATTTCTCCTCAACTTCTCTAGCCAATTCTTGGAATTCTTTGTTTGAAGTACAGTATTATCATTTAAATATAGTATTATTATTCTCCAAGGTTTTTTTTCAATCTCTTGTCAGTCTGACAAATTAGATTAGATTAGATTTTCCTGGAAATCTAATCCTCTTCCATGGATTCATGGAATATGACAGATATGTGACACATATATATTGTACACTGACAGATCACAACCCATCTTTAACTCAGATACCAGTTTATTGTTTGGAGATCCAGACCATAAACCTAACTTCCTACTGGACATCCCACCTTGATACACATATTATCTCAGATTCAATATGTCCAAAACCTAACTCACCTAACCCCTTCCCTAAACCCTCATCTAATATTCTCCAACTTAGTGAATGGCAACACCATATACCTAATAACCAAAGCTAGAAATCTGGGAGTCATCCTAAATATTACTCAAATGTATCCCATCATTTTTATGTCAACTACCACTGCCCTTGTTCAGGCATTCACCAACTTTTATCTCTTCTACTATAATGTCCTAACCAGTATCCTTCTCCCATCATGAAATCTATTTTACACACAACTAAAGAGGTGGTCTATTTAACTACAACCTGATTAAATCACTCTAACAACATAAATATGATCAAGACATTCCCCTTTCAATGGTTCCTGAGTCCTAGTTTCTTAGCAGAGCAGATATTTCATTGCTGAATGACCCTCACCCCTAAGATCTAGAAATACCAACTTACTTGGATTTCCTTGTGCTTATGCTATTTGAAAGCTCTTTACATGCTGTAGCCACTGTAAGAGTACCATTCTCAATTCTTCCAAAGCCTGCTTAGAAGTTGCATGTATAATAAAGTTTCTTGGCAACCTTCTCTGCAGTGCCTCTACCCCTACAAGACAAAACTACTCACTGCTCTGTACCACACAATATATGTATTATGTGAAGAGCAAACTCAATTTTTTGTGGAATTTGTTCTTTAGAACTCAAAATGGATCGACAAAATCTGAATCTGTTCAAATCAGATACAGAGAATTAATACAGTCCTTCTGCAGATCAGAAAATAAAGTATGAATGCATTACAACAGACCCATTACCACTTACAACAAAATAAATCACATGTCCTAGGGAGAGTGGATCAAGATTGTCATCTTCATACAAAAGAAAAAAATGTGTCATTTTTTACATTGCGAAGAGTATATTTTACAATGCAAATACAAACACATGTTTTAATATATCTAATACCTTCTTATGGCACAGTTTCAATCTAATAATAATAATTCTCAACTTCTACTGAAACACCTATTAACAACTAATACATTAAAAATATTTCCAATAAAATATTTAATTTAGAAAAGGAAGAATAGTTTTTGAAGGCAACTATGTCAGAATTTTGAAATGTTCCTATTTTACCATTAAAGGAAGAGCTCCTAATTGCAAGTGATGAAGTCGAGGTGGTGCATGGTAATGGGCCAAGTGAGGATGCAATGCTCCAGGTGTATAAGTAGCTGCAGTCACTCCAGCTTCAATTCCCAGTTCCCTGACAAGAGAGGAGAACAGTTTATATTTTAGACATCCTTACAGTGTCTTTATTATCAACAGAAATGGGGGATTATGTTTACATTTTTGTTTTTTGTTTTTATTTATTTATTTATGGCTGTGTTGGGTCTTCGTTTCTGTGCAAGGGCTTTCTCCAGTTGCGGCAAGCGGGGGCCACTCTTCATCGCGGTGCGCGGGCCTCTCACTATCGCGGCCTCTCTTGTTGCGGAGCACAGGCTCCACACGCGCAGGCTCAGTAGTTGTGGCTCACGGGCCCAGTTGCTCCGCGGCATGTGGGATCTTCCCAGACCAGGGCTCGAACCTGTGTCCCCTGCATTGGCAGGCAGATTCTCAAGCACTGTGCCACCAGGGAAGCCCTATGTTTACATTTTTAAAAGTAATCTGAAGATTCTTATCTTACTTAGCTGAGAAAAAAAGATAATTTAGCCCAAAGGATATAACTAATAATTTCAAATTCATTTTAGGAGTTAAAATTCGAAGATCCAATTTTGTGAGCATGAGGAGCAACGCATTTGTATTCAGTTTCATATCTCACAAAGGAAGGAAATATAATGGACGGCCCCTGAGGTTCCTTCCAATCTAGAAGTCTGATTCTTCCTGAGGAGCGTATAGAATAGAGGTTACTTTTTTGGTTTATATGAATGTGCTCCCAGGTCTTCCGTTTGTTGGACAGTGCCTCTGGATTGTTGGCATCAAGGACAATTACCTTGTAAAGCAAGGGTAAACAAAATTTTAGAAAGAGTAAAATTTGGTAAATGCCAAATCTTCATTTATTCATTCTCATTTTATGTTTTGTCTCAAAAGTCACTGTGGATCAAGATCTCAATGACTGCCTACAGACAACAGATCCAGAAAGAAAATGACCGCAAATCTGCTTCCATTTCTCTAGGAAAGAACACAAGCCTAGAGGATGCTGGCTGGATTTCCCCTGTCAACAGCAGTGGTTAAGGGTGGTACAGCAAATGTGAGTACAAAGGTGGGGGGTGGTGGATAAAGAAGTTATGAAAAGTTTAGGGAGTTAACTTTTGACGGTAGATCCCTGAAAAACAACAACAACAAAAAAGCTCTACTCCTGTTTGACACGCTCCCTGCCCCAGAACTCAAGCTGCTACTCTTTCCTCTCCAGGTCTCTTAGGACTCACCCAGAGACAGTGCTTCACAGATAAACTGGAATTCAGTTTCTCCACACTACCCTTCTCTAAGCATTCCACTACAAAGTATCTCTTCCAGGTTTCCACCAGGAGAAACTGAGCATAGCTTTGAAATAAACAAGATACTGACCAGGCAGATCTCTCTGGAGCCTGTCGAGGATGTGAGGACATAGTCTGAGGCACATGAATATGATGCCCATGACCATAGTTTGGGTGCATCCTATGTGGATGGGGTGGGGGGCGTTCATGTGCCCGCCTGGAAACACAGAACACAAAAAGACCACTGGAAATAATTGAATAATTGGTTATTTCTTAGTGTAGAAAAAATAATATCATATTAACATTATAAACATCTACAGATTAGTCTTGAAATTAATTCTATAAATTATAAAAACATAATATAAAATAATTTAATGATTAATAATAAATCAAGAAACCATAATCCCACAAATTCTCACTGCTCATTTATTACAATGCCTCCAATCCGAGTATCACCCAAGGAAAAAGGCAGTTTTAACATTATCTTGCATAACTGCTTTACAGCAAATATTTTAAATAGAATAATAGGAACTAAATGAAAATAAAATTTTAAAAATTAATACTCCAGCATATGCTACAGGCACAAAAAAGTTATTTTATATAAACATATAAAGCAGAAAAATGGAAACTATTTTATTTTGCTTCACCTTTATACTGTAATAACATTCATCCATTTTAATGGATAAAACTTCTAAGAAAAAAATTTTAACCTTGTGCATTTTTTTCAAACACATGCAAATACATGTCAACACATCCAGGGCACTGACATTACCTCCATTCACACTTTATTTGTCATCCCAGCTTATTATATTTTCTCTTTCTAGTCTAAAGTCTGTCAAATTTACAAATGCAAATGGTCATAAAGTTCTAAACAAATGGCACTTAAGAAAAAACAGTTCCAGGGATTCATTTTTTATAGTCTAATTCTTACTATTAGTTCCAAACACATTTACAGATTTTGCATGTTTAATCTTAATTTTCTAGATACTGGAAGATATGAATATGAAAATTGGCAACTTTCTATATAAAGGGTCACTATATTAGAATGGCAGAAACAGCCGGAGATTCTGAATATAACCTTAAATTATATAACTAAAGAAAGAAGTTACAGATTATTGATTAGATCAAGAGTTTTGCAAACATTCTGGAAGGGCCAAATAGTTAATCTTGTTTGCTCTACAGGCTACAAGGTCTCTGTTGCAACTACTCAACACAGTTTCTGTAGTGTGAAAGCTACAGACAATACATAGATGAACAAGTGCAGCTGTTTTCAGGCAAACCTTTATATACCAAAACAGGCAGGCAGAATTAGACCAACAAAGTACGCTGCCCTAAATTAGACTATCAGATCCTGAATTTTCCAAAGAAAACAAAAAGTTCAATCATAGTCTTTTCATAATATTTGGGGAATATCTTAATATTTAAATTTATAAATAAACTAAGTAAGACTAGTTTTTCAATGTCAGCTGTTGAAAACTTCTACTAATACCCTTCTTCCCTCTGGTTGGTAACATAAAATAAATCAAATTCAATCTTTAATAACTTTACATCTTGTTACTCAGGATCACCAATTTTAACATTAATCTTTAGTATGGACTACGGAAGAAACAAACAAGAGATTAGTTTGCAAAAATAAATGACCTTGGGTTATATCCTGAAAGGGCTTTGATTTTATTAAATAACCTGATACAGATTTTTTTTGTCAGCACCTACAACTCAGGATAAGACGGAGGAACATTCTGGTTAGTAAAGAATTAATTTCCCAGTGAATTGAGGATTAAGTTACATCACTATTAATTGAGGATAGCTACATCACTTCTAAAGACTTTACAGGTTTAAAGACCAATGGAAATAGAAGGTGAAAGAATAAGATGTGATTATTCTTTTAAAAACATAAAACATACGTTGGATGCTGCATCATTCTCCTTCTTTGAACTTCCATCCTCTGCATCACTTCATGAGGATGCAGTCTCTGTGCTGTAGGTGCTGTGGCTGGAATATGGTGTGAAATTGGCTGGTGTGTGGGAGGAAGATGCTGAGGGACTGGTGCAGCGGTACTGGCTAAATGCGTTGGAGGTGGAGGTGCCACGGGGTGAGATGTTGCATGAGAAGATATTTGAGAATGGAAAGCATGTACAGGATGAGGGATAACATAATCCACTTGAGGCGGAGGCTGAGTCTGAGGAGGAGGGTTTCCGTGAGAGTGGGGGCAGGCAGAGGTTTGATGATGAAGTGGTCTTGTCAAAGAAGCATCTGTAAGAAAAGCACAGGCACCATAGAGTTGAGCACATATTGGCATAATACATTCCTATTGTATTTTACAGACATATTAGCACATATTTAATTTTTATGAATACTTTATCAATGCTTGAGTCTACTTAGTCCTGTTTGGCATCTTGCTTTCTTCTTTGAGTAATCATAGGTATCTTCTCATGTCAATATATATAGCTTTACTTCATTCACAGCTTCACAGCATTCCACTATAGGAATGCGCCAAAATTTATTGAAGAAATCGCCACTGATAAAAACTGGAAGCAATCCAAAGCTTCAATAAACATCTGTATGATTCCCCTTGTGCTCTTTCATACATGCATGTACACGAGTGTGTACACGCATGCATGTGCACACGCACACACACACACACACACACACACTGCTCACAGAGAGTTTCTGTAGCATAAATTCCTATAAGCAGTTCTGAGTCTGAGAGAAAAATTTAAATTCAGATACTGGTTGACAAAACACCCTTCCCAAAGTTTACATAATTAATTACCATCAGCAGTACATGAGAGTTCCTGCCTAATTACACTATCACTAAATTTTTTAAATGCTAACCAGAAAAAAATTATGTATTTATTTACCACTTAACATTTCTTCCCAGAATTATCTATTCATATTCTTAGCCTATTATTCACCTTTTTCTTGTTGTTTATAAGTATTCCTTGTATACATGCAAGCTTTGCCATAATAAGGTAGTATAAACATTTTTCCAAATTGTCTCCTATCAATTTTACTCTGCCATACTCAAGTATTTTGCTTTTGTATAATCAAATGTATAAATTATATACTTATAAATACATAAATCTTGTTTTCCTTTGTCATTTACTGGTTATAGAGCACTACAGAGAGGAAAGCAACTTGCGAGTCCTAGGCACAACTGCAAACATATACTTTCATTAGTGCACTTCTCCTCCTGCCCCATGCTACTTTTCCTGTGCTACATTAAGAAGGAAGGGGCATATTTGCCAGGAACTTGCCACGGAAATCAGCCTTTATAAAGATGGTTTCGCCCATTTCTTCATCCTGAAGCTTTATGTTGCAAAGTGACTGTTGAAAAGTCCCTCAGAGGAATATGTATCTCTCTTACTCTAAGAGATGTGCATCTGTTTGAGGTCTAAAAATAAGTTTGTCTCCTCTTTGGATTTTAGTTCTAATTTCATTTTATTTGTAAGGTTTTTCTTGGTAGCCTGGTATGGAGCTACAGCTATTCTCTAGTTTCATTACAGAAAGACTGCCTTCAATTTTTAATTGCTTTGATTCATGCATCAGTGGTGAAAGTCAGGTAACCATGGACTCATTCAGCCATACTTCAAAGGAAACCCTGCTAGTATGTATTGTTATTTAAAGGAAATATTCACTAAATATTCACAATATTTAAAGGAAACTTTCAATAAGCTCAGTGTAAGTTGTGACATATTTTTAAACTGATTTTCTAAAAGTTATATTTTCAAATCAATGCTTTAGTCTAAGAACTCACAAAGCTCACTACTTCTTGGTCATCAAAAAGGAAGTCACTGGGCTTCCCTGGTGGCGCAGTGGTTAGGAATCCGCCTGCCAATGCAGGGAACACGGGTTCGTGTCCCGGTCTGGGAAGATCCCACATGCCGCGGAGCGGCTGGGCCCGTGAGCCACAACTGCTGAGCCTGCGCATCTGGAGCCTGTGCTCCGCAACAAGAGAGGCCGCGACAGTGAGAGGCCCGCGCACCGCGATGAAGAGTGGCCCCCGCTTGCCACAGCTAGAGAAAGCCCTCGCACAGAAACGAAGACCCAACACAGCCAAAAATAAATAAATAAATAAATTTTAAAAAAAAAAAAAAAAAAAAGGAAGTCACTAAGTTTTATCATTGTTAACTATCCTTCCTCAAATTTAGAGCATTTTTCCCAGTTTCATGTCAAGGTTTACTTCTATAATCATTATACAAGAAAAAATATTCACAAATATAACAGAATTTTAAAGTCTTGTTTTGGAATGAATCAGTTTATTTAACTCTTCATTAATCATTTTATTTTTTTCAACCTTACTGACATATAATTAACAAATACAACAATATATTCAAAGTGTATAATACGATAATTTGACACATGTATACCACATGAAATGATTACCACAATCAGTTTAATTAACATATCCATCACCTCACATAGTTGCCAGTTTTTGTGTGTGGTGAAAAATTCAGCCATCATTATAATACACTGTGTATCTAAACAAAACAATTACTAACCACTGTATAAAGGTGACATATTTTGCCTTCCCACAGACCATTTCGCTTCTTCTCTATTTTATGTGTTCTTGCCAGTAAAAACAAACAAACAAAAAAACGTTCTTGATCTTGCTTCTTAAAAGTTCAGCATGTCACTTTAACCCAGCAATCTCACTCCCAGGAAGTTACCCTACAGACAGACTAAAAAACTACAAACAATTTAAATGTCCATCAACAGAGGACTAATTTAATATACAGTGGAATATTACGAGGGTATTAAAAACAATGGGCTAGATTTTTATATGCTAATATGAAAAAAAATCTAAGATGTATTGTTGAATTTTAAAAACATCAAAAATGAAAAAGCAAGAGGCAAATACTATGTTTGATATAATCCCATTTTTTTAAAAAAGGAGAGATATGTCATAATAAGAGATGTCATAATAACGTGTGGAGAAAGAAAATTTCCAAAAGGTTTTATAATAAACTATAAACAGTTGGTACCTCTGAGGTTTTAGCATTAGTGGGAAGAAAGGAGAAGGGCTTTTAACTTCTCATTTTATATCATTCTGCAGCTTGAATTTCTTAGAGTGTACACCAGTTACTTTTATGATAAAAGTAAAACAAGTTTAAGTCTAAAACATTTTTTTATTAGGACATAAAAGGGGAATGGATACACTTATAAATTGCTTCAGTATATTATTTTTAAAGGGGAGGGGGAGAAAACCACACATTTTGAGTTCTCAATAAAAGATTATCAATTAAAGATGAATATCAACAAGTATTACAGAACAGCCTGTACATCGTACCAGTGTCCACACACAAAATTTGCCCACTGGTCAATACTTTGCAAAAACTAACTCGTTTCAAAACCTTTTTTCTACCTTATACTTTAAAGTTGCATTCTTGAAAAGTGATGTATCACCAGATTTCATTGTACAAATTCTGGGTTGACTCCAGCTGTGCCTGCAGGACCCAGATTTTAAAAATTATAGGACTGGAAGAAGAGATCTAAGAAGATATATAACTGAAAATTATCCCTTGCATGTAATCAGAACAAAAGCAAATTTCCTTGCCAACTTTCTGGTTTACCCCTGGCATGAATTTTCAGTGTTTCTTTTAAATCAAAGTATTTAATAAGTTTCCATCTGACTATTAACCTATGATTTAACAGAGCAATAAATATATGTTACACAGCCTAAGGGTATTTCTCATTTCTTATGGTATCTCATAGATTTCAATTTCTTTAGAAAAGCCATGTCTGATTCTACTTTAATTGCTTGAATCAAATGAGTACAGAAACCTTTCTGCAATTGGCAAAGCTTTCTGTCAAGGAATTTTCTCTTGTGCCTCAGTTAAGCTTCAGAATTCTTAATCCAAGTTTACTTTCCTATGTGTAGAAATGACTACTAAACTTTCAAATTTCCTTTTACTACTAAAGGATAAATCTAATTCCTTAAAATTTCCTTTTATAGGAATCTAAGGTGCCATTCAATGTACGAGTTCATAGATATTAATTAAAATGTAAATGTTAGTATGTCAAACAGACAAAATATACTTTTTATTATTTTCCCAGACCTTTTACAACAACATCTGCCCTTTTTGCCTTAGAAGACTGTTTTGGGTATGTGAGGTAAAGGGAGGATGAAATAGGAAAAATACACTCCACTCTTAGGCCAAGGAGGTACTAAAAATTTATAAACTAGTATTGCTGAAAGGTTATTTCATGAGGAGAGGACGATGCTTCATCTATGTGCCTCTAAGCTCTTTGCCTGTTAAATTCATACTTACAAGGAGGCGGCATGTAATGTCGGCAAGATGACAGCGAGGCTTGTGGAGGGGGCTGGGGCTGGGGTTGTGCAACCACGCTGGATCCGTAACCATCTACTGATAATGGCTGGCTGGGGGCGGCAGCAGCAGCAGCCTGGTGGCCAAAGATTGCAGCTCGGGAAGAGGAAACAGGACAGCAGGGGTCAAAGGCAGATGCTCCATGAAAACCACCACTTCCATGACTTCTGATACCACTGCTGCTCAGGTCTACTGGCAATGCCTGCTGTATAAAGAGGAACTATGTTTTATCTTTCTGAAATTTGGTCAAAACATTGTTTCATGTTATATTATAAAAGTACTCCTAATGCAATCTAGAAAAATAGAATCTATGAATTTAAAACTGGTAAAAATTTTGAGTGTGAAGACCTACTGAGCACCAAGAAAATACTGTGTGCATCTTGGACTGTAAAAATTCTAGTGCTCATACACTTAAAATCTATAATCAATTTTAAATAATCAAGCATGAGATCATGCTGTAAGATGAACAAAAGTTAATATATTATTTTAAGATCTGTTTCTCTTCCATTATCTAGATTTTAAGAGAGAAAGAAACTTTTAAATCATACTTCCATATGCTCCTTTACCCCAAAATTCTGATTGGTAATTTAGGACTCCTTTACAAAACATATAATCATACCACTGAAAACATTTAAGGCTCCAGGTAAAAATTTGTTCTGTTTTTAAACTGTACACAGCAAGCATTCAACTGAAACTCTAATAGTGCAAACATTATCCAAGATAACAAAGGCCCTAAGATTATTCAAGCTAAACCATTAGCTAGCTTTTCCTCATAACTCTTTTCGCTTAAAAAAAAAAAAAAAGATTAAACCATGATTACTTTTATTAGGAATATAATTTTAGGGAAGGCCCATTTACCAAGTTGGAAAATCAAAGAGTCTAGATTCCATCTCTACTCAAAAGTAATTAAGTTTTTTCCCCTGAGCACTTTGAAAAGTCCTTAGTAAAACACTTTACCTTCTACTCTAGAGCAGATTACAGAAACAGACTTGCTTCTTTATATTCTTAAGTATTTTAAATACAAGTCTTTGCTTAGTGTTCAGTACAGCTGTAATTTTTAAAATGTGATTAAAGAAAATAAAGATGTTATATATGGAATCACATGCAGGAATTGTTCAACACTGAAAGATGAGGGGCTAGAGGTGAGGAAAGCTAGGGTAATGCATTTATTAGAGGCCCAGGTCACCCAGCCCAGTGAGGAACCATAGTGGTCTTTGTACTTTTTTAAAATTTATTTTGTTTTATTATTATTATTTTTTAGAGACAGAGTTGTCTTTGTACTTTCAATGGCCTCCCAGCTCAGAGGATAACAGAAACATGAGAAACTCTGGATACTAAAAGGGAAGGAGGATGATGGTACAGGAGAAGCTATAGGAAGGTGAAAAGAAAGAGCTACTTTCCTCTTCTATATTATGTGTCTACAATCAATTAAGTAAATGTCTGGGCTCTTTCTTTTGAGTTGGCAAATACAATATATGCTCCCAATTTGAATAAATAAGGTTTAAGAGTAATATTTTAAGATTGTGAATTATTACTTATGGTTCAAATACTTTCCGTATTTTCCTATTTAGGTTAAAATTTGGCAAATGGACTGGAATATCCACATACTATGAAGGTGAGAAAATTTCCTATCTTCTTCTCCAGTCAGTGATTAAGAACACTCCCAGGGAGTGAGTAAAGTAGGGTGAAGGTCCTCCTAGAAGGAACCGAGGGTAAAGTTAAAAGTAGAGAATAAAAATAAAAGGGGAAAAATCAACACAGAGAACCCTCTTCCTCACAATTCCAACAGTTCATTCAATTATTATTCTAGAAGGAAAAGGGAGGGTAAGCAAAATGGCACAGAAATGGCAAATATTACTTTACACATCTCATAAGTAGTTCATAGCACTAATTAAACTATTCTCTCAAAAGAGAAAGCTACATCCAAAGGAGTAGTAGAGTACAGAGTCAAGTGACTGCTGCAACTTCTCTCGTCAAGCCTAATCCTCCCCAATCTTTCTCTGCCTATCTATAGTCTGACACTCAATCATAAGACATCCACACAATTATAAATCCTCAGATCAGTCTGCCTCTCCTCAACTTCCTGCTGTGTCCACACAAGTCTCAAACGGAGACTATACGAGGCTACCTCATGAGCATGTGGCTAATTTCAGAGTCCTACAAATAGCTACATCAATCTCAAACCGTTCATATTTCCAAAACCGCATTCTCTGTTTACCTTCATACCCATTATAACCACTGAATGCCTGATCCTGCTGATTCTTCTCAAGTTTTGTGTACAGTCCAAATACCTCTACTTAGAGATAGGTGAGTAGGCTACATCTATATTTTACACAAAAGAGATTCTTCCTCTAATTAACTCACTCAGGTTGCTTCCTCATTCCCAAGAGGTAGAACAGGTCTAGACAACCCATAGATGTTAATACTTAGAACTGTTATCAGAACCAAAACATCATCTAAAATCTCTTTAATAATATTTCCTACTAAACCCTTTCAAATTTCCTTTTGGTATCAGCAGCTAGTTTTTTCTTCTTAAGGGAACACCCCACTTTCTTAATTACTTTTAATTTGTCAGAACCAGAAGAGATAACCAGCAAAAATTTAAAAGATGAAGCAAGTACTTTAGGAAAGGTCAGAGGGTACAGTAAAGCAGCTGCTCTGAACTTCTTCTTGACTTTTTTCTAGCACATTTTTTAGCACGTGTCACTTACAGTTTTAAATTACATCTTTTGCTTTTTAAAGTATGCACCACCAAGGTTTACGTCACAATTATACACAGAGATGACGGAGCAAAAGTTAAAATAGCACATAACACCTCACTTTATTTACTCCATGTGATCACCAATATTAATTTAATATTATTTGACATATCAAGCACTCACTAATAATATCAACTAATTTACTTAATTCGCAAAAAATTTCTTATAATTTTTGCTGACATTTCAATTTCCCACAAACTAAAAACCTCATCTGCTCCTAAGAAACTATGTCACAGGTTTTCATCTGAGACGGCTGTTTATTTCTAGATGAGTGGAGATTATAGGGAGGCTGCAGAATAGGAGGTAGGGTAGAGGAGAAAAAAACTGGGAGAATTCCCGAATTTCTCATGAATTAGGTTGACACTGCAGTTTCAACACTTTGTTTGAAATAAAATCCTAAAGATTTAGATCCTACTACATTTAACTAAAAACACCTAAAAACATTCCAGAATAAAAATTAGTATCACGTCCAATTATCTACATCCCTGGCCCCCTCAGTTAGTTGCAATAATTAACATGAGAAAATCCTAAATACTTAATTTAAAAAAATCACACATCATTGAACTCTTGCAGGGGCAACAAGAATGACTTATTTAGCATATAAACTTTATCATTAGGTTTTTTTTTTTTTCTCCTGAAGGAACCACAATTTTAAAAAATCAAGATGAACTCATCAAATTCCACATACCTGGTCATGGTAGCTGGTACCAGAACTACTATTTGCTCCACAAGGTGCTTGTACTTGTGGAGGTCTTTCCACAGGGCAAGTGGGATCACCAAAGGAGGGAGACACTGGGACAGCTGGGTGGGGAGTATGATGGTGGTGGTGATGATGCTGAAAATGGTGGCCATGCTGCTGAAAGCAACTTGTGTGTGGATGTCCTAACGCATGGTGACTCTGCGACGACCCTCCACATGGCGAGTGCTGGGGACAGCAGGAAGGTAACCTTGGCATCGCAGGAGGGCCAGTTTCCGTTATAGCACTAGATGCAGTTCTCCTTGAGTCATCTTGAAACGAAAAAATGCATAGAACCAAATGATCAAATATCACTGTGTAAAAGAAAGTGTATATTTTATATATGTGTATAAATAAGTAAATAATTAAGAAGTGATTACTGAATTCAAATATCTGTAAATAATAATGTGATACAGTCACATTCTTAACACGCATATCCTGTAATTTCAGGCAGTGATCTTCACTGGGATTTTCAGGCAAGCTTTAGGAGGCTTATATTTACCATGATGTTTAAATATGGCAATAGATCACCTTCTCCTAGGTCACTATAAATTATTAGTTTTAAATTGTATTTTAAAAACTCTAAAATATCATGGGAGTCTTTCCATTATATGCAACAAAGCTAAGGTTCTCCTGAGCTCCATGAGCCTCTAATACTATAAATCATTCCTATATAATGAAGACTACTATGTACTTCTTAAAATCTTATCTTCTTAAGACGTAACTACACGGGCTTCCCTGGTGGCACAGTGGTTAAGAATCCGCTTGCCAATGTAGGGGACATGTGTTCGAGCCCTGGTCTGGGAAGATCCCACATGCTGCAGAGCAACTAAGCCCATGAGCCACAACTACTGAGCCTGCGCTCTAGAGCCTGCGAGCCACAACTACTGAGCCCGCGTGCCACAACTACTGAGCCCGTGTGCCACAACTACTGAAGCCCCTGCGCCTAGAGCCCATGCTCCGCAACAAGAGAAGCCACCGCACTGAGAAGCCCGCGCACCGCAACGAAGAGTAGCCCCCGCTCGCCGCCACTAGAGAAAGCCCACGCGCAGCAACGAAGACCCAATGCAGCCAAAAATAAATAAATAAATAAATTTATTTATTTTTTAAAAAAAAGACATAACCACCCAACTCAGAGCATATCTGTCTAAGTCTCACTAACTTCCAATGTCTTTTCCCTTCCTCTGGTCTCTGAACTCAGACCCAATAGAACAAAAGAAATAAGACTCTACTATGTCGAAAATTAAAAGTCTCTTATAATGATCTAGTGACTCAAGGTTGAACAGTGGGAAAAAACATGGAGTCAGATGGGCCTGAGTTCTAATTCTGAGCCTGTCTAATCTGGAGCAATGTGACCTTAGGAAAGTTATTTAACCTCTTTCTCACCTATTAAATGTAGCAATAATTGCCTTGCATGGCTGTTGTTAGAAAAGATAATAATCTTCTAGGTATGAAATATCTGAGTCCTGATTATGCTCTGTCACATGCCCAGTTATTTTGAAGGTATGTTCTTCCATGCCAAAAGAACAGCTGAAAGTGTCCCCAGAAGGTTTATCCTAGTGTTTCAAACTCCTCTAAAAAAAAAAGCACCCTTTCCTCAAACTACATATTATGTGGAAATTAGATAAAACAGATAAAAATGGAGATAATTTTTTTTACTTAAAAATAAAAATTAGAAGAGTGGAAAACCCAAATCCCTGTCCTTCCCTTCCCCCACCCCCCGTGACTCATGAGGCATCACCTCAGAATCCTTAGGATTCTGGAGTACCACTGTTCTAGCCTTTTTTCTAGAGTAACCAATACCAGGGATACCCTGCTCCTATTTGGCTCACAGTACATAGCTATTCTCTTCTGGGCCAATGTACCAAAATTAGGAATCTTCTGGTTCTTTACAAATAATACAAAAATCCAACTGAAACTGGCTTAAACAATAAAGGGAATTTATAGACTCACATAAATGAATCTGGGTGGGGATGCTTCAGGCTCTGATTGATGGGTTTGACTGCAGTACACCTCCCTGTAATTCTCCTGGGTCTGCCCTCCCATACATGTCCTATCCTGCTTTTGCTGATTCTCTTCTGGGCAAAGTCTGTGATCTAAACCCTGTTAGGCAGTATTTCTAAATCTGTGTATGTTGGTTCCCCCGACCCCAAGTTCCTACTCTGGCCTACTTGGGCTAATTTCCTGAACCCTTTTGTAAAGGTTCTTAACCTCAGAACTAGAATTCAGGAGTCTGTAAACTTGGATGGAAAAAAATTACAAATTCTTACTAATCTCTAATAGCCTCCTGGAATTAGCACTACCTTGTTATCATCAGTTGAGAGGTTAAATATTACAAATAATTTGTATCAAAAAACAATGAAAGTCAACAAGCTGTTCACTTTTAAAACATAAGTGACAGCAGATTCAAAGTCAGTTCTATAATTAAATCACTTTCATTCATTTGCATTCCAAATTTCTTGAGTAACCTGGACAGAGTCACAACTGGCATACCTGGAACTGACCATGATCAACAGCCTATCTTCGCCATGCTGAATCAAACATTAAGTAGCTATTTCCCAAAGGCTGTAAGATTTACAGCAATATCATTATTACAGGAACTTTACTTCCTACAACATTTTCAGGGTTGTATCTCAGCCCCCACGTCAAAATGTTACACAAGTAAATGTCATTTATTGTGTGTTAACGTCAGAAAAGAAAATCCAAAACCTTTGGGACACTAAATCCATTCAGTGGATGGACTAAATGACCTTCATGATTCCTTCCAACTATGACATATTAATTTTACAAACCCAGTTATTTGAGGATTGTGTGTAACTCTAAGATTCAGGAGATGAGTCTGTAACCAGAGCAAGAGATCTAGGGACTGCTAGGGCCATGACTGAAGTGACAGATATGACACTTAACCTGTTCGGAAATGATTTGCCCTCTTGGTCTTCAATTATTTCAAATACAAAACTCAGAGTGAGTGAAGAGGAAGCACAATGACTTTAATATCCTTAAGGCTGAACACATATTTAAGGGGTTATATGATTAGCAGTATGGCCCCCAAAAGAGGACTGATCTTATAGCTCTACTTCTTATGGTACAGTTTTGGCTTCCAATTAAATTAATATTTATTTTCCTACAGTCCAGAAGCTCTCTGTTGCTCAAACAAGGTAGCAATCCAAAGTAAAGACAACTGAATCTCCTCTTGTTCAAGAGTTACTGACCAAAGAAAATTGCCACAGAGTAGAGGCGAAATACAAAGACATCTGATTGAGTAAATAAAACACTGCCTTTTTTTATTAAAATTAGGCCGCTGAGTGGCCACTAAAAATAGATAATCACAAATCTACACCAGAAGAATTAACTCCACAGCCCAGTGACACCAAGCTGGTTAAAATACTTTTATTGTAATTCTAGGAGGATTACGGAGATGTACTCATGCATTTATTCATTTATTTGGCAAGTCTTATACATAATAATGGCATGGTTAAGGATCTACAAAGGTACTGAAAAATGAAAGTCCTGGCCTTTAAAATAACGAATGGATATTGTCTGCCTTTGTTGTTTTATCTCTAGAAACTAGAAACATGCCTGCACAATGTAGGTGGTTCAATAAGCACTTGCTAAATTTAAGCTAACCTAACAAGGGAAAAGAGGCATGCCTGCATTGTTGCAGCTTAGTGCTGAAAAAGAGAAAGACTTGATCTTTGGTCCTCAAGGAGCTCATCATCAAGTACAGAGAAAATTTAAAACAGAAATCAACCAGTATTATAACAGAAGCATTAGGTTCTAGGTACAGTATAGAGCAACACTGCCCCCCAGGGAATATCTGGCAACACCTGGGGATACTTTCGGTGTCACAACTGGAGGGGAGGTAGTGCTACTGGTTATTTAGTAGGGAGAAGCCAAGAATGCTGCTATGGCTACCGGGGGGGAAGGGGGGTGGGATGAATTGGGAGATTGGGATTGACATATATACACTACTGTGTATAAAAGAGATAACTAATGAGAACCTACTGTACAGCACAAGGAATTCTACTCAATGCTCTGTGGTGACCTAAATGGGAAGGAAATCCAAAAAAAGAGGGGATATACGTATACGTATAGCTGATTCACTTTGCTGTACAGCAGAAACTAACACAACATTAAAGCAACTATACTCTAATAAAAATTAAAAATATAATAATAATGCTGCTAATATCCTACAATGCACAGGAAAACCGCCCCCCCCCCACACACACACAAGAACTGTCCAGCCCAAAGACAATAGTGCCAAGGTTGAGAAATCCTGGCATAAAGAAAGAGCACAGGATCCAACTCAGACTTTGTAGGTTTGAATTCTTGCTCCACTATCATATAACCTTAGACAAGTTACTTTACCTGTAAAATGAAAAGAACAATAGAATCTGCCTCATAGGTTATTACAAAAATCAGAGTTAATATAAATAAATTATTGACCAATATTATGAGTTCAACAGATGTTAGCTATTCTTATCCACTACAATTGTTAGCACTGTTTATGTTGTGCTCCCGGTGTCTAGAACAGTGCCTGATACATAGTATGCAATCAACAAATACTTGCTGAATAAATGAATATATAAGATATCATATATGCATAAAGCTAAGAACATTGAGAAGTCAGATGATAAGCTGATTGGGGCATGTTGAGTTTGAGGTGACTGCAGAATGGTCCAGAAGAGAGGCGGTTGGATACGAAAACAAGGAGAGTGTTCTGGAAGCACAATACGGTGAGTCATCGGCATACTGGTGGTAGGTGAAAACACCTACAGTTATGAGATGGACGAGTGAAAGAAGGGATGAAAATAGAGTCCTGGGAGAAAATAAGATGAGAAGAAAATTATTGCCAGATTTTTAAACATCATGTTTGTTTGTTCTGAAAGGAGTCAGAGTTAAAGTTAAATGAAGGAGTTTAAGGTGAAGAAGATCCACTTAGGTGTACATAGACTTAACACAAATGTACACATGTGTGTACGAAGGGAACGGAACCAACAAAGATGCTGAAGACACAGGGAAGATAACTGATAAAGCAAGGTCAAGGACACAAGAAAGGACAGGAGGTGGAGCATAGATAAAGAGACTGGAAACTATAAGAAGGAGTTAAGAGACCAGGAGTTAGAGGAGATATGGATAGGTATAAGTACACAAAAGTTTTTATTAAAGGGGCTGGAAGTTACAAGTATTCATGCTTGAGAACCTTCATTTATTTTTTTTATCCCCCCTACCCCCGGAAATGAGAGTCTTAAGAAGAATAAGAGAATTTTGGAATAGACACTGAGGGGAAGGAAAGGGAACCGATTGAGATATATCACACTATGACAACTTATTAACAAAAGCCCAAGATTAGATACCATAAAGTCATGAGGCACCAATCTGCATGGTTCTATGATTTTTACAAGTCCCATTTAGGAACCTGGATAAGAGAGAAGCTACATGGCTCAAGTGATTCAAGGTTGGAAATATACAAGAAGGTGCAAAGTAAGGACAGGATGTGAAGAAAACAGGTGAATGATGTTCTACAGTCTTGGAAGGTAATAAAGCCAGCAGAATTGAATGCCCCTAATGTAATCTGAATATCTGTATGTGCTTCTATCAGATTCATACAGAGGAACAATTTGGCCTGGAACAAGGTTCTCCTAGTCTAGAGAAATACAACATGAGCAAGTCTATCCCAAGGGTGGTCATTAAAAGACAGAGTAATATCATGAGAAGGCCATTCAGGCAATGAAGTTACTACCTAATAGATAAAATGTGAATCCTAACTAAACAAGGGTGTTAAAAAATAAGTACATAAATAAAAGCTTTGAGACTGTCTTGAAATAAAGTTGGGACTGTTTCACATAACATCTAGATAAGCATAGGGTACATAAGCTACCAGGAAAGACAGTGCACTCAATAAACGAAATAAAAGCCCATTTCACTTCTGCCTACATTTTTTTTTTTCAAAGACACACCTGAGAAATCTCCTTGTTTCCTCAAGCTTTGCCTCAAGTTTCCAGGGAAGGGAGATCTAAACCAGACACAAGCAGTTTTCCAATCTGCTCACGGTAAGTTACAGGGATATTATAAGAATTAAATATATTATTAAAAGCAAAAAAAAGATAGAAAATATATGGTGGTTTCATTATTAATGGTGATATAGTCAATCTACAAGCTATAGGGTCTGTGATGTCTCTGTTACTAAACAGCAAGTTCCTATCTCTGTGCCGTCATTCAAGAGCAAAAAAAGACTATTTTAAGACCCAGTTAATCTGAGATAAGAGTTAAAACTATAAAACTCTTAAAAGAAAACAGAAGAGTAAATCTTTGAGACCTTTGGTTAGGCAATGGTTTCTTAGATATGACACCAAAAGAGTAAACAACAACACAAAATATTGGGAAAATGACATCATCAAACTTTTTAAAACTCCCATTCCTATTTTCAATTCTTTTGGATACGGATCTAGGCGTGGACTTGTGGGTCATATGCTGCTAACTCTGTGTTTCACTTTTTGAGGAACTGTCAAAGTGTTTTCTACAGTGGCTGCATCATTTTACATTCCCACCAGATATTAATAAAGGTTCCAGGGGCTTCCTTGGTGGCGCAGTGGTTAAGAATCCGCCTGCCAATGCGGGGGACATGGGTTTGAGCCCTGGTCCAGGAAGATCCCACATGCTGCGGAGCAACTAAGCCCGTGCACCACAACTACTGAGCCTGTGCTCTAGAGCCCGCAAGCCACAACTACTGAAGCCCGCGCACCTAGAGCCCGTGCTCTGCAACAAGAGAAACCACCGCACTGAGAAGCCCGTGCACCGCAACGAAGAGAAGCCCCTGCTCGCCGCAACTAGAGAAAGCCCAAAGCTTGCAGCAATGAAGACCCAACACAGCCAAAAATAAATAAAACAAAATAAATAAATGTATAAAAAGAAAAGAAAATAAAGGTTCCAATTTCTCTATATCCTTGTTAACCCTGCTTATCTTCTGATTTCCTGTTCTTTGTTTTTGTTTTGTTTAATTATAGATATCCTGGTGGGAGTAAAGTGGAATTTCATTCTGGTTTTGATTTGCTTTTCCCTAATAACTAATAATGTTTTCATGTGCTTCTTGGTCATTAGTACAAATGACCTTCTTCTCTGGAAAAATGCCTATGTAAATTCTTTGCCCATTTTAAAACTGGGTTGCTTTTCTTTTTATTATTGAGTTGTGCAAGTTCTTTATATATTCTGGATACTAGAGCCTTATCAAATATCTGATTTTCAAATATTTTTCTCCCATTCTGTAGGCTATCTTTTCACTTTCTTAAAATTTCCTTTGATGTACAAAAATTTTAAATTTGATGAAGTCCTGTTTATCTCTATTTTTCTTTTGTTGCTTGTATTTTTGGTGTCAGCCATTCAATTCTCCCCCATCTCTTTCAGTTGAGCTATAATACTTCAGTAACATATAGCACACAGACTCAAATATGAAGTCATAGTCTAATTCTAATAGAGACCACTTTGTTCACATATGATACTTATTCTAAGAATACACTCTTGCTAACACAGCTAAAATCTTAAAAACAACAATCCTTTTTCTAACAAAGAGTCCCTTCCCTGCTCTTCTTTTTTTTTTTCTTTTTCTTTTTTTACATACCTCCTGTAGAAGTACCAGTCATACTATTGCTTGCAAGCATAGGTGAAGTCTCTGACACTGCGGAGGGTTGGCTACTAGTGACAGCTGAAGCAGTATCAGAGGGCTGCTCAGAGGTAGATGGATTTGAATTGTTAATGGAAGCGCTTGTGGTTTGTGATTCCATTCTCGTGGAAGTGGTTGGTACTACAGTAGGTTCTACAAAATACAAAATGTTTATTTAGCATTTCAAAACAAATTAGGTAATGGGTTATATTTTAATAAAAGCTAACATTTTTATGATAATTATTAAAACAAGATATGAACCCTCTAATAAGTACAATATACAGTAAAAAAAAAGTTTTCATAAAGTTAAACTGCAACATTAAAATGACATGTTACTGCATTTTTAAAAACCCAACACATATATGTATATTCCAATAATTCAAAGGACTAACATAGTTTTTTTGGGTAATGACCATGTAAGTCTTCTGATCACAAAGAAAAGAGGCAAAGTAAAAGTCCCTCTGCTATGTTTATACACATTGTCACAGGCTGTTAGAACAGTATACAAATTGTACTTTCTCTGGTTACATTATGGATTCTAGAGTCACACAGCTTGGATAGCAATTCTGATTTCATCACTGACAGTATGATCTAGGATAAATTACTTAACCACTCTCTATTTCCTCACCTGTAGAACTAGGAAAGTACAGAATTTTCTTCACAGAACTGTTGTTAGGATGAACAGAGATCACACATATAAAGCATTTTATATGATGCTTTACAAGCAGTAGTCATTCAATAAACATTAGCTATGATTTTTAATAACCGTTTTAATTTCTTTCTTACATGCCTTTTTGTACGTTTTTCCCCCAAATTTTTTTGCCAATATTAATGTTCATCAGTGCTTTCTAATAAAAATTAAAGTTTTTGTAGTAGAAATTAAAAGAAATTTCAGGCAGACCTTAACTTATGAATGAGTTATACTTTAGACCCTAATTGTTAAATGACTGTTTAAAAATTAAGAATAATGGGAATAATAATTACATACTACTACTACTACTACTAATAATAATAATTACATAGTCACAATAATTAGACCTGAATTATCACTCTTTAAATGTGATAATACATGTGATAAAACAATGAGAGGACAACTATTCTATACAATGAAGTGAGGTACGCTGATTCCTGAAACACAAATAGTACCTGTTAGTCTATATGGGACCCTGTACTTCAGATGCTTAAAGAAATGTATTTGCCTAAACATAAAAGGGGGAGGGAGGAACCTCTGTTGATTTGCAAAGAGTTTATCTCAGTTTCTCAATCTTAGCAGTATTGACAGTGGCTGAATAATTCTTTGTTGGAGATGGGAGGGGAGGAGGGTGGACTGTCCTTTGCACTGTAGGATGTTTAGCAGCATCCCTGGCCTCTACCCATTAGATGGTAATAGCACTCTCCCCCAACTGTGAGAACCAAAAGTGTCTGTAGATATTGCCAAATGTCTCTAGGGGCACAAAATGGCCAGTAGGTAAGAACCACTGGTCTAACTGATAAACTTAAGCTTTGGACTTATTTTTAATAAGATAGAAGCCTTCCACTAAAAGAAACCAGTAGGGAGAAGGGGGCATCTCCTGATCACTGGAATACTTTTAACCTAAAAGTAAAAGTATTCTGTTTGAACTAAATTCTAGTGGGTTAAAAGGCTACTCTGTCACATTTTGTTACTTTACTGGATGGCAGGTGTCACATGGGAAAACACACAAAAAGTTTCCAAAAGAGCCATCAATATTTAACTGAGTAATCTTTAATTAATCCCTATTGTATTAACCACTGCCTTACAGATAATTTATGGTGCTTCAAAATAAAAACCAAGACATTGTTAAATGAAATGTAGACAATGGGAATAAATAACCTCTTAATAAACATCTTAATTCCAAAGTACTGCTACTCTGAAAGTTATGATCATCCAAACTGCAAACAGCAGATATAAGAGATGATTGCACAAGGCCCCTAACTCTTCCTACCTAGCGAATGTACCCTTTTTCCAATTTATAGCTAACTGCCAAAATTAACAAATTCATATATGGCTTACTGTCTCCTTAAGGAAATTATGACTGACCATTTCCTTCTAAGATGTAACTATTACTATCTGAAGACAATTCTCAATATGAGGGAAAATTCACATACGTATTCATATATTCATACTTGCTACCACTTTCCCTAACCTCTGTTTTCCAACTCTAGCTTTATGTCCTCAGTTACTTGGGTGCAGCTGTAAGCCAAAACAAAACACTAAAGCTGAGCAGCACATAAGGTAACCATATTATTACACTGAAGGATAACACAACTTTTAAAAGCAAACTGAACATTTCAAATAACCAGTATTAACCATTTAAACTCAGTTAGGGGCTTCCCTGGTGGCGCAGTGGTTGAGAATCTGCCTGCCAATGCAGGGGACACGGGTTCGAGCCCTGGTCTGGGAAGATCCCACATGCTGCGGAGCAACTGGGCCCGTGAGCCACAATTACTGAGCCTGCGCGTCTGGAGCCTGTGCTCCGCAACAAGAGAAGCTGCGATAGTGAGAGGCCCGCGCACCGCAATGAAGAGTGGCCCCCACTTGCCCCAACTAGAGAAAGCCCTTGCACAGAAACGAAGACCCAACACAGCCAAAAATAAATAAATAAAAATAAAAAAAATAAAAAATAAAAAAATAAACTCAGTTATATTGCTTTTCTGTTCTGTATTTTTAAAGTGTTGTTTCTATTTTTCATAGCAAAGTTAAAGTATGATAACAATATTATAAATGAAAGTATCAATAACACATAAGTCTGAGGATAGATCAAACCACCTCTTGTAAAAATAATTTTTTTCTAAGAAAATAACTACCAAGCAATGAAGTAATAATCAGAAAGAATTTTTAGACACAACTTACAAACTGAGGTTATTATATTAATTGAAAAATAACATTAGGATACCTGGCAACTTCCCTGTAATTTAATATATATTACCATTAAGCAGCAATAGAAGTTTCTAGCATATTAAGATACTTCATTTTACCAAATCTTCTTCATAATTCTACACTGCTAGTACTCCAACTTACCATCTTCATCAACAGTAAGGTCCACAACTTCTGCTGCATTCTGCCTCAAGGGCTGTATAACAGTAGAAATCCTACTGCGGTTCCGTGGTTCCTGTGGCCGACTTGTATGAGAACTTGAACCTTGGCTCCAGTGAGATCTATTGTGTCCAAGGGTTGAACGAGACCTTAAATAACAAAATTTTTAGTTACCTAAGAAATCATAAGCCTTTCTTACAGACTAAGTTGTGAAATTCTTCATTCAAGAATTCTCCAGAGGGGCTTCCCTGGTGGCGCAGTGGTTGAGAATCTGCCTGCCAATGCAGGGGACAAGGGTTCAAGCCCTGGTATGGGAAGATCCCACATGCTGAAGAGCAACTAAGCCCGTGCACCACAATTACTGAGCCTCGGCTCTAGAGCCCGTGAGCCACAACTACTGAAGCCCACGCACCACAACTACTGAAGCCCACGCACCACAACTACTGAAGCCTGCATGCCTAGAGCCTATGCTCCACAACAAGAGAAGCCACCGCAATGAGAAGCCCGCACACCGCAATGAGTAGCCCCCGCTCGCCACAACTAGAGAAAGCCCGTGTACAGCAACGAAGACCCAACGCAGCCAAAAATAAATAAATAAAATAAATTTTTTTAAAAAAAGAATTCTCCAGAGAAATAATCATAATAGAATTTAAAATTCTGACTAGCATAATGCCTAGCACTCAATAAACATCTGCTGAATTAAATGTTCAACAAATGTTCACCAATCAACTGACCTCAGAAAATGAAAAATGATGTTAGACCAATCAATGGTGTAAAATACAGGATTCTGTTTCAAGAATGCTGCTCCCTTTTCAATGTTTACTTTGAATATTCACCTGGGTTATAATCAATTACTTACGTTTTATGTTAATACCTAAAATTATTCACCATAGGTATAGTAACAAAAATATCAACACCCTAAACATTTAACATTCACATGATCTTCTATGTTTAGTTTAGATTGGCTCTGCAAAGCATGGCTTTGGGAGTCCCAAACCAAGCTAAGTTTCTGGGACTGTCTAAAAGAGATTCAAAGCACCGGAGAGAGTTCTTGCCATCAGGAGAGGTACGGACAGTTGTAGCTAGTTTACTTTAAGAAACATCATCGTTTGAGCTGCTTTAGGCTTTAAAGGCATATAATCGCAAACCCTCAACACTGAATGCTTTTATCATCTTTTAATTATGTGTACTGTACTAAATTACTTACAGCATATATTTTATTTAAAAAAATTCTTAAAGGATTCACTGTAATGATCCGGACTAAGGGTACAGAGGGATAGTATGTAGAATATGCAGTCCTCAGGCTTCAAGGAGAAAAACATAAATATGCTTTAGAAAGATGGGGCTTACGAAGTTGGTTTTTTCTCCTGCCCAAACTGAATGTAAAACTGCCTATAAGCTTATTGTCACTATGTATGGAAAGAGTGAGCCAGATCCACTAACATGCAGTCATCGTATAAGCTTGACCACTCAGAAAAGAACTCCGAAGTTCAAACTGAGCTTTGGCCTCAGCAACTATAGAGCCTAAAAGTTTAGAAAGAAGTTCAAATTCTAAAATTAAGTTTTCAAGTAACAGGAGTACAGAGGTTAAATCCTGAAACAGAGTTTAAAAAAAAAGACCGTGTATTCCAGCAAGAATTGTATAGATTAAGGCATGAAGGTAAACAAATATTTCAAGCTGAAATGGTTTTAGATAAGGAGAATGATCACCATTTAAAATTCTTGAGAAACCAAGAGTCTTTGATGAGAGACTGAGTAGTCTATTTCTCAGAAGCTGTTAACAGCTGCAGAAACGTCCACGTCCACTATACAGCACTTCTATGAAAACTTCACAGGGTGTCCTAACTCCAAATATAATGCTGAGTAAAGTACCAGCAAAAAACTTGATGTATGATGAACAGTTTCACAGAGGCCTTAGTCGCCCCTATAATTAGTGGCTACTGTCAAATCCTGACACAAAGGGATCTGAAACACAGATGCATTCTCTCTTAAACAGGAAGGGCCAAGAGCCAGCTAAAGTGACAAAGTTACTATCAAGATGAAAAAAAAATTAATTACAGGGGACTGAGTGAACTGATGAGGATGATTATAATTTTTGTGACTTTCTGTTTGAATAAAAAAAAAAATCCCACAAGGACTCAGAGGCAAAAAATATACAAATCAATTTTCACAGCAAAGTAAAGGAGCTGTTACAGTGGAGGATTACTGGACTGAATGTCAATATTATGACAGTATGAGTGTATTTCGTGTTTGGTAATTGCAATAGTTGTTGCTTTTGTTGTGGTCATTCATTTACAATGCTTGGTGTCAGTTTATTTATCTCTTGTAAAAATAAAATACAGTGTGTGTGTGTGTGTGTGTGGGGAAAAAAAAAAAAGAAAAAAAAATAGATGTACGGGGTAGATGTAGATATAAATGTAAATATAGAAATGCATATAGCTCTAGAATGTATATATGTATGTATGTATGTATACATATCTATATCTATAGATGTATAAAAAATAAAAAAATTAAAAAAAATAAAGTGACAATGTTAATATTCTAGGTAACCATAAGGAAAATAAATATGGCTAATGAGCACTGTGTGTCTTTTTCAAGAGCACTGTCTATCACTATGTAAATGCATCTGCTTGAACATTTAAGTGTCTACATGAAAAGAAAGCTCTCCAGTTCCACGAAAAAACAGGTCTTTAGTTTCAACAATTGTTATAGCTCATAAAAAGGGAGTCAGTGTTGTACCAACCACTATGGACAGTCACAGAATAACTGTGGCACATACTGTGGAGTATCAATTTTCCTCGGAGTCTGGGAAAATCATTTAAAACTTAAACAGGGATATATTATAGAGTGCTCTCTTCCATGCCATTAGAAGTAGTACTCCAATGGGAAAGTGGCAAGTAAAGAAGCACATTCTAGGTATGATTGTAACATGCTTCCAAAATAACAACGCTTTTTTTAAAGATCAGTAACAAATTAAAATACAATAAGCAAATGCATTTCTAAATTCATTCCAACACAAAAATTAAGACTCATCCACAGTTTGGTATATCAAACGAAAGAGAGGAGTACTTCACTGCTTCCTTTACCAGTATTTGTAATCATCTAAAGCACAAAATGAATTGTGTTAGGGTCTCTCTCTCTCTTTTTTTTTTTTCCGTCAAGGTGATTCTCAAAAGGGCAATGTCATTTCCAGTTATTTATCAAAACAAATGAGGATATCTCATTCATTTTTTACTACAGGGCTTATATAAAATTACTGAGTGAAGGACAAAAAAATCCAAAAACTATGTTTTATACTAAGTTGTCCTAACATAATAGCATAAACATCACTGGTATTAATGAGATACCAATATCATTCCCAATACTTATGTACTATTCACATCTAAATTTCAGAGGAGTTTGTGAACTCTCTGAATCATAAAACAAATTCAATTTTATAAAACACCAAGTAAAACTGATGTTTATCTAGAGCAATGACTCAACACTCACTGTATACTTGGGGTGCTAAAAAAAATACTGATTCCTAAGATTCTGGTTCAGCTGGTCTGGGCTATGATCCAGGCAACAATATATATTTTATCATCTTCCCAGATGAATCTAACGCAGTCTGGTTTGACAACCACTAATCTGGTTGGTATACACACACTAAAACTAGGTAAAGAAAAAAAAAGTAAAAAAATGCAAATATCTGCAGCACAAATGTGTCTAAATATTTACATTTAAAACTTCAAATATACAACTAGGAATTAAAATCTTACCGATAGCTTTCCCCAACTGTTACTATCTCCACTTCACTGTCAGTTGAGGTAACATTAATTTCTTCATTGGCAGTGATCTGGGGAGTGGAGGAAGCTTCTATCACCACAACATCTTCATCAATATTTCCTGGAAACAAGAAGAAAAAACATTTAAAGGGCATATGGGATAAACAACAAGGTCCTACTATACAGCACAAGGAGCTATATGCAGTATCCTATGATAAACCACAATGGAAAAGAATACAAAAAAAAAAAAAAAGATGTATATATATGTATAACTGAATCACTTTGTATATATATGTTTAACTGAATACAAAAAAAAGTAT
The DNA here is from genome assembly GCF_965194805.1 of Balaenoptera borealis. Taxonomy (NCBI): domain Eukaryota; kingdom Metazoa; phylum Chordata; class Mammalia; order Artiodactyla; family Balaenopteridae; genus Balaenoptera; species Balaenoptera borealis. Next base: position 107,434,928 of record NC_138866.1, on the reverse strand, counting down.
GTATATATATGTACAACTGAATCACTTTGTATATACGTATAACTGAATACAAAAAAAAGAATGTATATATATGTATAACTGAATCACTTTGCAGAAATTAACATAACATTGTAAATCAACTATACTTCAATTAAAAACATACAGAGCATATGCTTGTCAGCTAACTTAAAGACAAAAAGTTTTATTTTGACTTTGAAGACTGAAATTCATTACAAAAGTAAAATTCATATCTGTCAAATCAAAGTTTTTAAAACCAGAGCTCATCATGCAAAGTGAAAACAGTACTTACTCTCTTAATTTGCACGTTTGTTTCCTCTTACAATTTTTGTTTGTTCTTTACAAACTTTTAGTAGTTTCCATATGAATTTGTATAATCTTATATAAAGATATTAATACTGTAATATCTGAACGTACTCATTTAAGATCTTATGTAAGATATTCACATTCTATAAGATATCAACCCTTTAATATCTAAAATAAAGATACTACACTCTCTCTAAGTTTTCTTCAAGGTTTTTTTATTTACGTAATATGGTATTCTTTTAAGAAAAACACAGTAGCTTTTCAGTTTTGTGCTAAAAAATCTGTAATTTTTTTGTACGTGTTCTTTTCTAAAGTATTCCAAGTTCAGAAAGTGCTTCGTCATCTAGAAGATGGTACTTACTATATTTGGTGCAATGTGTTTCCTTAATATTTACTTCACCTAGAACTAATTTTTACTTATGGCATTAGATAAGATTATAAATAGAATCTGGCCCTGCTCAGTGAAATAACCCAGTCACAAAAAAACACTGTATGATTTCACTTATGTGAGGCATCTAAAGTAGTCAAATTCCTAGAGAAAGTGGAACGGTGGTTACCAGAGCTGGGGGGTGGAAGGAAAAGGGAGTTGTTTAATGGGTATAGAGTTTCAGATTGCAAGAAGAAAAAGTTCTGGAGATCTGTTTCACAACAATGTGAATATTCTTAAAACTACTGAACTGCACACTTTAAAATGGTCAAGATGGTTAAACAAAAAAAAAAAAAAAAGAAAAAAAGAAAAGTTGTGCTCCATTTCTTCTCTTGCTCTATTTTCCACAAATCTAGGGCTAAAATGTCTTCTTTTTTAAACATTCTTCTCTCTTCATTACCATCACCTGTCAATGTAAAGATCTGCCAACAGTTTACAAGTAATATCTTGTGATAAAAATCTTCCCATAATAAGAATACTGAGAGCTTAAAATTTCACCCACTTTAAGTGTACATTTCACTGATTTTAGTGTGTTTATGCAGCACAGCCATCACCTCAATCCAGTGTTAGAACATTTCCAACACCCTAAAAAGATCCCACATGCCCTATTTCAGTCAATCATTGTCCCTCTAACCCCATCCCTACATCTCTACAACAACTAACATGCTTTCTGTCATTATGGATTGATTTGTATTTTCAAGAGCTCAATATAAATGGAGTAATACATTATATATACTTTCATATCTGGCTTATTTCACTGAGTGTACTTATTTTGCGATTTATTCATGTTGTGTGTGTATCAATAGTTCATTCTTTTTTACTGCTGGGCAGTATCCTATCATATGAATACATCACAGTTTGTTTATCCATTCTTCTGTTGATGGACATCTGAATTTTTCTCACTTTTGGCTATTACAAATAAATACACGTACTTCAGGCATACATGTACTTTCATTTTTCTTGGGTAAATACTTAGGAATGTAATTTCTAAATACTATGGTAAATTTATGTTTAGCATTTTAATGAAGTACCAAATTGTTTTCCTAAGTGACTGTTCAGTTTTACATTCCCACCAGGAAAATGAGGGCTCCATTTTCTCTACATCTTTGCCACTAATTGTTACCGTCTCTTTTTCATCATAGCCGTTCTACTGCATGTACAGTAGTATATATAGTAGTATATATTCTTTTCATTTTCTTAATGGTGTCTTATGAAACATAAAAGTCTTTCATTTTGATGAAGCCCAAATCAGCTATTTCTTTAATGGATCATGTTTTTGGTGACCTTTTAAAGAAATCTCTGCATAGCCAAAGGTGACTAAGAATTTGTATGTTTCTTCTAGAAGTTGTATAATTTAGCTCTTACATTTAAGTCTGTGATCCATTTTGTTAGTTTCTGTGTCTGACATGATATAAAAGGTCTAAATTCACCTTTTTAGCATGTAGATCCATAACTGTCCCAACACTATTTGTTGAAAAGACTGGAATAATTCTATTTTGATACTTAGTAGATTCAGGTTTTCCTAATTATTCTTCAGGATTATAAAATCAAGGGGAGAGAAAAATTCTTGAGATTTGGACTGGATTGGCATTAAGCATCACTAACAAAGCCCTGATATCTCTACAATATACATACTTTCATCCAAGAACATATCTTGCCATCTACCAATATCATATTTATAAACCTGGAGAAAAACTGAGGGTTTGGTTTGATTATAATTGTAACTCTCTATAAAGCTACATAATTTTCTTCATAGAAGCTAAATATACTCCTATTGAGATTATTCTTAGACTCTTTATTCTCTTTGCTGCTCTTGTAAACATGCTCCCTTTTTTCATTACATTTTCTACTAGTACGGTGGTATTCCATTGATACCGTATATTCACTTTTACCCAACTCTTACAGAACTCTTGCTTAGCACAATGACAACAAATGGCTCAACTTTCTTCTCACTGTGGAATTTACGCAGTCTACATTCCTTCACCCGAGGCACCATTCCTAGACAACCTGGAATTTCATCTCGAATATACCTCTACATCATCAAATATCTGCACTACTTCAAAAGCTGGCCAGTATCTGGAGAAGGTTACAAGCCCATGACAAAGATCTATAACATGCTCTCTGATACTCCAAAGAGGATAACAAAGAAGGCACTGGTAAATCACAGAGGCAATAAAATATGATCTGATTGGAGAAATAGTTATTTTAAAAATATTCCATAATATTTCTATTTTGGAATACTTGCAAATTGTTCTATCCATTAAATAGAAAAAAACTAAGATTTAAAAATCATGAGATGTGCAAATTTTTAAAGTAGTTTCTAAGTTCTAAAGATTACACACATACACACGTTCAGGTCAAATGTACTTTTAACAGCATAAATATCTTATAGGCAGAGAAAAACAAAATAGCAGCACTCAGTGGCTATTTAAAATAATATTATCGATTCAATTTCCAAATTACTTTTCTAATTCTTCAAAATCACATACACGATGCAGCTTAAGGTAAGAGTACACAGGCAATCATATATTTAAAACTAAAAGCATTATATATAAAAATAAAAGACCATGGATTTTTTTTTAAAAAAAAAACCTCTCTTATTTTAACCCACCAAATGGACATTGCCACTTTACATGGAGAAAAGCTACATCTATATATCAGCTTTATTAGTGATTTTCCTCCATATATGTATACATGAAATTTCTTTACAAGCCTGTAAAAAAAATCACCTAACATTATTAAACATCTTTTACACAGTTATGCAAAGTCAAATATAAATGTAACATTTTGAAGTTCCAATGATAAATTAAATGATACAAAGCTAGCTTTGCTAATGCATTAAAATTCAATTTATATAATTTTTTATGAACACAGAGATTGTATAACTAAAAGTTATATAAATAACTCATTTAGGCACTGTTACTCTATTGTTTAAACATCATTTTTCTAAAAAGAATCTTTATAAGCATAATTTGAACATAATACATAAAAATCATGTAACTAAATAATAATCACAATTAGGCAAGATTTGGGCATCTTTAGAATGACTATTATTTAAAACACAATTTATAGGAAACATTCCTAAAATTATGAAGTTAACCTTAATACAGCTTTTAAAAAATCAAGAGAATAGGTCACTTCTTATTGGGCAAATTTCATTTTCATGTCTTTTACATGTAGAAATATTACAGGACGAGAGACTTGAGTGCAGCTGAGAGTGATAGGACTGCAGGTGATTTAGCTATTTCTTCTAAGATTACTTATTTTGCTTGTACTTTTTAACACATTTTTGACTAGAGATGTAGTTTCAGCAAAAATCCCCCTGTCAATAATGTATTAATACATCATGAGAAAAATAAAATGTAATAACCTGGGTAGTGTAACAATGGTAACAAAAACAATGGTTTCTCTGACAGAGGTCTTCAAGAACCCCCCAAAATCATTGATTATTCTGGTCCCCCTGTGCCTTAAGTCTGGTATGATACCAATAATAAGAACAGCTTCCAATTTGTGAGTACATACTCTGTCCCACATATAATATTCTGCATGTCTAGCTCCATGAAGAAACTGAAACTTAAAAGTTTAAACGACTTGTCAAGCAAACATGAGCAACACTTGGAATTAACACCTAATTTCAATTCTAAACTCAGGCTCTTTACATGAAGTATATCACCATGCCGTAACTACTCAACAAGCTGGTGCTAATTACTATCAAAAGAATCTTCCTGTTACACTACTGCTCCTGTCTTTTGCAGTCACAAAAGTTACTGAAGTTTTAACAGCTTTGACTCTTCTTTGGGACTCTTCTGCTGGGTATCTATCGAACAGAAATGAAAACATATACATACACAAAGAATCTGTACCCAAAGGTTCATAGCAGCATTATTCACAATAGTCAAATACTAAAAACAATTAAATGTCCATCACCTGACAAATGGTAAACAAATCCATACAATGGAATACTATAAAGGAACTAAATAATAAAATAGAACAGAATAGAATTAAATTAAAATTAAACAAAATGAAATGAAATGAAACTAAGTACTGATACCTGCTACGACATAGATGAACCTCAAAAACACCATGCTAAGTGAAAGAAGCCAGACACAAAAGACCACATATTGTATGATTTCATTTATATGAAATGTCCAGAAAAAGCGAGTCTATACAGACAGCAACAGATTAGAGGCTGTATGCAGAAGTGAGGGTTGGACAGGGATTAACTATAAACAAACAGGGATACGGGATCTTTGGGGATTAATGGAAATGTTCTGAAACTGTACTGCAGTAATGGCTGTACAGCTCTGAATTTACTAAAAATCACTGAATTGTATACTTAAAATGGATGAATTTTATGGTAGGTAAATTATACCTCAATGAAGCTGTTAAAAAAAAAACAAAAAACCTGTAAAATATTCCCTGCAAGATACAAAACTAGGGGGCTTCCCTGGTGGCACAGTGGTTTGAGAATCCGCCTGCCAATGCAGGGGACACGGGTTCAATCTCTGGTCCAGGAAGATCCCACATGCCGTGGAGCAACTAAGCCCATGCGCCACAACTACTGAGCCCGCGTGCCACAACTACTGAAGCCCATGCGCCTAGAGCCCGTGCTCCACAACAAGAGAAGCCACTGCAATAAGAAGCCCGCGCACTGCAACAAAGAGTAGCCTCCGCTCGCCGCAACTAGAGAAAGCCCGTGCACAGCAATGAAGACCCAACACGGCCAAAAATAAATAAATAAAATAAATAAATTTATTAAAAAAAAAAAAGATACAAAACTAGATTTCAGGGCTTCCCTGGTGGCGCAGTGGTTGAGAATCTGCCTGCCAATGCAGGGGACACGGGTTCGAGCCCTGGTCTGGGAAGATCCCACATGCCGCAGAGCAGCTGAGCCCGTGAGCCACAACTACTGAGCCTGCGCGTCTGGAGCCTGTGCTCCGCAACAAGAGAGGCTGCGACAGTGAGAGGCCCACGCACCACGATGAAGAGTGGCCCCCGCTCGCTGCAACTGGAGAAAGCCCTCGCACAGAAACGAAGACCCAACACAGCCATAAATAAATAAATAAATAAAAATTTTAAAAAAAAACAACAACTAGATTTCAGTAAATGAAAACACATTCCATACTCTGGAAGAGGAATACCCAAAATCCTAAAGATGTCAGTTCACCCTAATTTAGCCTACAAATACAATCCCAATAAAAATATCATCATGTGTCTCCCCACTACCACCATACTCAGATAAAAAGTTGATTATAAGTTCACTTGGAAGAATAAACAGGCAAGAATAACCAGGAAAACATGAAAGAGTCTATAATTATAACAGTGTGCTTCTAGTGCGTGGACAGGCAGACCAACCAATGGAACAGTATGAAAGCTCCATAAATAGATCCAAATACTTATGGAAATTTAACATATGACAAAGGTGGCAACTCAAGTCAATAGGAAAGTCTTTAATGATTTGTTTGGGATAATGGGATAGCCACATGAAACAAAAAGGATCCATTCTTCACACTGTACATGAGGACAAACATCAAATAGATCTGTCCTTTATACGTTTAAAAAAAAATAGTTAAACAATACAAGGGCTAGGGGGGAAATGGGTTAGCTTCCTTATAAACTTGGAGTGGGAAAAACTTACCTAATTATGATTCAAAAATCCAGGAACAGTAAAGGTCAATAAATGTGACTAATCCAAAAAAAGTTTGGCAAGGTAAAGAAGTATTGCAGAGTCAAAAAACTAATGACCAACTTGAGGAAAATGTGTTATATAGGATGTATACCTCTAATATATAAAAAACTTCTAAAAATGGATGCAAGAATGAAGACCAACATTCCGACAGAAAAACAGGCAAATGAAATGAACAGATTGATCATAAGAAACGCAAATGACCTTTAAATATATGAAAAGACACAAACATTAGTCATAAAAAATACAAATTAAAAATATACTGACATACTATTTCTTGCCTCTCAGATGGGCCAAAAATTAAAATCTGACAACTAATTCTGCTTGAAAGGCTTTGGGAAAATAGGTACTTTCACACACTGCTGATGGACCCAAAATGGTTGCGATCCTCATAGAGAAATCTGGCCATGTTTTTAAAATAACATACTCTTTTATCTTTGACTCAACAATCCCCTCCTAGAATTCTATCCCAAAGACACAATGGCAAAAACTATTAAATGACATATACAAAAAGCTATTCATTGCAATGCTATTCATAATAGTAAAAGTCTGCAAACTGTTCATCGATAGGGGACTAGTTGAACAAATTAGGGTGTAACTATACAATGGAGTACTGTGGACCTGTGGAAAAAATAAAAGAGGAATGAAAAAGAATGAATAGAGGAATGAAAGCCTATATATCCTTTATATCTCATCATATATAAACTTTTATTCCTCTATTATCTCTCTATACTCTAACAACTGTATACATTGTTAAGTGAAAAAAAGAGATATGTTTTGAGTAAGATAAGGGGAGGATGTATGTATGTGTGTGTGTATGTATATATATATATATATATATACACATACACACACATATATATATTTGATAATTTTTTTAATAAATTTATTTTATTTATTTTATTTTTGTATGTGTTGGGTCTTCATTGCTGCGTGCGGGCTTTCTCTAGTTGCAGCGAGTTGGGGCTACTCTTCGTTGCGGTGCACAGGCTTCTCATTGCAGTGGCTTCTCTTGTTGCGGAGCTCGGCTCTCGGTGCACGGGCTTCAGTAGTTGTGGAACGTGGGCTCAGTAGTTGTGGCGCACGGGCTCTCGGTGTGCGGGCTTCAGTAGTTGTGGCACGCGGGCTCAGTAGTTGTGGCACACGGGCTTAGTTGCTCCGCAGCATGTGGGATCTTCCCGGACCAGGGCTTGAACCCGTGTCCCCTGCACTGGCAGGCGGATTCTTAACCACTGTGCCACCAGGGAAGCCCTAATATTTTTGAAGAGAAAAAAATGGAACAACAAACTAAAACAGAAACTAGTGAAAAATGATTATCTATTAGGGAGAAAAACATAGGAAGAGAGAGCAGAGGTGGAAAACTAGACCTCAATGAATATATCTTGTTTAAAAGTTTTGACTTTGGAAACAGGTAAATATTTCACATAATTAAAAAGCAAAACTAAAAAATTTTTACAAATCTCTTAAAAAACAAAACAAAACACCTTGCAACAACCACAAAACAAATGATCCTAAATGCATATTAAATTGGTGGAATAACCACACAGAAAACAAGCCAAGGGCAAAAAAGGAACCACACAGAAAAATTTTTTATTATATTCAATAGAATTACTGTTAGTAATAATTGTAAAGATTTTCATTTACATTCATTTATGAGTGTTCACTTATGTCTATGTATTTATAGTTTGTATAGAATAAAAAAGTAATTGTTAATATTGTTAAGAATCCAGATTTTCAATGTAAGAGGAAAGAGATCCAAAAATAAAACACAAGCTTACATAAAAACCCTAATCCTAAATTTTCAATGGAAATAGTCACATGAATTAATGATTTATCTTTCTAAAATATTTACATTCCTAACTCTGTCCATTAAGAAAGACAAAAAGCAATGATAACCCAGTAGAACAATGAGCACTTTCATTCCCAGTGGATAGCTTCTAACTATCACTTCTCAATAAAAGGAAATCAGGAGTACTTGGAATGACTGGTTCCAGGTTTGGAACAGGAAATGTAAAGGATGAATCTGGACTATCTTGTTACATCAGAGAGTAAGGAAGTTATCAAAGACTACTGGAGTGGCATCAAAAGGACACAAACCAGGGACTTCCCTTGTGGCGCAGTGGTTAAGAACCCGCCTGCCAATGCAGGGGACACGGGTTCGAGCCCTGGTCCAGGAAGATCCCATGTGACGTGGAGCAACTAAGCCCGTGTGCCACAACTACTGAGCCTGCGCTCTAGAGCCCGTGAGCCACAGCTACTGAGCCCGCGTGCTGCAACTACTGAAGCCCGCGCGCCTAGAGCCCATGCTCCGCAACAAGAAAAGCCACCACAATGAGAAGTCCAGGCACAGCAATGAAGAGTAGCCCCCACTTGCCGCAACTAGAGAAAGCCCGTGCGCAGCAACGAAGACCCAACCCAGACAAAAATAAATAAAATTTAAAAAAAAAAAAAAGGACACAAAGCAACTTGAAGATGTTCCCACTGGCCAAAGATGAAACTATTTGAACATCAAAAAGAATAAAAAGACTGCAACACATCAACTATGCTAAAATCCATGAGTTCAAAATGATAATTGAAAATGAAAAACCTCTCTGAATATTGCTGAAGTTTATTCTGAAAAGTGGTAAATGAAGGTAAAGACTCAAGCATTCATCTTACATTTACTGTATGACCTTCATTTCAGAGTAAACAATTAGCTGATGCAAGGAGAATTCTTCCTTATAAAATAACCTCTGTTCATAAATGTAACAGAATGATAGAAAGTCAGCATTTTGCAACCCCTAATGAAATAATGGATCTAGTCAAGATCATCAAAGCTGCTGAAAGTATTACATGAAATGTTGATTGGGAACTTTATGGTGGAAGGATCAGGATGACACCATCTGAAACCTCTAATCAATTTTAACATGCGATGCAACAGAAAGTACACAGCACCACCAAAGAAGAGTTGCTGAATCTAATCAAGCTTTTAGATCCACCAGTTTGCAGGAAAGATGTAGTATATAAAACAAATTAAATGGTATGATGTCAGAAATTGTTCTGAAATTCTCCACTAAAAAATCAAAAAGTGAGGGGTGAGCGATGAAATAAGAATGGCAGAATGCTGAAAACTGACATTAGATTATGAATATGTGCAAGTTCATTGTATACTTATATATTTTTATATTAAAAATATGTGAAAATTCCCATATAAAAATAATAAAATAACAACAAAAACTCTATCAATGTTATTTTTAGAAAAGGAAAAAAAGAATTATTCACGGATTTACATATAATTCCTAGTGTTAGGACTTTACAATTCCAAGGGTTGAACATCTTAAGCAAACTTGTAAAACTCTTAGGTCAATACGGTATGGAGTGCAGTCAGAAAATATGAATATATAGCTGTTGGATAAAAACAAAAAAAAACCCTGTGAAATAGGGATTTCCCAGTCATAACACAAGGGAAAATGGTATCTGTAGTTTGGGATAAAATTTCCAGTGACAGCGTAACTCATGGGTGTCCGCAAGTGCTACGTCTCACACAAAGATGAGGATAATATGATCTTCAAAACTGTCTAATGACTTAAAAAGTGGTTCTAGCAATTACCAAGTCACCAAAGTCTAAGGTGCCTGTGTGAATAAAACTGTGATCAGAAAATCTGGGTACCAATAAGCAATATTTCTAAACTGACATTTATTCAACATTTTATATATGCAAATAAATTAGTAATTTACTTTTAAGCTGACTATTTTAACTACAGTCCTAAAAGTGTATATTTCAAGACAGTCAAAACTTTTTTTCTCCTCAGTAGGAAAATGGGACTGACATATTCTAGCTCTCTTATTTGGGGGCATATACGGTATTTACATTTCCTTCAAGTCTGGAGGAAATATAATCTATAAATACTTAATTTAAAAGTTAATAGGGCTTCCCTGGTGACGCAGTGGTTGGGAGTCTGCCTGCTAATGCGGGGGACACGGGTTCAAGCCCTGGTCTGGGAAAATCCCACACGCCGCGGAGCAACTAGGCCCGTGAGCCACAACTACTGAGCCTGCGCGTCTGGAGCCTGTGCTCCGCAACAAGAGAGGCCGCGACAGTGAGAGGTCCGCACGCCGTGATAAAGAGTGGCCCCCACTTGCCACAACTAGAGAAAGCCCTCGCACAGAAACGAAGACCCAACACAGCCAAAAATAAAATAAATTAAAAAAAAAAAAGAGATAACTATACATACTGATATTTTTAAAACCCACATTATTTATTTATATTTACATATACTTTCACATTTTCTGCAGGAGATAAGAAGAAACTGCTAACTGATCACTCCTGGGTAGTAAGACTGGGACCTAAGAAGAAGAGGTAAACTTTTACTTTTTATTTTATACTTTCTTGGTACTTTTAAAATTCCACACCAAGTGAATGTTATTATTAAAAACTAGTTTATAGGGAGGGTGGGAGGGAGATGCAAGAGGGAGGAGATATGGGGATATATGTATATGTATAGCTGATTCATTTGTTATAAAGCAGAAACTAACACACCCTTGTAAAGCAATTATACTCCAATAAAGATGTTTTAAAAAAAAAAAGCTAGTTTAAAACACTGGTCTAGGAACCAGAAAACATCAGGAGTACTTGGCTTCAACTTTTGGATTTGTGTTTCCGGAGACAAACAAGGATAATGCCTGAAAATAATGTAATTCTTCCAAGAGAGACAGTTAAAAAACCCACGTGCTACAATTAGTACTAAACAAGATTTAAAAATGAATTACAGAGTTTGCATTTATCTTGACTACTTGAGGACATATGAACTCCTTTCTTCCTAGATAAAAACACAGATCCAGGCCTATATTTACTCTATTCTCATGCTTCCTACAAATATCCGTTCCTTAGAATTTCTGCTTTACATCACCAACCATCCTGCCTCACTAATTTCAAGCAGAAATTGGAGTCTGCTGCTCCTACTCCCCAAACTAGAGTCTTCACATTCTAATTACCTGAGAAAAATGTGAAATGTGACAATTAAGCAAGACAATTCCTATTCTCACCTCCCTCTTTCTCAAGAAACCTCAGGGAATGGGTGCTGTAACCTCCTTTCAGCTGCAGGTGATCTCAATTAACTCTTTTTAAAACAAATATTTGGGTAGGTTAAAAAAAATGAACTAACCATAGCTAAGACTAAAATTAAGAACAAAGTTGCTGATTTCAGGGTTCTGGCAAGAATAGAAAAATAAACGTCGAAGAGGAAAGGGTGTCTTGGAAAAGGAAGGGACCCATATAGAAGGAGAGAAGAGGGAGAAATGGCATATCTGCACAGGAGACTAGTAAGTAGGCTTTGTCCTCAACAGGCAGGACATCAGGCAAAGACTAGGAAAGCTCTGTGTCAGTAATTGGAAACCATTACCTTAGCCGTTTAAAAAGCTCTCCCAACCCCACTTTCCTTACACTTTCACAAGAAATTAATCTTTTACCTCAGTTCAGACTTCACTCCTCAATGCTCACTTCATCAAATTACCTTAAATTACAACAAACTGTAAAAATGGTTTATATGGAACATACACTTCAGAGACTGTACATGAACTTATTCTAGTTAAATATAACATTTACTGTGGTGAGGGGTGCACTCAAGCTAATCATCTATCGATTCATTTTTAACTGATTAATCATAGGCTCCACTGAGCACCGTCAGGACTAAAAGTTTGTGTTCCAGTATTAGAATAAAAGCTACCTCTCAAATGCTTGAATTTATTTTTCCGTTATAGAGACCATGACAAAGGAAGAGTAAACAGTAAGAATAGAGTACTTAAAGGAAAAATAAGTGTCTTTTTTTAGTGACTAGAATTGTTCTTACTGTAGTTGAATGTGAAAGAAATCCATCACATAGCTATCTGAAAAGGCACTCAAAAGTTAAACGTACTAAAGAAGCACTATGGGAAAAAAAACTGTACCATAAATCAACAACTCACAAAATATAATCTGATTATGTATAAAATAAAAACTTTTTCACAAAAAAAAAAAAAACCCAATAAAACCTCTTGCTTTGGGGCTTCCCTGGTGGCGCAGTGGTTGAGAGTCTGCCTGCCAATGCAGGGGACACGGGTTCGAGCCCTGGTCTGGGAAGATCCCATATGCCGAAGAGCAACTAGGCCCGTGAGCCACAACTACTGAGCCTGCGCGTCTGGAGCCTGTGCTCCGCGACAAGAGAGGCCGTGATAGTGAGAGGCCCGTGCACCGCGATGAAGAGTGGCCCCCGCTTGCCGTAACTAGAGAAAGCCCTTGCACAGAAACGAAGACCCAACACAGCTAAAAATAAATAAATAAATAAATGATAAAAATAAAAAAGGAATTCCTTTAAAAAAAAAAAAACCTCTTGCTTTATTTTTGCCAGAAAAATTTTAAATTTTCTATTTAAAATTTTAGAAATTTTAAAAATTTGTATCTTAGAATTGGGGTCATGGTTTAATATTACAGTTGGTAATTTATTTATATGGCTTAAAAATAAAAGTTAATAGAGCCTCATATTCCTTCTAAATACAATGAAATCACTAAAATGTAGAAGAAAATAAGCACAAACACAATGCAATAGCCTCCATGCTATACTAAACTTAAGAAACAAAATTTTTACCTGAGGGAACAGTTGGATTGTTTTGGTGGTTTTCACTGGTAGAAACAAACAAATCTTCTTCTCCTTCAGTTGATGAGCTGGAAGAGGATTCACTGCTGAGGTCATTCTCACTAGAACTACTAGAACTGGGGAGCAATGCATATTTTCTTCGGGCTAACACTTCTCGTTTTTTCCTCTGCATTAATATCCTCTCTTTTTGTTTCTGTGTCCTCTGGGAGGAATTATTTTTCACAAATCTCTTTCTGCATGGAAGTCTCCTTAATGAACTGCTATGAAAACAGGGTCTTTTCATTAACAATCCTGAAACAGATTCTGTCTCAGTCCGAGGCCACTTATGGGACCGTGCACTATGAGTTCTACTTTTAGCACTCAAAATTGCCTGGGAATGTCTTACAGAGACTTCTTTATCCTCATCTGAAGTCACAGTATCAGAGTCTCCAAAATGTAGACTAGATGAAGGAGAAGAAAGACAATCACTAAAAGAAGAATCGTTATCTTCATCACTTGGTGTTTCTAGGTGTTGTCTCAATCCTAATATTCCCTGGTTCTCTTTAGCACAATTTTGCATGTATGAAGGGCCAGCCTGCTGGCTTTTGCGTTTTTTCCTCACAACAACACTTTTTTCTTGCTCTTGTTGGTTACCATTCATGTCCTTCTCTTGTTTTTGAGAATCATCACACAAATGTGAGAATTCATTCCCCACTTTACTATTAATCATCTCAACTCCTGCAGGAAAACTTTTGGCTGCCCCAATGGGCTCTGGATGCAAGAGGATCCCTTTCAGACTCTCCTGTGTCTTTGGTGCATCAGAAGGAATCTCACTCTTCATATCCACTTTTAAGGTATAGAGCTTGTTATATTCAGGAGTCCATTGAGACATGGGAAACTTTAAGGAAGGCCTAGAAGACACAATAAGATATTAAGAAGATGGTTAATGTGTTTTATTATACTGTTTAAACAGTTCTCAGATTCCACTGAAAATATCCCTGTAATAGGGCAGAATTGCCTTTTCCTCATCAGAATATAAAATGGCTGTAATGAGTCATTTTTCTCTGATACCTCTTACCCATAAACCCAATTTTTAGAAATAAAGATTACATAACATAAGCCTACTTCAGAACTTCTATTAACCAAAAAACTGATCTTAGTGTGTATCTTCCTAACTTCAGCAGCATAACATATTTGGTCAAAATCAAACAATTTCTCCAAAACCTATGATAGTAAAAATAGATAAAAGGATTAGAATTCAAAAGACTTTGATCAGTCAATACTGGTTTTCTCCTGGTATCACATTTTAAAGTGATAATTACATCAAATACTTTCTATACATCTATATGGTTACTATGTTAGATGGATTACTATAAACAATGAACTAATATAAATATAGCTTCTGGGGCTTCCCTGGTGGCGCAGTGGTTGAGAGTCTGCCTGCCAATGCAGGGGACACGGGTTCGAGCCCTGGTCTGGGAAGATCCCACATGCCGCGGAGCAACTAGGCCTGTGAGCCACAACTACTGAGGCTGCACGTCTGGAGCCTGTGCTCCGCAACAAGAGAGGCTGCGATGGTGAGAGGCCCGTGCACCACGATGAAGAGTGGCTCCCGCTCGCCACAGCTAGAGAAAGCCCTCACACAGAAGCGAAGACCCAGCACAGCCAGGAATAAATAAATAAATTAATTTAAAAAAAAATATATATATATAGCTTCTCTTTCATAGTTCTTTCCTTCATACTACTCTAGACTCTAATGAGAACCTGAACTCACCAATAGACAGTAGGCACAACTACTGCATTTCATAAAGTTTTAGATACATACAGAAAGACCAGAGCCAAAACTGAGCTGCTGAAGATCATTCAGTTAAAGCAACACAGCAGAACATAAAATCAAACTTTCTACAGCTAATCTAAGAATCTAAATCATTAAATCTCTGAAATTATGAGCAGCTGAACAAGGGGACTTGAAATTATAGCATCTACATCAACGCAATGTACATACAAGAATGGTGATAATTTAAGGTAGTAAATATAATGACTCAAAATGGAATATACTTATTTAAAAGGTAGTTAATATGACAAATGAAAACCTTTACTAGTGCTAAAAATGATTTAAACAATGTTAACGATTTTAACTTAAGTTTTTATTGAAGTATAACAAAGACACATGTACTCTAAGTCTATAGCTCGGTGAATTCTCACACATCTATGTAACTAGCTCCAATATCAAGAAACATAAGATAACCAGCACTCCAGAAATCCCCTTCCAGTCACTCCACCCACCAAGAGTTGTAACCATTAAGGTAACTTCTAACACCATAGTTTTGTACTTAACATGCACTTTGTAAACCACTTCTGAAAAAGAGAGGAAAAAAAGTTATTTAGTAGCAAGTTTTTTCTTCTCCACAAATGACAGTTACAGTAATAAACAACTTCACAGGTATATATTTTAGTATATAACTATTATCAAATAGATGAACAGATGACAGTAATTAAAAAATGAAACAACCTATTTCTATACGAAGCTATTAAAACCTCTATCTTCTTCAAGGGCAGGTTGCTGGTGTATCCAAGATCAGTCATCAAGCCCTGTCTGGATCCGCAGTAAAGGAGGAACAAAAAGATGGGTGAACACATGGGTAGAGCAATTAGCAACTGTAAGAGGCGGCCAGTCACACAAGGATCACCATAATTAAACGCAAGAAAAAACAGGCCACAACGATAAGGCACAGGTATATGTGATTCAAGATTTAAGCTGGTCCCACTAGGATAGCTATAATAAAAAATACAGATAACAGCAAGTGCTGGCAAGGAAGTAAAGAAATTGGAACCCTCATACATTGCTGGTGGGAATGTAAAATGGTGTATACACTTTGGGAAAGTAGTTTGGCAGTTCCTCAAAAGATTAAACACAGAGTTATCACATGATCCAGCACCTCCACTCCAAGGTATACACCCAAGAGAAATGAAAACATACATCCACACAAAAATTTACACACAAATATTCATAACACCGTTAGAGCCACTCATAAGAGCCAAAAAGTGTAAACAACATAAATGTCCATCAACTGATGAATAAATAAATCCACAAAATGGATTAATACTCAGTAATCAAAAGAAATGAAGTACTGATTCACGTTACAACATGATACGAACCTCAAAAACACTATGCTAAGTTTAAAAAAACGTCAAAAAACCCACATATTTTAAGATTCCTTTGATGGTTGTTCAACTCAGTGAATATTATGAAAACCACTGAGTTCAGTACACTTAAAGAGAGACTTGTATGGTATGTGAATTATATCTCGATAAAGCTGTTGCCGAAAAGTCAAGATGTAAAGTATCATAATTATCTGGGTATCAGATAATTATGGACCCCTCTTTTGATTCACATCAAAAAAAATCATGTCATTTGAAAAAATCTGGGGTTCTTCCAGAAGTCATGTCTCCCAAGAGCTGTGCTGAGTTGGATCTCTGAGGAAATAGTCTTTATATGCTGAAGAAAAAAGGTGTCTTAGACTCCTCATCCTTAATTACTAAGTCACCCTCTGGGCCTTGGTAATGGAGATCCTGAGAGGCAATAAAAACTTGCCAAAAGAACAGATAAATTATGAGACCAGGAATCCATAAGTGAATTTACAAAGAAGTGATTCATGGCATAATTTACTAAACTCAATTTCTTTTCCATCAGTTTATGCCCCAAAGCCAAAATAATGAACTCTTTATGGTTAACTCTGCTCTGGTTTTTGGTGAATTCTGTCTGCCCCATTCAAGGCGGGGAGGGAGTAAGGGAGAATGGTGGTGTATAGTGTGGTGTTTGGTATGTGCATTTGTATACCAGTAACTGTTCTCTGCATTGTCATGCAGTCCTTAGATGCAATATTAACATCCCATATTTCCTGAGATGTTCCCACTAGGGGAGTACAAATGTATGCTCTATTTTGAACTAAGAAAAAGAAGAGGAGCAAGGTCATGTAAAGAAATAAATACCAATACTGTATTTTTTTAACTAAAAAAGCACCAAGATTAACACAAAGGATCAATAAAGAATGTTCTGAACTATTTGCTATTTGATAAAATCATGATCTAGTCTTTTATTTCTGTAAAAATTATTGGCTGACCTAATTTACAAAGGAGGCAAGTTTGCACTAGATATATCTGTCTCCTTGGCCACATTATGAATGGTTTGATATTATACAGTGTTTCAATACTGAAATCATAACACTAGTCCCTCTTCGTGCTGGTTTGATCCAATCATTTTATTGCTATAACAGCAGCATACCAATTACTCCTGACAGACAATAGTTTAGGATACACAACTAGTAAATCTTGCATGAAAAAAGCACAACAGCTAAAAAGGCTAACTTTCAGAACTAAAAATTAGGGTTAGGATTTGGCAATTTACATTATAAATTAAGCTTATATGAGGATATAAGCTTAATAAGGGGGGTAAAAACCCATTAAGATTACCAATACAACTTTCAGGAACTGTACTTCTAAACTGTAATACAGTTTAGAAACAGTCACTATTATTAGTATGAACCTTCACTACCAAAGGTAAATATACTTTTTTATGATTAACACAATAGTTTAAATTTTGAATTTTTTTTTAAATGGTCTTTATCCTTAGATGATAAGGATATTCTTTTTTTTTTTTTTAATTTTATTTATTTATTTATTTATTTATGGCTGTGTTGGGTCTTCGTTTCCGTGCGAGGACTTCTCTCTCGTTGCGGCAAGCGGGGGCCACTCTTCATCGCGGTGCGCGGGCCTCTCACTATCGCGGCCTCTCTTGTTGCGGAGCACAGGCTCCAGACGCGCAGGCTCAGCAATTGTGGCTCACAGGCCCAGCTGCTCCGTGGCATGTGGGATCTTCCCAGACCAGGGCTCGAACCCGTGTCCCCTGCATTGGCGGGCAGACTGCCAACCACTGTGCCACCAGGGAAGCCCGAATTTTTTAAATAATTAATTTTTCAGAACTCTAAAGGAACAAGACTTTAAAAGAAATGTATAAGATAATTTTGAATTTTCTACAAAAGTTTTAGAGGTTTTCAGAAAATTAACTAGAAATATGTTTGCTATTTATTTTCTTTCATATAATTACATGGAAAAAATTAATATTTGTGCCACAGGCATGTTTTAAACCTTTTCTCTTTCACTGATATTTATTTGACTTTGTGCCAGTTTAAGAATATTAAATCAAGTGCCTGACAGAATACTTTCCTATTATTTAAATACTTTATAAAAAACCACTACTTATAGCTAGATAATATAGACAGTATACTTTACATATTCCGAATAATGAAAATTTCATTAGTAAGAAAGAACAGTACCAACAGAGTGAAAAGGCAATCTACAGAATAGGAGAAAATGTTTGTAAATCATACACCAGATAAGGGATCAGTATGAAGAATATATAAAGAACTCCTGGAACTCAACAACAACAAAAAACAAATAACCCAATTAAAAATTAACTAAGGACTTGAATAGTCATTTCTCCAAAGAAGATATACAATAAGCACATGAAATAAGCACATGTGACAATAAGCACATGAAAATATGCTCAATGACTTCACTAACCATTACGGAAGTGTAAGTCAAAAATACGAGATACCGGGCTTCCCTGGTGGTGCAGCGGTTGGGAATCCGCCTGCCAATGCAGGGCACGTGGGTTCGTGCCCCGGTCCGGGAGGATCCCACATGCCGCGGAGCGGCTGGGCCCGTGAGCCACAACTACTGAGCCTGCGCGTCTGGAGCCTGTGCTCCGCAGCAGGAGAGGCCGCGGTGGTGAGAGGCCCGCGCACCGCGATGAGGAGTGGCCCCCGCTTGCCGCAACTGGAGAGAGCCCTCGCGCAGAAACGAAGACCCAACACAGACATAAATAAATAAAATTAAATTAAATAAAAAAAAAAAAATACGAGATACCACTTCACACCCATTAGGAAGGCTATTATCAAAAAAACCCAAAATAGCAAGAGTCAGTAAGGATGCACAAAAACTGGAACCCTTATGCACTGATGGTGGGAACATAAAATGGTGCTCTGGAAAAGGGTACGGCAATTCCTAAAACAATTAACACAGAATTAGTGTAGGATCTAGCAATTCCATTTCTGGGTATATACCTAAAAGAAAGCAGGGACTTGAACAGATATTTGCGCACACACGTTCATAGCAGCATTATTCACAATAGCCAAAAGGTGGAAGCAACCTATGTGTCCAATGACAGATGAATGGATAAACAAAACGTGGTACACATACAACGAATATTCAGCTTTAGAAATTTAGGAAGGAATCCACACAAAAACCTGCGCACGTAGGTTTACAGCAGCTTTATTCATAATTGACAAAACTTGGAACGAAGATGTCCTTCAGGAGGTGAACGGATAAACTGTGGTTTATCCAAACAATGGAATATTATTCAGTGCTAAAAAGAAAGAAGCTATCAAGTGATGAAAAGACATGGAAGAACCTTAAATGCATTATTAGTAAGTGAAAGAAGCCAACCTGAAAAGGCTACATTGTGTATGATTTCAACTATTTAACATTCTGGAAAAGGTAAAACTATGGCGACAATCAGTGGCTGCAGATCAGTGGTTGCAGGGCAAGGGCAGGGGCTGGGAGAGGGGGAACAATGAATAGGTAGACCACAGAGGATTTTTAGGGCAGTGAAAATACTTCGATATTATGATGATGACTATATGCCATTATGCATTTGTCTAAACCCACAGAAGGTACAACACCGAGAGTGAACCCTAAGGTAAACCATGAAGCTTTGAGTGATTACGATGGGTCAATTTATGTTCATCCTTGGTTAAAAAAAAAAAAAGTATCTTTTGATGACATATTGATAATGGGTAAGGCTATGCATACGTGGGGGCAGAAAGTATATGAGGAATCTCTAAACCTCCCTTTCAATTTTATTGTAAACTTATAACTGCTCTAAAAAAAAAAGTTTAAAAAAAAAAGAAGGAAATTCTGACACATGCTACAACATGAACGGACCTTGAGGACATTATATTAAGTGAAATAAGCCAGTCACAAAAGGTCAAATAGTATGAGTCCACTTATATAAGGTACATAGAGTAGTCAAATTCATAAAGACAGAAAGTAGAATGGTGGTTTGCCAGGGACTAGGGGGAGGGGGAAGGGGGGTTAGTGTTACATGGGTACAGAGTTTCGGTTGGGAAGTACAAAAAAGTTCTGGACATGGATGGTGATGATGGTTGTACAGCAATGTGAATGTATTTAATGCCAAACCATATACTTAAAAATGGTTAAAATAGTGAATTTTATATTATGTGTAATTTACCACCACAAAAAAAAAAAAAAATCCCTACACATTTAATCCTGTTGTGGTATCTGTTTCTCAGAGGACCTGGACTAACACACACTTCATTTAAAGAACCAAACTCAAGCAGCCGCATAGCACAGGGAGATCAGCTCGGTGCTTTGTGACCACCTGGAGGGGTGGGATGGGGAGGGTGGGAGGGAGGGAGATGCAAGAGGGAAGAGATATGGGAACATATTGTATATGTATAACTGATTAACTTTGTTATAAAGCAGAAGCTAACACACCATTGTAAGGCAATTATACTTCAATAAAGATGTTTAAAAAAAAAAAAAAAAAAAAAAAAGAACCAAACTCTTTTCCCCACCACTCTATATCACATCCTGATTTCTGTAAAGTAACTGACTTGCCAATTAAATGAAATTATCTCATTATTTACTGTACATTGTACAAGTTCCCTCACTAGAATGGAAGTTCAAAGAAAGCAGAAACCTTGTCTGTCCTATTCACTGCCTGACTTGTACTAATTAAAACAGGTGACTGGGAAGCAGCTGCATAGCACAGGGAGATCAGCTCAGTGCTTTGTGACCACCTAGAGGGGTGGGATAGGGAGGGTGGGAGGGAGGCTCAAGAGGGAGGAGATATGAGGATATATGTATACATATAGCTGATTCACTTTGCTATACAGCAGAAACTAACACAACATTGTAAAGCAATTATACTCCAATAAAGATGTTAAAAAAAAAAAACACAGGTGACTGGCACATAGTAGGCACTCAATGAATATTTTTAAATTGGATTAATCAGTAAAAGAATGCATGGATAAAAGTAAAAAATGACTGCTGTATTTTTTGCTTGGGTAACTAAGAATATGATGATACCAATCACTTAGATAGGAAAGAGGAGAATATGAAGAATGAGAATAATAGTAATAACAAAATTATGTAATAATTATGTCTAAGACTTCTTGAACATTTACCATGGCCCAATTTTCAGTTACAGAAGCTCTAGAACGACAGAAGACATTTATCTTATATTTGGGAGTCCAATAAGCCCTTAAAGTAGAGAAACTGATCTCAAAAGGGAACAGTAGGAAAATAAGAGATTTTTCTTCTCTATAAAATTGGCAAACCTGATCTACATTGCTGCTTCTCAATGTATACTAAGTATTAAATAGTGTTAAATAGTATTAAATAGTGGTTGCATCTTCCAGAAAGTCTGTAGAGACCACTTTTAATGTCTCTGAGGGCATCAAGGTCCAAGGTTAAAAAATAAATCTTCAGGGACTTCCCTGGCAGTACAGTGGTTAAGACCCCGCACCCCCAACGCAGGGGGCCCAGGTTCAATCCCTGGTGAGGGAACTAGATCCCGCATGCCGCAACTAAAAGATCTCGCATGCTGCAACTAAAGACCCTGCATGCTGCAACTATGGCCCAGCACAGCCAAATAAACAAATAAATAATAAATTTTAAATAAATAAATAAATCTTCAAACTGGAGAACTGGCTGGATTCAGTCATACACATGTTTTATTTGGCCTGCACAACTCAGGGGGAAAAAAAAGAAAAAAGAAAAACAACTGATAGTTAATGGTGAAACACTATAGGCATTCTCACTAAAATCAAGAAGAAAAAATGGTTTTCATCACTATATAACACTGTTCTGGAAAGGCTAGTCAAGTCATTCAAACAAGAGAATGGACATAAATTTTAAAAATGAAGTGATTTTTTTATAATTATTTGCAAATGACATTAACAGATGAGAACAGGAAAACCACTGGAAACAGTAAGACAGGTACATGTATGTTTACCAAACTAATACTCCACAATCAATGACTTTCCTTTAAATAAACAGTAGCTAGTTAGAAAATATTACAGAATAACAAAAATATACCACTCACTATAGAGGTGAAAAGATTTAATACCTAGTATCAAATTTAACAAGAGACACACAGGACCTTTAAGAAACAACTACTATCATGTCAATTATGCAAAAATTAATGGGAAATTTTCTTCAACTATAAAACAAGGGAAACTAGTATTCCAGTTCTCTTCACCTTCAAAAATTCTGTTATCTACAGTCTTCTAGAATACTGTAGTTCATAGTTTTCTGTTAAGCAGCTCAGAATTTCTCCTTACTTTTCCAAGTAAAATCTTGAAACCCTCTGAGTAGAGAAAGGGAAGGACAGGGAGTCTCACTGGCCGGCTCTGTGTTGCTATGAAAGGGACCCATCCTATTATTTGCTAGAGTCACAGGTCAGTCTTAGGGTTGCATTTCAAAGTAAGTGAACTAAGAAGGATTTATATGGAGAATGAAAGGATTGAGACCTAAATCCAGAGATGTTTACTCTACTCCTTAACCTAAACAGATATCCATAGAGACAATGACTTGAGAGGAAGTGGACATGGGATATCCAGCCTCCATTCCATGTTGCTCTGGACATTATTACTCATGGTATGAAAAGGAATGAAGGTACAGTACAATGGAGTTTAGAACTATCAGACTCTCAAAGTTGCCTTATGAGAGGTCTGCCCAGGATCACTATCTCCCCTGAAAGGGGAAAAAGGAACCAAGAAGCACAGAAAGCACCCAGTTTACATTTAGAGCTCCCATGGGTTGATTATTTCATCGAAGGCTTACTCTGTGAATGTAGAATTTTTGTGCCCCACCATCCCAGTACAAACTTGACCTCAAATGACTTAGGGTAGAGAACTAGCTGATTAACCAAACCACCAAGAGGAAGACTTCAAAAAAAGAAATCTTCTATCTCCAAAATATTCTAGGAAGCTAGAAAATAAAGACAGTACAATAATAATCAAAAAAGCTATAGTGAATTTAAGGACTTTGGGAAAATATTATGGAAAAAAAAACACTCAAAGGATACTGAGTGAAAGGGAAGGTGATTATCCACATTTAAGTGGGATCACTGACAAAAAGGAGTAAATAGTCAAGCAAAGGTTAAGTGTTATTCATTCGTGTACTAAAAAGATCTGGGTTCAAGTCTCTACCCCTGACTATCTGTGTAACCTAGGGCATATTACTTAAACTAACACTATTCCCCCAATAAAATTGGGACAATAACAGTATCTACCTCGTAAAAGTGCTTTAAGGGTTAAATGAGAGTACCTATCAGAGTGCCTGGCATAATGGCTGTTACTAATTCCTTTTCTACAGTTACACATATAAGGCATACAATGCTTAGGGCCTTCCCTTATAACTAGAAATAAATGAAATCCTTAGAGTCAAAGAAGGGCATAAAATCGACTGTTCCTGCAGAACCTTAAAGTACAGAAATAAAGGCCTAAGATTCTTTCGCACAAAACCTAGGAAAGCGAATAATTCTAGACTTTCCTTTACTATGGAGGATTAGTTTGGGGAGCTGGATGTTTCAGCTGCCTAATTTCTAATACTAGACATTATACTTTTGGAAAAAGAGAAATTAAATATCTGTCAAATAATAGGTTTCTATTACTCAATGAACTTAATGATTTTCTTGTTCATCTTGTTTAAAGTACTCTAAAATCCCTAAGTATTAGTCATCAAAGAAAAACACAGCTAGCATCTATTTAGGTCTCCTATGAGTACAAACTGGGTGGAGTTCAATATATTATAGAGAGTCTACTGCTCTAGTCATGATTGTGTTATTATCATGGCCAGTAGCAAAGTGAAGGGTCTATCTATCCTGGCAAGCCTGAAGAGTATCTGGCAGTCAGTATCAACTAGTTAGTAAGGCAGTATTACAAATTATAGGGTACAATGCACAAATATCTAACATTTCTGGCCTGGACTTTGGAATTTATATTACAACATGAAATATGAGAGATAAAGATATTGCTAATTATCTATTATATAAAATATATTCTATCAAGAAAATATGAAAGAATCAACCAAAAAAGGCTTAAAGGCGAAAAACTACAAAACTGTACAACACAATCCTCATAAGTGGAGAGACACCTCATTTCTGAATGAGCAAACACTACAAATCGGCTCTGTTACAAATTAGAAGATACAAATTTTTAAAATATAAAACATAAATACCATCACCATAGACATCTTGGGCCTTTAAAAACATCATACATTTTTTTAATAGTCTGAAAACATAAATGTAAAGATTAATTCAAATTCATACTGTTTGCATCCAGTTTCTCATCATTTTGTTCACTGAAAATTTCAAATAATTTTGAAACATTTAATTAATTTTGAAACATTTCAACATTTAATTAAAAATAATAACTATACAGTTATATGCATAACTGAGGAGGTATAAGTGAAAGGGAAAATTTGAACTCAAACTTTTTTTTTCCTTTTTTAAAATCAAGCATTAATTTTTACAACAAAGATAAAATTAGGTACTCTTGTTATCACTTATATGTGGAATCTAAAAAATAAAATGAATGAATATAACAAAACAGAAATAGACTCACAGATATAGACAACAAACTACTGGTTACCAGTGGGGAGAATGAAGGAGGGAGGGCAAGATAGGAGTAGGGGATTAAGAGGCACAAACTACTACATATAAAATAAACAAGCTACAAGGATACAACACAGGGAAATATAGCCATTATTTTATAATAACTTTAAATGCAGTATAATCTATAAAAATACTGAACCACTATGTTGTACACCTGAAACCAATAAAATATGGTAAATAAACTATACTTCAATTAAAAATTAAGGGTATATGCATAAAATAAGCTGCTATGCAGCCTTTAAAAATGAGGTAGGCTCTGTACAAACTGATAATTTTTTTAAAGCAGGTTGCAAATAAGTGTTATAATGTGACCCTTTTTTGTAAAACAACTTATATTTATACATGCATGGGGACAATACAGCAAAATACACACTTAGTTTGGGACTGAAACTGTAAGGTGGAGACTTAGTGCACTGGGCTAGAAGCATTTATCTTCGGTGTTACAAATTTCTGCATGGTTTGATTTTTTATAAAATGATCATTTGCCACTTCTGAAATCAAAGTACAAGAATTTTTTAAAGGAGTGAAAAAAAAAGAACTGAATATACTTTATTTTTCCTCTGGACTAGGAACAACTTTGTTAGTAGCAGATTACTATGTAAGTCAAATATATGATAGTATGATTTTTATGAGAATCTTGGCTAAGCATGAAATTCCTCCTTAGTGACCAGAAATGACCACCAGTCCTGGACAGCTTAATGAGAGAATAGGGCAGAAACTGATAGCATCTAATTGTTAGCAAATCTGAATGAAGTTGTCAAACTTGAGAGTTGATTATGCTTTTTAGTTACTGATACTAGTCTACCTAGGCACGTTGTTTCTGAACTTATCTGTATGAAGAAATTTTCATGCTTGGAAAGTAATAATCTATCATCAAATAATCTTTACCAATGAAAGTACAATAATTATTATAGTTGAGTTAAGTGAAAAGTGTCCATAAAAAGTCAAAAAAATGTTCAAGGAAAACAAACCTCCACAATCTTTCGTTCTTGATAGTTTTTCAAATAATCAATCTGCCAACTTTCAAAAAGCTTCAAATTCACAAACTACTCTTAAGAGATTATTATTATTGGGCTTCCCTAGTGGCGCAGTGGTTAAGAATCCGCCTGCCAATTCAGGGGACACGGGTTCGAGCTCTGGTCCGGGAAGATCCCACATGCCACGGAGCAACTAAGCCCGTGCACCACAACTACTGAGCCTGCGCTCTAGAGCCCGCGAGCCACAACTACCGAGCCCACGTGCTACAACTACTGAAGCCCACGCAGCTAGAGCCTGTGCTCTGCAACAAGAGAAGCCACCGCAATGAGAAGCCCTCGCACCGCAACGAAGTGTAGCCCCCGCTCACTACAACTAGAGAAAGCCCATGTGCAGCAATGAAGACCCAACGCAGCCAAAGATAAATAAAATTAAAAATAAATTTTTTAAAAAAAGAGATTATTATTATTTAAACTGTCAGTTTCCAAAACTGAACTTCAAGTGGCATCCAGGTTTCCTTGGAGACTGGAACTCAGTGAACTGAGAGTTCTTTCTTTTTTAAAGTGATAGAGGCCAACATAAAGACAATATTTTTATATGTGGAAAGATATCTGCTTTAACTTGCCTAATTTCTTATCAAAATTTAATAATCTGCAAGAGCTAAATGTAGAATTAAACCATACTGCTAAATAAGATCTGAAATCTTTACCAGAGTACATTTAACATTTTAAACTAATTTTTGTTAACAATTTTAAGTGATTTGGTCTTTTACTTACGAATAAACAGTCACATATGTTGAATGATGCTAAAGAAATAAGGAGAAATCAAAATCAAAAATACAAAAATAAAAATTGTGGCTTATGCAAGACTCTTTGAAGTCACAAAGAGTCACAACCTCGACGAAGCAGTGAGCACATCCTTGTGAGAAGCAGGAAATACTATTTGAAATAGGTAGGGTGGAACCAAATGATGGTGGGCTGAAAAAGTCAAGATGAAAATTTCTGACTCATACAGTATATGCCTAGCTATTCAATTAGTTCTAGAATAACTACAAGCCTATGTCAAAGGCAAATGCAATAACCAACTTAAAGTGGACACACAAGAATCACTACCTATGAGGGCTTTATGGATCTGTGGGCAGAGATATAAATAAGATATAGGGTCTTATCTTTCAAGAAGTTCACAATTTAGTATGACAAAAAGAACATAAAAGACCCAAAATACAAAATGCTATGAATAATGATATAAATAAAAGCACTCTCTATAGAACACAAAGGAGAAAGCATGTGGTGTCTCTGGTAAAGGATTCACATAGAAGGTGACATCTAAGTCAAACCATGAAGCATACAGAAGGTGATGCCAGGCAGAGAAAATCCTTCATTTCAAACAATGCTGAGACATGGCAAAGAATGACAGTATCTAAGTACTCTGATGTTTGGGGTATGGGTTTTTTTTTGTGGTTTTGTTTTTTAGAGGGAGAGACTAAGCTAGAGTCAAATCATCAAAAAGTGAGGGATAATGTTTCTACTTAACACAGTTTAGATTGAAGGTGGTGCTAACAGCAAGAGGCTGGAGAGAAAGCAGAGAGACCAGGGAGAAGGCTTTGCAGCGGTGGGGGCAAAAGGTGGTTTTAGCGTTGGAGGGTGGTGTGAAGGAAGGAGAACTTGTTCACCAAATCAAGGGCTGCATCCCCAGAATCGACCAAACTTGAGCCAAAACACCAAAATATGACCCTGAAGCTGTCTACATTTTTTCAGAGCACTGCTCAACAAGTGAGCTAGAACCACAAACTGCAGAACACTACAGAATTATGCCATTTTGGAATGAATGCTGTTTCTTGCTGGTATCACACTTGGCCTTAAACTTCATACCCCCTAAATGAAAAAAACAAAAAACAAAAAAAACCATACTCCCACCCAAAAAAATACTCGTGTTAAAATATGGTATCTTTCGTTATTCAGTAACTTATAATTCCCTTGCGTAAAATACTCTTCAGGTTTTATCATGTTGTTGAAATAACTCCTTTTCTCTTTCTGTAAGGCAGTAATAAATACTCCACTTATTTGGAAGTCAGATTTCCAACAACTTCAACTCTTGGGAACAGAGCCTAAAGGAAAATGATTCTACGAAGGTTCAAAATAATTGTCAGAAAGGCCACATGCAATTCAATACTCAGAGACTATTATTTTATATTTAATATTAATAAGCTTAGTTGTCTGATTACAGGTATAACAGACGGAATACTGGTGGCAGCACCTAATAATTAAAAGATAGAAGAACTAGGCCACTTGTCCCAGTGACTAAAAAGTCAGCAGTTTGCCTAGATTAAATAACATTATTTCTGTGAACAGATTCTGAGGGCAACACTGTAATAAGCAAAGAATAAAAGCTGATGTTCAGAATCATGATTCTGAGCCATCCAGAGGACTGTTCTCAGTAAAATAAACAAGCATACAGCATGTTTTAGACATATTTATAATAATATGGTTAAAAATTTGTAGTTGCTTACCATGGGTTAACATGGTAACATGTCAATTGTGACTAACAATATTATCTCAATTTTTATTGAAAATGTACAAATAAGATGACAATGTCGATGGTACAAAAAAACGCATATAAATTCACAAAAATGGTAAAAGAATAAAATATACAAAATACCTGCAAAATATGAAACTATATTCCTAATATGCAAAGTTTCTTCAAACTGACAAGAGGGAAAACATATGTGAATTCTACCTATAATGTTTTACTTACTTTTATTCTTTTTTTTTTTTTTGAGAAATTTATAAAGCGAAATAACCAAATAGGAAAAGAAAAAAAAAAGGAGAGAGATTCAGATTTGTTATTTAAAAACTTTGGTCCCTAGTGGGTGTCAGATCTAAATTGCTAAATATAAGTAGGAGGACAAAGGCTGAACTATAGAATCTTTAGAAGATTAGAAATTAAGTTCAGAAAACCTTGTGAATATCACTGGCTCTTTCTTCAACTGTTATGACAACGATGAACTCTGCTATTCTTTGACTAAAACCTTTTCTTAGAGCTACAGTTGCTATTTCAAACCAGGTTTTCCAAGAGAATTCAACAACAAACTCTTTTCTTGATCCAGATCCATTCATTTTCTAAAATACTTAGTAAAGTTTCAAGGCAGTAATAGATTTAAAAGCTCAAATTTCCATTACTTGCAACCAAACTCCAGCAAAAGCAATTGGAAAGAGGCTCCGACCTCCCTAGTCTTTTACCTGCCCTGACAGTCTACAAATCATTTGTAAATGACTTGTATGTTGAAAAACAAAAAATTTCAGCATTATGGAAAAGAAAGGTAAGGTTGGAATAACAGCATTATGGCAAAATAATATTACTGATGATGACAGCAATAATGATGATGATAATAATGGAGAGGAACAGGCTCAAGGAAGCCTGAAATTCCTGTTAGCATAAGTTCTCAAACATACTTCTTTGTCCATGGAAGGTTTCCTGATGACACCCTTCCTTTCTGCATCCAAAGAGAGTTCATCTTTTCTGAAATTCAGAATAAAACAGAAGAACCTAATGACTCTTCCCCATTTGCCTGCCCTAAAACAAGCATACATTCCTTAAAGCTTTCTAACTTTAACTTTTCTTTTTTTAAACACTTAGAAGTACTTTTAAAAATCTGCTTTTATGACTCCATAGCAAAAGACAAAGTCAACACACACAGATACTATCAAGTACTATGATAAAAATGTGTGATGCTATAACCACTCGACCATTCATCCAAATATCCAGATTCAGACTTTCCACATTGTGCACAGGAATTGAAGAAAAAGGGCACTAGGACCCAGCACCCAGATTCTGATTTTTAATATCATTCTTCAACAAAAGGAATCAGGGCTCCTTGGAGGAATGGCTGATACTAGAACTGTGGCAAGAAAAACAGATGAGCCTGGAGCATCTTACAGTGCCAAAAAGTAAAGGACACAAAACACAAAAGGAAGGGGCATGTCAAAGGGACACTGGAGCCAACCTGCAAGAGCTCCCAATGGCCAAAGCTAGAACAGTTGTGGCAACAAAATAAATAACATAGTACTGAATTCAAACCCAAAGTCTGAAATAAATATCCATTTAGTCCACACTGATATAAACAAATGACTGAATAAATAAGTGGGAGTGAAAAGACAGAAGAATTCCCAATGATTATTAGATACATCCCTTCCAGAAGGTGGAACTTTGAACAATTTGTCCCCCTTTAATGACTTGCTTCCAAAAAAAGAAAAAAGACCAACAGAAAGGACAGTAACTTTACTGTGGTGAAACCTGGCAAACCCTACCTTGACCAGGTGATCAAGGTTAATATCATCAATCATAAGTCATGATGCTAACAAGGGCACTTCACCTCTGTGGTATTCTTCCCGAAATCCACAACCCCAGTCAAACCAATGAGAAAAATATTAGACAAACCCAAATTGAGGGACATTCTACAAAACACCTGATAAGCACTCCTCAAAACTGTTAGTCATGAAAACAAGGAAAGACGGAAAAACTGTGAGAGCACAGGAGACTACAATCAAGTAATGTACTAATGTTGGTTTCTTAGTTGTGATACATGTACAATAGGTAAGATGTTAACAATAGGAGAAACGGTGAGGGGTTTATGGGAATTCTGTGTACTATCTTTGCAACTTTTCTGTAAATGAAAAACTGTAAAATAAAAACTTTTTTTTAAGGGGAAGGGGGGCACTAGGGTATTATTTGCAAATTTCCCCCATTCCTAGGAAAGGGAGGAGACAAATGAGAGACAATGGAGCTTACCCTGCTCTCCAATCTCACCATCACCTGACTACTGCCAACAATATCCCCAAAAATCTTACACTGAACTACTAAGGGAGGAGGGAGTGGGACTCTAAGGCTGGAACTACCAAGGGAAAAGAAAGGGTCTAAAACTGTCTGGTAGCTCCACTGGGATAGCAAGGCATGTATCTGTATACACTGGGAAATTATGTATAATTCATGGAATTTCTACAGAGAAATTA
The DNA here is from genome assembly GCF_965194805.1 of Balaenoptera borealis. Taxonomy (NCBI): domain Eukaryota; kingdom Metazoa; phylum Chordata; class Mammalia; order Artiodactyla; family Balaenopteridae; genus Balaenoptera; species Balaenoptera borealis. The sequence goes on along the minus strand of NC_138866.1, from coordinate 107,404,174 downwards.
TTGAATGGTGTCACCTTTCCAAATTACCACTGGGAATTTGGCAAATAAAAATGTATTTCTTGGGCTCAACATCACTAATTATTGCAGAAATGCAAATCAAAATTACAATGAGGTACCACCTCACACCAGCCATCATTAAAAAGTCTACAAATAACAAATGCTGGGGCTTCCCTGGTGGCGCAGGGGTTAAGAATCCGCCTGCCAATTCAGGGGACATGGGTTCAATCCCTGGTCCGGGAAGATCCCACATGCCGCGGAGCAACTAAGCCCATGTGCCACAACTACTGAGCCTGCGCTCTAGAGCCTGCGAGCCACAACTACTGAAGCCCGCCTGTCACAACTACTGAAGCCCGCACACAAATATCTGGACAAAACTATAATTCAAAAAGATACATGCACCCCTATGTTCATAGAAGCAATATTCACAATTGCCAAGGCATGGAAACAACCTAAATGTGCATCGATAGATGAATGGATAAAGAAGATGTGATACATATATGCAATGGAATACTACTCAGTCATAAAAAAGAATGAAATCATGCCATTTGCAGCAACATGGATGGAACTAGAGAATATCATACTAAGTGAAGTAAGTCAGAAAGAGAAAGACAAATAGCATATGATATCACTTATATGTGGAATCTAAAATATGAAACAAATGAACGTATCTACGAAACAGAAGCAGATTCACAGGCATAGAGAACAGACTTGTGGTAGCCAAGGGGCGGGGGTGGGGTCGGGACGCAATGGGAGTTTGGGGTTAGCAGATGTAAGCTCTTATATATAGAATGGATAAACAACAAGGTCCTACTGTATAGCATAGGGAACTATATTCAATATCCTGTGATAAACCATAATGGAAAAGAATAAAAAAAAAGAATGTATATATATGTACAACTGAATAACTTTGCTGTAGAGCAGAAATTAACACAGCATTGTAAATGAACTGTACTTCAATTAAAAAAATGTATTTCTTGGGTTAAAATGTTCAGCAACCATGCATTAACAGCCAATATGTACACAAAGCATTCATGTGCCCAAATGCATGTGTGAGTGTGTTTTATCACTTTTTTGTGATATAAAGAGTGAAGGAAAGAAAACTTAGTAGTAGTAGTACTTCCAAGCACTAAAGGCTACAGCGTCTTAATCATTAAATATGTACGACAACTACATTAAGACAAAACACTAGAATTAAGCCATTTGTTCTTATACAAACTAGGAAATCTTTGGTCCCAACCTTGACAACCTTGGTTTGGTGTTGGACCATAACAAATCCCCTTCAGCTGGAATGTATGCCAAATCAAAAAATTCATGTGCTATGGACTGAACTGTGTCCCCTCAAAACTCATATGTTGAAACCTTAGCCCCCAGTACCTCAGAATGTGACTATATATAGGGCCTTCAAAGAAATAATTAAGGTTAAATGAGGTCAAATGAGTGGGCCCTAATCCAATCTGACTGGTGTCCTTTATAAATAGAGGAAATCTGGACACTCAGAGAAACACAGAGAAAAGACCATGTGAGGATACAACAGGAAGGCAGCCATCTGCAAACCAAGGAGAGAGGCCTCAGGAGAAACCAAACCTGCCCACAACTTGTTCTTGGACTTCTTGTCTCCAGAACTGTGACGAAATAGATTTTTGTTATTTAAGTCACCCAGCATGTGGTATTTTGTTATGGAAGCCCTAGCAAACAAATACACCATGCAATGAACATTTCCTAAGTGCCAGACTGTCCCAAATATTGCAAATACAAAGATGAATAAGACACAGACCTGTCCTTAAGAAGTTACAGTCCAGCAGGTAGAGAAACCTATCAGTAGGTTGTTAAAATGCAGTGTCATGAAAGAGGTATGCACTGAAACAAACCGGAGTAGAACTTAATTCAATTCTGAAGGGGAAGCTGTACCAAGGAAGGTTTTCCAGGAAGAATAAAAGGAAAAATAGTGAAATGGGAAGAAACGAGACTTGATTACCCTATTTTCCATGGCAGAAGTTCTCTGAATGAACCATATATTTAATGATGAAGTACACCTAAAAAATTTTAAAAACCAGTGATCTGAAAGACAACATATGATCTTCTGAGAGACAACATATAATCTTCAAATATGCCATTCCACTTCAAACAACTATTTGTCTAGAATTACTGTTAAGAAGAAAAGGAGAAAGTAAGATGACTTCTTGGGATACTTTTCAGCATATGAAAGAATAGACTAAGGTCCACAGAATTACAAGATTTCCCCCAGAATTTGTTTTAATTTAGTATGAGACGGAGGAATCTACTTCACAAGAACTAAAGCCCTATGTTCTCCCTTCATTTCCACCCTTAACACTAAGCTCGCTCCCTACCACTCTAATCAGGCAGCACAGTCTCAACTTCATTACCCTTCAATAGGTAGAGAAGAATTGTAAGCTACAATACACTTTGAAGTTAAAACAGAATAAAGAGCAATCCCAAAACTTGTCTGGAGTATACAAATAATCAGCAACATAAAATGAGCTGTATAATTAAAAATCAGCCTACAACGTGCATTCCAAAATCTGTTTTTAGCCATGATTTCACATGAGGGCATAAATGGAATGCTCACCATAGTCTCAAGTGACACAAAGCTGAAAAAGGATTACATATAAACTGAATGACAAAATCAAGACCTGAAAATAAAAGCTTAGAATGAGATGAGCAAAATCATTGAAAACAAAAACTTTAATTAATATAAAGTACAACTAAGTTTACCTTATATACAGATTAAAAACATAGGGGAGGAATTTTTTTAATGTTTTTCACTGAATAATTTGCCTAAAGTCAATAACTGCGTAATATTCAGAGACATTCAGTTACAAATGCTCCAAGTTCTAATTTTGCTCTAGTTCTACAAAAAGAATATATGATATAACCATCTTTTTTTTAGCCTCAAATATCTAAGTTTTCTGGTCTGAATTTATCAAATTTAAAAGACATTTTCATAAATCATCACCATCTGGTCACTTCTGTGAAAGTGGAATGGAAAAAAGTGAGTTCTACCAGCATCTTCCTCATAAAGACACTCACCTTCACAAGGATTATTCTCTAGCCACCCCCCCAAAATTTGAACAAAGAAATCCTCCCAAAACTACTAACATGTAAAAGTAAAATGCATGACAATAATAACACAAAGCACAGAAGGGGAGCAAAGAATAGACTGTTGTGTTTCTTACATTATACATGAAATAGTCTATTATTCCTTGAAGGCAGACTGTGAAAAGTTAAATATGCATAGTGTGAACCCAAAGAGACCATCAAAGATAAAAAATAAAACAAGTAGGTATAGCTAGTAAGTCCATAGTGGAAGTAAAATGTAATGCAAAAAACAAAACTAAAAAAAACTCAAGACTAAAGGGGACAAGAGAAGGGGGGAAAAAGGAACAGAGAATAAATGGGACAAATAGAAAACAAATAGCAAGATGACATTAAAGCCCAACTGTAACAAAACAGGGTGCTATTGGCATACAGATAGACTGGAAAGTCCAGAAATAGCCTCACACATATCATCAAATGATTTTCAACAACAGTGCCAAGATAATAGGGAAAGAGTAACTCTTTTCAACAAATGGCGGTGGAACAACTAGTGAGCTGTGTGGGAAAAATCTCAACCCCTACCTTACACCAGATACAAAAATTAACTCAAAACAGATCACAGACTTAAACCTAAAAGCTAAAACTTCAAAAAGAAATGAACAGAAAATTTATGTGATCACACCATGGGCAAAGATTTCATAGAACACAAAAAGGACTAAACATTTTTTTTTTTAACTGAGAAACTAGACTTTATAAAAATAAAAGCCTTCTATTCTTCAGAGATACCATTAAGAAAACAAAAAGGCAAGATAGCAAGCATAAGACAGAGAAAATTACATATACATATATATAATTTACATGTATATACAAATACACACCCAATTTGAATCCAGAATATATGTAAAACTCTTACATCTTAATAAGACAACCCCCCAAAAAACAGGCAAATAATTTTTAACATTTTTCTAAACATATATAAATGGCCAGTAAGTACATGAAAAAATGCTCAATAGTTTCAGTTATCAGGGAAATGCAAACTAAAACCACAGTGAGATACAACTGTATACCCAATAAAAGGCTAAAAGACTAAAAAGACCAAAACCACCAAATGTTAAGGATATGGCACAACTGGAACTGCACATACAACTCTTAGTAGCTGCTAGTAAAGTCACACGTTCACCTAACCTATAATCCAGTAAATCCACACCTAGGTTGGAAAATACAGGTATACAAAAAGATTTGTATGTGAATGTTCAGAGCTTTACTCATAAGAACCAAAAACTGGGAAAAACAAATCTCCAACAAGTGAAAAGATAAAAAAATTATGATATATAGGTACAATGGGATACCAAACAGTAACAAGAACAACAGCAAAGAAGGAACTACTGATACAAGTAACATTACAGATGACTCTCAAAAACACCCTGCTAAGGGAAGGAAATCAGATATGAAACATCTATCTATACTGATTCCATTTATATGAAGTTCTAGATCAGGCAAATTTAGTCTAAGATGAAAAAAAATCAAAATAGCGGTTGTGTTCTACAAAGGATGGGGGAAAGAATTGAACAGGAGGCGCGTGAGGGAACTTTTCCGAGGTGATTGTGATGTTCTACCTCTTCATAAGGATTTGGGTTACACAAATGTATACATTTGGCAAAACTTAAATGGTACACTTAAGATTTGTGCATTTCACTGTATGTAATTTTACTTCAAAAACAAAGAACTGTAAACAAATATTCAACTCTAGTCAATGACATGGAAGCTGAATTTGTTTAGGGGTAAAATGCACTGATGTCTGCAACTTAATTTGCAATACAAAGCCAAACAAACAAAACACCACACACACCAATAAACTTGACTGATGAATGGTTAGAGGAATGGATAGATGGAATGATTTGTGATAAGGCAAAAAAGCAAATTGGTAACTATAGAATCTAGGTGATAGGGAAATGGGTGCTTGCTGTACAATTCTTTCAACTTTTATATGTTTGAAATTTTTCACAATAAAATGCTAGACAGAAAATATTTAATAAGCAGAAGCAGCCAGACACAAAACAGTAATATTACATGATTTGTATGTATATGAGGTTCTAGAACAAACAAAACTAATCCATGATGTCAAAAATCAGATCAGTGGTTGCCTGGGACAGGAGATAGGGATGACTTATTGCAAAGGAGCAAGAAAGAACTTTCTAGGGTGATGGAATGTTTTATGTCCTGATTGGGGTGTTGGTTACATGGATGTATATATTTGCCAAAACTCACTGAACTGTACAGTAAAATGTGTGCCTTATACTTTTTATAAATTATACTTCAATTGATTTTTAAAATATCTTCACTACAGAAAATCTAGAATACACAGAAAAAGCACAGAAAAATTAAGTCCCTCCTAATCACACCATCCAAATAAAATATCACCATCCTTCCCTCTCTTTTAACAAAGGCCATGCCCAGGGGAGATAAAAATACAGCTTACTGTTTTCATTAAAGGTATTACAGAAATTCAGATTAAGCCCCTGAATTTTGGAATTCCTTTCTCATGTGACTCAAAATCTAATGAACTTAAATCCCTTCAACTCCATCATTGCTCTGAGTCTTCATCACGTTACTAACCATCCTGTTCCTAAATTTCCTCATCTGAAAAATAGAAATATTTACCTCAAAAGGTTGTTATAAATTTTAGGCAAAATAATGTATGCACATACTGGCTTTCATTACTGTTTTTAAAGCTAAATAGTCAACTAGCTTTTAGAAATCATCTTGGCAAAAAAGTCCACAATCTGCCCCCCATGAATTTTTCCTTTTTTTTTTTTTTTTGGCAGGCCTTCAGTTCTGTAGGTACACCCACCTCAAGTTAGTCTTATTCGAGAGAACCTCAAATTCCTCTTGCAGATCAGACCAAAACCCTGAGTTGTTAAAGCCCCAAAGCAAAGGTTGGGGTAACAAAATAAAAATAAAACAGAAAACTAGATTAGAAAACATGGCAGCTACTTTGAGAATGTAAGATCTAATATGCTGAGCAAAAGTGTCCAAGGGAAAAATTTCTCCCTGAACAAAGTCCAAGCGTACTTAGATAAAAGTTGCTTTTGCTCTACCTATGTGATCTAGGTCAAAATATGTAACCTGGAGAATATTAATTAAATAGTATGTTTTAAAGTATGAGAAAAAGAGTCATAAGAGAAAAACCAGGAAGAGTTACTGACACTTTAATGACTGAAGGTAAAGGCTGAAAACTGGATGGGGGAACACCTCTGGATAGAGAGCACACTAATATAAATTCAACTATATGAAGAAAAAAAAATAATTTAAACCATGTAGCTTATGCCTGCTATTCTGCTCAATGAGTGTATGCCCAAAATGAACACAAAAAGGTAATATTTTACTACTCTCTAGTTGGCCTTACTTCCCATGTGCCTCTCATGATATGAGCATCTTGCTGTGCTGTCAGATTCTAATGTTTAGAGCCATTTATTTTTCCCATAACATGGACCACAAACATAGCCTACAACTTCATCTGGTGTTTAACAATGAAACGTGATTTGTTCCAACACTGAAGGAAAAATAGGATGTGTTGGACTTTTAGAGGCTGTATATCTATATTTTATATTTTATGGCCAACTTTAGGGATTTCCAAGGTTATTTGGACCAAATGACATTTTTGTCTTCCTTGAATCTGTGTATTCAGACAGCAAGTGAAAATCTTTGTGGCAAAAAGCAAAAACAGCAAGCTATTAAACAATCCCAGGGTACTGGTTTGGGGAAACCAAGAATTTATTATCCAGTATACTAATGTCAGCTACTTTACTCAATAAACTTTTTTAGTTTTTTGCTACCAGTCACTGCTCAAGGTGATAATTTAAAAGATAGTTAAGATGCTACCCTGTTCCAAGAATTTCATATTCTAGATAAATATAGTAATCCTAACCTTAATGTGGATTCCTATACATGTCTAGCCTACAAACATCTACTCATATACTTTTTGGGCAATCTTCAGAATTTTGGTTTCAGTATACATAAACTGTGACTTCTTCCTGTTGGGGAAGAAAGTGGCAACTGAAAAAGAGGCAACTAAGGGTTAGTGAAGATGACAGGAGAGAAAAGAAGAAAATCTTTTAAATTGAAACTTGTTCAAGATAAAGGAAGATGACTGAAAAGTAAGTCGAGGCATTAGAACTGCTACCCAGAACTGCTATCTATGAGGAAAAATATTCACTCACACTGGAATAAAATGGGTAAATGCAAGTCTAGGAAGAAGGTTTCAGAAAAGATCTATTCAGTTCTAAGAGGATAATTACAAGTCAAGTTATCCAAACTTTTTCTATCCCAAGCATCTGAAATCAGATCAGGATCTGGAAACAACACCCAGGTAACAGAAATGAATTTTACAGTAGTTTATTAACATTTTAGAAGATACAATATCACTGATAATACATTAGCTACCATTTACTTATGTATTGTGGTCATTCAACAAGTATTTATTGAGAGCCCATGACAAGCTGGGCACCATTCTAGACACTGGGATCAGCAGTGAACAGAACACAGAAAGTCTCTCATGGAAATTGCATGCAAATGAGGACAAACAAGACACGAGTAGACAAACAATCAAGATAATTTTAGAAATATGTGCTCTTAAGGAAATAAAACAAATGGTAAAGGTTAACCATCAACAGTCTCCTCGCTAAGAAGCTAAAGACACGAATCATGAGACGGAACCAGCCACCGGTCAACCAAGCCACGCAGTTGTAGAGGAACAGCATTCCTAGCAGGGGGAAACAGTAAGGAAAGATCATGTAGCAGGAACAGGCCTAACAGGTACAAAGAACAGAAAGAAGGGGAGTGGGAAGAAAAGGAGATGGCACACAATAAGCATTTTTTAAAAATATGTGCACGCGTGCACACACACACACACACACAGAGGAACTAACAGCAAGTACGAAACAGCAACAAAATTCAATCATCTGACTTCACAAGCAATTCCAAAAAGAGAACAGAGGAAAAAATGACTAAGTAGTTATCAAAGCTAATACAAGAACGTTTCCTAAAAATGAAGGACATAAACCCTTTCTACCTTTGTCCTAAGAGACTACCATTTTCTCCTCCACTCCACTTCAGCTGCAACAGCTTCTTGGCTATTCCTCTGCCGGCCAAGCATACTATTGCTATTCAATCTGCACAGAATGCTTGTCCCCAGGATATCCATAAGGCTCTCCTACCTGCTTCATTTGGGTCTGTGCTTAAATGTTTCCTTATCCTTGAGACCATCCCTGACCACCTTATACTTAAAAAGCTAACCCTACCCCCATCTTCTTTTTCCAGCTCAGTTATTTCCATAATCACCATCTGTAAAATTTACTTGTTTTCCCACTAAGGCCAAGACTTGATTTTCATCACTACTGTGCTGAACACATAGTTGGCATTCAGTAAATATACGCTGAATTGTTATTTAAAATATGCAACATACGAGACCATGGAGTTAAAGAAACCCAGAGACCTTTATGAATTGACTGTGAACCTGTATAAAGAGTAACAAAGCCTCTCAAAACATTTATATTCTTACAGTAAAAGGTTAAACTGATATTTATATAATACAAGAGTAAACATGAAGTATGTTTTTGAAAATCAGGAAAAATAAAATAAAATAATCTAAAATTGTGATACAACTATATTGGGAGAAACGGTAAAGAGAGAAGTGTGAACTCCTTTTCCATAAGCAGTCAAAAGGTAACGCTTAAAACTGCTTAACCCTCTGGATTAACCAGCTGTAGCAGCAGTCTTTAAACTTTTTGACTTGTGAACCCCTTTTCACTCTTAAAAAATAATTGAGGAACTCAAAGAGCTTTTATTATGTGGGTTGTATGTACTGGTAATAATATTATAAAGGAAAGTTGGTAAATGCTTTAAAATTTTTTATTTAAAATCAGCAAAGGTAAATCCACTCCATGCTAATAAGTAACATTTATGAATGTATTTTTCCAAAATAATTAGTAAGAGTGGCACTGCTGTACATTTTTGCAAGTCTCTTTAATAGAGAAACCCGATTTCTTATATCTGCTTCTGTAGTCAGAAATGAAAAATTCTAAAATTTCAAGATTCTAAAATTCTAAAAATTCAAAAATTTCTAAAATGAAAATCCAGCTTCACACCAATATGTAGTTGATAAAAGAAGGAATATTTTTAATATTTTCAGATAAGTGTGGATATTATTCTTCTTTGATATTAAGCCAAAACTTAACACGCGTAATTCTGTAAAGGTTAGCTGCAAGGTGGACTCTGAAACCATATCAATGAAACTTTCCAGACCATTTCATTTAAAATCTATTGATCAAAAAAAAAAAAAAAAAAATCTATTGATCTATCTTGCACTTAAGTAGGCCCTTATACCCACAGCATGATTCTGTTAATATCCTGCATTGATCTTTTGAAAAAAGTTGGTCCACCAAGTTATGCACATCTTCCAAACAATGACACGTTTCATTATAACACAGCAAATTTTTAAAAATCACATTTGTTAATATCACCAACAATTTCATCAGCAAGGTCCTGAGACGTTGCCAAGATCACAGTGGCAGATATGTTTTCCAAAATTCTAATTTCTGCTTGAAAGCCTTAATTTTATCCTGGCAATAAATTCTGTTGGTTGTTTTCCCTAAAGTAACAGGCTCACTTCATTTTTGAGAAAATATGTACAAATACCCAAGTTTAAATAACTACAGTTTGTCATTCTTTCAAGTAAAAATAGTGTTCCATGAAAAAAGCAACTAGTTTGCTAGTTCGGCGCGCAACTCAATCACACAAATATTTTTCTTCAAGACAAGCATCATACTTTGGTATGCAGCAGAAGTGTCGTATAACATTCTTCTCATTTTGTCACATGAAATATTAAAAAAACATGTACTCAAGGGTCAAGATTAATAAAATTAACAAGCTTTACTGCTTCATGGAGGATATTCTTAAATGAAACCAGGTTTTTCTCCCCAACCGTTAATGTATAGTGATGAAGAACATGACTATTAGTACAATTTTTGCCACTGTCTTGATATGCACTGCAGGGCCAGTAGTTTTACCCACCACTGTGTTTGCACCATCAGTGCAAATGTCAACACAGTTAAGTAACAAAGAAGAAGTTAGTATTATTATGAAATAGTTTCAAACCAACAGATAACTTGAAACATTTGAAGACCCCCCTCAAGACTCCACAGACCACAGAGAACCACTGCTCTGGAGATACGTATAAACTAAGAAGAGGGAATATGTCTCCAGGGAAAAGAACTGGGTGGTAGGAAGACAGGGATGGCAAGAAGACTTATCTTTCCCTGTATACCCTTTGTACCCTGGGAATTTAGTATCCTTTGTATTGATATGTATTTTACCTTAAAAAATTAAATAATTATTTTAAAAAACAAAAAATGTAAACTGACATCTAAAGTGGCTAAGTAGATATATAAGCATATTATTTAGAAATATGAAGGTAAATACCAAAAGAAAAAATATTTTTTAAGAGCCGAAAGTGTTCCCACTTAGGAAGTGGAACTAGGAGATTAGGAGGGGTAGCAGAGGGGACTGTTGTTTTTTTCACTATAAGCCATTTGGAACTAACTTTTAAACCATGTACAGATGTTAATTGGTTCAAAAATAAAAATCGGGCTTCCCTGGTGGGGCAGTGGTTAAGAATCTGCCTGCCAATGCAGGGGACACCGGTTCAAGCCCTGGTCCCGGAAGATCCCACATGCCGCGGAGCAACAAAGCCCGTGCGCCACAACTACCGAGCCTGCACTCTGGAGCCCGTGAGCCACAACTACTGAAGCCCGCGCGCCTAGAGCCCGTGCTCCACAACAGGAGAAGCCACCGCGATGAGAAGCCCGTGCACCGCAACGAAGAGTAGCCCCCGCTCACCGCAACTAGAGAAAGCCTGCGTCCAGCAACGAAGACCCAATGCAGCCAAAAATAAATAAATAAAATAATAAATAAAATTTTTTAAAAAAATAAATAAATAAAAATCATTCAAAATACTGCCAGGAAAAATACTTAAAAGTTAAGTTTAAAAGACAAATAAAGCAAATACCGATGCAAAAGTGAGAGAATGGCTGTGAAAGATACCAAGATGTAACAGTAACTGCCTGGAATAATGTGCCTTTGAGTTCCCACTCTTGTATGAAATATCATTCTATATTACAATAAAAACATTTTCATTTAAAAAGCTAGTTAAAAAGCAACAATTTCCTCAAACCAAAATGTCTGATGACTCAGGTAAAAACAGTTCAGTAGGGACTTCCCTGGTGGCGCAGTAGTTAAGAATCCACCTCCCAATGCAGGGGACACGGGTTTGAGCCCTGGTCCAGGAAGATCCCACATGCCGCAGAGCAACTAAGCCCGTGCGCCACAACTACTGAGCCTGCGCTCTAGAGCCCACAAGCCACAACTACGGAGCCCAAGTGCCACAAATACTGAAGCCAATGAGCCTAGAGCCTGTGCGCCTAGAGCCCGTGTTCTACAACAAAGAGAAGCCACCGCAACGAGAAGCCCACGCACCGCAAAGAACAGTAGCCCCCCGCTCGCCGCAACTAGAGAAAGCCTGCGTGCAGCAACGAAGACCCAATGCAGCCAAAAATAAAAAAATAAAATTTATTTTTTTAAAAAAACAGTTAAGTATATAAACCTTAAGTCATTTTTTAACAGTTAAGTGGTTAAACCCTCCCCACACACATATACATACACACACAGACACAAGGCAACATAAAATAAAATAACCTTTTTTTTCTTCTATTTCATTTGATCACGATTAAGATCAAATCAGAACTTATGTATTTGAAAAAGAAAAGAATAAAATAATTGCTTTACGGTAAATATAATTGCTAAATCTTATGTAATTACTTCATAAACAAAATCTTCAGAGAAATACAAACCCACTATCGAAGTCTAATTTAAATTTAGTTTCTCAAAAGATGTCCTGATCCAGAAAAGAAGAGCTTATTTCTATATATAAATAGATAACTCAAAAGCAAATTGGATTCCCCACTGTAAGGACCCAGGGCTCCTTGGAGTATGGCTGATTCCAGGACTGAGATGTGCAAAAAGAGAGGAAATACTCCAAAAAAATTATGAGAGTATGTCAAAAAGACACAGAAGCCAGGGTAGAAACGCTCCCACTGGACAAACCTGGGACAATCTGAGCATCAAAATAAATAAAGGCAGTAATGTAGTATAACCCATTGAGTAAGATAGGAAGTACATAAGTCCATATTGATAACAGATAGATAAAAGGATGCTTCTGCCTTAAAACAGAACACCTACTGACATAAAGAAATGGAGTCAGAAAATAACCATTTTGCAACCATCAATATAAACATCAGCACAGGCAAGAATCATCAATGGATGTTAAATCCAGGAGGGAAATTTCATGAAAATACAGATCTGATTAGAAGCAGGATATATGCTCTATCTCAAAGTTATCCCCACAGACTGCTTATTAGGTGAGAGGGGAAAAATAATAATTATACATTCCTGTGAAGAAACCAGACAACACCGTGACCAGGTAACTAAAACTTAACATCACCAATGAGGGGCAGACCGATAACAGGTACTTCAATATCATACCCTGAGAAAGATACAAAATCCCCCGCTGGGGATGCATAACCTGAATCTAATTATGAGGAAACATCAGACAAATCCAAATTGAGAATACTCTATGAAATATATAGCCTGTATTCTTCAAAAATGTCAATACAATGAAAGAGAAAGGCTAAGATACTGTTCCAGATGAAAGGAGACTGAAGAGAGATGACAACTAAATGCAATTTGCAATCCTGGTCTGGATCCTATGGGGAAAATGCTACAAAGAAACAAATGCTATTACTGGGACAAACTGACAAAACTGGAATAGGGGCTATAGATTAGATAGATTAGATAATACAGTATTATCAATGTTAGATTTCCTGAATCTGGTGACTGTATTGTGATAATGCAAAAGAATACAATACACAGTGAATATTTAGAGACTTGGGCATAATACATTCAATTTACTTTCAAGTGATTCAGAAAAGAGCACTAAAGCAAATGCAACAAAATTTTAAAAACTGGTAAATCTGACTAGAGGATATTGAAGAGTTCTCACTACCATTTTTTAAACTTTTCTTTAGGTTTGAAATTCTTTAGGTTTGAAATTATTTCAAAATAAAAAATTTAAATAAAGGCAAACTGGGATGTCAAAAGGTGGTAAAGTAAAAAAGTGATTTATTCTGATGCCCTATAGCACATATGAATAAGGGAAATGAATACAACAGTGACTCAGACTGGCACACAGCTGCATATAGAACTTCCTAAACTCTCAATTCTCTAGAAAAAGAAAAAAACAATTTTTTTTTTTGGCCACACCGTGCAGCATGCGGGATCTTAGTTCCCCAACCAGGGATTGAACCTGTGCCCCCTGCATTGGGAGCACAGAGTCTTAACCACTGGACCGCCAGGGATGTCCCAAGAAAAATATTTGTTTAGTAACCACATAAACACTAAGATGCTGATCCTGTATACCCTCAGGAAAACACAGAAACCTATGATTTCATGTTAACACAGTCCACACTGAGGGACTCTCCCTTCATCCAGCAAACCATAAGCTCCTCACAGGCAGGCCTTAAGGTCCTGCTCTTTGTTTTAACTCAAGCACCGACACAGTGCCTGAAATACAGTACTCATACTTGTTGAATAAATGATGAATGTTTAGAAAGAGGAACAAAAGTCTACATTTTATCAAAACTGGGAGGAAGAGAAAAAAAAGGAGAAGACATCTAAATAGGGTATATATTATTTAAAATGCATTTTAAAGTATGAACATTTTCAAACCTCATAAAAGGAGAACAATATTATTACTACACATACACCTATCACTCCAACACAACAATTATCAGGATTATTCCACACTTGCTTCATCTAACTCATCTCTCCCATCCTTTCTTTGCTCTGAAGTATTTTTAAACGAATACCAAACAAATTTCTCTTCCACATTCTTCAGTCTACATCTCTAAAAATGGGCATTTTCTTACATAAACATAATGCCATTAGCATCCCTCACAAAACTAACAATAATTCCTTGAAATCATCTAATACCTATCTACATTCAAATTTCCTCCAAAGTGCTTCAAAAATTACTTTCTACAGTTGGTTTGAGTCAGGATTTAAACAATGTCAACACACTACATTTGGTTACTACACGTAAGTATTTTTAACCTTTCTTTTACAATTGTCTATCAGTAATTATGAAAAAGCCTAACAGACAAACCAAACAATTAATTCACAATTGTAGATTCTCCAGAATCAAACCCAATCTAATGTATTTACTGCTTGCTTTGTCTGCAGCACTCTTCCTCCAGATTGCCACTGTGGCTGACTCTTTTTAATCACTGATCGCAAATCAAGTATTACCTCTAAAAAGAGGCCCTTTCTAACCTCTCAATGCACAGTAGAGCCCCACTTTCATTCATTCTCCATTACATGCCCCTATTTTCTTCATGGCACTTACCACTACATAAAGCTATTCTGTTTATTGTTTCCCCTAATAAAATATCCACTGCATGAAGGCAGAGTGCCTTCTTCACTGAAGGCCAAGAATAATGCCAAGAACATGAGACAATCAATAAATACTTACAGAATGATTAAATAGTAATGCAGTACCTCTATCTAAAATGTAAGCTCAGTTTAGTATTTGTTTTTAAACATTTGTAGCTCACTCACTGCTCACGTCATGGTATAAATTGAGTACCTGCAGAAACTTGGGCCAGCTGTTACCAAAACACTATGGGATGCAGCAAAGAAAGAACAGAGGTGTAAGGCATTCAAATGCATTTCTGGAAATTCACTCAACAATGATTACGGGTTTCTGAAAGAAAAATTACTCAGGATGATTTAAAGAGCATTAGCAGGAGTAAAAGTTTCATTTTTTAGTATCATATGAGAGCTAATCATGAGTAATATCTACAATGGGACAGAAGCATTATCTAGAACAACAAACATGGCTCAATCATTTGTTTTGTTTCGTCTTTTTTTCCCCCTGTCTCTAATATATACATACCATGAAGGAATTAATACTCTCAGTACAGCATTTCTTTCTGGGGACTGGATCATGATGAATACGATTAATACCAAAAACGCCTAACTAAAAATGCAAACCATTAAAATTGGGACCTAGAGAAAGCTAGAGTTACCTATCCCACACTTCTCATTTAACAGTTGAGAGAGATCTGAAGCCCCGGATGGATGGTCATCCACAAAGTCACAGATCTAATGAATAGCAAGCAAAGCTAGATTTAAAATCCAGATCTCCTGTCTCTAGCCCTATACTCTTTATGTATAATAATGTCACCCATAGAATGTTAATATCAAGTTATAACATACTTTACCATCATTTTTAGTACTGTCACTTTTTTTTTTTCCTATTGAAATCCTAGCCACCAGGGGAAATGTCAAAACAAGGGCACATATAATTACGCTCTAAGTAAAGCATGTTACAGAAACCCCTCTTTGACAAAATAATACAAGAAGCATCTAAAATTTTTAATTGGTTTGATTCAATGAGGTTTTTATTCCACATTTTAAATTTTAAAGTGAAAATAACTATTTAGGAATATCTATTGACTATTCCTTTGCTTTAGACGAGTAAATTGCTGACCTCTTATCTTAAAGATCAGTATAGCTATTTTTCAATTATCTGTAGAAATAGAGTACTGAAGTGAAATTTGTCAAGGTATAACCTCCACTGCGATGCATTTTTCACCAAAATGAAATTATTTTTACTACATCTTTCGTCAAAAACCAACTCTAGTGAAAGAACTAATATGCAAGTGACCAAAAGACACCAAACAAAAGGGAAAAAGTGACAGAAGGATCCATATACACAAGATACAGCTTCCCTGATGTACAAGGAGAAACTCTAACCTTCCTAGTTTCCCTACAATATTGTTCAGACCAATTCATAAATACCCTCACCAGTTCTTAGAATACTACTCTGAATTGTAGAGGCAAACAAATGCACAGGAGAGAGATGTCATTTGTCCAAGGTTAAATGACAAAAGATGGACAAAAGTAAAATAATTCAAGGCTTTAAAAAAAAAAAATTTAAGATTCTTTTCAAAGTGAAAGGGTTTCTTTCTCACCCTACTTGTTTTGTCTCACAAACACGACCAAACACTACTGTTTTGTATGAAAAAATAACCTGGTTCACACTGACATGAAAATTTTTACTAAAAAACATATAGTAATGAAATATCAAAATGTAGATTTTTCATCCTAATAAAACCAAGTAAAACCAGTATTATAAAACTTCTATGTAATACCTTAATCACATACTAACATTTGAAAGCAATGACACAAAAAACAAAAATGGGAAAGGAAATGGAACCTTAGCTTATCTTTTCCCCAGTCTGTTCTTTTTGGTTGAAGAGGTCCCTAAAACAAGAAAATTAAACATAAAACACCAAATGAAATAAAGTTTGGATTAAGGCAGGTTCAAAAAGCTTTATGAACTATGAAATGAAGTCTATGTCAGCTGGCATTTTACCACCCTAGAGAGTTCTAAATTCATACTGCACATAAACCAAGAAACAGGAAAGCATGCAATACAATGGAATCACCCCACACTACAAACATGAACAAATTAAATGAATACCCTATACTTCCTGGTATTTTTTACACGTTAAAACTTAGACGTGCGTTAAGAACTTATCTGTAAAGATCTACTATAACCTATTTAAGAACTATGGTAACAAACCTCTATTTCTGCAGCACAGAACAAACATTTCCAAATACAACATTGTTACTGACTCTGATAAATTCTCTAAAAACAGTAACAAAAATATCTTCTTTTTTAATGACCAACCAGCCAACTCTATACAAAAATCTGACGGGTCTGTATCTCAGCTGTTCTGCGGTCTACGTTTCCTTCATCACAGAAGAAGGCAACTCCCTAACCGTCAGGGCTGACTTAGCGCCCTCCAACACCCCGGGTGCGGGTTACCTTCATCACTCCATTGTCAAATCGCACTCCCACGCCTCAGTCCTCAGCCCCCATCCTAAGACTCTAGGGAGAGTCGAAAAAGGGAAAGAAATCCAAATCCCTTCACCCACAGCCCCTTACTGAGGGGGGTGGGTGTGTCTGTAGACAAATGCTTTGCTCAAACACAATTAAATCTTCTGCAGAGACCCAGACCCTAAGTCACTACGGAGCCAGCAATAACCGGCCGGTCGCCGACCCCAGCCTTCCGCGGCCGCAGCCCTTCCTCTTTCTCCCCTCCAGCCCGGCCCCTCCCCCGTTGCGCGCACGCGCGGCCTCCAATCGCTCCCCTCCCCCCGCCCTCCTCACCTTAATCATTAGCAACCCTCTTCCCAGGCTCCGGGAATCACTGGCCCAGGAAGGAAGACAGGAGATGTAAGGGGGTAAGAGGATGCGTCGAGAGCCAGTGATCCGCGCCTCGGATGTTGGCCTAATAGGCCCCGACAGTCAAGAGCAGCGTCTGTCACCGCCACCAAAACTGTACGAGCGGCAGCGCCTAGTTCGGCCCAGCTGACCCGGCTTGGGTTCAGAATGCCTAATTTGGTCCCACGGGAACTCCTTCCCCGAAGCTGCGGGCGTTTCTATGCTGCGCAGACCGAACACCTCGCCACCGTCGCCGCCACTGCTGCTGCTCTCCGACCGCCGCCGCCTAACCAATCCCTCCTCTACCGAGCGAGCACGACACTGGGGGCTTTACGACAGTTCGCAAAGTGAGAGCGCAGTAGCCTTCTCGCCTCCATTAACATCTGTTTGTTTCTGCGCTTGCTCAGATTCTCGTTTCTCACCGTGCCGCCCCCTCTTCCCCTAGCCTGCCCCTTCGAACTCGCTTTATCAGTCTGTTGGCGAAACGGAGCGATGTCACAGAGCTCGTTAGTTTATTTTCCTTGGTGAAATGCGGTCAGTATTTAAACAAAATGCTGACTACGTCTTGGCTGATTTTTTTCATAACTAAAAGTTACAACTAACCACAGAATTGACAGTACTTAAGGTAACAAACAAAAACATCGTGGTTTAGTGTCTTTCGCAGCAAATGATACTGAAATCATACTTGCCAATGACATGGAGATCATGGTACCTCACCGTTAAGGTGAATTTGCTTCCGAAATCAGATGAAAAGTGGTGATAGGTATCCTGGGAACTAACTGTACAATCACATACGCCTTCTTACTTATTTTATAAAAATCAGTAGATAGCAAATGCTTCATTACGTGCATTAGGAGGATGTAGGGGAAAAGGATGTAGGCTTTGGAATCAGTCAAACTTCCTTTCAAATCTCAGTGATGCCAGACTTAGAGAATGAAATTACAGTTGGGGGTGGGGGGGAATAGGCTGGGAGTTTGGGATTGACAAGTACACACTGCTATGTGTAAAATAGATAACCAACAAGGACCTACTGTATAGCACAGGGAACTTTGCTCAATATTCTGTAATCTAAATGGGAAAAGAATTTGAAAAAGAATTCTAAAAATTAAAAAAAATCCCAGTGATGCCAATTAACAGCTAGCTGTCTAATTGATTAGACCTTTGTAAATCTGTTTCCAGAAAGGAAGGATGGGAGAGAAGGAGGAAGGGAGAGAGAGAGGGAGAAAAGAAAAGAAAGAAAATGTCAATTTTACCTCAATTTAAAAAAATAAAATAAAAGCATATTTAAAACAAAAACAAAAATACCTCAGTTTCCTCCTCTGTAAACTGAGGTAACATCATTTCTCTTAAAGGGTTCTTGTGAGATTAAGACAGTTCACATAACGCTTCAAACATCAGTTACCAATTAAGTGTTCAATAAACATTAATTCCCTCCCTTTGTCATCAGCTTGTCTTTCTCAATACCCTTTCCTGTGTTTGTTCATGTTCTCCATATTGTTCAGTGAAGAAAATATTTTTAAATGATAATGATAATAAACAAGAAAGGGTAGCAGATCGTGTGGGGAGACCAGAAGAGCATTGGACTAGGATTTTTCCTCAATCCTCCTATTTTCTCACTCTAAATAAAAAATTCTTCCTGAACTATCTTATCTACTGCCATGGTTTTAGCTGTTATCAACTTATGACTTCTCAAAGCCATGTATTTCCAGACCGAACCATTTCTCTAAAGCTCTTGACCTATGTGCTTCAAAAAGGTATACACTAGCCACATGTAGCTGCTGAGCACTTGAAATGTGGCTAGTACAAACTGAGAAGTGCTGTAAGTGAAATCTATACATCCAATTTCAAAGATACAATACAAAAAATTATTAAAATCTCAATAACTTTTAATGTTGATTACATGTTGAAATAATAATTTGGCTATATTGGGTTAAATCGATGGTTCTCAAACAGGGGTGATTTGGTACCATCTCCTCCCCCCAAGACATTTAACAATATCTGGAGACATTTTTGGTTGTCACAACTTGTGTGGGGAGGGAGCTATTGGCAACTACTAACAAGAGGCCAGGCATGCTGCTAAACATCCTACAATTCACAGGATAGCCCTACACAACAAAGAATTCTCTGGCACAAAATGTTAATAGTGCAGTCGAGAAATCCAAGGTTAAGTAAAATATACTATTAAAATTAAATTAACCTATTTCTTTTACTTTTTAAAATATGGCTACCAGAAAATTTTAAATTACATTTGTAACTCACATTATACTTCTGTTGGACAGCGTTGACTGGGATCTAGACCCATATGGCTGTTTACTGTATATGTCATTTCCACTTTAATGTGCCACAGGCATTTCTAACATATCGTGTCCAAAATAAATAAATGAATGTACGTATACAGTGTTTAACCCCATCCATCTCAGTCTTCCCTGTCTCAATCAATAGGACCAAGTTATCTAACTAGGAACATAATGGTCATCTTTGATGACTCTTCTTCACTCCCTACCTCTAATTAGTGAATAAGTCCTTCCAATTCTGCCAATGAAATATCTCATATATCGAAAATCGACCCATTCCTCTTTGTACTCTGCACCAGTCCAGGTCTTTAGTGTATTTAGAACTATTCATTTATCAAGTACTTACTATGTGCTAGACATTGTGCTGCACATTGTGAGTACTAGGTACATAACCACTGCTTTACTTGAAGTAGTTTACAAGACCCAGAAAGCAAACCCACAATTTACACTGTAATGTGGAAGGTAAAGGATGGTACACTCACGTTCTGAGAACACGAAGATGAAACACTGTAGTTAAACCAAGAGAAGATGAAACACTGTAGTCAAACATGTAGTCAAACATTAAACCAAAATTTAATGTTTAAATTTTGCAACATGAATGAAGACAGTTAAATAAAGCAAATAGAGAGGGCATTGCAGGCAGAAAGATCAGCACGTGCTAAGCTACAGAATCCTCTAGTTGAAACAGCATGAAACAAATTCTTTACTAGGATCGACTGAATGTGTCATGCAAGGAAACTATCAAAAGATGAGGGAAGCAAAGTAGATAGAAATATATTAAGTAAGGTTTTTGCTAGGATAAGGAATTTGAACTATTTTATATTTAAAACTATGAGAAGCTATTAAAGGAAATCAATCAGAGGAATAAAAATCACATTTGACTGTTAGAGACACCATTATATAAGCAGAGTAGAGGAAAGATTGGAGAAGGGCAAGAGTAGAGGGGCAAGGACCAGTTGGAATTGCAGGTAAAAAGTGATGAGGGTAGTAGAAATGGGAGTAAGAAGCAAGGGACAGATACAGAAGATAAGAAGATTGAATAACTAAGTGGTTATAGGAGGTGAAGGAGGAGAATCTCAGAGGCTTCCAGATTTATGGTAAGTGGTTGGGTGGTGGCACCATTCAAGAAAGAGACACAGGCTTGAAAAACCCAACTTTGGGGGTTTGGGACTTTCAATTGCATGGGATGAGGGAGGAGGTTGAGAGAAAGGAAAGTATTACTTCTTTTTGGGGCAAGTTGAGTTTGAGATATCTAACATTTACCCAAAGTGGAGATTCCAGTTAAGTCGTTCATCATAATGTGTCTGAAGCTTAGGAGAGAGGTCTGGGCTGAAGAGAGAGATTTGGACTCATTAACTTATATGTGATAGCCAAAACAATAGTTTTGATGAGGTCACACAGAGCATAAATGAGAGGAGACAGATACCTGGGGAAGTCTGGTATTTTAAGAGTTGAAGGATGAAAAGAAGTCCCAGAAGGATATGGATGGGCCAGAACAAAGGGAGAAACAGGTAACGAACAGGACCAGTGAGAAAAAAGTTTCAATAATGAAGTGAGTAATGAAGGGTATGTTTGGCAGTATGGAGGTCTGTAAGTAGGAGCAGTTTCGGCAACTGGTCTACATTTTAGAACACAGGTCCTCAATTGGGGTTGATTTTGACCCCCAGGGGTTATTTGACAGTGTCTGGAGATATTTCTGGTTATTATAACTAGGTAGATGTTACTGACATCTAGCAGTTTGAAGCAAGGAATGCTGCTAAATATCCTACACAGGACAGCGTCCCCAGCAAAGAATTATCCGACTCAAAATGCCAATAATATTCCAACTGAGAAGTCCTGGTTTAGAAAGGATGGAACAGTGTAGTTATACAAGGATCAGTACTTTGTCATGAAATTGGTAGTAAATGGAAAAAGAAAGACACATATCAAGCAGGATATGGAATTTTTAAAAGGCAGAGACTTGAATCCTATTGGTATATTGACGGGAACAGAGCCCGCTGAGAAAGAGAGGTGAATGATCATGGAAATAAAGAAATGTTCAATGGAAGCAGAGGAAATGGGATTCAAAGGTCAGATGGAAGAATTAGCCTTAGATAGGAGAAGGGCTAGTCCTTTCACTGAAGCAGGTGGGGAGGAGGAGGAAGTGATTGTATAAATGAATTAAGTTTGTTAGCTTCGGGGACAAACAAACTCAGGCTTGCTCATTGAATGGCCTTGATATCTCTGTGAAATGTGAGGTAAGGCCATCTACTAAGACATCAGGTTTGGAAATGGCTCGGTGGAGAGTAATGAGAAGAGGTAGACTTAAAAAAATCAGAATAATCACTAACATGATGGCAGGGCAGACAGTAGATGGGCAACAAATCAAAGGCAGGAAGCCCAGAGCAGAAAAGGGGTGAGACTGAAAGGACAGGTGCCACGGGTTGTATTTAGGGGAATAATAGCATATTATAGGGGTGGGAGATATCTCTCATCTGAATTACACACAATAGTTTCCTGATTTCTATGTTTCTACTCCACAAGCAACACCCTACCACTCCCAAATCCACCTTCAACCACTACCAGAGTATGGCAGAAACTGAGACACTAAGTTAAAATTCTTCAGTGATCCTCCATCACCTTCAGGATAAAATCCAAAATCCTTAGCTTGGCAAATAAAGCTCTTCAAAATCGAGATTCTCCAGAGCCATTTCACACCACCTCTTTCTACAATCCTACTCCTTGCCCCCACTTAGACTTCAGCAGACTTCTCAAACTCCTTGCATTCTCTAGAAAACGTATACTGTTCCAAAATCTTCCTGCCTTTGCACCTACTATTCCTTCTGTGCAAATACCCTCCCCCTCTCCCCCCGCCCCACCCCTGCTTCATCTGCTTAGCAAACACTTATCCATTCCTCAAAGCCTTCCTCCTTGAAGCATTTCCATACCTCTCTCCTCCACTCCCACAACAGACCTAATAATTACTCTGACTTTTGTACTCTCTTCAGTCTTTGTATATACTTCTATTAGAAGTATTATAATTATTTATATACATACCTGTCTGTTCCAAAAACTGAGATCAAAAAAAAATATATATATAATGTCCTTCTCTCTTTAGTAGAAAAATATCACTCAAAATTATTTACTGAACTTAACTGAATAAGAAGATTGGGGTTCTACAGACTTGTGGTTGCCAAGGGGATGGGGGGGTGGGGGGAGGGTTGGAGTGGGAGTGTGGGATTAGCAGATGCAAACTATTATACATGGAATGGATAAACAACAAGGTCCTACCGTATAGCACAGGGAACTATAGTCAATATCCTGTGATAAACCATAAAGGAAAAGAATATGAAAAAGAGTATATATATATATGTATAACTGAATCACTTTTCTGTACAGCAGAAATTAACACAACATTGCAAATCAACTATACTTCAATAAAAACTAATATGTAAAAAATGAATAACTACTAAGAACCTGCTGTATAAAAAAATAAATACAATAAAATTTAAAAATTAAAAAAAAGATTGGGGTTCTAGTCTTAATTCTGCACTAAGAAAATAGAAATTCTTAGTCTTAATCAAATCATTTGAACTCTTCCAAAAATTAATTTTACTTACTGTGAAAAGATCAGGGCTATTCAACATATAGTCCAAACCAAATTCTGCCTACCGGGAACTGCAGCAAAGTAATGTTTACCAAATTAGTCTGCACACGTGGGCCAGTAGTGCCTAACTATCTGGCAGACAAGAATTTAAGGAGCTTGTTCTAAACATGGAAATACTGAGCTGTATTAATGGATCACCTGCAATAAATGGGAAAAAAGGAAATTTTCTACAAATTATCGAAGTCACAGGGAAAGACTTGTATGCCCACCAACCATTGCATAAATACTATAACTCTATAACGTTTGCAAGTGAGAGTATGCTTATGTGGTCAGCTTTGTGAGCTCTTTGGAAGAAAATGAAACAAAGATTGGAGATTTAATGCAATGAGGGGATTTGGGGAACTTGTTGAAAATATTTACTAAAATATTTCCTCAGATGAAAAGTTTGGGGAAGAATTAAAAGGATCTAAGAAGTGCACTGGTCAGAACACTTAGTGATTCACCACATTTTACTTTCTTATTGATGTACCAAGGTATCACTGGAACTTGAAACTAAAAGGAAAATTTTATAGATTCCACAGCACTGCTGATTTAGTTGAGGCAAGGCAGGTCCTCATTAAAATTTTATATTAAAAAAAATTTTTTTATATATATAATTTGATTTCAGACTATAAGATTGCAAACAGAGACTGTGTTTAGCTTGAAGATTACAATCTTTATTATACATACAGAGTGACAGAGACAGAAAAACAGAAACAGAAAGTGAGGAGTCATTAGGCACAGCACTTATTTCCTACTGCTAAACTGCTTTGAAGTCAATGAAATCATTTTGAAAAATTGAGAAGCTCTTTGGTGGAATGATAACTTCAAAAGATAGGATAATTTTCATGAATATATATCATTTTTTAAAGTTTCTCTGTCTTTGGAATGTAACCTTCAAGGTATATTTGAATTGTCAAGCACTAATACTATCTGTGTGGCTCAGTTTTTGAAAAACAGAAGTAACAAATTATGGACTAACAAGGAGACACAGTATGCCTGGAATTTGGCAGACAAGCATTTGAAACTTCGAGTATCCTGAAATATTTCTGGCTATCTGGCCAAATTCTGGGCATGCTTGAGGCCACGTGGTTCTGTGAAAGTATATTTTTAAAATAAAACTGTAGAAAAATAAAAGAGAAAGCCACCATTCACCTATGGTTATGTAAGCCTAGCGTCACACTGAGGTTTCCAGATTGATTGACAACTGTCCTCAGAATAGTTTAGTCTGTCAATTACTAGTATTTTCATACACTTTGTCAAAATTGGTCACAGGCTTACCAATTAACTTTTACAATAAGTTGTTTTAACTCTTTTTAGAATGTTTTTGCAATTTAAAAAAGTTTTTATTTATTATTTATTGATTTATTTATATTTTTATCTTTGGCTGCATCGGGTCTTAGTTGCGGCACGCGGGGTCTTTGCTGAGGCACGCGGGATCTTTCCTTTTGGCGTGAGGGCTTCTCTCTAGTTGTGGCATGCAGTTTTCTCTTCTCCAGTTGTGGCACACGGGCTCCAGAGCGTATGGGCCCTGTAGTTTGCAGCACACGGGCTCTCTAGTTGAGGCACTCAGGCTCTGTAGTTGTGGTGCGCGGGCTTAGTTGCCCCGCGGCATGTGGGATCCTAGTTCCCTGACCAGGGATCAAACCCGGGTCCCCTGCACTGGAAGGTGGATTCTTTACCACTGGACCACCAGGGAAGTCCCCTCCAATGTTTTTAAAAACCATAATTTCTAAAGGGTTCACTTCTGTAAGCAGTAAACAAAACTTTAAAAGTTTAAGATCATTAAAAAGTTAGTCTTATACTCTCCAAAGTCCCTTAAAGCTCTAACATTTCATGATTTGCTTCAGACCTAATAAGATTTATGTGAACGCTGTGAATATTACAGTTTCAAGCGTGATTTACAGACTGGTAAATTATTTGCAAATTCAGAACAGGAAGTTAAGATGTTTCTATGTACTTGCTTGTTATTTATAGATTATGTAAAGTTTTCCAAAAGCACTAAATGTTTCCCTAAACTATATTAGTATTTATTTAATTGCCTAACATGTATCTTGACTATGATTTTGGATTATAGGATTGTAAACAGATTGTGCTTTGTTTAGTTTATAGATTGTACAAATATATCAGTACATTTAAAATACTGATATACTTGGGGAATATTCAAAAGGAAGGATATAGAAGAAGAAAAGAGAATGAAATGAAACTCTCTATGTAATAAGAGGAAATTTTAAAAATATTTAACAACTTGAATCTGAATGCCATTAGTACTCAGGACTTCTGATAAGATTTTAATTATTTTTAACTTTCGATAGGGCATAAGTCACTATTAACACTACTGTTTCAGAAATCTGGAAAGATTGGAGATTTTAGTTTTAGATCTTTTAGGTCTTTACTTTGAAATTTAACTCAAAAATTTTAAGTTGTGAAAATATAAATTGGTCAAAGTTGATGATAACCAAACTCTGAAAATGTATTTATTTGGATTATAAGGATAAATAAAATGTTTCTACCCTGAACCCTTCAAACACTAATTTAGGATTGAGTTAAACTAGGAAAGAGTGCCACCTACTGAATCAAAATTATTTAAACACCTCAACATTAAGTTCATTTTCAGAACATCTAAAGTTCTAGCATCAAAGATGTACATTTTAGAGAATCTTCATACAGAAAATACCCTCTGAAAAATTATTCAACTAAATATTTCCTTCTAGTAGAAGAATAGCAGACTGGTCATGTGTGTTTATCATGCCCGACATCCACCCGACAAACGACAAAGGAATCAAAATGGTACAAACCCAAAACAACAAGAGAGTGGGAGCAGGTCGTAAGCAAGCAAGTTATTCCACCAAATATGTGGAAGACAGAAACCAGATAGAGAACAGGTGACTGCTGAGGCAGAGTGAAGAAGAAGTTACACCATGAAATACTACCAGAGGGGCTGTACCAATTAGGAAGCTGATACGCTTTGCAGAATACACCAGAGGCTAAAGACTCAGGCCAAAGACAAGGAAGGCTAAGGAAAAATATTTAGAAAATTTAGAAAAGAAAGAGATTAATTGTAAGTCTGTATGTGTCATGGTCAAACCTCTCCACGCCTCTCTTCACCACATAAAGAATGTATAGCATCTAGGATTTGAAGTTCTAGGATAAAAACAAGGGCAGGGAGTTCTGGGGAAAAAAAGAAGAAGAAGGAGAAGAAAACAAAACAAACAGATTGAACTAGTAGAGGAGATCTAGAACAGCTGGTGTGACAGCCCACACTAAATACTTCAATTGGAATACTAATAGGTCCCACCTGCCAACACCTGCCTGGCAGTAGACATCATCCTTTTACACATTTAGTTCTTATACTACATAATTTTAAAACATTTAGTTTTTATACTACATAATTTTAAAATATTTATTGAAAACCAAGATATGCCAGGTATTTGAGGAAAACTTGTAACGTGAAAGGGACCAACCTAACATTAAAAGAAACTGCAGAGAGTAGAGATAATTTAACATAGGGAAGGGGAAAATATTTTAAGCCCACTAATATCCTCAGAAATTTTAAAAAAGTGACACTGCATCCTTATAACAGAAAAAGGATACTATGAAAAAAGCAAGAAAGAATGCTTGGAAATTAAAATGATGATTTCTGAAATTAAACTTCAATAGAAAGTTTGAAAGACAAGAGCAAGAAAATCTTCCAGGATGTAAGACAAAAAAGGAAAGGAATATGAGAGAAAAGGTAAGAGTTATAGAGGACCAACCCTAGAGGTAAAATATCCAGTAGAAGTTCCAGAAAGGGAGAACAAAGAATATGGAGAGAAGAAATTATGAAAGAAGTAATAAGAAATTTCCCAAACTGAAGAAGATTTCTGAAGTTCTAAAATTGTTTATTCATTCATCTCTTGAGGGACACTCAGGCTGTTTCTACCTTTTGGCTACTGTGAATAACGCTGTTATGAGCATTCATGTACAAGTCTCTGTCTGAGTCCCTGTTTTCAATTCTTTTTGGTGTGTATGATTTCTATGAGTGGAAATGCTGGGTCACACCGTCACACTTAGCTTTTTGAGGAACCATTTTCCTCAAACTATTTTCCATAGTGGATGAACAATTTTATATTCCTATTAGCAAAATATGAGAGTTCCAATATCTCCATATCCTGGCCAACACTTGTTATTGTCTGTCTTTTTTATTATAGTCATCCTAGTGGGTGTAAAGTGGCATCTCATTGTGGTCACACTGTTTTACTCTCTTAGTGATTACTTTAGAAACTCCTTAATGAAACCATCTTTACTTAATAAAACCTAATACTGTGGGACTTCCCTGGTGGTGCAGTGGTTAAGAATACACCTGCCAATGCAGGGGACACGGGTTCGATCCCTGGTCCAGGCAGATCCCACGTGCTGCAGAGCAACTAACCCCGCGAGCCACAACTACTGAGCCCGTGTGCCACAACTACTGAACCCACCCCAATGAGAAGCCCGCACACCGCAATGAAGAGTAGCCCCCGCTCGCCACAACTAGAGAAAGCCCGCGTGCAGCAATGAAGACCCAACGCAGCCAAAAATAAATAAATAAATAAATATTTTTAAAAACCTAATATTGTTACCTTTATTATCCTCCTGGGGAAGAATCTATAAACGGTGTAACAGCATTTACCACATACACCCCCCAACATGCACACACATCACTTTTGATACTTTTGTCATGTAGTATTGTAATTCTATATCATTTAAATGCCACACTGTTGTTTCTTCACACCCCCTACTTTCACAGTCAATGTGATTTAGATTTATTCTCATAATTATCATTTTCTTTGGTCTCTATCAATTTCTGCATCTGATCTTTCATGCAAGATGATTTTCTTTCTGCATGATGAACCACTTACAGAACATTCTTTAAAGCTTATCTCCTGTTGGCAGTATCTCTTATTTTTCTCAAAAATGTATTAATTTTACCCTCTTTATTGAAGTATATCTAGAGGGGTATTTTTTTACAGCACCTTAGAGGTAACATTTCACTGCCTTCTGAAGCTCTTGTCATTGAGATGTCAGTGTTGGGTTTAACTGTAGCTTCTTCGAAGTTAATGTCTTTCTTTTTTTTTTTTTTTGGCTGTTTTAAGATTTTTATCTCTGTCTTATTTTTTGTTTTTTTTCCTTTGGCTGCGTTGGGTTTTTGTTGCTGCGCACAGGCTTTCTCTAGTTTCGGTGAGCAGGGGCTACTCTTCGTTGCGGTGCACGGGCTTTCTCTAGTTGTGGTGGCTTCTCTTGTAGCAGAGCACGGGCTCTAGGCGTGTGGGTTTTAGTAGCTGGAGCACGCAGGCTCAGTAGTTGTGGTACATGGGTTTACTGGCTCCGTGGCATGTGGGATCTTCCCGAACCGGGGATCAAACCTGTGTCCCCTGCATTGGCAGGTGGATTCTTAACCACTGCACCACCAGGGAAGTCCTTTATCTCGTCTCGATTTGCTGAAGTTTTATTTTTATGTGTTTAGTTAAGGATTTATTTTATTGGGCTTTGTAGGGATTCTTGAATCAGATTATTAACGATCATCTCTTTAAAATATTGCCTCAGATCCATTCTTTCTCTTTTTCTTCTGGGACTTCAGTTGAACATGTTAGGTCTCCTCACTGTATCTGATCTCTCTCTCTCCCTTTATACTGTATTACCTATTTTTTAATTTCTCCTTGCTTCATTCTGCATAGTTTCTTCTGAAATTTATTTGAGTCACCTAATTTGCTCTTCATTTGTGACTAACCCACTAATCAAAAATTTTAAAATTTGGTATTAAACTTTCACTTCTGGATTTCATTCTCCCCCCCTACATCTGTTATGTCACTTTTTTATAGTTTACAGTTCCCTGCTAAAATTTTCAAGTTTGATTTTATCCCGTGAATGCAATAATCATAGTTTTGTTTTATTTTGTTTTTTTAAGATTAGTTTAGTTTTGCTTTGTTTTTATCTGCGCCTCATAATTCCAATTTCCAGAGTCCCTGTAAATCTTTTTCTGCTATTTGTTTTTCCTGCTGGTTCTAATTCATGGCGGCTTTTGTCTCTTTGTGTGCCTCTTTATCTTTAATTATTTTCAGAATCCTGTGCTTGAAATTTTGTTATAGACATCATCCTAGATCTGTTCCTGTACAAAGGGGTTTTGTATGTATCTGCCAGATGCTCAAGGTGGTCAGCAGTGCCAGACCAAGGTGTGGTTTGCTGCATCACCACGTGATGTGAAGGGAGACAGCAATCCGTATCCTTTCCCCCAGAGAATAGACTGTCATGGCCCTAGCACAAAGTTGGTGAACTCCATCTACCAGTCCTCATTCCTTCAGCCCAGCAAGGCTTCCATAAGTGCAGCTTAGTCTTTCATTTGCCTTCTTAGGATTGGTGTACATACCTAGGACCAAAGTGCTCCTGAAACTAATGTAACGTTATGTGTCAATTATACCTCAATTTTTTTTAACATCTTTATTGGAGTATAACTGCTTTACAATGGTGTGTTAGTTTCTGCTTTATAGCAAAGTGAATCAGCTATACATATACATATATCCCCATATCTCCTCCCTCTTCCGTCTCCCTCCCACCCTCCCTATCCCACCCCTCTAGGTGGTCACAAAGCACCCAGCTGATCTCCCTGTGCTATGCGGCTGCTTCCCACTAGATATCTATTTTACATTTGGTAGTATATATAAGTCCATGAAAATCTCTCACTTCGTCCCAGCTTACCCTTCCCCCTCACCGTGTCCTCAAGTCTGTTCTCTACGTCTGCATCTTTATTCCTGTCCTGCCCCTAGATTCTAAAAAAAAAAGTGCTCCTAAATGGCTTATGTCTTTGGACCCCTAACCTCTCCCATATCATGCCTTGTAATTCTTCGCTATAATATTAAATGTTTCATGATTTTTTTTTAAATTTACTTTATTTGGTTGTGCTGGGTCTTAGTTGCAGCAGGTGGGCTCCTTAGTTGCGGCTCTTGGACTCTTAGTTGTGGCATGCATGTTGGATCTAGTTCCCTGACCAGGGATCGAACCCAGGCCCCCTGCATTGGGAGCTCAGAGTCTTAAACACTGTGCCACGAGGGAAGTCCCCTTTTTAATGATTTTTTTAAGAAGACTTTATAGCTTATCTATCTTTTTAAGTTACATTCAGTGGGAAGGTAGGTAAAAATTATTTAGTTTACCATAATTTAAAGCCAAGTAACCTGCCTTCAAGTTTTAGTCTTTGGGGTTTCCGTTTAGTTCTCACTGTATGTCACTCTCTCCCTAAGTAATTTTATATGCTACTTCATGTATAAGCTGATATTTCAAAATTTTATATCTTTGCTCACATATTTCTTCTGAGCATCAGATATATATGTTCAACTGCCTATGCTACATCTCCACTTGAGTGTCCCACAGGAACACCCAAACCCAACATACATAGAATTGGATCTGCATCTATATGTCAGTGATTCCAGTCCATATAAATAACATATGTATTCCAGTAATATGTATATTATTTCATTCAATTTCTAAATCTTCCAGCTAGGCATTATCACCAAAGTTTCAGTTTATATTTCCATGATCCCTAGTGAGATTGAATACTTTTCATTTGCTGTCATGCCAGATTTACGGAAAGAGAATCAGAGAGTATAAGTAATTTTCCAAAATCTCTAACTCTACTGTGACCTTCTAAAGTCTAAGTCCTTTGTTTTACTCACTTTTGTATGAATGTTTGTTGAATAATTCAATTAAGAGTCATAAAGGGTCTTAAGGATCATCTAGTTGAGTCATCCTATTTTCCACTAGAGAAAAATAAACCCTAGAGAGATCAAGTAGCTTTCCAATATCCCATATCAATTTAGTTACTAG
Source organism: Balaenoptera borealis (assembly GCF_965194805.1). Lineage (NCBI taxonomy): Eukaryota > Metazoa > Chordata > Mammalia > Artiodactyla > Balaenopteridae > Balaenoptera > Balaenoptera borealis. Next base: position 107,372,961 of record NC_138866.1, on the reverse strand, counting down.
CAATAATCAATTCTGGTTTTTTCATCTAAGAGTTACTATTGCCTTGAACTGATCATTAAGTGAAGTCAGCTTTATTCACATTTTAAATGAGACAATTATAGCTGAGACAGTTTAAATTACTTGTCCATGGCCAATATGAAGTGTGAAGGAGTACACAGAGACAAAATGTTTCACGTTAAAAATATTTTTGTTGTTGGAGGAAGCATATTTTCCATTGCTTCACCTTTGGTTTATGCAACAAAACCTGTCTTAACAATGAGATAATGAACTTAGAAATGCAATCTAAAATTTTGAAACTATGACTTTTAAAATGTGAAATACTCACTAATACCTTGCTATAAGTGCTACTTTAAATGAACCATATTTTATTATATTTACTTACGTGTTTAAACATTCCCAATCCTATTCTCTAAAAGTATTTTCAAGAGCTTACATGAACACAAGTAATATCAGGGTAGAAACCTAAATAGAATGAGACTTTAGATAAACAATGAAAAGTAAATGAGGATAGGAAAATTTAGCCAGAGGTAATTATGCAGAAATACATACTGTAGAATCCTGGACAAATTCTAGATAAGAGCCACAAACCTAGCTTTAGATTCCTTTCAGCCAAAGGCAAAAGGAAAATGCAGTCAGTTACAAGATTCACAAGTATCAATAAGGTAATATGTCTCAGAAGAAGCAGAAATTTTCCTTACATTGAGACCTGAAAGAAATATTATTAAAGGGACACAGTGTGACAGTAAACAGCATTCTTAGTAACATGCCTGTAATGATTATCATGGTGAGTTTCATGAAGAGAAAGAAGCTGAGGAGACCTATACCACAGTGAGATCCTCCCATAGCTCTTTAAGAAATTATTATAATAAGTCTTAAAATTAGATAGTGTGAGTCCCCAAATTTGTTCCCTTTTTGAAAATAGTTTTGCTCTTCAAGGTCCTTTATATTTCCATATAAATTTGAGAATCAGTTTTCCAATTTCTACCGAAAGTGTATGGGATTTTAGTTGGAACTGGGTTGAATCTATAGATCAGTTTGGATGTAAAGGACCTTATTATTATAAGGTAACAATAATCAAGACAACGTGGCAATCCTGTAAGGATAGATACACAGCTCAATGGAACACAAAGAGAGTTCAGTAATAGTTCAAAACATATATGTTCAGTTGATTTTCCATAATGATGCCAAGGTAATTCAATGGGGTAATTCACGTAATAAAATGAACTTTGTTATCTCACACCATATACAAAAATTAACTCAAAATGGATCAGAAGTTTAAGAGTTAAAACTATAGTACTTTCATAAGAAAACATCAGGTAAAATCTTTGTGTCCTTCGGTTAGGCAACTATTTTTTAGATAAGATGTAAAAGCATTAATCATGAAAATAATGACAGACTGTACTTCCTAAAAGTTTAAATGTCCTGTTCTTTGAAAATACTCCTAATAAAACTATGGTAGAAGCTAGAGAACAAGAGAAAATATCTGAAAGTCATATATCTAAGAGAGGACTTAGGGACTTACCTGCTGGCACAGTGGTTAAGAATCTGCCTGCCAATGCAGGGGACATGGGTTCAACCCCTGGTCTGGGAAGATTTCACATGTTGCGGAGCAGCTAAGCCCATGAGCCACAACTACTGAGCCCGCACGCCTAGCGCCCGTGCTCTGCAACAAGAGAAGCCACTGAAATGAGAAGCCTGGGCACCGCAACAAAGAGTAGCCCCCGCTCGCCACAACTAGAGAAAGCCCATGCACAGCAACGAAGACCCAACGCAGCCTAAATAAATAAATAAATGAATAAATGAATGAATGAATGAATGAAAAAAAAAAAATAAATAAATAAAAGAAGACTTATATGGGACTTCCCTGGTAGTCCAGTGGTAAAGAATTCGCCTTGCAATGCAGGACTCTGGTTCGATCCCTTGTCTGGGAACTAAGATCCCATGTGCTGCAGGGCAACTAAGCCCACGTGCTGCAGCTAGAGAGCCTGCATGCCTCAAACTACAGAGCCCAAGTGTCGCAACTAGAGAGAAGCCCATGCGCTGCGATGAAGAGCCTGCGTGCCACAACGAATGATCTCCCATGCCACAACAAAGATACCGTGTGCTGCAAACAAGACCCGACACAGCCAAAAATAAATAAATAAAAATATTTTTAAAAAAAGAGGACTTATATGCATACTATTTAAAAAAAACTTTAAACCATAATAAAAAATAAGACAATGAACCCAATTTTTATTAATTTTATTTATTATTTATTTATTTATTTTTATATTTGTTTGGCTGCTCCACACGCAGGATCTTAGTTCCCCAGCCGGGGATCAAACCCAAGCCCCTTGCATTGGAAACATGGAGTCTTAACTACTGGACCGCCAGGGAAGTCCCAATGAACCCAATTTTTAAAATGAGCAAAAGATTTGAACAGACACTTCACCATATATACAGATGGCAAATAAGCACATGAAAATATATGCAAAATTATTAGGCATTAGAGAAATGTAAATTAAAATGACAATAAAATGACACTACGTATCTACTAGAATGGTTAAAATTTAAAAAGACTGAGCATACTAAGTGCGTATAAGAATTTAGAGCGGGCTTCCCTGGTGGCGCAGTGGTTGAGAATCTGCCTGCCAATGCAGGGGACACGGGTTCGAGCCCTGGTCTGGGAAGATCCCACATGCCGCGGAGCAACTGGGCCCGTGAGCCACAACTACTGAGCCTGCGCGTCTGGAGCCTGTGCTCCGCAAGAAGAGAGGCCGCGATAGTGAGAGACCCGCGCACCGCGATGAAGAGTGGCCCCCGCTTGCCACAACTAGAGAAAGCCCTCACACAGAAACGAAGACCCAACACAGCCATAAATAAATAAATTAAAAAAAAAAAAAAAAAGAATTTAGAGCAACTGAAACCCTCAGATATTGCTGGTGGGGATGGAAAATGGCATATCTGGAAAACAGTTTGGTGGTTTCTCCGGAAGTTAAATATACAAAGACCATGTTACCTATTTCTAGGTACCTACTCAAGAAAAATGAAAACATATGTCTACACAAATACCTGTGTGTGAATGTTTATAGCAGCAGCTTTATTCATAATATTCAAAACAACTCAAATGCCTATTAATTGGTGCATGGATAAACAAATTATGGTACAACCACATAATGGAATCCTGCTCAGCCATTAAACAGAAGGAAGTAATAATAATACATGCAAGAACATAGATGGAGCTCAACAGCATTAAGCTATGTAAAATAAGCCAAAACTAAAAGGTTTCATAGTATATGAGTCCATTTATATGACAAGTTGGAAAAGGCAAACCAATGTGACAGAAGTTAGGTCAGTGGTTGCCAGCAACTGGGAATTCCCCAACACTCGCTTCCAGGACTAGTATGATTTCATCTCATATTTAAATATCTAATCCAGGGACTTCCCTGGTGGCGCAGTGGTTAAGAACCCACCTGCCAGTGCAGGGGACATGGGTTCGATCCCTGGTCCGGGAAGATCCCACATGCCTCAGAGCAACTAAGCCCGTGTACCACAACTACTGAGCCTGCGCTCTAGAGCCTGTGAGCCACAACTACAGAGCCCACACGCCTAGAGCCAGTGCTCCGCAACAAGAGAAACCACTGCAATGAGAAGCCCGCACACTGCAATGAAGAGTAGTCCCCACTTGCCACAACTAGAGAAAGCCTATTCACAGCAACGAAGACCCAACGCAGCCAAAAATAAATAAATAAATAAATTTATATAAAAAAATAATCCATTTGAAATTCATCCTGGTGTTAGAAATGGATTCACTTTGGTTATTAAAACCCCCCAATTTTGATGAGACATCACTACATACCTATTAAAACAGCTTTTTTAAAAAAATGTATTTATTTTATTTATTTATTATTTTTGGCTGCATTGGGTCTTCATTGCTGTGCATGGGCTTTCTCTAGTTGCGGCGAGCGGGGCTACTCTTCGTTGCGGTGAGCGGGCTTCTCACTGTGGTGGCTTCTCTTGTTGCGGAGCACGGGCTCTAGGCACGCGGGCTTCAGTAGTTGAGGTACAGGGGCTCTGTAGTTGTGGCTCCCAGGCTCTAGAGCGCAGGCTCAGAGGCTCAGTAGTTGTGACGCATGGGCTTAGTTGCTCCACGGCATGTGGGATCTTCCCGGACCAGGGCTCGAACCTGTGTCCCCTGCGTTGGCAGGCGGATTCTTAACCACTGTGCCACCAGGGAAGCCCAAAACAGCTAACATTTTTTAAGTGACAATACCAAATACTGGCAAGAATGTGGAAGAGCTGGCTGTCTCATAAATTGCTAGTGGTAATATAAAATCGTACAGCCACACTGGAAAAGTGTGACAGTTTACTAAAAAATGAAACATACTTACCACATACCTTTTTCTCCTCTAGTTTTAGATGCTCTTTTCAAATTAGGGATATTAACTTTTCATTTTTGACACAGCATTCACGCTCCTGGGCATCTGTCCCAGGAAAATGACTGGAGTCTACACACAAATCTTTGCATAAGTGTAGAAAGCAGCTTATTTGTAATAGTTAAAGGCCAAAAGGTTTTTTTTCAATAAGTGAGTGAGTAAACAAACTGTGGTACCTCCATACAATGGAATACTAAATAAAATAAATCTAAATAATATAAAAGAATAAAAAGGAACAAACTATTGATATATGCAACATCTTAGATCCCAAGGGACTTATGCTGTGTAGAAAAAAAAGACCATTTCAATGATTCTATTTCGGTAACATTCTTCAAATAAATTATAGAAATGAAGAATAGATAAGTGGTTGCCAGGGATTAGGTTTGATCGGGGTGTGGGAGAGGAGTGGGTGTGCTACTAAAGTAGCAGCACTAGGGAGATGTTTGTGGTAATAGAATAGTTCTGTATCTTGATTGTAGTGGTGGTTACATGAACCTGTGTATGACAAAATGGCATAGAATTATACACATGCATTGTACCAATATCAATTTCCTGATTCTGATATTGTGGTATAGTTACATAAGATGTAACCATCTGGAGAAACTGGATGAAGTGTATATGGGAACTCTGTACTATTTTTGTAACTCTCTTAACTGTATCTTCTGTTTTTTAAAATAAATAAATAAATAAATTTATTTATTTATGGTTGTGTTGGGTCTTCGTTGCTGCACGCAGGCTTTCTCTAGTGTGGCGAGGGGGGTCGTTGCAGTGTGCGGGCTTCTTATTGCAGTGAGTTCTCTTGTTTCAGAGCACGGGCTCTAAGTGCGTGGGCTTCAGTACTTATCGCATGCAGGCTCAGTAGTTGTGGTTCCTGGGCTGTAGAGCATAGGATCAGTAGTTGTGGCACATGGGCTTATTTGCCCTGTGGCATGTGGGATCTTCCCGGACCAGGGCTCGAACCTGTGTCCCCTGAATTGGCAGGTGGATTCTTAACCACTGTGTCACCAGGGAAGTCCCAATTGTATCTTTTGATGAGTAAAATTCTTAATTTTAATGTAGTCAAATATATCAATATTTTCCTTTGCAGTTGGTGCTTTTTGTGTCATTATAAATAATTTTTTTCCTAATCCAAGGTCATAATAATATTCTCCTAATATTATCTTTGAGGAGAAACAAATCTGAGGGCTAACCCTCATATCAAGCCTGCCTGTTTGAGCAGGGACATCAGTTTTCTTCTGCATGTGGACTTGGATTTACACCACTGGCTCCAGTGGTTCCCAGGTGTTTGGACTTGGATTGGAATTATGTCACTGGCTTTCCTGGGTGTAAAATCAGGAAATCTTCTTGATCTATAGATTTAAGAAGTTCAGCAAAGCCCAAGTAGGATATATTTTTTAAAAAAAGACATGAAGATGCATGTCCAGATTGTAGATAGCAGATCTTGAGACTTCTCAGCCTCCATAACGATATGAGCCAAGTCTATATATATATATATGTCTATGTCTATGTCTATGTCTATGTCTATCTCTATCTCTGTCTCTCTATATATCCTATTGGTTCTATTTCTCTGGAGAACCCTGACAAACATCCAAATCTCGGAGTAATTATATTAAATGTTAATGCATTAAATATTTCAGGTAAAAGAGATGATTGTCAGCCTCGATTAAAACAAAAACAAAAACAAAAACAATCATATGCTAGTTAGAAAAGCACATTTCAGGAACACACAAAAAAGGCTGAAGGCAAAACTTTGTAAACACTCGTCAAGAAAGCTGGTATAGTATTAAAGGGAGAAAAACCCACTAAAGATGAAAGGCTCATTTAATAATGACGAAGATATAACAACTGAACTTTTGTATGCACCTAATAACAAAGCCTTAAAATATATAAATTAACATTTGACAGTTCTACAAAGAAAATCAACAAATCCACATTCTTGGTGGGAAATTTTTAACCCATCTCTCTTGGTAAATAATATAACAAGCAGAAAGAAAATCAGTAAGTACGTAGAAGATTTGAACTATGTATTTGGTCAAGCATTTTGTTATCTTCAGAGGGAGCACATATCTAATTTACTTCCTCTGTCATTACCAGAAGCTATACACTTTTCCATTAGGAGAAGGATACAATCATGGAACTATTGCCAACAGTAAATATGGAGGTCAAGCAAGGGTATTTCAAGATATAAAAGATTTCAAAGCCTACCTGAAAGTAAGAGTAAGGAACAAAGATGTTGGGCACAAAGATGGTAAGAAGAGACTAAGGTGTCTCCAGAAAAATGGAGTGAATGGTATAAATTGGGACCTAGCTTTAGGACAAAGGAAGAAAGTTCTTTTGGGGAATGCAAATAAACTTTGATGGAAAACAAGATGTTACATTTTAAAAAATGCAGTAGGTTTGGAATCCTCCTGGATCTTCCATTTACTAACTCTATGATCTTGGACTACTTATTGACATTTTTGAACCTCAGGTTTCTCTTTCATAAAATAAGGATCATTCTATCTATCCCTATAAGGGTTAAATTTTTCTATTATAGGCTCTCAGAGCACTGTGTATTTCTCCTTCATTCCCCTAGCTACATTTGCAATTTTACATGTGTTTTTAAGATTGATTGTGTCTTAGTTTGCCTCATAAGTGCAGGCCAGTCTGTTTTCCTTCAGGTAATCAGTATTTACTGAGTGTCTACACTGTGTTAGGAGCCCACAAAATGAACAATATAGATGAGGTAATCATTTTCTTCCTAGAGCTTGGCATGCCTGGCAGGTAGTAAATATTCAATAGATATTTGTTTAATGATGAGCTTTTATAAAAAAACATATTAACATAATAAATTCCATGTCTGAGGGAGCGACTGCAGAGGCTTGGGACCAACCGTCGTGAATAGGAAGTTTCCTCAGCTGGTTGAGCGCTGAGCGGGGAGATTCGAGGATGTTTCTGGGGAGAAATCCCAACACAAACTCAGAGGAAAGGGAGATCCTTTGAGTGGGATGTGAATACACTAAATACTCAATATTGGGACCTTCCAGGAAAATGAGCTGGGGACCCGCTTTCCGAGTCATGTTGGAACCAGAACCCCAAGGTCCTGGTGCCCCGGCCTGGTGTCAGGCCTGAGCCTCTGAAGTGGGAGAGCTGAGTTTAGGACATTGCACCACCAGAGACCTCCCAGCCCCACATAATATCAATCAGCAAGAGCTCTCCCAGAGATAGCCATCTCAACACTAAGACCCATCTTGACCCAACGCCCAGCAAGCTCCAGTGCTGGACACCCCACGGCAAATAACTAGCAAGACAGGAACAGAACCCCACCCATTAGCAGAGAGGCTGCCTAAAATCATGCTGAGTTCACAGACACCCCAAAACACACCACTGGAGGTGGGCCTGCCCACCAGAAAGACAAGATCCAGTCCCACCCACCAGAACACAGGCACCAGTCCCCTCCACCAGGAAGCCTACACAAGGCACTGAACCAACCTCACCCACTAGGGGCAGACAACAAAAACAATGGGAACTATGAACCTGCAGCCTGTGAAATGGAGACCCCAAACACAGTAAGTTAAACAAAATGAGAAGACACAGAAATATGCAGCAGATGAAGCAGCAAGGTAAAAACCCACCAGACCAAACAAATGAAGAGGAAATAGGCAATCTACCTGAAAAAGAATTCATAGTAATGATAGTAGAGATAATCCAAAATCTTGGAAATAGAATGGAGAAAATACAAGAAATGTTCAACAAGGACTTAGAAGAACTAAAGAGCAAACAAACAGTGATGAACAACACAATAAATGAAATTAAAAATTCTCTAGAAGGAAACAATAGCAGAATAACTGAGGCAGAAGAACAGATAAGTGACCTGGAAGATAAAATAATGGAAATAACTACCACAGAGCAGAATAAAGAAAAAACAGTGAAAAGAATAGAGGACAGTCTCAGAGACCTCTGGGACAACATTAAATGCACCAACATTAGAATTATAGGGGTCCCAGAAGAAGAATAGAAAAAGAAAGGGTCTCAGAAAATATTTAAAGAGATTATAGTTGAAAACCTCCCTAACATGGGAAAGGAAGTAGTCAGTCAAGTCCAGGAAGCACAGTGAGCCCCAAACAGGATAAATCCAAGGAGAAACACGCCAAGACACATATTAATCAAACTATCAAAAATTAAATACAGAGAAAAAATATTAAAAGCAGCAAGGGAAAAGCAACAAATAACATACAAGGGAATCCCCATAAGGTTAACAGCTGATCTTTCAGCAGAAACTCTGCAAGCCAGAAGGGAGTGGCAGGACATATTTAAAGTGATGAAAGGGAAAAACCTACAACCAACATTACTCTACCCAACAAGGATCTCATTCAAATTTGACAGAGAAATTAAAACCTTTACAGACAAGCAAAAGCTAAGAGAATTCAGCACCACCACACCAGCTTTACAACAAACGCTAAAGGAACTTTTCTAGGCAAGAAACACAAGACAAGGAAAAGACCTACAAAAACAAACCCAAAACAATTAAGAAAATGGTAATAGGAACATACATATTGATAATTACCTTAAATGTAAATGGATTAAATGCTCCAACCAAAAGACATAGACTGGCTGAATGGATACAAAAATAAGACCCATATATATGCTGTCTACAAGAGACCCAATTCAGACCTAGGGACACATACAGACTGAAAGTGAGGGGATGGAAAAAGATATTCCATGCAAATGGCAATCAAAAGAACTCTGGAGTAGCAATTCTCATATCAAACAAAACAGACATTAAAATAAAGACTATTACAAGAGACAAAGAAAGACACTACATAATGATCAAGGGATCAATCCAAGAAGAAGATAGAACAATTGTAAATATTTATGCACCCACCATAGGAGCACCTCAATACATAAGGCAAATGCTAACAGCCATAAAAGGGGAAATAGACAGTAACACAGTAATTGTAGGGGACTTTAACACCCCACTTTTACCAATGGACAGATCATCCAAAATGAAAATAAATAAGGAAACACAAGATTTAAATGACTCATTAGATAAGATGGACTTAACTGATATTGCTAGGACATTCCATCCCAAAACAACAGAATACACTTTCTTCTCAAGTGATCATGGAACATTCTCCAGGATAGATCATACCTTGGGTCACAAATCAAGCCTTGGTAAATTTAAGAAAATTGAAATTGTATCAAGTATCTTTTCCAACCACAGTGCTATGAGACTAGATATCAATTACAGGGAAAAAAACTATAAAAATAAAAACACATGGAGGCTAAACAATATGCTACTAAATAACCAAGAGATCACTGAAGAAATCAAAGAGGAAATAAAAAAATACCTAGAAACAAATGACAATGAAAACACGATGATTCAAAACCTATGGGATGCAGCAAAAGCAGTTTGAAGAGGGAAGTTTATAGCAATACAATCCTACCTCAGGAAACAAGAAAAATCTCAAATAAACAACCTAATCTTACACCTAAAGCAATTAGAGAAGGAAGAAAAAAAAAAACAAACCCCAAAGTTAGCAGAAGGAAAGAAGCCATAAAGATTAGACCAGAAATAAATGAAAAAGAAATGAAGGAAACAATAGCAAAGATCAATAAAACTAAAAGCTGGTTCCTTGAAAAGATAAACAAAATTGATAAATCATTAGCCAGACTTATCAAGAAAAAGAGGGAGAGGACTCAAATCAATAAAATTAGAAATGAAAAAGGTGAAGTAACAACTGACATTGCAGAAATACAAAGGAGCATGAGCGATTACTACAAGCAACTATATGCCAATAAAATGGAAAACCTGGAAGAAATGGACAAATTTTTAGAAAAGCACAACCTTATGAGACTGAATCAGGAAGAAATAGAAAATATAAACAGACCAATCACAAGCACTGAAATTGAAACTGTGATTAAAAATCTTCCAACAAACAAAAGCCCAGGACCAGATGGCTTCACAGGCGAATTCTATCAAACATTTAGAGAAGAGCTAACACCTATCCTTCTCAAACTCTTCCAAAATATAGCAGAGGGAGGAACACTCCCAAACTCATTCTACGAGGCCACCATCACCCTGATAACAAATCCAGACAAAGATGTCACAAAAAAAGAAAACTACAGGCCAATATCACTGATGAACATAGATGCAAAAATCCACAACAAAATACTAGCAAACAGAATCCAACAGCACATTAAGGATCATACACCATGATCAAGTGGGGTTTATCCCAGGAATGCAAGGATTCTTCAGTATATGCAAATCAATCAATGTGATCCACCATATTAACAAATTCAAGGATAAAAACCATATGATCATCTCAATAGATGCAGAAAAAGATTTCAACAAAATTCAACACCCATTTATGATAAAAACTCTCCAGAAAGTAAGCCTAGAGGGAACTTACTTCAACATAATAAAGGCCATATATGACAAACCCACAGCCAACATCATTCTCAATGGTGAAAAACTGAAGCCATTTTCTCTAAGGTCAGGAACAAGACAAGGTTGCCCACTCTCACCACTATTATTCAACATAGTTTTGGAAGTTTTAGCCACAGCAATCAGAGAAGAAAAAGAAATAAAAGGAATCCAAATCAGAAAAGAAGAAGTAAAGCTGTCACTGTTTGCAGATAACATACTATACATAGAGAATCCTAAAGATGCTACCAGAGAACTACTAGAGCTAATTGATGAATTTGGTAAAGTAGCAGGATACAGAATTAATGCACAGAAGTCTCTTGCATTCCTATACACTAATGATGAAAAATCTGAAAGAGAAATTAAGGAAACACTCCCATTTACCATTGCAACAAAAAGAATAAAATACCTTGGAATAAACCTACCTAAGGCAACAAAAGACCTGTATGCAGAAAACTATAAGACACTGATGAAAGAAATTAAAGATGATACCAACAGATGGAGAGATATACCATGTTCTTGGATTGGAAGAATCAACATTGTGAAAATGACTCTACTACCCAAAGCGATCTGCAGATTCAATGCAATCTCTATCAAACTACCAATGGCATTTTTCACAGAACTAGAACAAAAAATTTCACGATTTGTATGGAAACACAAAAGACCCTGAACAGCCAAAGCAATCTTGAGAATGAAAACAGGAGCTGGAGGAATCAGGCTCCCAGACTGCAGCTTATATTACAAAGCTACAGTAACCAAGACAGTATGGTACTGGCACAAAAACAGAAATATAGATCAATGGAACAGGATAGAAAGCCCAGAGATAAACCCATGCACATATGGTCACCTTATCTTTGATAAACGAGGTAAGAATATACAATGGAGAAAACACAGCCTCTCCAATACGTGGTGCTGGGAAAACTGGACAGCTACATGTAAAAGAATGAAGTTAGAACACACCCTAAAACTATACACGAAAATTAACTCAAAACGGATTAAAGACCTAAATGTAAGGCCAGACACTATAAAATTCTTAGAGGAAAACATAGGCAGAACACTCTATGACATAAATCACAGCAAGATCCTTTTTGACCCACCTCCTAGAGAAATGGAAATAAAAACAAAAATAAACAAATGGGACCTAATAAAACTTAAAAGCTTTTGCACAGCAAGGAAACCATAAAGAAGACGAAAAGACAGCCCTCAGAATGGGAGAAAATATTTGCAAATGAAGCAACTGACAAAGGATTAATCTCTAAAACATACAAGGGCAGCTCATGCAGCTCAGTATCAAAAAAACAAACAACCCAATCCAAAAATGAGCAGGAGACCTAAATAGACATTTCTCCAAAGAAGATATACAGATGGACAACAAACACATGAAAGGATGCTCAACATCACTAATCATTAGAGAAATGCAAATCAAAACTACAATGAGGTATCATCTCACACCGGTCAGAATGGCCATCATCAAAAAATCTAGAAGCAATAAATGCTGGAGAGGGTGTGAAGAAATGGGAACCCTCATACACTGTTGGTGGGAATGTAAATTGATACAGCCACTATGGAGAACAGTATGGAGGGTCCTTTAAAAACTAAAAATAGAACTACCATACGACCCAGCAATCCCACTACTGGGCATATACCCTGAGAAAACCATAATTCAAAAAGGGACATGTACCAAAATGTTCATTGCAGCTCTATTTACAATAGCCAGGACATGGAATCAACCCAAGTGTCCACTGACAGATGAATGGATAAAGAAGATGTGGCACATATATTCAATGGAATGTTACTCAGCCATAAAAAGAAATGAAATTGAGTTATTTGTAGTGAGGTGGATGGACCTAGAGTCTGTCATACAGAGTGAAGTAAGTCAGAAAGAGAAAAACAAATACCGTACGCTTACACATATATATGGATATATGGAATGTAAAAAAAAAAAAAAAAAGGTTCTGATGAACCTAGGGTGAGGACAGGAATAAAGATGCAGACGCAGAGAATGGACTTGAGGACGTGGGGAGGGGGAAGGGTAAGCTGGGACGAAGTGAGAGAGTAGCATTGACATATATACATTACCAAATGTAAAATAGCTAGTGGGAAGCAGCTGCATAGCACAGGGAGATCAGCTCAGTACTTTGTGACCACCTACAGGGGTGGGATAGGGAGGGTGGGAGGGAGATGCAAGAGGGAGGGGATATGGGGATATATGTATACATATAGCTGATTCACTTTGTCATACAGCAGAAACTAACACAACACTGTAAAGCAATTATACTCCAATACCAATAAAGATGTGGAAAAAAAAAAGTTATCATACATTCACCACCTATTCAGCACCCTGGACCCCCATGGAACCCTGGCAACCCTGATCTTTTTAACGTCTGTATAATTTTGTCCTTTTCAGAATGTAATATAAATCAGATGATATAATATGAAATCTTATTCAGAGTGGCTTCTTTACTTAGCCATATGCATTTAAGTTACTTCTGTGTCTTAAGTGGCTTGAAAGTTATTTTTTGTTATTATTAAATAGTATCTCATCATGTGGTTGTAGCACAGATTGGTTGCATACTTTCCTATTTTGAAAGTCATTTTGAACCTTTCTTGGTTTGGATGAACATGAATAAAGTTGATGTTAACATCTGAAAAAACAATAAAATATTGAGTGCAGAAATAATAAATGGCAAGAGGCTTTATACATAAAATATAAGTTATCAGTGGATATATGTATATGTATAATAGATTCACTTTTCTGTACACCTGAAACTAACACAACATTGTAAATCAACTATACTTCAGTAAAAATTTTTTTTGGTCAATTTTCTAGCAGTGTTCTTGATGTAGAAATAAGTGCATCGTGTTTCTTCACCTAAATATATTTCACTAAAAGATGAAAACAGGAAAAAAATATTGTACTAAAAAAGATTCATTTAAAGGTGGATTATTTAGATAATTCCAAAAAACAAGAATCATAGGTTAAATGACAAAATTAAATATCCTACACGTTAAAAGTGAAAAAATATATTGTGTCCATTTTATTTTTTCTCTTTTACAAAAAGTTAGATTTATGTGTGGGTTTTCCCCCAACTTAATTTGAATAACTTCAAACCTATAAAAAATTTAAACTGTATACAGTGCACAACCTTATGCGTTTCATCTAGATTTCCTAATTGTTAATTTTGCCTAATTTTGTCACATTTGTCTCCCCAATTATTAACCTCTTGCCACACTTATTTTATTGTAACTTATTGCCACATTTGTATGTTCTCTTTCTCTTTCTCATGCTGCACTCTCTGTCTCTCTTTCCCATTTGAAAGTAAATTGCAGACAGAATGACACTTCACTTCTAAGAACCTCAGCAAATATCTCCTAAGAACTAGGACATTCTACATAACCATGATATAACACTCCAGATATTTAACATTGGTACCATAACACAATCTAATACAAAGCCACATTTCCCAATTGCCTCAAATTTCCCAATTGTCCATTTAAGCCGCTTTTTCATTCTTTGATCCAGGTTCCAAACAACAGTCACACATAAAGTTTAGTTATCATATATCTGTATTCTAGAACTGCTCTACTACTTTTACTTTCATGATATAGTTGGAACCTCCATAGCTATGCATTCAACCATCCATGGATTCAACCAATTGTGGATCAAAAATATTCCCCCCAATTCCAGAAATTTCCAAAAAGCAAAACTTGAATTTGCCACGTACTGGTAACTGTTTACATAGCACTTGCATCGTGTTTACAATTATTTACACAACACTTACATTTTATTTGGTATTATAAGTAATCTAGAGATGATTTTAAATATGCAGGAGGATATACATAGGTAATATGCAAATGCTACACTGTTTTATATAAGGGACTTGAGCATCTGCAGATTTTGGTATCTGAGGGGTTCCTGGAACCAGTCCTGCACTGATACCAACAGACATCTGCACTGCTTTGTTTAAGAGTCCAGAGCAGTTTGTTGTTGTTGTTGTTGTTTTAGATATTACTTTTATTTATTTATTTGGTGGCACCGGGTCTTAGTTGCCCCTCACCAGCTCCTTAGTTGTGGCATGTGAACTCTTAGTTGCGGCATGCATGGGGGATCTAGTTCCCTGGCCAGGGATGGAACCCCGGGCCCCCTGCATTGGGAGCACGGAGTCTTAACCACTGTGCCACCAGGGAAGTCCCCAGAGCAGTTATTTTGTGCAGTGTCCTACAATTAGATTTGTCTGATTGTTTTCTCATGATGAGATTTAGGTTAAACATTCTTGGCAATTTGGCAGGTGATGTGTCCTCCGGTGCATCAGATCAGAAGGTACAGGTCTCCATTTTAAGATAACTCCATTACTAGATTTTTTTTAAAGAACAAAACTCATTCATTTTCCATATAACATTAGCTTTGGGTTAATATAACCCCTCTTTACAAGTGTCCACAGAAGGTGGGAGCAGGGTGGAAAAGACACTGGCATGAGAACTGAGGTTTAGTGCCAGTTTGGTCAGTAACTAATTGTGGGATCCCTAGGTAAAAATCTTAAAATCTTCATCTATTAAAGAGAGAGACAGAGAGAGGAATGAGCCAGAAGATTTCTAAAGATCCTTTGCGTTCTAATATTCTATGGCTATGAATCAACTTGTAATAGAGGCAGAGGTGGGTTTGGGATCAGGAGACCAGATTTGAGCACCAGTTCAGCCACATACCAGCTATGTGAACACGGACAAGCCATTTAATCTCTCTAAGGCTTGCAGAGATTTACCTCAGAGAATGCAGAAAGATTAAGGGGTTATTGCATGTCAAAGTGCATTATAAACCATAAAAAAACTACCTACCTAACTGGCGGGTATTATTTTATAATATCCAGTTTTTCTCTTTTTGCTCTAATTAGTTAATGAGAAAAGCAACCTAAAGTGACACAGACCTCATCAAGTTTAAAACCAGGAAATGCCAGTAAGAGTTGCGTGTCATACTCTATTCATGGAATTTATAGAATAGTTGTATTCCATAAATGCTTATGCTTTGACGATTAATAATAGTGCCTAAAGTTACTCACTTGTACAGGCTAGTCCCGCCTAAAAGGATTGTCATTGTTTTTGGAATCCTAAATTTTGAGGGGGACAAAACAGTGAACACAGTATATGAGAACGGTAACGAGTACTTACAAACTAAATTCCTTATTCAGCAATCAATTTTGTGTTGAGCCATCAAGACCCCCGGAGAGGATGGCAAACTGAGGCCAGTGCAGAAGGGAAGTTGTCCTGCTTTTTCAGTGAGATGGGCAGCCCTAGAATAGACTAAGCCTCTTGAGCAAAGGCATGTTTTCCCGAGACGGCTAGTGGGACTTGTCACACACGCCAGCCCTACTATATTCTTATAACCCTTTATACTCTTTATATTAACCTCCCCAGAGTTTCTTTCCGGCCTTTGAACGGAACTCGGGGAACCTAGTTAGTTCGCGCACAGCGGCCACATTTTTTCGATTATTCAGCAGAACCGATAAAATATTTCCCTGGAAGAGGTTTAGGGCGCGCACACGCCCCTTGGTTTGTGTTGAGTGACGCGCGCACTATCTATGCCGAGAGTGCCTAGCGCACTGCTGTTGCTCAAGACTCGAGACACTTCCAGAAAATGGCTAACGAAGCGGTGGGGAACGGCGGCACGGCGGACGTTGGGACGGCTGAACGCGCCTGACCTCCCAGTCCACGCAAGGTTGGGGGTTGGGGGGGGGGGTCTCACCGCCCAGGTGGCAGCGGCCGGCCCCGCAGCGCGCGCTGTGCGCCATCCCCCGCCTCCCGCCAGTGCGCACGCGCGCCCCTCATCCGGGTGCTGGTTGAGGCTGCAGGTTGCGCCGGGGTGGCGGACGGGGGCGGGGCTAGTGGCTCATTGTGCGCAGCGCTGTGCGGCGCCGGCGGCCGGCGAGGCCTGAGTTGAAGTTGGAGCTGCTGCCGCCGCCCTGCAGATCACTCGCTGCCTAGGCAGCGCGCTGTTCTTCTAAAATGGCTGCCGCTACCGGTGCTGTGGCAGCCTCGGCCGCCTCAGGTCAGGCGGAAGGTAAAAAGATCACCGATCTGCGGGTCATCGATCTCAAGTCCGAGCTGAAACGGCGGAACCTGGACATCACCGGAGTCAAGACTGTGCTCGTTTCCCGACTCAAGCAGGTGAGGCCCGGCTAGGTCCGGGAAGGCGAGCTTAGGCCGCGCCTCGGAGCCCCCACTTCCGCCGCAGCCCCCGGCTGCTCGCAGCCGCCGGGGCCCGCGGGGCCGCGAGGTGGGGAGGCCCCGGGCGGCGCCCGCGCGCGCGTGAGGGCGAGGACCCTCTCGCGGCGCCCCCGCCCCCGCGCGCCGGGCCGGGCCTGCGAGGGGCCCGCGAGCCTCCCGGGACCGGCCGCCGCAGCCGAGCGCACTCCTGCCTCCCCCGGGACGTCCCTGCCAGGCTGCGGACGGCCGGCGCGGCCTCCCAAGGGCGATCGTGGAGACCCGGGAGGCGCTCGGTCCCCAGCCTTTAGCGATGGTGAGCGCGTGCATTTCTTGGCCTCGTAGGGACTGGTTACTTTGGTGACTTCTGCGAAGTTACCGTTTAATTGTGTCCAACCGTTTCCTCCCCATATTGGGGGTAATTGGTAGTGGGAGTTGATGGGTGGGTAAGAGAAAGGGTTTGTTTTCCGCTGGGTTTTCAGTTTTTGCAATAGCGCAATAATCTTTTTCTTCCCTGATTATCTTTCTGGTTTGAGTGAGCGTTGGAATTGTAGTAGAGGAGAAATAAGTTTGTACTATAGAAATTAGGAAAGCTCCTTTTAGTTCTTTACTTTCGTAGCTAGCAACTTTTCTGCAATCGAGAATATTTAGACTTTTGTTCAGTATGATAATATGAGTCAGTTAGTTTTCTCGACTGGGTAATATGTAAAACTTCATGTGATTTTGATACCTAATGATATTTCCTCCTGAAAGTTTCTCTCGTGTAGTTTAATTGCTCCTTTGTGAAGTTGGTTTATGAAATGACTGGCAATTCTAATGTCTTGAGGCTTGAGGTTTGCTAATTTTTTTTTTTTCATTTCGTTTTTTAAAATAAGTTTAGATAGACTGTGTAGCATATTAACTTCTCTTTCTAATGTAGGCTATTGAAGAGGAAGGAGGCGATCCAGATAATATTGAATTAACTGTTTCAACTGATACTCCAAACAAGAAACCAACCAAAGGCAAAGGTTGTTACGAGTTATAAACATATTTTAAAATATATTTTGGTTATATAACTTGCCTCTGCTCTTGTGCCACTTGCCCTGTTTATATAGTGCTACTCTTTGCTATTTCCCTCTGGCACTCTGCCTTGTTGGGTCAAGGAAGAAAAGTTACTGTTGCCAGGCTTTGGGTGACTAGTAGCCCTTAAGATTTGGCTGAAGCTGACCTGAAAGTGAGACCAGTTCTTTCTTGCTCCTGAAAAAATTACAAAGTCAAGTTTCATAATATTTCTTCCTTCATAGTGTGAAGACCTAAAGAATAAAATACGGTTTAATACGTGGCTACCTTGCCCCACAATTGGCAGAGTATTGATGGAATTCCTACCAAATCTTTCACCTTGGCTCCTTGCTGTTTTCTCTAGTATATTAAAATTTTATAACCTTTGTGTTTAGTATTTTGTTTGACTTGGTGAACTTAATTTGCATTTATGCCATTAAACATTCTAATTTTCAGTGAAATTCAAAAAGACCTTACCAATCATACTAACAAGGTAGGGGGAAAAAATCCATGACTAATTAGCTTAAAAATAAAAAGTTTTAAGTTATAGGGATATGTTAATGATTTTGATTTTGTAACTTTTAAAGTAGGCCAGAATATATTTCTACGGTATGGTGATTTAATGAATAGGTAAAGGTGGTTTTAAATGAACATTTTAACAATATAAATGGGACTTAGATATATTTAAAAGGTTCTGGTAAGTGAAATACTTACTTGAATAATTACGGATTTCTCTCCTGATAAGGACAGTGTCAGAGGGTGGGCATGATGTGGGTATCTGGATCCTGGTACCTACATACAAGTTCCATGCAGCTGCATTTTAAAAACCTAACACTCTTTACTGCTTTAAGTGATCCTAAATGCTACTCTCTGCTGTAGACCAGATTGATTGAACTAGAGTAAAATGGTTGAATGGATTAACCTTGAAAAGAAGGAAATAGTCAAGTTTGATCTTAAGCAATCTGCATGAGTATTGGGACCAGGCACATCTTGATGCCGTCTCACTGAGAGTTTTTGTAGGTTTGCAAGAGTGCCCTATTTGTGCCAAAGGAAATTGAAAAGGGCAAAGAAGCATTTTCTGGATGGGATGGGAATGGCAGAGATAGAAATGGTGTTTAGAGGAGTAACAAAGTTATCTTGAAGATCTGTGGCTTTTAATGTAATTCTTAACTCAGTGTATCACTTTGAGGGATACATTTCCCTGTGTTAGAGAAGCTTGTGTTGAGAAGCCTCTGCTGACAAACCCAGAGGCAATTTCAAAATGAGGAAGCGTAAAAAATTCAGAAATAAGTACATCAGGAATTAACCATGTTTCTTATTGTGATTTCTTATAATGATTTTGATTCATGTCATTTATTTAGCATATTATGGTAGTTTGATAGTTGTTATGTATTAATCATAGTCCCAGATTATTTAAGCTGATTACTGATTTTAGCATGTAAAGTAAATCTCATTTGATTTATTCATTCTCACCAATTTTTGATTTCTCTGTGTATCCCTTTCTTTTTCAGTCATTAGGAACTTCACTCATCCTACCTTTAGCAATAAATTCAGCAATATACCATTTTAAGAAGTTTTTCAGTATACATATGTATATGTGTATGTATGTATGTATGTGTGTGTATATATATATAATAAGTATGTTAATTTTTTCCTCTTATATGGATTATAAGGATACTTGAAATTGAATTTTTCCATAACTCTGATGTTAAGGTATCTTGTAGTATTTAGTCAGGAGTCGTAACATTAATTGCCTGTCTGCAGCACACTACAACTGAGTACTTCATGAGACTCATTCTGGGACATATGTGATAAATAGCTCTTGTCTCCTTGAGTTCCATTTATCATTGTTCTGAAAATCCTGTGAATGAGAAAGAACATAATGTAAATCCCAAACTAAGAACCTAGTTTGAATTAATTTACAGTTAAGATGCTTATAAGTAAGATTATTTTAAATTTTAAATTAAGTTTAAAAATAATTTTTAGACATCAAATTTGAATAAGGAAACTTTTAAAAATAATAATTAACAGATTTTTAAAACTAAGGATTCAAGAAATTAAATAGTATTGTAATATGATGTTCTTTTTGTCACATCTTATTTCACTTGACAGTATCTATCTTGAAAGTAATTGCATCTTGGTCATACTACTTTTCCTTCAATGGGTATACTTCCTTTTTGTAAAATTGGAAAATTTACTAGACCATCTGTAAGGGTCTCTTAATTCTGAAATTTAATAATTATATGTAGCTAGGAGCCAGAAGAAAAATTCTTTTTTTAGCTAAAATAGATGTATAAGGAAGGAACAGGAAAACTCCTAGGTCCTCAGTCAGCATGGATATCTTTAGCTGGGAATACTAGAAAAAGGATAAGAATAAAGAAAGGGATTACTTAGAGGCAGTCAGGTAGACAACAGCAAGACCCCACGTTTAACAGCTTGTTAGGCAAAATAAATAATTCTTATGATGATGTGGCTTAATGTAGCAATAAAATTAAATGATGTTGAATGATAAGGCAAGAGAAGCTTCATGGGTCTTGAAAAGTTACTTAGGTGAAATATTAAGTTTGTTCTCTTATAAGTGCAGGGTCACTATTTCTCAAACAATTTTTTTGTGTTAAAATGATTATGTTTTGACAGATTAGAGGAAAAGGAGTCTGCATTCTTAAATATATTGTAGAATATTTTTTAAAATGCTGTTATTACAAGCACAAACTCACAAACTTGTAACAAATGTTGATAACGTTATAGCGGGTCCTAATATTTATGGTTAACATATTTGTAAAATCTATTTGCATAGAGTTAGTGGGGTGAAGTTTTAAGCTTAGATTGGTTCTCACTTCTGAGTCTTTTCACATTCTCTTTGCTATGAAATTTTTAATAAGTAACCTAGAAGAGCGCTTCACCAGTGAGAGTTACTGTCATTATTTGGGTGTGTGTTAAGAAAGCGGTTAAACAGGTAGAGCTAACTCCTCATTAGTTTCTTTTAGAAATTATAGATGTAAACTTTCTTTTGGTTCACCTGTAAACAGCATATCATTCTTTTGGATATTCAGCCTTTCGAGTCACCTCTAAACTTCAGCAAAAGTTACTTTAAGTAGTTAATCAGTGCAATATTCAGAAGTATATGTGATCAGTACTTACCGAATTGAAACTCACTTAACAATACTTGCAGGTTTAAAAAAGATTCAAACTGCTATATAAAATCTGTTTTGTTTGCACTGTAGAAACAAGTATATTTTTGGGTTACAGATTTATCCAAACATAATGCCTGATTATGTGTGGAAAGTACTACACTCAGTATAATTAATTACATGTTTACTGTGTAAAGCTTTCTAAAATTTGTATGCCAAATAAGAATATAGTAATCAACCACATAAAATGAATTTCATGTAATTTAGTATCATAGTGCACTGTAATGCTTGCTTTTTTTTTTAAACTGTTGTGTGTTTGGATGTTAAGGAAACTTTAATCAGAACTGTGGCATTGAGAAGCATTTTGGGGACAAAATTGTCATAAATCTTTTTTGGGTACCCACTGGGCTAGAAGCTTTGTGGGGGTGAGGACATAGTCTTTTATTTACATTAGTCTCTGTAATGCCTGCATATTGCTTGGCACATAACAGGTTTGTTGAATGAATACTGAGGGCCATATGATGACTTTCTTAACAACTGCTTTTAAAAATATTTCTTTTGGTGGTTATTTTAATTGCATATTTTTTTGTAGGCAGCAGTCTATCAGAGATTAATAGTCTTTACTATTTTCCAAACAGTTTTTCTTTTTAAGGTGCTTTACTCAACAGCACTAGTGGCTTCTCCTTAAACACTTGATTGTGAAATGTACTTACTTTTAGAGTACGTGAATCATGGCACTCGCCTTTTTATCACTCACCAAGTTGTTGCTGTGTTGGAAAGCCTCATAACTTTTGCTGGAATATTGTCCAACCTCAGAAGTTGTGTATGTCATTTTCATTTCACAAAATCAGGCCCTTTTACCTCAGCCATTAAAGCCTGCAATTGACTTATGCAGTTGTATATGGTGGATTATGTTTATCATCAAAGCACTTTTGTACTTTTTTCAGCTATTTTATTGTGTCAAATATGGTGTGTGTCAAGGATCCTGGTGGGGAGATAGATAAAATTTTCTAGTACTTTATGACAGTGTCTTTCTCCCATGTCATTCATCTCCTAGGCATTTTGAATTAAGGACAGAAGACTTCACACTTTTTCTTCTCTTTCATGAACTCATGTAAAATAAAGTGAGAATTGTCCAGGAATTAGAGGAAAAAGCAATCATTATTATCAGTTGGTGGCATCAGAGATGACTTTAATGAAGAGACTGAACAATGGCTTAGGGTTTAAGGCTGAAGTTTACTGATGTATTTAATCACCTATAAGATAGTTCTCACACATTACAATAAAAGGGCCTCGGTGTGGTGCAATTCCGGGAGTTAACCATTCACACCATAAACTCCACAGCCCGAGTTAGCCTTATGTGGCAGTTCTGGTAACCTGGAATAGTTTGTATTATGGCTTTACAGAATTGTTTTCCAGATTATAAAAGTGAAATGTTTTCATTTTAAAAATTAGATAATCCAGAAAAGTACAAAAAAGTGAAAATTGCCCGTAATTCCACCACTCGGATTTTATCACAGATAACATGATCTAAGGTATATATGTACATGTGCATGTACTCATAGGAGGTTTATGTTTAAGGATTTTTTTTTTTTTTTTTACCTTATCGAGAATTAATACCGGTTCATACCTACTCAAGGTGTTTTGTTGAAGGTAGGTAGAATTTAAATTTTTTCTAGTCTGGAGAATCTGAAAACAGTAACCTTGTATGTTCTTCTCACTCCAACTTCTTTAGTTATGCTCAGTCTGCTCTACATTAGAGTCGTTTGAGTTTTTTTTTTTTTAATTAATTATTTATTTATTTATTTATTTATTTGGCTGTGTTGGGTCTTCGTTTCTGTGCGAGGGCTTTCTCTAGTTGCGGCAAGTGGGGGCCACTCTTCATCGCGGTGCGCAGGCCTCTTGCTATCGCGGCCTCTCTTGTTGCGGAGCACAGGCTCCAGACACGCAGGCTCAGTAGTTGTGGCTCACGGGCCTAGTCGCTCCGCGGCATGTGGGATCTTCCCAGACCAGGGCTCGAACCCGTGTCCCCTGCATTAGCAGGCAGACTCTCAACCACTGCGCCACCAGGGAAGCCCCTCATTTGAGTTTTTAAAAATACAGATACCAGGCTCCTGCCCCCCAGAGAGTTGGTTTTGGTTACTCTGTTGGGGGCCCAGGAATCAGTATTTTCTAAAAGTTCCCCAGGTGATTCTCATGCAGCTTGGGTTAAGAACCACTGGCTGCTCTAGATTACAGCTTGAAACTTAGCATCATTTTCATTCATCTCTTTCCGCCTGTCAGTTTGCAATTAGTTCTCTCTTACAGTTTTCAAAAAACTTTCACATTGCTTTATTTGATGCTCACAGCAATGCTGAGTTAAGCAGTGCTATTTTCTTTTTATTGATAGGATAGAAAAGTCATCCGTTAAGAACTCAGTTACATTCTTGCTGCCTTTTAAAATCTTGTGCAGACGCTCGCAAGTGTGTGTGGATGTTCAGTTTGGTTGTCTTTAGATGACAAAGTTAAGAGATTTTAAAAAATGTACGTTTGGTGTTTTCCAGATTTATTTTATTATAATGAGTATGAATTATCTTTATGGTAGATTTTTAAAAAATAATAAAATGACCTATTGGATGACTGCTATGTTTAAGACAGTGTGCAAAGCCTTTTAGAAAACTGATTTCATTAGTGAAATACCACTTTAATAGAAGAGAGACTAAAACACATATGCAAATGGTTAACACAAGGCATAGTACATGATTATTTTAAGATTTCATACAGTTGAGGAGAGGTTGTTGCTGGAAACATCAGTGTTGTTCAGTTTGGCCTGGTCTCTGAGTCTTCCCCCATCTTATCCAACAGAAATTTTATGACTGAACATTTTCTACGTTTCATAGCTTCTGTAAACGTTTAGGGGAAAAATTACTCAGCCACAAAATTTTTTTGGCAAAATTACTTTAAAATCTACTTGTTAAGTGGATTTTTTGTTTCGTTTTGTTTCTGGAGGTATTTCTGAACTTGAAAAGGAAAATTACCAAACCTTGTAAGGACCAGTTTGCCTTTGAAGGAGAAAACCAAATTGCCATCCAGAATTCTTTATTGTTAATTCTGAAATACAAACATTCTGAAAATGAAGTTTTTTCTTAAGTTTGGTGGCAAAAGTGAGGCTACTTATAGTCTTGATTTATCCTAATTGATGTTAATATTCGTATATTTCATTGCACAAATGTTTCTGTGATTGATTGAGAGAAACTGTTCCAGAAGCCACTGGGAGGTTTAAATTTACAAATGGTATATACACTATTGTACTCTCTTAAAATCTGACAGTTCTGAAACATGTCTGGTCCCAGCGGTTTCACTAAGGATTTGTGGACCCATACAAACAATGTTGCATAATTAAGGAGGTGTTCTAGTGTCATCTTCCTTTGGTGTATACATTTTTACTTTACCATTTTACTTTTGACTCTAAAATCATGCAGTGAAATTTCAAAATAACTATGTTACTACTATGATAGTTTGAGATGTGGTAAGTAATTTTGCTTCCATTTTTTAATTTTGCTATTCAAACTATCTTTACTACTCAATTTATTTTCTAGTTTTGTTCCTCAAAGCATTAAAGTTAGGCTTCCGACTACACTGCACTTTCAGTTAGCTTCTTCATCCTGGTGGTGCTACTTTGCTTTTGGACCAGTTCCCATTTCTGTGGTATATGCCAGATTCCCTGAAGGACAAAAGATTCATTTATTAGTTTGTTGTAGGAGCTTTCATAGCACAGCCTTAAATGGGATATGGGGTATAAACGATTACTGACTGTACAAAAATGGGCCTAAGCTGGTGGTTCTTGTTGAATTAAGTGGGATTTGATTTTGCTTTTAAGTTATTTCTTATCTGTGACATCATAAAAGTTAGGAATCTGTAGATGTACTTTGTAACCTCGTTAAAGTTGGAGTTTACAGTCCTTACTGACAGGATGGGGTTGCACATGATGCTACTTTGACTGGCGTGTCACGTCTTACCTTTGTCCCAGTGAGGGCTGATAGAAATTCTGAATAGAAATCCAGACCTTGTTTACTGCCAGCATGCAGCCTAGAACCTACACCATTATCAGTCAGGATATATATAATGCTTGAGTATCTACTTATTATATAGCATTGTACTAGGTTCTGGGCTGGATGATGAACATCATAGCTTTTTAAGATGTGAATTATTTTTGTATGGTGGAGGGGTGATACTTTTTTTCATAAAGGAAGAAATTACAGTATAGTTTCTAATTCATCATGTGTAAACAAGTGCAGAGTTACAGATCATGAGAGGAGTCAAAAACTAGTGTGTGAAATGTCAGTTTTCTTAAATATTATGTACCTATCAGGTTATTATTAAAGTTTCATCACTGTATGTTTGAAAATCTCATCCTTGTGGTTTTTATGTTTACAAGCTTATGACACATTGTGTCCAGTGTTTTCATGTGATACAGCTGTTAAAAACAATAAGGGATAGCAAACTTGGAGCTTTTTGTGTACCTCTGCCTCTTGTTGCCTGTTTGTCATGGGGCAAGTTACGTAATCTCTGTGACGCTCACATTTTAAAATTTTATGGATGTGGCTTGTGGAGCCTGTGTTCATGCTAAAAGAGATAACATTTTTAACGACTGGCACATTGTAGCTACTTGAACATCAATGGTTTTGTGGTTTTTGAGGAGTGGGAATAGGCCTGGGATTAAACTGAAGCACTACCCTTACTAACTTTGTCATCTGATTAACTTTTCAGCATTAGTTTCCTATTTTGTAAAATGGGGCTAGTTAAGAGGATAAAATAAATGCATTAATACATATGAAGCATTTATCCTAGTGTCTGCACTGTGGAAGCTGCTTAAGCAGTGGTAGTGACTGCTGTTGTTGTTTTGGTTGATGTAGTGTAATTTGGTTTTCGTTTAAGTAAACTAAGGCAAGTGAAACTCACCATGGAGTGTGCATAGTATATGTAGCTTGTCATTATGCTGAGGGCTGCCATTTCAAAGATGGTATCTTTAAATTGAGTTCATTAACCACTGCTTACTAGAATAATGTCTTTTAAGTAGGTCATAGTAAGATGAAGTGGAAAGAATTTAAGACTGGAAATGAGAAGCCTTGGCTTCCAGTTCTGACAATGCCATTTACTAGCTTTGGGCAAGCTGTGTAACCTCGGGTTCATTTTCTCTTTTGTAAAATCGTGATTACCAGCCCTATGTACCATGGGGTGATAGGAAAAATCAGTTGACCTTTTTTTTTAAGTGCTTTGCAGCACTTCCTGGTGGCGCAGTGGTTAAGAATCCGCCTGCCAATGCAGGGGGCACGCGTTTGAACCCTGGTCTGGGAAGATTCCCCCATACTGCGGAGCAGCTAAGCCCGTGTGCCACAGCTACTGAGCCTGTGCTCTAGAGCATGTGAGCCACAACTACTGAAGCCTGCACGCCTAGAGCCCGTGCTCCGCAACAAGAGAAGCCACTGCAGTGAGAAGCCCGCGCGCTGCAACTAAGAGTAGCCCCCGCTCGCCACAACTAGAGAAAGCCCGCGCACAGCAACAAGACCCAATGCAGCCAAAAATAAAATATAATAAAATAAATTTAAAAAAATAAAGCGCTTTGCAAATTGTAAAGCATTTTATATTTGTAAAGAGTAAATGGTATTTGCAAATGATCTGAAGGAGTTCACCCAAAAGCTCGATACTCTGTAGGTTATTTGGTGGTGTATGTGTTGGGGGGTGGATTCCTATAGTTTTATTTTATTTATTTAATTTATTTTTGGCTGCGTTGGGTCTTAGTCGCGGCACGCAGGATCTTCGTTGAGCCCTGCGGGCTCTTCGTTGTGGTGCGCGGGCTTCAGGGCCATGGGGTCTGTAGTTGTGGTGCATGGGCTGTGTAGTTTGTGACACGTGGGCTCTAGTTGAGGTGCGCCAACTCAGTAGTTGTGGCATGTGGGCTTAGTTGCCCCGTGGCGTGTGGGGTCTTACTTCCCCGACCAGGGGTCGAACCCTCGTCCCCTGCATTAGAAGGCAGATTCTTTACCACTGGACCACTAGGAAGTCCCAATCCTATAGTTTTAAAAAGCTTGTTTCTTCTCAAAGGTAGCATCTTTAAAGTTTTTATATTATGGAACTTTCTCTAAACGTGATAAAACAATTTAGTGAGCTCTTTCTCACCTGATACTGTTTTGTTTTGTAAGGAAGGAACAGCTCTCTTGTTGCCCTTACAGTAACTTCTAATTTGTATTTTCTCTAAAATACAAATGCCACTAAGCTCCACATTTTGTTTCTCTTTTGATTCACACAAGCCCTCAGTGGATAAAAGAAAACTCTTTACTCTTAATCTTTTCACATATTTGGAAAGGACCAGTATCTTGTTTCACTTTTTATCTCTCATTCATGGAAAGGATTTCAGATTGGGAGTAGATGGAAGATAGGAGCTGGTGAGGAGACATGGGAAAGGGAGGCATCCTCACTTTTTTTTACAGTTACCTCACAGCGAAACCCTCTACTCTGGGGGTCATGGAAGCTTGAGACATGGCAACTCCTGTTTTACGCAAAGGAAAGGTTGATTAGTTAGCCTCAGGAAAGAACATTCATTAACATCTCAAAATAAATAAAAATTTAATAGTAAAATTTTAGCAGCTGTGAATTTTTTTTTTTTTTTTTTTACAGCATTTCTGATACATTATGGGTTATTTAATTAGTAGATTTTTGTGGACTAGCTTGAAAACACAAACTTTTAGCTTTGGCTCTGTGGAAAACTTTTTTTTTCTGATGTGGAAAACATTTTTAAAATTCCAACCACCAGTTTGCAAAGGTTTGAAGATGAGGGCTGCGTCAGGGAGGCCTGTAGTCTATCTAGAAGCTCTTAACAGTTTTTGGTCTGAAGTAATTTCTACTTGCCTTAAATCAGTTAAATCAGTCATTGTGTTAAGCGCCCAGCGCTATTTATATTTAGGCCTTTGGAGAAACACAAAATAAGCATAAAAGCAGTCACTGTACTTAAGGTATTTTTTTAAATGGTGAAGCAAGATGTGCTTGAGAGTACAAGGCAATATATAATCAGCTGATGGATTGTGAGGTGTCAAGTGTGAGAATTTTATTTTAGAGAAAGCTTGTTGACAAGGAGAACTTAGGGATGGCTTTATGGGGGATATGAGTCTTGAATTTAGCTATCAGATGTCTGGTCATGTATACAAATAGTAGAGAACTGTTGAAAGGTGCTGCTACTTCTGGGAGAATTGGAGGTAGAGAATTTGAGTGGTGTAAAAAATGTATCTCATATGTCAAGTCAGTTAAGATGATGGATTCATATGTAGGATTAATTGTACAGTTTATTTTAGTGAAATGAAACAGCATGACATTGTTAATAAAGCTTTTTTTTGTTTGGGACAGCTGTGGCCAGGTGGTTTATAAGCAGTTGGCATTAGCTTTGTCCGATGATTTGGGAGTGGAGAGTGGTACCTCGGGGTAAACTTCTCTGAATGTTTTTTGCTTTTAAAGTAATAAAATATTGGTTGTTAGCCCATTTTCCTTCTTTCGCAGGTAAAAAACAGGAAGCAGATGAGTTGAGTGGAGATGCTTCTGTGGAAGATGATGCTTTTGTCAAGGTAAAGTGTTAATTACACAGGTTAAGATGTTTATTTTGAGCCTAGCATTTTGCATGATGAATTCATGCATTTTACTTGAACAATAGACACTGAAATATGTAGGTAAAATAATGATAGAGACTTATATCAATATTGTCTTAGACTTATATATAATATTGTCAATCTTATTAATTCTCATAGTTGAGAAATATAATAAATAACATTATCTTTAGTTAAATGAGACAAAGCAAAAAATGTTTGTCTGAGCCTTTAAGTAGAAATCTGAGACATAGGGGCCAGAGGAACAGCTACAGGACAATTGTTGTCTTAGTTCCTGGACAAGGTACTGTCCATCGCATTAGCTTTCGTGTATAACAAACAGAACTTAGAATAATGTAGTCCCTAAAATGGAGAAAGTTGCTGATGTGTTGCTACTTGGTGAAGATCAGATTAAGAAATTTGTTTTGCCCTTTAAAGATAAGCCAGGTCTTTATTGGCTAAAAAAGAATGTATTTTAAAACTGACCAACCAGAAATATGAAGTATTTTAATTTTAATTGAGGTTGTGGCAGTTCTACATTCTGTTATTTTTAATCGTAGTTAGATTTTTTTTTGCTTGTTTTCATTTTAATGAAGTGTGATCCGCTATTTACTGATCATTAGATCTTAGGTAGTGTGGCATTTGTAGGAATTTTTTAATGAGCATAGTTCCTCTTAAATTAGGTACATTTACACCCCATGTATTTCCGTTTTCTGTGTACAGTTAGGCCATATTGCCATAACATCTTGGGATGTCTGTGTGCTCCACCATGAAACCAGCTCATGTCAGTTCACCCACCCATCTCTCCTGTGGTCTAGCTCTCTACCCTGCCTACGTTATACACACACAAGCCACACAGCACCGTGCGTCTCAACGCTTTGTATCTTACACTTTGAGGGCAGGCACAGAGAGAAAGAGATGTTTGGTTGAGGAGTTAGCCCTGCAGTCAGATAGTTTAGGAAATGTTTGCTCAGGGATCCATTAAAATTGATGATTGCATGTCTGTAACCAGCTTTCGTTTGAGCATTTAAGAACTCTTCAGTCTTTGTATTCTTTTATACTTGTGGTATATCTTCCATTAGGTTTGTTCCTTTGCTCTTCTCTAGTTATCTTCACTAGTGAGTGCATGATTAAGCCAAAATTATCCATAACCTGGAAAAGCATTGTGACTTAGTAAAAACCCTTTTAGTTTTCACATTTCTAACTTCCTTTCAGCTCTTCAATTCATAAAAATATTTCAGTTGTTTGAAACATTACAAGATGTAATATTGCTGTCTCTTATATGTACTGCAAAGGATGCCTTTGTGTAATTATTAAATGAACCTGGTCTCATAATGTCTAGAAGAACAAAAGAGCTTTAAAAAAAATCCTATTTAAATATATCTTCACTCTCTTTATATTTCTTTTTCCCTTTGGAAGTATCCGCGTATGTGATGAATTTGATAGAAATTAAGTGAATATGCTTTCCCTGTTTCTCAGAGTTGGTAATTTTGGAATTTATACAGTAGTGGTGGGTAGATATCACCTATTGCTTAGATATGTGAATACTATAGGAATTACTTCTACTTATTGGTGAGGAGAATGGTCAAAGTTGGCACTTCAGAGTAGATGAAGTTCCCTCAGTGACTTCCCTTGTGATTTTCTTTTGTTTTGTACCTATTCTTCTACCATCATATAACCAACCACCTACTCCATTCTCAATCCCCTACGTTCCTCCACCCATAGGTAGTGAAGTTGGTTAAACCTCTGTCCCAGAGACGCCCTGCTCCCCAAGCACTCCATATTCCAAAACAATCGTATTTCTTCTCGGTGCCCACCAGAAATTTCAATTCACTCATTGCAGTTCAGCTATGAATGATTAATAGTTATACCCCTGCACTTTTCCCCTTTTAACCCAGAAACTTTTTGTTAAATCTGCTAGATGTACCATGAGAATAGGAAAGGAGGAAGGAATGTTCATTGCTTTCAGCCCTTTCTCTGCAGTTAATCAAAGAGGGAACTAGGCAGATTGCTGCTTTTCTTTGTTTCTACTGAGGTACCCTTGTATCCTTAAACTTTGAAGGGCAAACAGATATTCTTTCACAGAGGCAATCCCAACCTATGTTCCCCTGCTTAATCGGCTTTGTGGCATAGTGGTAGATTTCAAAGCTAATACATTTAGATTAATTATTTGCATATTTTCTAAGAACAGACATTGGTGTAACAGTTGGGATTCCTTATTATTAATTAGAAATAAGCTTTATATTATCATATGTAAGATTTCCGTGGTCTTTGAAGTTAAATCAAACTGTGACATGTGGAGAAAAGAAGTCATTTCTTTGAAGCCATGTCTTAAAGGACAGCTCGTACAAGTATGTGATTTGGTAAATATTAAACAACTGGAACTTGAGAGCAATCCAGTTAGTGGTGTATGTATTTCAGTGTAAGAGATTTGGGAACTCTGATGCATAGTTTAATGACGTTGGTAGTAGACCCCCTCTATTTTTAAAGACACAGTTAGTGTGTCCTATAAAATGATTGAACTTTGACTTTGGGAATAATGTCAAAATATGATAAAAGTGAAAACATTTAGAGATGTAAATTACCAAAAAGGTTTGGTGGATAGCCTATAGTACTTTGCCTCGAGTTGTACCAAATTTTCTTACCATTAAAAGGACTGTGAATTGGAGCATCAAGAGGCACACGAACAAGATGGAAATGACGAACTAAAGGACTCTGAAGAATCTGGTGAAAATGAAGACGAAAATGTGCATTCAAAGGAGTTACTTTCTGCAGAAGAGAACAAGAGAGCTCATGAATTAATAGAGGCAGAAGCAATAGAAGATATAGAAAAAGAGGACATCGAAAGTCAGGTCTTTAGCCAGTTTTTTTTAAAACGTGACACAGTTAAATTAAGTACTAAATAATAAAAAATATTTTTCTAGTTCAATGTGAAAGTCACAGAACTTTCAAAAAATATATTTTTAAAGTTATTTATAAATCACCCAGACTCCTACCATCTAAGATGACCCTTTTATTTTTGCTTATTATCTTCCACATATGTATATATTTTTACCTAGTAGTTATCATGCCATAAGTTGCTATCCTATATAATATTTTCACATAACATATCATAATGACTTCATAATTCTTGTGTTACACCACAATTTATTAGACTGTTTTCTATGTGTCTAATAGCTACTCCTTTAATTTGGGATATTTAAGTTTTAAGTTGTTTACTACCCTGCTGTGAATGAGTGTACCAATCTAACTCTGACCTTGCTAACATTATAAGGTGGTAGTTTTGGTTTGTTTTGTTTTTACTACTTTAGTACATATAAAAGACTAATTTGCATTTATTTGGTTATTATCAATGGTGGGGAAATTACTTATGAAGGTTTAACTTAAAAGCATATAATTTTTAAATCTTTTCTTTGAATGAAATAGATCATTTGTCCTGCTTTGAAGTATGTTAGTACATCTTAAGAAAATCAAGGGATTAGGGGGTCAGTATTCATGCCTAGAACACTTCGTTCTACCTAGCCTAATAAATGAAGGGCTCATGAAGGACATTTTTCAAATTCTTTTATCAATGTGACTAAGCGTTTCTGTTGGCATAAAAAATACAGCCTGAATTATTAAGCATTGACTTAGGACCCATGGTATCCATAGACCCTGCACAGAACACGAGGCAAGTGATAATCGGGTGTAGCATAAAAGCATTCTCATGTTACCCAGATATTTTGTAAAGCAAAGCTATTGTATACCCTTTTACTTAGGAAATTGAAGCTCAAGAAGGTGAAGATGATACCTTTCTAACAGCCCAAGTAAGTTTACATTTAGTCCTATGAATTTGATATTGTGGGTGGAAGGGCTTGGAAAAGGAATCTTATTTTGACTTCATAATTCTTTAATTCATAAAATTGCCTTAAATTTAATACTGAGTTACTTATGTGGTATATACAAAATACTTTAAAGTGGCAGCTGAAATTTCTGTTGCCATAGAGGTAATTGGAAGTTATTACAACAAGGTTCCTACCATTTTCAAAATAAAAATAAAAACAGTCTATCCTTTGTATAAAACATGACTCTAGTTACCAGTCTTTTGGGAAGCCTTCACACTCCTTGATTTTTTTTGGTCACTTTGATATAAAATAAATCATTTAAAAGTACTAATATCCTTTTCAAGGCTTTAAAATTTTGTTAATTTAACACTCCTAGGATGGGCATAGTATAAAAATGATAAAAATCTCTGTTCAATTAATTTACTTGGGGTATGTATGTATGTATGTGTATGTGTGTATAGAAAATGACAACTCTTCTATTCTGTATTAGATTTTGTTTTTGGTATAGGTGATACGCATAGTGTACATTTTAAAGTATGACGTACAGATGCTGTAAACACATTTATAGCTCAATTTCTCTACCAAAAAATTATCCTTTGTCTTTTTCTCATATCTGTACTCAAGAATACCTTGTTCATGTACCCTCTTTAAATAGTATACTTTCAAATAGAGATAAGGATTCCCTCTGTTGACTAGATTTAGAAAAAATAGTGATCCAGCTGTGTTATTTCCTCACTCTAATATTTACTGGAAGAGTATATAATGGGGTGTATATTCATAGACTGCTTAGCTGATTGCCTCTGGTCATGCCTTCTTTCCTGCAGCTCTCTTGCCTTTGAAATGCTGGTGAGGCTATATATTGGCTCTCTGTGTTTATTACAATGGGGGAGAAATTGCATTTCTGGGAGAAATGTTTTTGGTAATTTGGAATATTCAGGAAGGAAATATTAGGACTCTGAAAGTCTGTAGACTTGTCCCCCATACTATCCTCAGGTACATTCATTTCTGAATGATGAAAAGTAGATGAGGAAGATCAACTCCCAAATTGGAGGAATACCTTCTCTAGATTACTAATTTGCAAAAAGGTAAAGTTGAACTCTTCATATTCTTTGGCAACGAGTTTTTAAATTTTCATCAAGGGCCTCTCTTACAGTTGCACAGGTTGTGAGTGTGTGAAAGCATCACACTGAGGGTCCCCATTCTCATAATAGATTATACATTTATTGTAGAAATTTAACAGATAGAAGTATCTTAAGGAATGAGTGCCTCTTTCTAATTTTTGCAAATGTTTATGGGCTAGATTTCGCCTTGCTCCCATTCCATCCAGAGAATGAAATAACACATATACTTCTCATCAAGGGGCAAGTTTTGCCTTATCATATCAAAAGGGAGGATACATCTTCAGAGAAGTTTTAAGTAAAATGACCTTTTTCCTCTTCCCAAATGATGTATAGTGGAATATCTAGAAATATATATGAATGTATCTGAGTTCCATCATGATCTGATGCTTCTAAACATGACTAATGAATGTATTGTCTTACTACGTGTGTTAAGGAATACTGCATAGAGTGTACCCATCACACAGCTTCTGCTGTTATCAATTCATGGGCAGTATTATTTCATCTATACCTCTGTTCACTTCCCCTTTTCTGCATTATTTTGAAACAAATTCCAGACATTGTATTTCACTTTAAAAATTTCAGTATGTAAAAATTTAAAAATTTCAGAACTCTTTTATTTTTTACATTATTACTCCTAAAACACGATTTTTAATATCTTCAAATACTCAGTTGTCCAAAATTTTTTTAAAAACAGGTTTTATTTGAATCCAGATACAAATAAGATTGAGACATTGTGATTGATTGAAATGTCTTTTAGGCCTCTTTTAATCTATAGGTTTTCTCTCCATCTTTTTTCCCCTACTATCTTATTTGTTAAAGAAATTGAGTTGTTTATCCTATAGAACAAGAGTTGGCAAAGTTTTTCTTAAAAGGCCAGGTAGAAAAGGCCATTAGCCATTGTGGGCCATATGGTCTGTCACAACTACCCAACTCTGCCATTGTAGTGTGAAAGCAGCCACAGACATTAGGTAAATGAATGGAGATGGCTGTTTCAATAAAAATATTTACAAAAAGAGCATCTAGCATAGTTTGACAAGTCATAGAGCTTCCAAAGTCTATATTTTGCTGATTACATTCCTATGGTTTTGTTCAACATGTTCCTCTGTTTACTGTATTTCCTGTAAATTGGTAAGTTGGTTATAGGATCCAGAGGTTTACTACCTGATTCCTGCGCCCCCATCTCCATCCCCCCAAGACATACAACTAATTCCCAGGTAGTGTTGTATTCTTCTATTTGGATACACATAATGTTTGACTATCTTCTTGGTGATGGTACCAATCATTGATGATCCACACTGCACTGATTGTTTAGGGAGATCACAGTGGTGATATTCTAATTCTGTCATGTTTTTCTTTGTTAGCTGGAATGTTCCTTGGAAAGAGAAACTTCTCCTCACCTGCTATTTGGTTACCCCGTGGTACCATTTACAAAGAAAGGCGGGATATATGTTTGATTATTTTTCTTTTATTTACCAATTTTCAAAATAATGAGCTGGTTCATGAGCATCTCCAATAGTGACTAATGAGGTTTTGTGTTTTTTTTCCTTTTTCTCCCATAGTTTCATTTTGAACTCATGGACTTAAATATTTTTAATGTATTTCAGTCCATTGTAGTTATTATCCTTATTAATGCTCAAATTGTCCCATCCGTAGCCAGTGAGAACCTCTTCAGGCTGGCGTTTGAGTCCTTTCAACATGATCCTAGTAGTCTTTGCTTCTGTGCTTTCTGGTAAAGATGTTCCATTTCCTGCTCCAGACCTGTAATTAGCTATTTTTTCCTTTTAGTGGTAAATGGTGTTTCAAGACAATAATCTCGATGGTAGGGGTATTCATTGCCACTGGGTTATTCATGTTTTCTAGGCCTTTTCAATGTACAGTGCTAGAGAATGTGTTTTTTGTTTGCTTGTTTTTGTTGGTTTTTACTTCTAAGATAAAATAGATTTTGAGTTCATAAGGATACTTCTAAGTTAATTATTTTCTTTATCTCACAGTGTATATACAATAGTCCTAGAATGATAATACCAACACCACCACCGGTGTGATTTCTGAAAATAATTTAAGGTTTTTCCCCCCAGTTGTATCTCTCCTAAGGATGTACCTTAGGAACAAACAAATCACTGTGTTTTAGACTAGTCTTCTGTATGATCACCAACTAATACATATTTAGGTTGACTTGTTTCATTTTATTTTCAATGTTTAAGTATTGTTTTTAAAAAAATTTTAATCTGTAACTTCTTGTGAGTCTATAATTATTTCAAAATAAAAAGTTACAATTTTAAATTTAATTTTATAATTATTTAAAATATTTACATGGTTCCAAAGTCAAATCTAAGAGACAGGATATATTCAAAAAAGTCCCCTTCACCCGTCCCCTTATTGGTGAACTTTCTAAAATTCAGGATTTATCCTTTTATTACTTGTTTTTAAAAATACAAGTAAATAGGCAGTGCACTTGTATAGGGATATATTTATTTAAAGCCAGTCTTCAGGCTTTGACTTGAAGCTTAAATCTTTAGCTTTCAGGTGTTAGCCTCTAAGCAGTTTGTCATACCAGGTAGAATTCGGTTTGCATTCTGTTAGTTACTTATAATATTGTGAGTTTGGGCATGTTTTCTTAGTCAATTTCTATGTCTGTAAAATGAACATTGTAAGTCCTACCTGCTAGAGTGATGTGAAGATCAATCATATACCCTGGCACATAGTACATGTGTAATTAGTGGTTACTTGTAGTACTGTTCTACTTGCTTGAAGGTATCAGTTACTTGAGAATTGTTTGGAAAATTTTCTCCAAAATGTTTGTATTTGGTAATGCTTTAATTCTTAAAAATTTCCTCTAGTGTCAATCTTGTCAGTCTTCTATGATTGCATCATGTATATTCCTTTTTCCATTTGCCTTTGCCCCTAATGAATGTTTCATTAACTTGAAGGGCCTTCCCTTTTTTTGTCATACAAAGTCTATATACCTCTCAAAGCCAGACTTATCTCTGTCTCCTCCATAAAGCTCTCTCTCATATCTCTCTCATGTAGTGCTTTACTGTTTACAGAGAAATTTTTACACCCCTTATCTTATTTAATTGTATATATCCTATTTAGGTCATATGTTATCTCTATTTTATAGGTAAAATTCACCTAGGTAGATGACACTACCACAGAGTAAAACTGTTCTAGTGGTAAAGACAGAATAAATACCTGCGTCTCATGGTGCCTAGTCTGGTATTCTTTTCACTAAATGACTCCACGCTCGTAATTGTTGTTTTCTGAATTCCATTGTACTTGCACAGTGCTGCAGTTAGTTCAGTCCCTCCACCTAAAAACAGCAGTGTCTTACACTACATTTATTCAGTAAATTCATTCAACAGATATTTGTTAAGTGCTTATTATGTGCCAGGTATTTTGTATTTCCCACAGTCTTTAGCGTATTGCCAGATAGATAGCAGGTAGTTAGTGGTTTAGGGTTATTTTGAAGGTTTATTGTAAATTAGTCAGACTGAATACAGTGTTTATATACAAGTCAGGGGAAAGGAGGCCTTCCAGAAGAGGTCTTCTTACTTAGCACGTATATGTACATGTATCACAAGATTAACCTAGGGGAAGGTAATAGAATGGGTATATAGTAAACACTTGGTTAACTGAAAAACAAGTCCTAGGCTTGTCTTTATCTCTCACGAGTCATTGCTGCTCCTAGAATGAAATAAAAATAGAGAAGCTATCTGTATTAATTTTCACATTTGACTTAAGGGTTGTAGATCCCATTACAAAGATAAACAACATGAACATTATAGACATTTGTTTTCATTTTCATATGTGAAATACATTTTTTCAAGATAAGCACAAAAAGTAGTTAATTTAAAAGGATGCTTTTCATTGTGGTTACTTATTTACCATATTCCTTATTCTGAAAAAACAACTGTTTTCAGCAGAGGAAA
Organism: Balaenoptera borealis; assembly: GCF_965194805.1. Classification (NCBI taxonomy): domain Eukaryota; kingdom Metazoa; phylum Chordata; class Mammalia; order Artiodactyla; family Balaenopteridae; genus Balaenoptera; species Balaenoptera borealis. The sequence continues at coordinate 107,335,292 of NC_138866.1, read as the reverse complement.
ATTATTTTCCAATAAGGTACATGTCATGTCTGTGCCTATATATCATTTACAGGGAAAATTTTCCACTGTCTTTCTTGTATTTCTTGGTTTGTTTCTTTATTGTAAGGAATGGTTTAACCTTAGTAGTGAGTGCTATGTTTACTGCACATACTGAACAATAACGCAAATATGCACTGGTATGTGGCTCATCTTTTCTACTAACCCTAGTTGTTTTTGTGCTTCACCCCCATTGTAATCAGTTTGTTTTCTGGAAGTTGGCTCAGACTCCTTTCCTAGGGACATTTAAGTATATGTAATAAGGCTAGTGTTACTACTATTTTGAGAAACTAAAGTTGTGAAACCCTTCAGAAGACCTGTTGAGTAATTAGGATAGATACCTAAAAACTCTTGAACAAAGTAAGGCAAACCTTACCAATTATTTTAGCAGCTAGAAATAACATTTCTAATTGGCAGAAAGTACAGCAGAAAGATTTTGTTTTTTACATCACAGTATTTTTAAATATTTTACTTTTTTTAAAATGGAAAAAAAAAAAAGGCAAATACTTTGGCCATTTTTTTTTCTTGAACATATCAATATTGCATCTCTAAAAGAATATCTTGGAAGTGGTGTGCTGTTGTATCACAGGTAGATAAAGGAGAGGCAAGTTACATTCTTTAAGTTACTTTATTCTGCTTTTAAGTAAAAGTTAAGATATTCCAGTTTATTTATCCCTCTGAGATAAATGACTAAAAGAGAGTTTGGGAGGAAAAGACTTATCAGTAATTCCAGCATAACTCATCCTTTCTTTGCTGCCACTGCCTACCACTCCACCCAAGTTAAAGCATTTTTCTTTCCTTTCCAGATGTTGCACATTAGAAATGTAATGTTTAAAACTAAATTCCAGTATAACAATTAGGAGATTATTAGAGCACAGTATAATGGACTTCTATAATAATAGGAGTCACATTGCTGTCAGTCAGTAATCTACTTGTTTTGGACTATTTTACTTCCTAAGCTTATGGCTTAATTGTTTCAGTGTTTTCAGTTTCCTTCATGTTACTTTAGTTTTCAGTACAATTGGTCATTCCCTAATTGGGGCACTTCTGTGTTAACTTAAAATTGAAAAATTATTTTAAAAATGACTTCTCAGAAATATGTTTGTTACCCAAATGTTAATTTTGAGCATATGGTAAAATATTTGACATTTTTAAGGAATGCATGCTTTTATATGAATCCAAAATATTGTTATAAGATTAATGCGGCATTTAAAATTTTGTTTACAGTTCAGTTTTGCCTTCAGTCTAATTTCCCTGCTAGGCTGTCGCTCTAAGGCACAGTTCTTAAAGTGTAGCCCCTGGACCAGCAGCAGCATCACCGAGACTCGTTAGAGATGCAGATTCCCAGGCCCTGCTCCAGACTTGAATCAGAAACTCTAGGGTTGGTGCTCAGCAATCTCAATCTCAATCCCAAGCCCTCAGGGGATTCTGATACAGACTCAGAGTTTGAGAACCACTCCTCTAAGGCTTCGTGTACGGTAGCTTCACACCACCTTGACTAAAAACAATCTACTTCTACTCAGCTTTTATTTTAAAAGTTATAAGTTAAAACATTCCTTAATTTTTTTCCATTACTGAGATTATAATGCATATTACTAGCTTATTTGTTATGATCTTTAATTTTGGGAAATGTTGTTTCTATTTTGCTATGATTCAGTTATTTTTGTAGTATTAGCTTGGTGTAGAGTAAATAAAGATTTTCCCCTCTGTGATATTCTTGTTTTCAAGCCAGCACATGCTTAATTTTAGATTACGTGATGTCACAAATTTTAAAATTGAAATATCACATATTTTAAAATTAAAGCCAATCATTAAGAAAATTGTGTTACTTGTTTTGATTACCTGTAGCACAAATACCATTTTTAAAGTGGCTGACCACCATTGTATATGAGACAGCTTATGAATCCATTTTAACAGATTAAAAAGGAATGAAGAATTTGAAACTACTCTTGTAGTCATTCTTACTTCTGAGATACCTAAGAAGGGAGTGTTTTTTGTTTATTTTGTTTATTAATATGCATTCCATCCCTTGAAAAGTATATGTTTTCATGTTAGATTTTCTGGTACATTTTGAATAGTATGTCCTAAGAGTGCCTTTGAACTGAGTCATGTAAAATAATCAGGGCAGGCTTTTTATTGGCGTCTTTTTGCATCCTCTTTTTTTGGGGCGGTGGGGGGCCTGCGCCTCACGGCTTGCGGGATCTTAATTCCCAGACCAAGGATCGGACCCAAGGCCCAGCAGTGAAAGCGCCGAGTCCTAACCACTAGACCACCAGGGAATTCCTAGTGGCTTTTTGATATGAGTAAGAGTCCGGTTATTTAAACTAGTTTTGAGTAGTGAAACTAAATAATCCAGTTCATTGTTGATATAATCATTGACAGATTTGCCTGTTTTCTTGTGTAAAATCATGTATAACAGACATATGCTACATTTCTGTAAATGTGTTTTGGTTCAGTTCTGATTGGAATATCCTGTATTTGTTAGTGATAGGTGTCTCTAATATTATTAAATCATTCAGCAATTAAACTTGATAGATCTTGTACTATTACTGAAATCCAGTTTTACGTGAATTCATTTTACATTTGATTATTCTTTGAATTTCAGGATGGTGAGGAAGAAGAAAATGAGAAAGGTATGTTTGATGCTAAGTAGAGTTTAAAAATAGGTGACATTTAGAAAAACAGTAAATTATGTGAAAATAAAACATTCCTTATTTGAAATCTTATTTTTGAAATGAGTTTATTTTCAAATTATCAATTTAGTGAATTAAGTTAGCACCTTGATTTTATTTTTCAATTGGTTTTAATTTTCTTTTTAACACTTTAAAGATATGTTCTAACTTAATGGTACATATCAGTTACTGTAGTGGACAATGCCATTTTTTATTTAACCCAATTTAAATTTTATTTTTAAAAGTAACTCCTAGCATACGGTAAGTTGATTACATTCTTGAGACTGGCACTGCAGTAACTCATACGTGCTTGTTGGGAGTCCTGGTATGTAATGGATAATTAATTTTACAACTAGTCCTAAAAATGTTGGGTGACCAGGAGACCGACTTTTTGTTTGCTGCTTAGAGAAATTTCGTACAGTCTTCTGACAGTTTCAGTAGTTTAGGAGAGCTATCTCATCCAATACAATTGCAGGGACACCAGTAGCAAAATACTTGGTCAGTATGAGGTTTATGGAAGAGTTCTTGGAAAGACGTCAAAGGATCCTCCTACTTTGGACTAGAAAGGACATGGAACAGGGTTCTAAGCAAGGCAGAATAAAAAAACCTAGAAGAAATGATGAAGTAAAGCAACCAGCTGAAAATCTCAGATGCCCGAAGCCTTTCTCTTTTGGGGGAATGCAAGACATCTTTGAAAATGGTACTTGCAGGACTGACTGGACAGGATGAAGCCTGGAAATAACCACTTTCCTAAACGTTATGGAGCAGGCCATCTTTGGAGCCTCCTGTAGCAGTTTTCCATGTGATTCTGGACTACACAAGAACTGAATAAGAAGAGCGAAAAAGATGAGGCCCTGAATACTTTGAAGACCGATTGGTATCCTCAGACTGTGACCTTTCAAGACGTCACCATGGGAGTTCTGAAGGTCACAAGGGTTAAATCCCAAGATAATTTGAACATTGAATACCAAATCTGCACATTTGTCACTCTCTCGTGGAGGAAAAAAATCTTCCATATGCCATTAACTTATAACCAGAAATGAAGAGCTGGTATCCTCAGGATGGAATCATTTCCTCACTTTTGTTGTTTGGTATTTGTATTTAGAGATCATTTTTTCCATGAAGAATAAGTGATCCTGGGTAAAGGATTGTTTATGTTAGTTAATACCCTTGTGTTTTTCTTCCTAACCTTCCATCAGTGCTAATAACTGGCTTTATATTTTCTAGGTCCTATTCTAGCTTATGAATATGAAATTGTTTAAACTTCTTGTTTTGCCATATTTATTCCTGTTAAATCCTCTTAGATATAGCAGGTTCTGGTGATGGTACACAAGAAGTATCTAAACCTCTTCCTTCAGAAGGGAACCTAGCTGAGGCTGATCACACAGCTCATGAAGAGATGGAAGCTAATACGACTGTGAAAGAAGCTGAGGATGACAACATCTCGGTCACAATCCAGGCTGAAGATGCCATCACTCTGGATTTTGATGGTGATGACCTCCTAGAAACAGGTAAAAATGTGAAAATTACAGATTCTGAAGCAAGTAAGCCAAAAGATGGGCAGGACGTCATTGCACAGAGCCCGGAGAAGGAAAGCAAGGATTATGAGATGAATGCGAACCATAAAGATGGTAAGAAGGAAGACTGCGTGAAGGGTGATCCTGTCGAGAAGGAAGCCAGAGAAAGTTCTAAGAAAGCAGAATCTGGAGACAAAGAAAAGGATACTTTGAAGAAAGGGCCCTCGTCTACTGGGGCCTCTGGTCAAGCAAAGAGGTTTGTTTTTCTATGTCAGTTCTTTACGATACTGAATTCCAGCATTCAATAAGATCACTCTACATTAAGGGGGTGGCTTCAAGACCATGTACAGTAATTAGTACTTATGATCCTGCCTATAATATTTTTGACCGTCATAAGTTACTTTAAAAAAAAAGTTCAAGATCTTCGTAATATGCAGTGTGTCCTACTGATTGCATTGTCGAATTGTCAGCATATATTTGGTTTTTTTGTTGTTGTTTTTTTTTTTCAAATTGACAATTTTTTTGTGTTTTATTTTTAAAAATCCTTGTGATGATGGTTAATGAACAACTATCAGTCCTAAGAACACAAAATGAAGTCAAGTCCCAGTCCTGAAATCTGGAGAAGATGGCCATATATCCACTGAATAGAATTGTCAGAAAATCTAGATCTTCAGGCATCTTGGGGAAAATCAGTGCAAGAATCCTAAGGGAATCATTTGTTCAAATAACCTAATCTAGGCCTTTGGAATTATTAATTTGTATGAATAGCACTAGTTTGAAATATAGTCAATATCAAGCTGTTCGATTTTTGTTCTTTTGTTTTTGTTTTTTTCTGTTGTTTTTTTTTTTTTTTTTTTTCAATTTTCTTCTGGTGATTTGCTTCTTTAGCTCTTCAAAGGAATCTAAAGACAGCAAGACATCATCCAAAGATGACAAAGGTAATGGATTTTTTTTCCTGTTTATTTCAGTGATAAATTGCATATTTTCATTAAAAAGTAATAATTGCCTGGGGTTTCCTTTGACATTATTTAGTCCTCAAAAATTGACATACTAAAATTTTTTGATGGCCTTTATGTAAACAATGGAGTTAGATTACAGCAAATTCTCAGTGTGATTGAAGCATTACTTTCTTAATTAATCTGTAAACTGGTATGAATTTGCTTAAAATATATTTGGTCTGTGTTTTTCACATTGTGTTCTAAGCATCTGTATGGAATATTCATATAACAGATATTTAGTTTTCTTATATTAGAATTTCAAGTATTTTATCTTTGATTGCAGTCACTTTTAACCCTTGTACACCACCACAGTCTTTTCCCTTTCTGTCTAGTAGGAAATATGGTATAAACAGTATTTGTGTATATTTGTGGAGCTGAAAGAAAGTCAGTCTCTAACATTTGGTTTTACTTTCTTGATTCTTTAAATCAGGGCACACTTCTGTTAATATAGCCAGTTATACAGTATTTTAATTCTTCGGAATTTACTTCCTATTTGACTTATTTTGCATTGATGAGAGTTTTATGTAGAAAAGTAGTTTTATTTTAATTTTTGTAAGCTTAAAGGTGCATTATTTGATTACTTTTTGTTACTGGGAAGTCTCAGTCTCAGTTTGTCTCCTGGTCATGTGCATTAGTGTCATCTTGTATATGCTGTATACTTGAAAAATATTTCTTGTGTTCTAAAAAAGCATTTTAAGGGAAAATAACACAATTTAGGTACTACAGATTCTGAAAATGCCTCGAGTGCCTGAAAAAGTAACGTGTTCCTTATACTTTATTTAGTATATTTTGTTGGTATATTTTAATAATTAGAAATTTTAGTGGTTGGTTTAGTAATTGACAATTAATTAATTGCATTACCCACGTTCCTTACAGTTTGGTTAATGGATAAGATATAATAAATGTATTAAATGTTATCCTTTAAATTTAGAAGCCTAGTGTAGTCTTAATTAAATGTTAACTTTTTCCCGTCATTAAATTTTTTTTTCTGTAGTTAGAGAAGTATGTGGGCCCAAATGTTACTGGTAAAATAAAAAAGATACACAAACTTCCAGTTAACATTTCATGGCAGATCGTTTGATAAGTACATTTCTTAAGAACACAAATGCAGCAACCATTAATATTTAAAATATTTGAGTCAGGCAAGTGTTGTCTCCTCATAAGTACGCTGACAATAGTTCTTCAACTAAAACTTGTGGCTTGTAATTTTTAAAGCATTAAACATTTTACTCCAATAATGCAAAGTTATAAAAATTGTTACTTTTGTTTGCTTAGATACTGTTTCCCTTAGAGTGGGTAAGAGTTGTTTTCCAAGTAAAGTCAAATGAATGAAAATTCCTTTTTTATAATAGCACATTTGAAGTAAAGCACTGAAGGATGACTGACCAGGCCTGTATTTTAAGAAATGGCATTTATCTGTATGAAACCATAATTTGTGTATGGAAATAGTGCAGAAATAATTCATATAACCATTTACCTACTCTAAAGGGTTTTTTTTCTATTTTTTTTTTTCTAAAGGGTTTTGAGGTCTCTGATCTTATTTTTGTAAGTGATTTTAGAAGATTTTTTTTTTTTTAAATACAGAGTTATCCAGCTGCATGTGATTCCCACTTTCTCTTACCCTTTCTCTGATAGAGAATGAAGGTGAACTGTGGTTGGCTAGTCTTTGTTATTAAACATTCAAATTCTTGAAAACAGTTTATCCCTTTGTTTGACTTTTCCCTTTGCGCTCCCAAGTTTCTCAGGATCTAAAGCCCACCGCAGATGTAGGTAATTAAGCAGTCTGTACATTCCTAGATGACTACTTCCTGGTTGCCTGTATTTAGTGCAGTGGTTGAGTATAAGTTATTGAGCTTAACAGCAAAAGTCCAAGACGTGTAATTGATTTTTTTTGCCTACTTTGTCTTAAAATTGGTGCAGTAGGAAATGTACAAATGTTCAGACATGTTTGTATTATCTGTTAGTGTGTTTGATTTTAATAATAGATGTGTAGGATTTTGATGTAGTAAAGTTGTACTATCAACTTTAGAGGGTATTATAATTTTGGAAGAATATGGCCCTAATAATTGTGTTAAAAAAAATTCCAATTGAGATACTTAAACTTCTGATATTAAATCTATTCTAGGAAGTACAAGTAGTACTAGTGGTAGCAGTGGAAGCTCAACTAAAAATATCTGGGTTAGTGGACTTTCTTCTAATACCAAAGCTGCTGATTTGAAGAACCTCTTTGGCAAATATGGAAAGGTACATTCTTTTTACCTTTTTATCCATCTTTCTGGTATCTCCATTTTAAATAGAGGTTATATTCAAAACAGTATATATAAAACCTAGTTTCTTATCTGTCTTAGGACTGTTACAGGCATAATTATTGAGTTCTGTAGTAATGGTGAGTTTCATCATATAATCTCACTCTGAGCCCTGGGAATCTTTTATTAAGAGCTCATATTTTGAGCCCATTTAAGCCAAGGACTGAGTTTGATTCATTACATTCATCATGATATTTCTTGGACCTAAAATTGCTGAGGCTGATCTGGTCATCTGGAAAATATAGGTAGATTAATATTAGGCAATGGGATATAGACTATGAGGGAAAAAAACCCAAAACTGATGTGGTCCTTCTCATTTCACAAATTCCAGTACAGTGGTGGTGAAAAATGTAAAACTGGTAAAACTTAATCAGAAGTTTTGATATGTGCTTTGAAGGAAGAGTGCAGGGTGTTAGCAGAGGGAGGCTTTACTGTGGTTGGTTCATCAGGAGAACTTTTTCTGGCATATGAGGGGAGCCCTAACAGAAGAGAAAAATAGTCAATGATTAAATGAATTGAATATTCAATTAATGGCTGTTGAATTAAGTTGCAGTTGATCTGCATCCCTTAGGGCACTCACTATTTTCTACTTTACATTTTAGTGTTCAATATATTGATACATCATATGTAACCTCCTCTGCTGTAAACTCTTTGATAGCAGGGATCTTTATCTACTATACTATGTGTGCACATGGTAGGCTTTCAAATATTTATTAAATTAATGACCAGTATCGGTAAATAGCCATTAATGAGTGTTACAAAAATCTATCCTATTGATTTTAGGAGTTTTTTCTTCTTCTTCTAATTAGAGAGTTACCTGCACATTAAGGAGGTTCTTGTAGATGTCAGATACAGAACACTGAGAATTGTGGTCCCATGATCAGCTGTGGTATATTTTTGGTTCTATTTTCAACAATTTATTGTTAGAGCTGTAAAAACGGTATTTTGATGTTGGCATTTATTAGGATTAAAACTATATTAGGAAACCACGTACTTATAACAAGGACCTCGGGCTTAAGAATTAAGCTGTTGTTGGGGCAAGTCAGCGTTTCCCAGAGTTGAGATAAAAGCTGATAGCTTCCAGCTACCCACACCATACAGCCTCCTAAATTCCTTACGTTCCTCTTCCTGACACTGCGTCCCTGTTCCTATTTATTCAGCCCTACATTGTTCTCTCTCGCTTTTCTTCTCACTCATCCACCCCTGCCTTGTCTCTCTTAGCTATTCATTTTATAGAATTGAAATTATTTGTCACTTTTATATCGGTATACATTTTAAAAGTACATAGATGGAAAGTGTATCTTTTTAGAGTGTGTTTTTAGGGTGTTTTTAAAAAAAATTAATTTATTTGTTTTTATTTTTGGTTGTGTTGGGTCTTCATTGCTGTGCGCGGGCTTTCTTTAGCTGCGGCGAGCGGGGGCTACTCTTCGTTGCGGTGCACGGGCTTCTTGTTGTCGTGGCTTCTCTTGTTGCGGAGCACGGGCTCTAGACGCACAGGCTTCAGTAGTTGTGGCTCACGGGCTCTAGGCGCGCGGACTCAGTAGTTGTGGCGCACGGGCTCAGTAGTTGTGGCGCACGGGCTTAGTTGCTCCACGGCATGTGGGATCTTCCCGGACCAGGGCTCGAACCCGTGTCCCCTGCATTGGCAGGCAGATTCTTAACCACTGCGCCACCAGGGAAGCCCTAGGGTGTATTTTTAATGTTGCTTTTTTACATGTGGCAGATTCTTTATTTTTGAAAGACCCATTATAGAAAAGTGTGAACACTTATTTAGACACTTTCTAGGAACTTACCCTTTTTGTTTTAATATCTTTAAGAGATTCAGGGTGGGCCTTTGATAGGGAAATTTTGACGCAAATCTAATTGAAAATATTATTTCTTTGCTTTCGTTAATTGTGCCATTACTTCATTGATGTGACTGACTGTGTTTTGGCAATGTATTTGAAAAAAAAAAAAAGGAAAAAACTAAAAGCAGGTTAGATTGCTTTTTGATATTTTAAATTGTTCCCCTGAATATTTACTGAGTACTTACAGGCAAGGTAGATGGTGATCATAGAATACTATATGTCCTAAATTTATCCTTTATCCTGAATTTATACATCCTGAACATATCCTTTAATTTGAATAGTCTCCATTCTGAAGTTTAATCTATTTAGAAATGTATGTGGTTGTAAAGTTGTAAAACTTTCTGAAGTATAATCTCATTTTACAGGTTCTGAGTGCAAAGGTCGTCACAAATGCTCGAAGTCCTGGGGCCAAGTGCTATGGCATTGTAACTATGTCTTCAAGCACAGAGGTGTCCAGATGTATTGCACATCTTCATCGCACTGAGCTGCATGGACAGCTAATTTCTGTTGAAAAAGTAAGCTTGCTTAAGTGTTTATAAAAGGGAGGTTACTTTGAGGGCTAGTAATTTTCAATTTAAAGATGTTACACTGGTAGGGAGTAGAATTAGGAATGACTTTTATTTTTATATATTATTCATTTCTGTTCCAAATTTTCTACCATCAACATACTTTTTACAAACATAAAAATGTAATGTTAAAACACATATTTTTTCCTGTTTAAACCTTTCAGGTTAAAGGTGATCCTTCTAAGAAAGAATTGAAGAAAGAAAATGATGAAAAGAGTAGTTCAAGAAGTTCTGGAGACAAAAAAAATATGAGTGATAGAAGTAGCAAGTAAGGATTTATTTTGTTGATAAGCATATAGACTTTTTTGGTACACTGATGAAGTAGTCCTCATTTTGTTGTTTTCTTGCTTGGGGTGGTATGGTTAGGACACAAGCCTCAGTCAAAAAAGAAGAGAAGAGGTCGTCTGAGAAACCTGAAAAAAAAGAAAGCAAGGATACTAAGAAAATAGAAGGAAAAGATGAGAAGAATGATAATGGATCAAGTGGCCAAACTTCAGAATCGATTAAAAAAAGTGAAGAAAAGAAACGAATAAGTATGCTATGCATCTTTCTTCTCAATTCCTTTCTAATGCATCCTACAATTTAATTTTTACAGTGGAAGGGGAAACTTGAGATTACAATCCAGATAAATATTTAAACTTTGTTATTAGAAAAGGAGGTAGAAAAGGAGGTCTAATAGACTGATTGTCCTCTCCTTTTCCACTCTTAGGAGACAGATGTCTTCTTCCACCTAAGCCCATTTACTGTTAAATCTGAGTCATTGAGTAATAGCTATGTAATAGATCTTTTGGTATCTCTGAAAGTATTTATGTTAGCGGATCAAGCTTTAAAAACTCTTTAAGTTCTCATAGAATAAGTTTTTTTTTTTTTTTTTAATTATTTATTTATTTATATTTATGGCTGTGTTGGGTCTTCGTTTCTGTGCGAGGGCTTTCTCTAGTTGCGGCAAGTGAGGGCCACTCTTCATCGCGGTGCGCGGGCCTCTCACTATCGCGGCCTCTCTGGTTGCAGAGCACAGGTTCCAGACGCGCAGGCTCAGTAATTGTGGCTCACGGGCCTAGTTGCTCCGCGGCATGTGGGATCTTCCCAGACCAGGTCTCGAACCCGTGTCCCCTGCATTGGCAGGCAGATTCTCAACCACTGCGCCACCAGGGAAGCCCTAAGTTTTTTATTTCATGTATTGGTTTATGAATATTTGGTTGTCTAAGAATTCAGCATTTTTACATTATATTTTCTTTTTTACTGAAATATTTTTAGACATTTGCTTATCTAATTTGTTTTTTTTTTCCTCTTAGGTTCAAAGAGTCCAGGACATATGGTAATACTAGACCAAACTAAAGGAGATCATTGTAGGCCATCAAGAAGAGGAAGATATGAGAAAGTAAGTCTCTGAGGCAGATGTTGTTTACTATTCCACCGGTTCCCAAAAGAAGATAAGTCAGTATCTCTAACCATTTGCATACTTCCATGCTAGAAAACCTAAGAAAAGGGGAATGTCATTACTCATTTAAGCTTTTTAAATGACCAGCTCAACTTGAAAAAACAAAATTATTTTAACTTGTAGTCCTGTTGTAATTTTTTTTTCTACAGATTCATGGAAGAAGCAAGGAAAAGGAGAGAGCTAGCTTAGATAAAAAAAGGGACAAAGACTACAGGAGGAAAGACATCTTGCCTTTTGAAAAGATGAAGGAACAAAGATTGAGAGAACATTTAGTTCGTTTTGAAAGATTGCGACGAGCAATGGAACTTCGAAGGTAGGGAAAGAGTCTATTTTATACCTGTCTTTAACTATAGGTACATCTTTAACACTAGTTATAAACCAGATTTCTGGAAATTGTATTCCTACAGAAAGATATTTGCCACTTTTAAGAAGTGCAGTAAAACCTAATGATTTCTTAAGTTTGCGTAGTATTTTACGATTTACAAAATACCTTTCCATCTATTATCTCTGTCTTGACAGTTCTGTAAGGTTAGTTATGTCCATTATATAAGTGAAAAAAATGGAGGCCCAGAGAGGCTAAATGACTCTTCCAATGCCACATGGCTAATGAGTGGCAGAGTCGGGACTCAGACCCAAGTCTTCTGACTCCAAGTCCAATGCTCTTTCCTCTACTCCAAAGCTGCCGCCATAAAAAACATGACTTTAAAGGAAAAATTGATTTTTGAGATAGGATAGTCTCAATGTAAGGTATAGTGGTCAAATAATATGTTGACATTTTAGGGAAAACTTATTGTACTTTGAATTAGAGACCAAGTGAAGGCAGATTTACCCTGTGAACCTTATTGTGTTAAGCTCTGTCCCAAAGCAGGCATTCTTTTTAAAACAAAACGAGAACAAAACATTTCTATTTTTAGTGGCAATATCTCAACAGTTCATCATGAGTGCCAGTTTGCTTTCATATATCAACTTTTGGATGCCACTTAAAATATTCTTGTGAAAGTGTTTCATAATATAAATTTCCAAGTATTAACCTATACTGTCAAATGGTCACTTACAATGAAATTTCATCTATTCATTCACAAGAGTGCTCGGAACTACCAGAGAGACTTTTAGCAACTTAAATAATACTGTGATTGCCACACAGTTTACCTAAAGGAAATAACCCTTGCATTACTCAGAAGCTTTGTTGGATGAGGTCTCAGCACGCTTAGCCTCCTGTTTAGAGGACCACAAGTTGAGAGGAGGGTGGGAGTGGGAGTTATTAGGCAGCACTCCTCAAACCCATTAGACCAGCACCCCTTTCATAGTAAACAAAAGAGTTGCAGCACCTTCTTTACTAATCTGAAACGAAATTGGTATATAATATACCTACACATACAAATATATGAAAAATATCAATATAAAGCCTTAACTGTAATACGAAGGAAAAATGAAAGTAATTTGTAATGAAGCATATATTCCAGATATGAATGTTTAGGCATGACTCTCTAGAAGATCTAATGAAGTAGTCAGATGTTTGCACCCTTCTTAAGACTCAGTGAGAATGTGACAGCTACAAACACAGATTGATACCGGTTTGTCATATTGGTGAGTCAAATACCAGGAGTGTTGTTGACGTTATGACATGATTTCTGAAATGGTGAACAACTCTTGGTGAAGTTCTCAAGAAAGTATAATTTTCCCTCTTACTTATATGGAGTTGCATTCCTGGAAACTTTAGTGTACATAAAACCACGCCAAAGCAAATGAACCTAGCATTTATTAAAAATTAGTTAAGTTCTAGAGCTAGATTTTTTTTTCTAGAGGTGATTTTGTTTTGATGACATGAATGTCCATTATGGCATCTGAAAGGTATATTAGGAGTGTTGGACAGTTTTTTGTTATGCAGAACTATCTTGACTATTCCACACATCGGAAGATATTTAGAATCCTTGGTCCCCTTCACTAATTGCTGGTAACCGCCCATGGTCATTGTGATAATTAAAAATGCCCCTCAGATTTCCATAGGGGCAGTACTGAACCGTTGAGAACCACTGGGTTACTAGGGGAAGACATGGTGATAGACAAAATACACTGGGTGCCTTAAAGTAAGGAAATGATTAAAAAAAAAAAACTGTTAGAAGTCATAATATAATAACTTAATTTAGTTGAGCAAACATTTGAACTACCTCCTGAATCAAAGAAGCATGTTACCCGGAGCCATCTATTATGGGCCGTGAACACTCCAAAAGAGGCTTTGAGGCAGCCGTTCATTGTATATAGCGTTTGCTATAATTCGTGCTGATGGTTATGATCCCAGGTTATCAAAAATAGGGCCTACCTCATTTAAGGAGACAGACTGTATCCTATTTTTCTATCAAAAACAGTAGAAGTTGTAGTTTTGTAAATTCATGTATGTAGAATATCTCCTTTTAAAAATGTTGATTAATTAATGGGCTGTTATAGTGGGATTTTTATTTAAACAGGAATCATCTAAGAGGCAACTACTCTATAAAATTCAGCTGTTCAGTTGACAGTCTTAATAAATAAGTGACAGTATTGAAATCTGTTTAAAGTTTTATTTTGAGTTCTCTTTCCGATTACATTAAAACTACTTAGAATGAGTTGAAGTTTAAAATTGCCAACCTCAGGGAAAAGTACAAATTCAAAAGCTATTCTCTTTCACACAGTGCTAGCATAATTTAAGTATTTCTAAATACTGATTTTTGTTAGACGAAGAGAGATTGCAGAAAGAGAGCGTCGAGAGCGAGAACGCATTAGAATAATTCGTGAACGGGAAGAACGGGAACGCTTACAGAGAGAGAGAGAGCGCCTAGAAATTGAAAGGCAAAAACTAGAGAGAGAGAGAATGGAACGCGAACGCTTGGAAAGGGAACGCATTCGTATTGAACAGGTGCAGTCAGAAAATCTTTTCATCTTAAATAACTGACCTTTTTCAAACCCTGTGATTTTTGCCCTAAAATTTGCTTTACATGTTGTAAAGCTTCTATAGAATAAGTTTAGCTAATGAGCATTTATTAAGTGTCCCTGAAAGATAACAGTGAATTAGGTGCTAGTTAAAAATACATTTAGTCATGACTTTGTTCTAGCCAATTGGTAATACCTCGAGCTCTGCAATATCATGGCAGCCTAATAGTCTGAGCATAGGACTATGAGTCCAGAGTAGTTGTAATCCAGGCTCTGTCACTATCCCATTATTAGAAAATAACTATTTCCTTACATATTATAGTGGGAGTGATTTCCCAAGGCTGGAAGGAAATAATGCCTCTCTTTGCAGAATTGCATCCAAGGTTTTAAGGCACTTAATCTTCATACATATTAAGAACTCTATTTCTAATTCCCTTTAGGTGCTTTTGTTTAAAATTATTCAACTAAATCTGACCTTCCAAATTTAAAAAATTGCCAGCTTTTAACACCCAGTCTCTGTTAATTTTAATGTTGCAGAACAATAGTCATAGCTTAGATTGCTAATTACTGAAGTCAGATTTTTTTATTTGTCCCAGGTATGTGTTTTGCCTGGTGCTTGCCTATGATGGTTTCTTAATGACAGGATTAAAACAAAGTTGCAAATATACTTACCTTATGTTTTCATTTTGCATTGGTTGGTTCTTCCTTCTATGTTATCTGAAGGAACGACGTAAGGAAGCTGAACGTATTGCTCGAGAACGAGAGGAACTGAGAAGGCAACAGCAGCAGCTTCGTTATGAACAGGAAAAAAGGAATTCTTTGAAACGCCCACGTGATGTAGATCATAGGTAGTTGCTTACTTTCTTTAACAGTAGCTTACTATCTTATTCCTTAGTCCAAGCTAAGACTAACTCTAGAATTGGAGAGTACAGGCACTCATCACTGGAGTAAAGGGTCATGATCAACAGGATGGGAATGATTGCAGTATTGAATTGGACCCAGTGCATTGTCAAGTAGAAGAGTCTGCTCTTCTTTCTATTTCCCTTCCTAATGCAAATGTTTTTCCACTGTGACTGGAAATACATGGTAGACTTCAGCAATGGCTCTCAAACTCAGACCCATTTTGAAAATTCTTACAGGGTAGTGCAGATGGTACAGAAATCAACGTCATAAATTTGGGAAGACTAAAATATAGATTCTGTATGTGTTTGCATTCATGGTTCTTAATAGATTTCAAAATACAATATAGTCATTTAAGTTTCTCATTACACATTCTGTGAGATTTAGTTGATAGTGTTGAGAAATAAGTGGAGTGAATGAATTGTGCTTGGGACTGACCCCTCTAACCTTTCCAAAGTTAAGTATAACCAAAAAGGTTGTATACACCTAGTTAGAATTTTATTATCAAATGGTATCAAGTATTTATCTTATTTGTCTTTTCCATTTAGTAATTTGAAAACAGACAATTTTTCAACTATTTTCTTTCCTGCGAAATTCCTCTAATAACTACGACTTTGTATAACAATAATTTTTTGCTAGCTTGTTCTTGTAACAGAATGTTTTGTCTTGAGTTTATTAGCCCTCTGTATCCACAGTTCCTAGCATGTGGTATGTATGACTCCAAGTAGGTGTTATTTGATTGTTGTAAAACTAATTTATATAAACGAGCAAATATTTCTCTTCAAGGCGAGATGATCCTTACTGGAGCGAGAATAAAAAGTTGTCTCTAGATACAGATGCACGATTCGGCCACGGATCTGACTACTCTCGACAACAGAATAGATTTAATGACTTTGATCACCGAGAGAGGGGCAGGTTTCCTGAGAGTTCATCAATACAGTCTTCATCTTTTGAAAGGTAAACAGATTATGTTGAAAAATGCTGTATTTGGTATATGAGCCTTGTTAGTGATAGTTTGGTTCTCTATTAAAATCTTAAGAAGTACAGGTCATAACTGAGTGTTCAGAACAAATCATATGCTTGGTTTTTGTATTTGTTAATGAGACTGTGATTCAGTATTCAAAATTAGTTTTAAAGGCCACCATAACACAGTTAAGTAGGTTGGTTTTATCTTCTTAACCTTTAAAACTAAGTGGGAGTACTGTTAACTTTGAATGGGCCTCAACTGTGAAGAACAGTAAAATATCCCTCAGGTTGGTAGTGACTTGAGTGTTTGATGTAATTTCCCTTGGACGGCAAAAAACCAACCTTCATGCCAGACATTTAGCTCAATTTAAAAGAATATAGGTTATTATCAATAATTGTGGCTATTTTGGTCGCTTTGCCTTAAGTTAATTTTTAAAGAAGGTGTTATTATTGTAGGTTATGCAAATAAAGTTAAGAGGAATAAGGCCAAGTAAGTACTTCTCAGGACCTGTGTTCTTTGTTTTGAAAAACAGGCGAGAACGTTTTGTTGGTCAAAGTGAAGGGAAAAAAACACGTCCTTCTGCACGAAGAGAAGATCCTGGTTTTGAAAGGTATCCCAAAAATTTCAGTGATTCCAGAAGAAATGAGCCTCCACCACCAAGAAACGAACTTAGAGAAACAGACAGGCGAGAAGTACGAGGGGAACGAGATGAGAGGAGGACAGTGATCATTCATGACAGGCCTGATATCGCTCACCCTAGACACCCCCGAGAAGGAGGGCCCAATCCATCTAGACCCACCTCCTGGAAGAGTGAAGGAGGCATGTCCGCCGACAAACGGGAAGCAAGGTATTTGTGTAGTTTCTAATGACTAGCTAGTGGTGGGTTATAATGCATTTGGGTTTTTCAAAAAAAGGTATAATAGAGTTTGATTGTGTATGTTTTTGGATTTTGTTTAACAGAGTTGAAAGGCCAGAAAGATCTGGGAGAGAAGTATCAGGGCACAGTGTGAGAGGGGCACCCCCTGGGAATCGCAGTAATGCTTCAGGCTATGGAAACAGAGAGGGAGACAGAGGAGTAATCACAGACCGAGGAAGTGGAGCACAGGTAAATGCTTATGCAGGTTTATTGTCAACTCTCCAGAAATAAATTTAAAGGACTTATGAGACACATTGTATCTGTAGTATCATTTGGGTGTGGACTAGACTAGTTAGATTAGAATGATTGAGAGTTTCTTGTGAAAGATTGTAATGCCTCTTGTATTTTCAAGTCAGTAGTTGAATATAGTAGTCCAGAGAAGCAGGATACTAGCCCTGAAATTTTTTTTTTCCTTCCAGTTTTATTGAGATATAATTGATATACAGAAAGAACTGTGTAAGTTTAAGGTGTACAATGTAATGATTTGACTTACATACATGATGAAATGATTGTAGCCCTGAAATTTTTATTAAACTTCCTGCTAAAATTTGAGAATTGTTACATTTGGTAGATGAGCCTTCCTAATGATGACTGGCTTTATTTCTTTTTTAAGAAATTGAGGCTTTCAAACTGGATGGGAAATCTTGGGCCCCTACTTGTGTTTCCCTTTCACCTTTTCCTTTTTTTTGTTTTTGTTTTTTGTGTATAATACTCTCTCTTTTCTCCCACTTTATTAAGTAGCTTAAAGTATAGAACTGAAATAAAACCATTGTCTCTTTTTTGCTCTTTTATTTTTAAAGGTAGGTAAGTGGAATATTTTGTATTTGCCTTTTTTACTCTTGTGACGCTTTATTGACTTGAATATTTTCTATTAAGAAGTCAATGAATCTCGACAGAGGACATCTCTTAGCAATTCAAATGAGCAAAAACCTTTTACCTGATTTGAAAGCATTCTGTCGATGAAATACTGGCATAATATGGGTTGACGGTAGCAGAGATAGAATATTCTCTTAAATTACATACAAAAAAGAATTCTGAAGTGTGTGTGTATGTGTATGTGTGTCTCCATCCTTCAGCCTGTAGTATACTCTGGTGCTCTGTTTTGTATTTGAATACATATTAGGTTTTGTAGCAACATTTTTTACCAGAAAATTTTTTAATCTCTTGGCATTCTAGTTAATACAACTCTGCACTTTCCATTTCATACAAAGCATTTTTGAAACGGATTTGGGCCTGCTGGGATTTATTAAGTTTTAATGTTTCTAGTAAGTAGAAATGTTCAATAGATGAATTCATTGAGCTATTTATCCTGAATAGAACATTTAAGATTTGTTACATAATCCAGATATTCTGCCTTAGTTAGAGTAAAATTTAAGTCTCATAGACTAGTGCCCTTGCATTCAGATACCCTTTTTGCAAAAGGTATCCTGAGGGAAGAGATCCTGTTCCTCCCTTGGAAATTTGGTTTTCATGGTGTTGGTCTATAAGCTGTTCTGACTGTAGTATTGGGTTGGCAAAAAAGTTCCTTTGGTTTTTAAGTACAAATAAAAGACACATTTTTCATTTTCACCAAGAACTTTATTGAACAACGTATTCACCGTTTTGTTACACTACCTTCTGCCATTTTTCAGGCAACTTCATAATTCCATCTTCCCAAAACTTTTTATCTTTTTGAGCAAAGCACTGTTCCAGGTACCTTTTACAGTCTTCCAGGGAATTGAAATTTTTCCCATTAAAAGAATTTTGTAAAGACCAAAATAAGTGGAAAGGCGAAGGTGCAATGTCTGGTGAATACGGTGGATGAATCAGAACTTCCCAGCCAAGCTGTAACAGTTTTTGCCTGGTCATCAGAGAAACATGCGGTCTTGCATTATCCTGATGGAAGATTCTGCGTTTTCTGTTGACTAATCTGGACGCTTTTCATCGAGTGCCACTTTCAGCTGGTCTAATTGGGAGCAGTATACTTGTCGGAGTTAATTGTTTGGTTTTCTGGAAGGACTGCCTTCTAATCCCACTATATACACATCACCTTCTTTGGATGAAGACCAGCCTTTGGTGTGGTTGGTGGTGGTTCATTTCACTTGTCCCACGATCTCTTCCGTTCCACATTGTAGTACGGTATCCACTTTTCATCGCCCGTCACAATTTGTTTTAAAAATGGAACATTTTCGTTACGTTTCAATAGAGAATCGCATGTGGAAATACGGTCAAGAAGGGTTTTTTTCACTTAACTTACGTGGAACCCAAATGTCAAAGCAATGAACATAACCAAGCTGGTGCAAATGATTTTCAACACTTGATTTGGATATTTTGAGTATGTCAGCTATCTCCCACGTGGTATAATGTTGATTGTTCTCAATTAATGTCTCGATTTGATTGCTATCAACTTCAACTGGTCTACCCGACTGTGGAACATCATCCAGCGAGAAATCTTCAGCACAATACTTCGCAAACCAACCTTTGACACGTTTGATCAGTTATAGCATCTTCTCCATACACCTCACACATCTTATTTTGTGTTTCAGTTGCGTTTTTACCTTTCTTGAAATAATAAAGCATAATATGCCAAAAATGTGGCTTTTTTTCTTCCATCTTCATTATTAAAATGGCTACACAAAAATTCACCAATTTGGGATTTTTTTAAATGCACGCTGATATGACAGCTGTCACAATACAACTTAACAAAATTGTTTTGAATGAAGTTAAAGACAGCTAAGCGCCACTAGAACCATCCTACGGGAAAACCGAACGAACCTTTTGGCCAACCCAATATATCTCTGTAGGGCGCCTTCAGATTTCTGCAGGCTAAGTATCATAACTTTTGACTCTTTTTTTTCCCTCAGATCCTTAGTTCTCTGCTTTTGTTTCTTTATGTTCACTATTCTTTTTTTTTCATAGTCATGGGTGTAAGACCTTGTAAGAGCCATAGTACTAACTAGTACTGTGTACAGTAAGATGACAGCTCCTGTTTCTATGTGGTATTTGCATGTTGATCATATACCCCACCTTGATTTGTCTTAAGGTTTTAACCTCTCAGTATGCCTTCTTACATATATATAGAAGATCCAGGTATTATATATAGACCCAGAAATACTCAAGGGTCAGAAAGTACATGGGTGCTAGAAGGTATAGAAATAACAGTGCTGAATCATATTCTATCCTTCTACCTTTTCTACCCTGAAGCCTGAGAAGCCTCTTAGTTTAAAGTAGATAGAAACCTTTTTTCATATTATTCATTCTTTCATCTTCTCACACATCTTATTAATTTCCTTCTGACATTAAAAGTACACCATAAGGGACTTCCCTGGTGGCGCGGTGGTTAAGAATCCGCCTGCCAATGCAGGGGACATGGGTTCGAGCCCTGGTCCGCGAAGATCCCACATGCAGCGGAACAGCTAAGCCCGTGGGCCAGAACTACTGAGCCTGCACTCTAGAGCCCGTGCTCCGCAACAACAGAAGCCACCGCAATGAGAAGCCCGCACACCACAACAAAGAGTAACACCCGCTCGCCGCAACTAGAGAAAGCCTGCACGCAGCAGCAAAGACCCAGCGCAGCCAAAAATAAATAAAAATAAAATAAATTTATCAAAAAAAAAAAAAGTACACCTTAAGTAAATTGGCCTGAGGCTGAGTCTGTCCTGACTTTTCTTCTAATATGTTATTATTTAGCACTATCCCGAAGAACGACATGTGGTTGACCGCCATGGACGGGACACGAGTGGACCAAGGAAAGAATGGCATGGTCCACCTTCTCAAGGGCCTAGCTATCACGATGCAAGGCGAATGGGTGATGGCCGGACAGGAGCAGGCATGATAACGCAGCATACAAGGTAAGTAGTTAATCAGTTAAGACTTTTCTGCCAGCATGCAACCAAACCTTTTTCCTTTTCCTTAAAGGTCATTATAGTTTCTGAGAGATTGAATTGCAACTAGTAACAACCCTAGGTCTGCCCAGATATTTCCTCATATTAACCCAAAGTCTCCAGGGCAGCTGATGTTAATTTGTGAGTTAACGTTCCTCACTATAAGTTAATTGATTGACATTCTGGCATATTGATCTCGATACAGGTAGGTATGTATGTCAGAATGCAGTAGATAATGAATATTAATTTCATGTTGGAACCATCTTCTTGTTCATTATCATTCTGAAAATTCCTAGAAAGGAAGAAGAAACTGAAAGTATGTTCTGCTTCCACCCTTTTCAAATAGGTCTAGCAAAATTTTTGGACATTTATCCCAAAACCTGTTCAAATGCTAGGAGATGAGCTTTATTTTCTCTTCATACCAACATCCGTTGTGGCCCTTCAGCTGGCAAGTGTTTGGCCTCTCTCTCTCCCATGCCCTTTTTTCTTTCCCATTCATCTGTCTTAGAAGAGACAGTGGCTTGGCTCAGTGATCCAAGTTACTGCTCTTCTATTGGTTGCTTCTACCCTCAGACTTAAGTGACTGTTTACTGTCCTTGTGCCCTGCACAGCCTCATCACTCATTCTGTCCTTGGTTATTAAAGGTCACCAGTACCTTTTTTCTTGACAAATATAGATTCCTTTATTTTTTTAGTTCTTGGGCTCCTTGGTGGTTAAGCACTGTTGCTTTTCCTTTTTTAAAACATTCCTCTGCTTTCTAATGTACCATAATTTTCTTTTCTACCTTTTTAATTTACTTTATTGGCTCCTTCACACGGTTGGATTTTAGATACTATTCTTTATTTTTAGCTTTATATCATGATCTCCATGTAAATGCTTAGATTTCTCCATAAATTTAGGGTCACAAGCAAACTCATTCCTCTGCGGTTTCAAACCTTTATGTTTCAGTTGTTGTCTCCAGCTTCTTTTGATTTGGCATTGCCAGACTGGGCCTCATCTTTATCTTTCTTCACTCCTAGCATAAATTTCTAAGTATGGTTCAGTTAAAAAAATATATTTGTGGTAGCTTTGTCTTTTTGCTCATTTCAGCTTCTATCAGATCTTCCCAAATGAGTGTTTTCTCTCCTCCATTTTTCACGTTATTTCTAAATTTAACCGTTGGGACTGTTTTCTTAACACTGTTTACTTGCTCCAAAACTACAAACAGCTTCTTTAGGTTACAGGATCTAATCCAGATTCCTCAGCCTGGCATCCAAACCTTTCTGTAATTTGGTTTTATCCTACTTAAACCATTTCGCCATGGGTTTTTCTCTCCCAAATTTGTTGTAGGATTTTGGGGTGGGTCTTTATTCCTGTATTATCCGTTCGTACCTACTGTGTTGCATTATACATATAAAAGAAATTCCAAAAATATTTCTTGAATGATGTCCTGTAGTTCAGAGGTTCAGGTTCCTAGTTGATGCTGATGCTGCAGATCTGGGGGCCACACTTTGAGAACCACTGCTCCAGTCCATTCATGCACAGACCATTAAATGGCTTACTAAGAGGCAGAGGCTTTGACGTGAGGTTGCCTGAGTTGAAATCCTCACACCACCATTTATTATCAGTTCACCGTTGTGATCCTGATCCTGGGCAAGTTACTTAGCGTCTAGATCTGTCTTTCTTCATCAGGAAAGTGGGGTTAGTAATGGTACATACCTGACAGGACTGTTCAAAAGAGTAAATTATTTAATATGGGTAAAGCACAAAGAACAGTGTCTGTTAAATGATAATCACTTTTTAGGTATTAGCTGTAATTATTTGTTCTTTTGTTCTCTGACGTTTTTTTCTTTTAAACCTTTTTCAGTAATGCATCCCCAATTAATAGAATTGTACAAATCAGTGGCAATTCCATGCCAAGAGGAAGTGGCTCTGGATTTAAGCCATTTAAGGGTGGACCTCCACGACGATTCTGAAAATTAGCTCTCTGCCACGGTTTCAAGATAATTTATTGAAATCTCCTGTAAACTTTACTTGACTACTTATGAAGAGGACCTCTGACTTGCTTGAGATTTCTGTCAGACTTTTTCTTTTTTCTCTTTTTTTAAAATTTAACATGATTGCTTTTCTCAATTTTGGAGAAGATGTTTAAATAGTTCTGTTGTAACTTTTAATAGTTTTGTGTATCATTCAACTTTTTTTCTTGCAGCACCAAGACACATTTGAAAAGATAGGAATCAAAACCATTTTAATGCTGTGTGAATATAAAGCGTAGTTTGCAGGTGTGTGGTAGTAGTTTAATTTCCAGCATTAGCTCTGTGGTGTCAGGCTCTAGAGTTACTTCTTGTCACCAAGCATTTTCAGCCTCCATTTTGAAGGCTGTTTAAGCTTAAAAAGTCTGCTGTTTAATTTTTAGAGAATAACATTGTTCTTGCATTTCTGAGTATTATGTAACCTATTTTTGCAGAAGGTACTGTTACATTAAGTGCATCTGTGTATCCTGGTTTTAAAAAATGTACTCTTTTTTGAAATAAACCTTCATATTCTGTATAGTTGCTAAAGCGTTGAGAACCTTTTTAATTGTAAAATGAGAACCGATTTTCAGTTTAGTGTAGCAGCACACTTGTTCAGGTTTGCATGGTATGAAACCAAATAGATTACTGAAACCTTGGCCATGAGGTTTGTATCACTGAGGTTCTTAGACTGAGTTGTGCAGGTAAGTGCACTTTTAGGTAATCTGCACTGTTTGATGGATAAATTCCATCTCTGGGAATTGTGTGGGTATTAATGTTTCCATATTCCCAACTATGTTGAGAAGTGGAAAAAAAAAAACCCAGGTTCTAGCTTGGTGAATCAGTTGGGTTTTGTAAATACTTGTATGTGGGAAGGCATTGTTGTCTCTTTGTGAAAATAAAAATCCACACCTGGAAGTGTATGTGTCTTTGTTTCCAGCTTTTTAGGTGTTAATCCTCCAGCCCTTTTCCTTACTCCAAGTAATTGACTAGGTTTAGAGCTTTAACGACAGACTTTTGGTTTTTGTTCCTAGGAAATAAGTCTAACTTTGACTCTTCATCTCAGTAGCTGGGCAGCACACTTTGTTGAAGTGTTGGAAACTTAAGCACTAACCTTACTGGTTTTTTTCTTCAAGGCATCTTTTCCAGGAAAGTCCTTCAAGGTAAATTCAGAATAGCGCCTCTTAAAGCCTCGCATGTTCCTTCATATAAAATCAGTGATGAGTAATTCAAATGGTCTAGATTCTTGGAAAACTCAGCAGTCTGTATGCTCGTACAGAGTAAAAGATGGGTGCCAAGGGATTGCTCTGAAGCCACCTTTTGATTTGAGAAGGAGTCTTTATAGAAGTTCTTGTAAGTGTCCCTGAGTGGATATGGCTGTGCCCATGAGATGGCTCAGACTTTGAGTGCTGTGGGCAGCCAGGGTACCCTTGTCTTTGACTCTTTGGGGGAACTGGCACTTTTTGTATTGTTCTGGATTTCATACCCTTTTCTTCCCTTCCTAACTCTACAGTTGTGGGAGCAGGTGATATGTGTGTGTGTGTGTGTGTGTTTGTGTGTGTGTGTGTGTGTGTAGGGGTCTACTTCTTCATTTCCTGATCCCCTCTGCACTTTGTAGACTGGCACAATGGAAGCCTCAGTATGTATTGGAGTGAACTAACTTCTACTCTGCCTCTCTTTGTGACTTTGGGTCTCTGTGTCACTTCTGATCTTTTTTCCTCATTTGTAGAGTGGAGCTATGCTTACCACAAGGGATTACACAGTTGCTAACAAACAAGTAAGCACTTTACGTGCTGGGCAGTGTACTAAGCATTTTAAGCGCGTTGCTTGCCTAATACTCAAAAGAATCCTACTAACTGTAAGTAACAATTATTGTCCTACCCATTTTTCAGATGGGGATCTGAGAAGTAATCTCTTAAAGTATTAGATCTTTGATTTGTTATAATCTCTTCTACACCTACACTGAATGGTACAACAGTCTACAGACTGGTAGGTAGTTATTTTTGCCTCAGTTTGCCATAGTATAGCATTTTCAAGTTGAAAAAAACCCAACAAAACCACCTTCTGAAATTTTGGCATTGAGTTTGGGAGTAGCCCTTAGGGTTCAGGGGCACCAGTTAGTAGAGATCTGGCTGGCTAAGGATCAGTAGTGAAAACCAATTTTAGAGATTTTATAAAGGAAGATGGGTTCCTCAAAACCAAGGAAAAGGAGAAAATTTTGTTACTCTCCATATACTTGTTGAGCAATCCAAAAATGTTTCAGCAATCCAATAATATAGAAGGTTTCAGTGATTTAGGAGTAACAGCTTACAGTGGTTTAAGAAAAAGCCCGTCTTAGCAAGCTTGGGCAAGACACTGAAGTCAGAAACTACACATGCCCAAAATAATTGTAAAAGAAAAAAAAAAAAACTTCAGAGTTGCATAGAAAAATTTAGAAACCCTTCTGCCTATGTTTGTATCCCTTGCTAGATCGTTACTTAACTCAGTTCCTCCATACTTAAGCCTGTTCCAACAATTAAACATTTACTGAATCCTTACTGTAAAAATGTCAAATTACTTTTGCATTCTTTCCAGCTTCGTCTAATCCAGCTCCTTACCTAAAGATGAATCTTTTCCAGTACCTCCAACAGTGCTTAATTAGCTTTCCTCTCAGTGCCTCTGATTTAACCTGTTCAATTACCGCCCCCCACAAACTAGCTAATCCTCACAAACATTTAGTCACTATCTTCAAAGTCCCTAAGGCTGCCATATATAAAATTCTCTTTCCTACATCACTTAAACTGCATCAGTCAACAAATACTGCCTATTTTTACCTGCAACAAATTGTTTTCTGAAATCCTTAAGTGCTTCCTGCAAAATAAGCTATCTTTCCTTTCTCTGTTATACTTAGCCCTTCTAACCAGGCTTAACGGTCAGGTTCCAAACAGTTAATTTTCACCTATGTATTCTGTGCTAATTAACTTTATCTTATGTCCACACCACCAAACGCATATGTTTTTCTCTTCTCTGTTTTAAACCTTCAAGTTATCACCTCATCTCCCTTGGAATAAATCTAAAGTCTTTGGAGTTGCACTACTTCTCTCACCTCATTTCCTGCTACTCTCCTTGCTCACTTTGTTTCCATCACATTGGCCTCTTCTTGTTTCTTGAATACAGCATCCCGTCTCTGGCCTTTTGCATTGATTCCTTGATCTGGAATGCACTTCCCCACATATCCACATATCTCACTTCAAGTCTTCATGAAAATGTCATGTTCTCAGTGATGCCTTCCCTGGTATTACATTTAAAACTGCCACACTCTTAGCCCACCCTCAGTATTCTCCCTTCCCCTTCCCATCTGACATTTATCATTTGTTTCTTCCAACTTGGATGTAAGCTCCAGGAGGGCAGCAATTTTTGTTGGTTTCTTGTTTTGTTTTCACTGCCATATCGTGAGCACCTGGCACTTAGTAGCTACTCAATATAATTGTCGAATAAGTATATGGAGAATTCAGAATTTGTATAGAAGGGGCTTAGGGGCTGCAGTCTGGTAGGAATGGGGGTTGGGATGGGGGTCTGGGCTTTATCTTGAAATTGCATTGGTGTAACCAACACACTTTTCTAAGAAACCTGGAGAGTATCTGGTGAAAATTAAGGTAAGGGCTTGAGGACGGCCAAAAGCCTCTCCAAGCCACCCTTCGGAGAAGCCACCAGTAAGAAATGAGACCATTTAGAGACAGGCTGCCCAGACCATCAGATGTAAGCCACAGAGGAGATGCCTGCCTTAGGCATGAATATTAGCCATTAGATCATCTTTGCTCCAGCTCCAAGCTCACCAAATCATATATTTGCTTCCCACTTGGATTTGCCAACGGGGTTAGGAAGCAAGAATATGAAATCTGCTCAATAGTTAAATTTTTATCGGTTTATTAGAGACTGCCTAAGTACATCAAAAGCTCAAGCAATAACTAGTCATTTGGATAAAGACAGTTTTCCTTCTCTAAAATTTCTAATGACATCCATCAACATATATTAATTCATTAATTTACTCATCATGTGCTGCCAGGCACTTGGGAGATGGAGTGGAGTGGAGACAGATCAGATGCCATGACAAGTAAGATATATGGTGCATTCCTTAAGTATATGATAATAAGACTAAAAATTCTAAAATATTATTCTGTAAGATAAGGAACAATTGAGGTTGAGAATCACTATGGAGATACAGCTCAGAGTAAGAAGGACCAAACGCTCTTTGAAGAGCAGCTGACAGTTTTCTGAGTAGTAGAGTTTTCCTCATCACTGCTCCAACACGTCATTTTAGTTTCAGAAACACCATCTTTTGCCAGTGGGATGAGATGCTCTGATTAATGTAATTTTGTAGTTAACTGATGATTAATAACTTCATATAGTTGAATCACTTGGGGTAGGGGAAGGGGAACTTCGGCATCAACTTTAGGAACTTGTGTCCAGGGCTTTCAGAACTGTCTTGGTTGAGCTCTGAAATATTAATACTATGTATTTTTTAGATAAGAAGTACTTTGTTTTTATTCTGTTAACTGGAGAGCCACCTTTAAAAAGGATTATAGATAGATACCAAGATTAAGAGACTAGATCCAGAGTTAGAAGTCTTGGAGTCTGGTTCTGAGCCTACTAACTGGAGCATGTAATCTAACCTTTATGGTCCCCAATTTCTTTATCCACAGATTTATGGCTTTTATGATTCCTGTCTAACTTACAATAAAAATTCAAATATAGGCAACTCTGGTCATTCTAACTAATCACAGGAGCCTAAAGGGGAAAAAAGTCTTGTCACATAATAAGGTAACTAATACTTCAAGCTTAATGTTTGTCAGGCATGGTAAATATGTTATAAGCTTGACTGTCATCACAGAAGTTAGTATTTATTGAGCACTTACCATGTGCTAGGTGTTGTACTAGGTAATTTACATGCATTAACTCATTTAATTCCCACAACAGGCTTATGATTTAGGTATACGTACTGCTATTATTCCCATTTTAATGTGTGGAAACGAAGGAACAATTTGCTCAAGATCATAAAGATAGCAAGTGGTGGAACCAAGATTCAAACATAGGCATGTACTTAGAAGAAGATCACTTCAAGTCATTTCATCCAGTGTAGGGGAGATATGACCAGTGACTTATATGTGATATATTTGACACCACAAAGCAAATAATTTCTAAACATCTCCTCCTCTATATGACAAAATTATTTTCCATAATAAGCATTTCCTGTATTTGTTCTTTAGTTTTAAATTAGTGATTAAAAAAGAATTTTCAGTTTAAAAGATATTACTACAGTTCAATAAAGTATTTTTTGCATTAACTAAATTTTGTACTTACAAAGCAAAAATATTACACTTTATAATTCTCACTCTATTTAACTATTTTAAAAAATTTAAACATAAAATCTCAAGGTGAACATGGTGAATGACAAATGAGGTAACTCGAGGTCTAGTTTTGAGTGTATAGGTCTCGCACATATTTTGTTATATTTATATTTAGTATGTTTGATGCTATTATAAATAGAATTTTAAATTTCAATTTTCCATCATTTGTTGCTAGTATGTAGAAATACAATTTTTAAATTTTTGAAGTAAAATTTACAAATAATATTATGCATACATTTCAAGTGTACAGTTTAATGAGTTTTGATAAGTCTATACAGCCAAGTAACCACTACCATGTTCAAGATGCAGAATATTTTCATCACTAAAGGTTTTCCTCGTGCCCTTTCCTGGTTATTACAATTCACATGTTCAGCCCTAGGCAACAATTTATCTGCTTTCTATCGCTAGAGATTCTGTTTCCTACAGTTTCATATAAACAATCATAAAATAATCTCTACTTTTGTATCTGGCTCCTTTTGTTCAGTGTAACATTTTTGCAATTCATCCATGTTGCTTTGTATATCAGTAGTTCCTTTTTGTTGCTGTATAGTATTGCACTGTATGGGTGTACTACAATTTTTTATGCATTCAC